>NC_083359.1:109730365-110330365 GCF_030254825.1 Meriones unguiculatus
CTTCTCACCCTCCTTTCCTTATGGGCCTCGGCGCTGGACTCAGAGGCTTTCTGCTGTCCAGTCTGTCCACCCATGTGGCTTTCACTTGGCAGGGTCAAGGAAAGAGCTGTCGCTGGTAGATCACTGGTTGCCATTTCTCTAACAGTCTTGCCCGTGGGCTGTCTCCCCGAGAGAGCCACAGTCACGCTGTCTTTTTGGGAGAGGCTGGCGGATGAGCTGGGAATATTCTCCAAGGACTTGCTTGCTGCCCCTGCCAAGGCGACTTTCATGCTCTTCGGGGACATCTTGCCAGCGCTTGCGATGGCCAGGTGGCTTTTGGTCCCTCTTGCCCCCATGGTGGCAGCCCCCGCTGCGGCTGCGTTCCCCTGGCTGGGGCCTGAAGACCTGGTTACCACCAAGCTCAGGGCGCCCACGAGGCTGCCCACTGCTGACACCGACTCGTTGGACTTTGATTTGGGTGTGCACACGCTGGCCACAGCAGAGGGTTTGTGGGGGTCGTGGTAGGACCCCTCCCCTCCAGCAAAAGCAGCAGAGGTGACCCCACTGAGATCCGTGACCCCGGGGAGGCTTCTGATGCTGACCTGGTCCGGGTCCCCCCTTCCCTGGCAGTCTGTCCCGGCCGGGCTTGACTTGTCCTCTTCGTCCAGCAGGGGCATGCAGACCATGTCCTCGGCCGGGATGGCGTAGGTGCTGCTGTTGCTGTCCACGGGGGGCCGCAGGAGGTAAATGAGCTTCTCCCAGTAGGTGAACAGGTCATCCCTGCCTTCGTTCGGGGGGCACAGCTGCAGGTAGCATGAACGGCCGGTGGCAAACTTGAGGCGCAGCTGTTGTTTCTCGCGGCTGTGAACGGAAATCCTCACGAACTTCAAAGGAAGGAGCCTCGTGAGCTCCAGGGTCTTGGAGCCCTTGCCCTTTTTGCCCTTGGTGGACGGGCCCCGGCCGGGGCCCTCCTCGCAGCCCGGGGTGGGGCGGGCCAGCAGCATGACGTCGGGGAGCGGGAGGGCAGGGCTGGTGCAGGCGATGCCCACGGTGACCATGCGGACGCGGTTATGCACGTCGATGGCCTCCCCCCGCTTGGTGATCTGGGTGAAGTCGCTCTCGAAGATGGGCGCGTACCTGAAGATGTCGTACTCCCCCTTGTAGAGCTGCCGCTGCAGCTTCCCCATGCTGGTGTTGAACATGCCGACCCCCGAGCCGCTCTGGGCCGTGTAGTACGGCAGCAGACACTCGCTCTTCGTGGCCATTTTGCGTCAAGGCAGGCGTGCTGGCGAGGTGGCTTGGGTGCCTTCCTTGGTCTCCGCAGATGAGGGAGCAGTGGTGCTCCTGCGGCACAGAGGCGGCACTCGGTCGGTCTCTCTACCCACCCCACAACCCTCCACTTGGCCTCAGAGCCTCACAGAGGCCCGGGCTGGGGGTGGGAGCACAGATGATTGACAAGGGGGTGCTGTTGGGTGCCTGGACCCCAAGTCCAACCTCTCCAAAGGTGTAGAGGTGCAGGGTAGACTCCAGGGAGGTTCGCTCAAGGTCTGAAACCCTGCGACCTCCGCCCGTGGTATTTTCCAAAGCGCCCGAGAGTCTACGAACTGCAGTCCTAGTGGGAGGAGTGACCACTAAGGCCTGAGGCCCCGCTCAGCCATATATCCCCTCTCCCTTTGTGACCTGTCGCTGTCACATGCTCCTTTGTCCCGTCCTCCGGCTGGCCTGCAGGAGGACAGGGCCACAGGGGGTGCCCAGGCGGAAAGGTTGCAGGTGGGGAACTGTAGATGAGCACAGACTCAGCTGCATGAATTGGAAGAGACAGGAGATTTGAAACGTGAGCTCGTGGCTTCACTTCAGTGGACCTGGACCCTGGTCTTGATCCTTGCACGTAGCCTCACTGGGTGTTGATGTTGGTAACCTCACCTCACAGGTCCGGGCTTTACTAATTACAACAGAGCGCTCATCCGAGCTGTGCCGTGGGTGATGTCTCCCGAGTTAGTGGAAATCCCAGAGATGCCTACTGACGGGACTATTCTCAATTCGCAGGGCAAAGAAGCCGAACGTAAACCACCCACACCCACAAACTACAGGACTTGGCCTGAATCCAGCCTTGCTGATTCTAAAACCTTTGTTTTAAACCACAACAGGACTTTGCCTCGTGGGGGAAACCTGGGTCAGTCAAACGTTTTCAAACCTGATTGTTTTTACCACATCATGGTAAATTGTATAGTGTGTGTGTGTGTGTGTGTGTGTGTGTGTGTATGTGTGTGTGTTTGTGATGGAGAAACCAGGACAACCACTTTAGACAGTGGGTGGGCTGAGGCGGCCAGGATTAGATTAAATTAAATGAGGCGAGGAGGCCACATTGGTTTTTCCCTTCAGTTTTGTTTCTGTGGGGAACCATTTGCTCCCTTAGGGACCCCGGGTTTTGCTTCCCACTTTTCCACAGTGTTCAGTGAAGTGCACAGGATAGGGGGAGGGGAAAGGGGAGGGGAGGAAACTGAGGTCCTTGAATTCCAAGAGCCCAGCCAAGCCCTTCTGCCCTAACAGCCCCTCTGTGGGGGAGAGCTTGGGAAATCTGTTTGCGTCTGTCGTCACGACTCCGCCTCTTGCCACAGCCACACTTCGAGCCACACTGTTGTCACTCGGACCCCTGCTCAAGATGCTCCCAGTTGGTCCCGTGAAGTATTACTCCAGACATTCATTCCTTCTGGGCAAAGGCTACCACCGTGAAAACACGCACACACACACACACCCCTGTTAACTGATCTCCATAGAGCACACGGTTACCCAGCTGTGAAGAGGAACGGAATGTTGAAGTATGAAGGTCCATACTTCAATATGGTGGACCTTGACATTTTATAAGTGAAAGAAGCCAGACACGGAAGGCCATGCGACAGGCAAGCCTGAGGAGATGAAGAGCGGAGCAGTTGGCCAAGGGCTGGATGTGGGACCTGGGAGACTGACAGTCTGCGGTGGCCGCACAGCGTCATGGATGTGCTCAAAGCATTTAAATAGTATCTGTGTGTTTTCATTCACAC
Organism: Meriones unguiculatus; assembly: GCF_030254825.1. NCBI lineage: Eukaryota > Metazoa > Chordata > Mammalia > Rodentia > Muridae > Meriones > Meriones unguiculatus. The sequence goes on from NC_083359.1 coordinate 109,733,386, forward strand.
ATAACACATACACCCTCAAAACGCTTGTTCGAGACCCTTGTGGCTTTAAAAAGTGTAGCTTTCAACTTTAGGTGAACTGTGTGACCCTGGGCAAGCCTTGGAGCTCCCTCCGCCCTCATCTATGGAATGGAGCAAAGCTTTCAAGGACTGAGTGTCCCCCAAGCCACTGTGCCAAAGGCATAAGGCAGAATCCACCACGACTGACACTTCTAAACTGAACCAGAAGAAATTTTCTTTTTTCAATTTTTGTGCATGTATGAGTGGTATTTGAATGTAACCTTGGTTGATTTTCTCAGACACACCCAGCTATGGGCTAGTCTTCCAGCCAGCTGGCTCTGGGGATGCCTTGTCTCTGTCTTAGACCTAGAGTTACACAGGTGCTGAATTCAGGGCTCAAGTGGCAAGTACCTGAACCACTGAGCCATCTTCCCAGCCCTGTTTTTCTCTTAAAAATATTTTTTGCAATTTATTTTGTGTGAGTGTGTGTATGTGAGTGTGTATATGTGTGTGTGTGTGTGTGTGTGTGTGTGTGTGTGTTTGTGTGTAACTGTTGGGGCTTGCACATCCACAGTACACATGTGGCCAGAGAATACCTGTGGGAGTTCTCTCCTTTCATTGTGTGGGGTTCACCTTATCCGACTTGGAACCTGTCTCAGCGGCCCAGTATTGGGGGTTGGTCTTGTGCACCTCGTGTTCAGGTGCAGATCTCTGTGCCCTGAGATCAGGTTGTAGTGTGGATGTGGGCACTGTCATGGTTATTGAAGAATCCCGTCTCAACACTGGGTAAATGCTCCCCAGTTATCTCTGATTGGTTGATAAAAAACTGAACAGCCAAAGACTGGGCAGGGACTTCCAGTCCCATTGAGGGGCGGGGAGTAAGATGGGATGGGGAGAGTGAAGGCACCATGAGGGAGTTGCCATGAGGACAGAGATGGAGAAGCTGCCTGAGTGATACTAGCTGGCAAGCGAAAGGACACCTGGCTGGGAAATAGCCCAGAGCAGGACACAGCCCTTAGGATGGATGAGTAGCTGCCCTCTATACTGCTTTAAAGTTCATCACTACATTTGATAAGTCTCCATGTCATCATTTGGGAGCTAGGGTGGGTAATAGAAAAAGCTACACAGTAATTCAGTGTCTTTTCGTTTACCTCAGGTGTTTTGTTATAGTGACAGAAAGCGAGCTGACACACGCAGTGACACGTGAAACGTCTAGCATGTTGTCCTAGTCACCCGGTGTTAGCTCCCGTCCGTATTTAACCTCACCTGTGCTTTGCAGCTCAGCGGGAATCTCTTCACAAGTACATTTATTTTAGTTTTATGCTTTGAGACAGGATGTGGCTTTGGCCTTGACCAAAGATCCACTAGGCGTGAACCACCTAGTGTGACCCCAAGAGCAATATTTGAGGAGGCCAGAATTGTCTGGAGTTAAGAGCCTCAAGAATGCAGAAGAATGCTTAGTGGAGGTTTGGGTTTCTTTTACACCATGTTTTTGTTTTAATCCCAGGTATATGGGGGGAGGGGCTTTAGTTTGTCCACAGCTGTTAACTATAATTGTCTCGTGCTCTGGCAGGGGCGTGATCCTTGCCAGATGCTGATAGATTAATTCTGAGGATGCTGGGAGCCAGCGCATGGAGAGGCCTGGTCGCTCGCTCATAGGGAGGAGGTGGCTGCTGCTCTCCCTGCTGCTGGTGGTTCATCCTGCCGCTGTTTGCTCCTTTGCTGGGCTGCTGGATATCCTGACTACGAAGACTGGACTTGCCCCAAGGACTAAGTCTAAAGAGGTCTCCACATCCCTTTTCCCTCTACCACCTTTCCCTCCCTTCTCTACCACCTAGTGTTGGGAGGGAGGTAGTGACATAAGAACCCAAATAAAGCAGATAAAACTACGCCAATGCCAACAGTTTGTAAATCTGGCCTCCTTCCAGGCAGATCCAGACCACAGACAGCAGCACCTGAGCCGCACAGACAGGGGTGTCTGTCAACCAAGGGCTCCTTCAAAGCTCCTCAAAGGTGAGTGGGGTGGGCTGGGGGGAGGGAGGCTGGATACGTCGGGAAACAGCATTTCACATCTTGACAGAGCTCATCCCGAGCCAGAATTTTTCAAGCCTTTACTCTGAAACAGGCATTGGGACAGATCCCGGGACAACACAAGAGGCTGAGGAAGGCATAGGGAAGGAAGGTGGCTCTGGCAGGAACTGCCAATGTCCGCATCTCCTGCAGGAGGCAACCAGGGGTTAATTCTGTGTCCTTCCGGACTCCTAGCCTGCCTCCTTCAGAGTGAGGCCTGTGAGAGAGGGCCTCGCTGAGAGGTGTCGCTGCTGCTCATCCTTCTTAAACGTCAAGGCAGAGTAGCTCTTCCGGAAGGAGGGTCCTCTGCTTCCTCTCCAGGCAGAGAACTTCTCAGGCTAGCTTTTCCGGAAGGAGCGTCCTCTGCTTCCTCTCTGGCCCATTGCCATTGAGGCCATTGCAAATCGCCTTGACTTGGTAGTAGCCCCTCTACTGACAACCAGGTTATCAGGGCAGTGGTTTTCGTGTTTTGGTTTTTCTTTATTTCCTCCCCTTCATTAGGATACAGATGAGCTATAGTGGTGGATAATTCTTTCCTGATTAGGAACAACCAGAGAAACACTCACACCTATGCCATGAGATAGTTTAAAAGCAACACATGTAGATCAAACAGGCCCGTGGTCCTGGCTAGTCAGCTCCACTGAGCAGTGTTTGCCACCAAGCTCGCTGACCTGCGTCCATGCCCAGGACCTACGCGGTTGAAGATCTGACTCTCAAATACTGTCCCCGGCCCTCCACTCGTGTGCTGGGGTTTGCTGGGCCGGGAGGGCTTGGTGTCGGGCTTTTGATTAGGGCATGCAAGGCCCAGGGTTCAGTCCTCACTACTGCAAAATGGGGGAGGAGGCATGAAGAAGGAATGGGGGATCACAAGGCCAGGGTGCTGCGGGCCTCTCGGAATAACTTAACCCACCTCGTCCGAAGCTGTCCTGCCCTGTTCGCCCTCACTCTTTCTTGATATTTGAAATACATACATGTTTTGAGGCTGTCCTGCCCTGTTCGCCCTCACTCTTTCTTGATATTTGAAATACATGTTTTGAGGCTGTCCTGCCCCTGTTCGCCCTCACTCTTTCTTGATATTTGAAATACATACATGCTTTGAGGTGCACAGATGTTAACACACCTAAGTCAAGCTGAAACTTGTTTGAGAAGCACCGTGGCAGAAGGCAGGTTCGAGAGGCTCAAGCCAAAGAGAGGCTCAGCAGGGGAAGGCACATGCTGCCAAGCCCAACGGCCCCAGTTCAGTTCCTAGGACACCCATGTGGAGGAGAGAGAACTGACTCCACGCTGTCCTCTGTGCTGTCCATGTGTGCCACCCCCAACCCCAACCTAAATGTAATTTGTAAAAAGTCTCAAGCTGAAAAACATGCGTATGTTTTAGGCGTGTTTGTATGTTCAGAGAAACGGATGGTTGTAATATTTAGCAATTTGGATTTTACATCAAAATCCTATTGTAAGCCAGGCACAGTGGGCACACCTTTGAACCCAGCACTGTGGGGGCAGCAGGGACAGAGGGAGAGGGCAGTCCGGTCTGTATGTTGAGTTCCAGGCCACCTAGAACTACATAGTGAGACTCTGCCTCAAAAACAAACAAACAAACAAACAAACAACTATCTTATTGTCAAACAGCTGGTGTGAAGGACGCAGGCAATGTTGTTTCAGGGTCTGTCAGTGAGACACTGAACATCAAGGGACCAGCTAGGGTGGGACTGGAAGTCACCCGCCTAGGCTGGAGAGACGGCTCTGTGCTTAGAAACTCTTCCGTTTCTGCGGGCAACGGCACTCAGTGCCCACACACATACACACACACACACACACACACACACACACATAATTAAAAATAAAAAGTTGAGCTGGAAAGATGGATCAATGCTAACAGCACTCGATGCTCTTGGAGAAAACTGGAGTTCCATTCCCACCCCTCCACGGTGGTTCATAACCCTCTGAAACTCCAGTTCCAGGGCATCCAGCGACCCCTCGCTCCTGGCCTCCTCAGGCACTGCACGCATGTGGTGCAGACATACATGCAAATGAAACACCCATATACAGAAAATGTAAATTAAAAAGAAAAGCCAACTCCCTACCTAGTGTTCCCCAGACAGGCAACACTGATCTCCCCATGACAGAGGCAGCATCAGTGTTTCAGCGGCTTAGCAGAAACCAGAACAACACCTAGGTTCACTGTGTCTTGTTCTGATATTTATTATATTGACAGGCCGGGAATACTGGGATAAATAAGTAATACTCTCTCTTACAGAAAATTGTAATGATACTATTGAATAGGATTAAACACTGAGGATTTCACAGAAACATCAGAATTTTAACAGTAGCCAGAGTCTTAGTGGCCAGAGAGGGACCTCCCAGCCAGAATGCTCTGGGCCACGTCTCTAAACAGCTACAATACAAAAACAATGCCATCAGCACAATTCAGACACCTGGCCCTGCACCTGGCTTCAAGGACGCCCGTCTCCACAGCCTGTGGGAAACGGGCACTCTTTGGCTCTTCCTGCCCGTCACTGAGTGGAAAGGACAGTCCTGCCCTTTGGAAGTTGGACTTGCGCCTTCTCTCTGTGACGTCGTAACAGTTTGCAGCCAAGGACCTGATGAGGTGCCCGGGTTCTTCCTCAGCAGTGGGCACAGGGAGGGAGGCCTCCTGTCGGTACAAGTTAGCACAGCTGGTCACCAGGCCCATCCCGCTGCCCTGGGGCAGCAAGTTCGTGTGGCCACCTGATGGCTTCTGAGGGACACTGACCCCGACGGCAGCCCCCAAACTCTCAGAAATCAGGTCTGATGAAACTCCTGGAAAAATCGCGCCAGTGTTGTGCAAGACAAACATCTAAGCAGGACAACGCCTGGTTCCGAAACGAACGCCCTGTGCAGGCACCCTGGGGCAGAGCGGGGCACCTTCTAGAAAGCACACGCTGGCCACTAGACAGCCTCTCGCCGCATTTGCCCGAGGAGGGCCGCTGCCTGCCGAGGTGGAGGGCGCCGTCCTCCACCGGTGAGTAGACGCCTCTGCGTCAGGGGCCAGCTATGCCATCTGAGAATGGCCAGGACGTCAAGGCCTAAATCCTGGAGTTAGCGAGACAAAGGGCGCTCCTGCTCGTTCGTGGCTCTAGGGCAGAGTGGGACGATGCGGTAGGTTGTCACGATGCGGGTCGTCGCTCCTGCCCCGACGGCTCTCGGCTGATGAGATTCTAGAAGTGCACAGGAAGCCAGCTTTGCAGGGCTTCAGGGTTGGGGTGGAAAGGGGGATGAGGACTCCCCAGGCGCCCCGCGCCCGCGCCTAGCTCTGCAGCGCTCCTTCTTTGATCTGTTGGATGAAGAGGTTCCTCTCATCCTCCGGGGTCCGGCCGTTCTGGGCGCGGACGATACAGGTGGGCCGATGCAGGTTAAGCATGTATATCAAGTGCTGCTTCTCGTTCTTGAGCTCCTCAATCTGCGCCTTCAGCTCTGCGTTCACGCTCTCCAGCTTCTCCGACTCCTGAGGGACAAGTGACAATGACACCCTGGCTCCCGCATCCACAGAAACACACAAGCTCCCCGGTTGTCGCTGACCCTGAAGCAGTGAGCCCGCGCGCACGTGGGGGCGCGGGCAGGGCTCCTGCAGCGGCGTCCAGGCTCTGAGGCCTGCCTTGCCTGCGGACCCGTGCTGTACCCTGGTGACTCTTCTTGAGGGTTAGCCTGCCAGGGTGCTCAGGGCTGTCTAAGGCGGGAGAAGTGGGCAGGGCTCAGACCCACACAGGAACAAGCACGGCTGGGTTGCCGAGCTAACCCGAGCGTGAGAACAGCTCTCCTTAAGCGCCAACGGCAGCGGCAGGGTTTACTGTTTTGTTTTACTTGGCAAAACTGGTGTGCAAAGCCTCTTTAACGAGGAAGAGCTGCCGAGGGCATGTGAACAAGTTCGCACCGCGGCATGCGCGTGCAGGTCACTTTCCGAAACCAGTTCTCTCCGTCCACACTGGGTTCTGGGCACCAAACCCATGGCAGGTTTGCATGGCAAGCCCTTTACCCACGAGCCAGCTTGCTGGCCCCAGACACTGCCGTGTTTCAGCCCACAGTCTTCACTCTGTACCCCCAGAGTCCCTCCACCATGCTCCAGCTTTGCCCCGTTGTCTGCCCGCAGCTGGCGTTTCTGCACCACACACAGCTCCCCTCTGCCACTCACACAGAGGCTGCTGAGGGCAGGTGTGGCACCAGGCAGGGGAAGTGTGAGCGCCAAGCAGGGAAAGCTTGGCCGATACTCACTTTCTGCAGGCACTCCGTCTTCTCTTTTTTCTTGTTTCTACACTTGGCAGCTGCGATTTTGTTTCTTTCCCGCCGCCTCCTTTTCCTTTCGTCTTCTTCAGGGGCCACCTATAAAACCCAAGAGGCACATGTTTAAGCCACCGTGAATCCAAAGTATCAAGGCTGGGGGCTTTCTGTCTGTGTTTCGCCACTTCTGTGTATGTGTGTATGTCTATGTTGGTCTGTGTGTGTGTCTACCACACGCATTCCTGGTGTTTTCAGAGGCCAGAGAGAGTGTTAGATCCTGGGGGCCTGGAGCTACAGGCTGCTGTGAGCCACACACTGCAGGTGCTGGGGATTCCAGTCCTCTGGAGGAGAGCAAGGGCTCTTAACCACTGAGCCGTCTCTCCAGCCTCATGCTTAAGTTGGTGTGAACTCACTTCACACAGGTGTGTGCGCACACTAAGCATGAATAACAAAACCTAAAATGGAGTTATATTTGAAATTAGTAAATGTAAATTACTTTAAAAATGTATTTGCATTTTAAAATAAGAATTTGAATTTTTAAACTGAAAACTGTTGATACTAATTATGATCAAGATCAAGACAAGCACACACACACACACACACAAACACACAAAGAATTTGTGTGTCCTTCCCCCTGGAGCCAGGAATGACCTCTAGATCAGCCCCTAGCCACACTCTCCTCCTAGTAGTGTTTTGGAAGGTTGTGGAACCTTCAACAGGGGTGGGAGGCTCGGCTGGCAGGGGTAGAGGTGGGGACACGGCTGGCAGGGCTGGGCTACCGCAGAAGGAGGGAGCTTTGCCTCCCGAGCCACAGAGCTGAGCTGTGCACGGAGCCACCCCAGCTGCCGTGTCCTCCCAGCACGACAGACTGCACCCCTGAACTGTGAGCCAAACAAACTTCCCCAAGTGGCTTCTGTCAACCACTTGACCTCAGTGACAAGAAGAGAACTCACATCCTTCTCACAAGGCCAGTGAGCTCCCGGAGAAGAGGGACCTGAGGCCATCAGTGGTACCAAAATGATACTAATAAGCCCACAGCGGGATGCTGTGGGTAGAACACTGGACCACCTGTTGATTCAGCCAACAAATCACATTTCCTCACTGAGTCAACACTGAGGCTCAGAGAACAGCCCTGACCAGCTTTGGGGGTGTGGTCCAGTCTGGTGTGGATGTCTACCCAGACCCTGACCAAGCCTGTGGACTGAGGAGAATGAGCACACCCAGGTCCTGACCTCTGCTTCAGGCCCAAGTCCAGCTGGGATGAACTCTTATGGCCAGTGCCAGACCCTGCCAGCTTCAGGATACACAACTGACCCACTCCTGACCGCTTCCTGTTCTTTTGAATCAAAGACACTGCACGGAGGTGTAGGTCTTCCAATCTAGGTAGGCAAAGCCCAAGCAACCATAACCATCAGGGCCACACACCCAGGAAATATAAAAAGTGTACACACACACACACACACACACACACACACACACGGTGATACGGGTTCTTCTGTGTGCGTGAGCCCTGCCTGCACAGGTGCCCACGTCTGTGCAGTTGCTCGATTCGTGTGACACATTTGTGCAGGTGCCTGCAGAGGCCAGAAGAGGATGCCGGATCCCGGAAGCTGGAGTTACAGACAGCTGTGAGCCACCACTGGGTGCCGGGATCTGAACCTGTGTCCTCTGCAGAAGCAGCCAGCGCTCTTAACTGCCAAGCCCTCCCTTTGTGCCGCCTCTCAAGGTCTTGCCAGTTTTCTCTTAAGAGAGTCTTGATATGTACCTCAGCTTGGCCTCAAACTCACCATTCTCTTGATCTTCCTGTTTCAGCCTCTTGATATCACACACACAGATGCACACTAGTCCTGCCCATTCACAGGTGCATGCTACACCTGCCAAACCACAGGTGCACACATACCCGTCCATTCACGGATTCTACTGTTCATTCCATTCTCTTTAGACAACAGAGTTTTAGAACAAAAGCCCTCAGGCAGCTGTGCTTTTACTGGTTCTTATCCCCAACTCTAAGGCTCCTGAATGTGCTGGAATGTGGAGAGTGTGTGATACCTGTGTGCTGAAAGGATGGACACGGGCTGGCGGAACCCACCTCAGATTTCATGACTGACATCTCCAGAGGTCTGTTGCTGATGGTAACGGACTCCAGCGCCGGGGACATCCGATGGCAGAGGTGCTTATTCTGGATGGCGAACCTCAGCTCTTCCTTGACAAAAGGTGTCAGGTTAGCAAAATCCTCAAACGCCAGTGACCCGGGCGGTGAGAGGCACGGGACGATGGCAGAGGCGCTGACCTCGGAGGCTGACACCTGGCCTGGATGTTGAAGCATCATTTTGCTGGAAGAAAAATTCAAGGCCAAACTGCTTCAGGGGTCCTGGGGCATGTGGTCCAAAGTGCAGCCTGCCCCAGAACAAAGTCCCATCAGCCCCCAGGCCTCTGGGTTATTTAATTTCCTTCCGGTCCCTTGCCCATGGCTGCAGAACTTACAGGAAATAGGGGACCGTGTTACTGTCATTTTCCTAAATGGACATGCCGTAACTGCCTCCTAAATAGTTATGTTCACACCCACAGACTAGAGCTACTGTTAACCTTGGTCAGCTTCTTTTTACAGCAGGCAGCTGTTAATGCAGAGATTATAACTGGGCAAGGTTCTGGGAATTAATGACTGTTAAGTGTGCCATCCTAAACAGCCCCCACCCCACAAACACACACACACACACACACACACTCACACATGCTCAGGGAACAACATCGGGGTGAAAAGGATCTAAGAGCAAGAGGCTAGAAGGTGCTATGAAATGCTGTTTTCTGGGCGTGATGTGGCGTGTCCCACTCATGAACTCATAGCAGGTGTGGCTACCTGCACAGGGCTGGAGAAGACAGAGCCTAGCAAACATTCCAGCCCGGAATGCAGAGGGGAGCGTGAGGTCCCAACTCTGACCCAGGAGCTAGTAGCAGTGACCCTTACTGGTGAAAGGGGTTACTTTTTTCAGTAGAGTAGATACAGGTTAGTTCTGTGTGCCAGGAACTAACCCACAGCCATGCAAGCTGTGCTAATTAAGGTCAAAGGACCACCCCCAAAAATGCTATCCTCATGGTAAGTAAAACAGATTCTTAAAACACACAGCTCAGAGATATGACTATAAGATTGAAGAGGGTTGAATTTTCAGGCTCTTCTTTTATTAGCTTGGCTGTGACACAGAACAGCCCCCGAAGAGGAAACACACACACACACACACACACACACACACACATCAAAAATCAAACAACAAAAACCAGCGCCTCCTGTAATCCCCTTTTCAGTCTCTTTTTCACAAAGAAATAGGAAGACACCTGAAATCCAGACACATCTGTTAATGAGTGGAAGTCAAAGCAGGAAGTTGGGGCTTTATTCAGCAGCTCTGTGGCGGAAGTTTCTCCTGCGGGAAGCTGGGTCAGGGAGTGACAACAAGGAATGGTCGGGGAATGGAATGGTGATGGTAGGAACTTGGGTCATGCAGGAACAAGGAGCCCCTTCTTGACAAGAAGGCTGGCAAAGCAAAGGACCTCGGGGTGTGAAAAAGCGGGGAGTGAGGGTCTGGTTTATGGGGCTGTTGTTTAGCTCTGAGGTGCAAGGAGAGAGGCTTGGGACAGGGGCAGACCTAGGTTGGGCCTGGTCTAGAAGGAGCAGGTAATTTGGCTGCAGGTAATTTGGGACCCGGTCTTCATACAGAAAGTGGCTGAGAGCCAGCAAACCACTCTGTCCCAGAGCCAGGCCCAGCATTGGTCATGATGCCTGCTAGCCAGTTGGACAACTGAACAAACAAAGTAGGGTGAGGTCGCCATTCCACATGGCCTGCTCACTCTATAGGTCGGCCAGCACGCGGAGTGGGCGGTCGGGAGAAGCCATCTGGAAGACTGTGCCCCTGCTGTAGCTGTGAGCCCCAGCCCTGTCGGCTCCTGAAGCAGGAGCAGGGAGCGAAGTGAGTGTGCCCAGCCACACTGGTCAGCACCCACATCCAGAGGACAGGGGGCCTCTGGCAAGTCTCTAACATTTAAGGAGAAGCCAGTCCACCCTGTCTCTCCTGAGCCTGTGAGACAGAGATCTGTAAAGCCGAGTCCCGTTCATACCAGAGTTAACCGAGATTTTGACAGAGCGCATTAGCATGGGATAGTATGGGTTTGTTTCGCTTGGCTCCAGGAGCCAGGGCCTTAAATTCCATACACTGCAAACCTTCATTGAACAACAACAACAAAGAGAGCAAAAGTTGGGGGCAGAGTGCCAGCAATAGGAGGCCTGAAACAGGAAGAATGCTGCGGAGACCAAGATGCCCAGGGAAGCCCTGAACTCTGTCCAAGAAGCTGCTCGTCTTTCTAGACCAGCTACACACACACCTCAGTTACTGCCTACATCCAGGCCTAAGTTTAACTGAGCTGTTTCATCCATAAAATCCCAAAACCAGGATTTTTTTTTCTAATCAAGATTTGAGGACCATTTAGTTATAGGTTGTGACTGCACCCCCTGACCCCCGCCCAGTGACTTCTTCTCCTCTGCAAAGATGGGCTGGTAATGAGTCCCCTATTTCCCCAAGAGTGCTGTGAGGAGCTTGGGAAACATCACAAGAAATGCGGTGGGGAGCATTCTGCCACCAGGAGCGACACTGCAGAGGGCTGGCTGCTCTCCTGTGGAGACCCGGCGGGGTCTGGTCACCTTTGCTGCTAGGCGCCTCTCCTCAGGATCCCTTTCCCTGGAGATTAAGGCACAATGGCAGAAACTCCAGGCCAGTGAATGCTGCCCTCAGTAGCCAAAAAGAACTCAGGAAATGTATACAATTCTCTCCCAAACAATCAGACTGAGAACCAGAATTCTCTTAGTTGGAGGCTGAATGTTTGGGCTGAGGGATGTTTCTCTAGCTCAACCTCCTCCTATGCATCCTCAGTCCCCTACCTTTCCAATTTTACAGAAAACAAACAAACAGAAAACAGCTAAGGTGAGGAATTCAGAGCTGACCCTGGCCTGGCCTTCATGAGCAGAACTGGGTGGCTCTGCTGTCCTTACTAGTTTGGGTCACAGCAGCTGAGTGTGTCCCATTGGCCACACAGTTAAGTTTGTTAATGAGCTCTTGGAGCTTAGAGCCTGCTGCTTGGGGCCCCTCCCCCCCATCCTTCTTGGTGTAAAGTCAGGAGGAAACTGAGGAATGCCGGTGGTGTGGAATGTGTCTGTGAAAAGCTGGGGGCTGGGCTTACTTGGGGACACAAGCATGTCGCAAAGCTGTCAAGAAAGCTTTTGATTGACAACCAGGTGGCAGTCTGTGGGATCTTCGCCCCCATCCTTTCCGGTTTGTCTTACACAGAGGTCTTGGGAGAGTCAGTCCATAGTCTGGCTGTGTCCCCCAGGGAAACAAAGTTTAAAGCTCCAGTTTGTTTGTAGGAGCTGAGGCCCCAAGGAGGGGAGTGTTTGAGGGGTGGGGTGAGCTGAGTTAGCTTTCTATACTGATCATGGAAGTGTCTTCAGGACACAAATTCTGTTTCTGCCTTCATGACTTTCCCGTCAGCAATTATGTCATATCATTGGTAACTTCATCATTTTCAAGAAAATGAAACTTCTTTCATTTATTTAACTGGAAATTCAGCTCCTAGATTTTTATCTCCAAGTAACTCTGATGGCTTTGAATTTTCACTTTTGATTTCCACTTCCTTCCACTAAGCTGTCTACACCACCAAGCTGTAGTACTAGCGAGCCAGAAGCCAGCTTTCCCTAACCCCGCATGCTGTCTTCCTCCCCGCCTGGAGGGGCAAGGCGGGGCCTCGGGGCCAGAAACAGCGTCTGCAGGTCACCAGCCGAGCACCTACTCACGAGCCAAAGGCTCCGAAAATTGTGACGGAGGTTGCCAACCCCTGCCGGGGCTGTGGGGACGACCACACGGCGTGGGCACGCTTAACAACATAGGAAACCAACATCCACACACACATTCCGACTCCCCCTCCCCCACTTCGAGGACCTGGGTTAGCTGTCAACTCAGTTTAGCTGTGTTCAACAGGAATCGAGGGAACCCTCAAGAATTTCAGGCCAGGCTGTCACAACCGGCGTGCTGCGGCGGACTCCGGGGACCCCGGGGATCACACCCACTATTTGCTGACATCAGCAGTCCTCTACCGCTGCTACCCGGTCTCCCGGCCGGGTGCAGCCCGTACCTGGAGGACCGGCAGACTCTGGCTGAAGGGACACGCGGAACACCCAGCGCTAGAGCTGTCACGATCAGATCCCCATTCTGTCCTGTGGTAAGCTGAGGTGCAGGGAGGGGCTGGGTCCAGCCAAGCTGCTGACTCCCGCTCTGAGCTCCTCCACCAGTCCCCATCACTTCAAGTGAGCCCCCGGGAGAGAGCGGCCAGCCCGTTAGGCGGTACCGGGACCCCCACAGAGGAGGCTTCCACAGGTGCTGAGCGCTGTGAGCTCCGCCCTGGGCTCCTGGTCAGCCGTGTCGGAAACCTCCAGACAGAAACAGCAGCAACCGCCGCCCACCCCGCGCCCGAGTGAGAGCCTGTGAGTGGAAACATTATCCCACAGCAAATGCGACACACAGAACATGTGCTCTCTCTTCGGCGACACACGCCCATGATCCCAGCGCTTGGGAGCTGAGGCTGGAGGGTTGCCGGGAGTTTAAAAGTTTAAAGCAAGCCTGGGGTATGTAGGGAAACCCTATCTTAAAAAAAAAAAAAAAAAAAAAAAAAGCAAAGCAAGGGAAGGGAAGGGGGTAGAATACACATTTTAAATAGCTCGGGCTTGGCGACTCCTTTAATCTATAAGGAAGTCTGTGATCTACATAATGAAACCAAGAAAAATAAAGCGGCTAGGAGGAAAACACAAAAGTGGGAGCTGAAAATGACAGTGGTGTGGGAGCAGGGAACCAACCGGAGGGAAAAAACTAGGAGACCGAGCTGGAGAGACGCGCCTTTGCCGTCCTGTCTCAGGGACCAGTTAGTAACGCCGGACGGCGACTCCCTCGCTCAGGATCCCTTTGCGGCTCCATTTATTTCACCCGAAAAACTGACAATTTCTGTCAAAACCTGGCTATGTGAACCACACAGCACACTCGGGTAGAGAGGTGCTGGGCGTGGTGGCCGGTACTTTCAGCAGTTGGGAGGCTGGGGCAGGAGGATCGCCGGGAGTTTAAGGACAGTCTGGATTACAGATTGAGACTGTCTCAAAACACACACACACACACACACATACCCACCCACTCACCCACCCACCCACCACACCCTGGTCCCTCCCCCGGCTAGATCCGGTCCCGCGGTTCTCCGAATCCACACAAAGCAAAGACGCCCGCGGACGGGTTACAAGAAAGCCAGAGCCGGAGCCGGAGCCGGAGCGATGGGACAGGGGTGGCCGCAGGCGCCGCGGCCGGCCTTCGCGCGCGCCGGGAGCTCCGCGCCGTGCGCCCGGGACAGCGGCGGCGGCCGCCGGGCAACTTTCCCCGACTCCCTCTCCGCGTCCCGCCGCCGGCGCTCGCCCCGGGGAGCGCACGGCGACCTCCAGCGGCCGCCGACCTCGGGCGGAACGTCCGCCCATTCATTTCGCTCGGTCCCGGGAGCGGCGGCCCCGCGCCTCTCGGCGGACCGCGGAGCGCCGGCTCCGGCTCGGCACGGAGGGACGGCGACCCCCGGCGCCTGGCTGCCCCGCGCCCGGCGCGCCCCGAGCCTCCCGAGCCGCCGGCGGAGCGCGCGCTCGGCCCCCGGCATCGCTCACGCTCGAGCCGAAAGAGAAAGTTGGCTGTCTGGCTTCCCCGGGAACTTCTCCCGCTCGGGGCGGCGGGGCGGCGGCGCGGGGTCCCGGGCGCCGGGAGGGCTGGGCTGGGGCGGCCCCGCGGGGCTCTCGCGCTCACCTGCAGCGTGGGCTCGGGCGGCCGGGGTCCGGGGGGCGGCCGGAGAGGCTCCGTGCGCCGCGCGCCTCGCCGAGTGCGCCTGTGGCCCGGAGCGCGTTGCATCACCCCTTTTATAGGCCTCGCGCTGGCACGGCGCTCGCTCGGCCCCGGGTTACGAAGCCCGGGCTGACGTAATGCTATTAATAGCTTCCAGGGGGAACCGGCCGGGGAGGGGCGAGGGCGGGCAGGGCGGGGCGGGCCGGGGGGCGGGAGGAGCCCGCGGGCTCGGTGATGCAAGCGAGAAGGGGCGGTCGCCCGGCGGCCTGCGCGCCTGGCACGCCGCGGACACACGCGGCCGCCCGCCCTCTCTCCATATGAGGCCGGGAGCCGCCCGGGCGCGCCGCCAGGGCTGCGTAGCCGCCGCTGCGCGTTCCAGGCATGAGCCAATGGTGCCCAAGCCAGCGGCATGACTCCACCGCCCTGGCATCTCTCCCTGCGCGGGGCTGGGGGAGGGGTGCCCGGGAGGCGGGGCCTGGCAGCGAACCAGACTAGGTGAGGCCGGGAAGCGGGCACGACCTTTCTCCGAAGTGCGGGGTCGTTTTTGTGAGCGAAGGGTCCCTTCTGTGGCCGGCGGCCCAGCCCAGGGAGGGGGCCGCGGAGGGGTAGAGGTGACTGTCCCCGCGTGAAGGAGGTGCCCAAAGTTACCGTCCGGTGAAATCACAGCCTCCCCCCCCCCCCCGTGTGACCACCGCCGCCGCGCGCCCCGCTCGTGGGCTAACGCAGACGCCTGGGGCTCCTGCGCTCCGCAGGGGCCTCGGGACTCGCCAGGAGCCCGAGGTGCTGGTGGGACGCTGTCAGCGCGGTTAGGGGTGTTCGCTAACAACACAGATCACCTGCAGGGACCAGGGAATTCTCCGCGAAAGCGCGGGGATGGGAAGAGGAAGGGGCAGGAGGTGGGGAGCCGCGCGGAGGGGTGGCTGGGGCGCCCCGGGGGGAAGGCGCCTGGGTCTCCACCCGGCCGGCGCGAGGTTCCGCTGGATGTGGGGAAACAGCAAAACCCGGCTCCGGGGCTCGAGGGCCCGTCTGCAGGGGCGGAGGGCTGTGCGGGACCGAGCACGCACCGCCCCAAAGCGGAGCGCGGGCCCTGCTCCCCGGGGGGCGGCGGGAAAGGCTGCGCTGCTCGAGGTCCAGGCCGAGGCCTCGGCACTGCTGGGTCTGAACCTTGGAAACTTTTTCCCGCTTCTGATCGGGTAATTCGGAGGTCGGGGAGCAGGACCCCGGGCGGGCGCCACAGCCCACCGAAGCTCAGGAGTCCGCAGTCGCGCACCGCGTGGGGCGGGCGCCACGGGCTCCCACACAGGCACCTGCGAACACCTGCCTTTGGGGGAAGGCGATCGGAGGCCACGGCGTGGGAGTTTGGGGTGAGAAGCAGAACTGTCTGGGTGCACCTGCCGCCCGGATGGTTACAGTGGAGAGGGACGCGCTCTGTCTGTCTGCCGGTCTGTCTGTCTCTCTCACACACTATTACACCGTAAGGAGCTGATGTCCCCTCGGACAGACAGGGCAAAATCAAGCTCCCTGCACGCGGGTCCTGCGGTCCCAGCCGCAGCCTCGCCCTCGCAGGCCCCCGCCCCGCCGCGGCCCGGAGCCTCTCCGCCGGGGAAGCCTCAGGTGGTTCCATCCGGGATCCTCGGGATCCCGCCAGGAGCGAGGCGCAGGAAGCGCCGGGCCAGTGTTTTGCTTTGGTTTCTCTGCCTTGGTAACGGCCCTCGGGCCCCACCCTCCGCGGCCCACGCCCACGCTCCGCGGCCAGCCTCCAGCCGCAGGTGTACCCGGGCGTGTCTGCACAGCCCCGAAGAATGCGGGTGCCTGGAAACGCAGCCGTTCGCGAGCTCCGCTCATCCGTCCCAGCTCCTCGTCAACTGCCCTGGGGCAGGCAGCACCGCTGGGCAGCGAAGCGGGGGGCCCGGGCACGCGCGAAGCCCCCCAGGCCGCGGGGCACCCCCACCGAAAGCCTCGCTTGCTTTACGGGTTGAACTGCCGAGCCTGAGCCTGTCCTCCCGCGGAAGGGGCAGCCGAGGGTCTGAGCGCCCGAGCACCCAGAGCAGCGCCCTCGGCGGCAGGGGACGGAGGACAGGGCCCGGAGGTCGCGGCGGCCCCCACCGCAGCCTCCCTGCTGCTCCTACCAGTAGCTTGCCATCTCGCACCTGAACCGAGACGCTCGGCTGTTTACCGAGCGGGAGCCTGCCACCCTCCGCCTCCCTCGCCCACCCCCTGCCCGGGGAAACGCCTGTGCCCGGACAGAGGCCACTCTGCCGGCCTCGCTCCCGAGGCTTCTAGGGGAACGGTGGAGCCCCGGGAAAGAGCCCCCCAAGGTCCGGACCGCAGGGACTCGTCTCAGCGCCTCGCTTCTCACTTTAGCCTGACCGAACGCCACCCGTGCCCAGACGCACGGATAATGCCATGCAGAGGGCACGCCGAATCGCTGCCCGACACAAAAGCGAAGGAGAGCCTCTGCAGCCCGAGCGGGAAGCCCTGGCCCGCAGCACGTCAGGGGTTAATCCTTAGTCGAAGAGGGGACCGCCGAAACTTGAGTGCTGTGGAGAACCGCCCCCTCCCCCGGGGAGACCGGCCCTGATCAGCTCCCGTCTGTTTGGTTGAGTGAGATAAGACTTGGAGGCTTCGTGCTGGGGCACGTACCAAAGGAAGAGGAAAATTGAAAGGGGAGGGGAAGGAACCAGGCAGCTAAAAACAGTGCCCTCGTGGCAACCAAAACTAAACACAAAAACACTGCAGGGAGCCAAAAACAAAAAAGGGAAAAGGAAAGTTGGGAGATATTTAAAGGTTTTGCAGTTCAGTGGGCGATCTCTTCCCGCATTCCTCCGCCTCCCTCCCTCTGCTCCAGACTCTGCTGTGTGCTCAGGAACTCCAGACACAAGTTAGGCAGCCAGGGAAGCCTGAGCCCACAGGCCCGCCTGTCTTTGCAGAGGTCTTGACCCCACTTCACCTTGGGAAGGGAGAGGAGTGGGTTTCTCCCTAACCCGGCTCTCCGTGTGCGAATTAGTGACGTTAAGTCTGTAAAAGCACCTCCCGGGAAAGGGGGCAGCAGCAGGGCGGCTGACATGTGCTCAGCCCTTGACTGGCCTGTGAGCGCCGTGCTTAGCGGCCTGGTTCGCTCCTCTCATTTCATCTCCACGTTTATGTGTTCCCCAACACTGAAAGGGGGCGCAAATAGTAGCACCCAGTGCCAAAGAGCCGCTGAGAATGAGGCAGGCATCGGCTTCCTCAGTTATCTCTGCGTTTCACAGTTCTATCTCTAACTGTGGCTCAGGAAGGTTTTCTAGAGTACCCTCTGCCCCCTTCGGTGATAAGGCAACAATGATGTCACACAACACCCAGAATGACAGTCATGAGGGGGGCTGGGGTGAGATGCCCCTCCCCCCTCCAAAAAAAGCAAAAGGAGTAAGCTTTGCTCTCTGCCCACAGCAGCCAATCGGCCGCTGGGTTCCACTGGTGTCTAGGTACCAGATGACAGTGGCAAATGGTGGCCAGCACGCTGGGCTGGGCTGGGGTCCCAGCGTCTCTCGTCCCTCTAGTTCTGCCTCTGTTGTCTTCTTGAGAAAGGTAGGTCCTCTTTCCAGGTTTCCGTGCTTTGTTTGCCTGGACTGGGGGTGGGGGAGGAGTGTCCTGAAATGGAGATCTCTTCTGCAAGCCACCCAGCTGCCCCACAGACTTCTGAGACCCGCAGGAGCTGGCTGTGGGGAAGGCATGGCTGCTATGACTAACGGGTTTTGCAGCCGCGCTTCTAGAGACTAGCTGAGAAGCTGACCGGACTCTCGGTCACGGCCTGCCTTCTCAGTCCTCCTTCACTTTCAACACTTGCAAACCCTGTGCATGCGGGTACCCAGCTGGAGGGGGCTAACCCAGGGCAGGGACTGTGTCTTCTGAGGACAGGGCCAAATCTAGGTAGCAGCTCTTCCCTCTCCAGAGAGCAGGTGCTAGGGCCCCAGAAATCTGAGGTGAAGTCACAGAACAGCAGGGCTTGGTAGGTCCGAGACCTCCAGAAACTGAGGGGCTGACCGAGCCTCAAACCTATTACCTCACCTTGCCAATCCACAAAATGAGACTACTCACATTAATTCCCCTTAAGGCATTGCTATAAATATAATATAATATAATATAATATAATATAATATAATATAATATAATATATAATAGATGTGAAAGTGAGTTGGAAATAGTTTTAAGAAACATGCTGACAGGTACCTAGCTGGACATGGCAGTGTGTGCTTGTGGAACTGAGGCAAGAAGGCAGAAAGTTTAAGGCCACCCTGTGAGGCATCGCAGTTGGAAACCAACCTGGGCTACGTAGCAAGATTCTGTCTCTAAAACAAAAGCGAGCTTTTCTTCCAGTAATATTTTTGCCATTTGAAAATTAGTGGAAAGGGCAAAAGAAAACAATAACCTGTAGCCTCAACATTCTCAGGGTTTTGAGTTCTCTTTCTGGGTTTTTTTTTTTCCTTATATACATGACTTTAAGATAGAGGTATGGTTTCATAATACATGCAACTTGTTCTTCTCCTGTCACTCTAGTACATTTTCTTCTTTAAAATATGTCCATTTTATTGTAAGACAGAGGATGCATGCCAATGTTTCACAGGACAAATACACGGAGATGTAGATAATAAAATATACTAAGGATTGGCACCCTGTCTAAGAAGCAGACCGTCACCTCCAGTGGTTAGAGCCTACACCTGGCCGTCCTGATGTCAGCTGCCTCCCCGAGGGAACCAGCACCCGGGCTCATTGCCGTCGTCTGCAGGAGATCATGGGCGTTGTATACCTTACTCAGAGGTTACTCTGCTTTAGTATGCAGGGTGCTATCAACATGTTGCTAATGTACTAGGCAAACTTTAATCTTTTACATGGGAAAAGACACCAACTGCCAGCTTCAGTCAGGTTACGTAAATGGAGTTAGAATTCTATCTGCAAGCCCTGCATACGCCGGAAGAGAGCAGGACCTCCGGCGTCCGAGAAAACTGTGTGTCTTCCTCTTTCGCAAACATCCAAAGAGAAAACCCTGCAGGCACTTTTCCCATGGAGCATGTGCTTTGACCCTTCTCCTTTCGAGATCCCTTGATGCTCTGCATGCCCACATGGAAAAGAAAACCCAGCCTGCAGCATGAGAGAGGGACAGAGGGATGAAGGGCAGAGCCACCTGTCAGTGCCTCTGCCTGCGCCTTCCTGCAAAGCTCTCACTGTTGGCACCTCTGTGCCAGCAGGGTGACACAGATGGTGACCAGGCTAGCTGTTCCACCTCCAGGATGTACCTTGAGCCAGCATCAGAGTGGGTGGCATTGATTTTCAGATCTACAGGATGCCAGGAAGAACCCGGAAGTCATCTGCCTCCATCTTCCTAAGCAGTCTCAGGTCTCTGCACCAGAGCCTCAGAGCAAAGGGGAGATCTCGGGAAAGTATCTGCTGTATACAGCAGGTGCTTAAAGTGCTGTTCTACCTTACACAAGTATGGATGAAGGACAAAGAGAAGATATCAAATACACTCTGGGCTCAGGGTGTTCCTCTGCCAGGACCCTGGGGGGATTTGTCTGTCTGTTCAGTGGTTTTTTGAAATTCTTTTAAGATAACATTAGCAAGCTACTTTGTTGAATATAGTTGTGACCCTGACACTCAGAAGGCTGAGGCAGACTAGGTTACTTAGTGAGTTCCAGGCCAGTGCCAGCCCCTGTCTCAAAAAGAACCAAGCAAACAAAAACCAGCAAGTAACTTATCAGTGCCACCGCCGTGGCCCAGGCTCTGCCTTAAGCTGGCCACATATCATCACACTTTTAATCTTCACGGGCAGCTGGACGCCTTCATTTGGTGCAAGAGGGAACAGCTCAGTGGGGGAAGGGGATCTCCATAGCCTCTTTTTGCCCCTGCCTGAGAGGCTTGATTTGCAACCACGGTGAAGGAAAGCTGACTGTAAGGCAAGGAACTTGGCTGGGCCTGTAATTCCAGTACCTGGGAGGCTGAGGCAGGAGCATCACTGTAAGTCTGCGACCAGCCTGGACAACATATTAACATTTGAAGCCAGTGGGCTACAGAGTGATGCCTTGGAGAAGGAGGTCTGACGTGTTCAAGGCACCTGCTTAGCAGGTCATGACGAGGAGCCAGCAGAGGGCAGGTGCCTGGCATGGCCGCAAGTGTCTGCACTTGTGGACGGATTAGCAGAAACTCACACCTAGCCAGAGCGAAGAGTAAGTGTGCAGTGCTCAGCCGTAAATGGGACACCTTGTCGCACACACGCCTGCACAGGCACACTCACGGCTCGCAGTGTCTTCTGAAAGTGGAGGGCTGCTGCCCCGTGAATTCAGTGCCGTGGCTGCCTGCACAGGACCACGGCAGGCAGTGCTCCTGCAGGGAGGCTGGAGGACTCTCCCGCTCTCCCTGCTACCTGAGGAGGTATCAACAGTTGGCTGCTGTGGGAGAGAGGGCCAGTTTCCAGGGTGTAGCCCACGGTCAGGCTACAGTGGATGGCGCCTCACTCGTGTGAAGAAGATATGAACTTGGAGGTATGTGGAGAGTGTATCGGGGAGAAGTTCAGAATAATGGGGTGAGTATGATAAAAAGACATTTTGTACAAGTATGAAATAATTAATGAAAATCTATCAAAAGAAGAAGTCCCCACAGTCCGACTGAGTTCAGATCTCTGCTAGGCAGCTCCTGTGGCTGAGTGGGTCCACAGTCCTCAGTTTCTCTTGTACAGTGAGGCCAGTACTTATGAGAACTAACGGGCAATGCAGCTGAGCTTGGTGTGCACACCTCTGATCCCAGTACTTAGGAGGCTAAGGCAGGAAGATCAGCAGAGTCTGAGGCCAGCCTGGGCTACCTAGCAAATTCCAGGCCAACCCAGGCTACACAGGGAGGCCCTGAAACAACAAACCAAACCAAAGAGCAATGTGCCCTCTACACTTCTACCCAGGAGAAAGTCAAGGGGCACTGTTCTCCCTCTCTCTCTCTCTCTCTCTCTCTCTCTCTCTCTCTCTCTCTCTCTCTCTTCCTACTATGTAGCTCTGGCTGTCCTGGAACTCACTATGCCGGCCTTGAACTCACAGAGATCCACCAGCCTCCCTCTAGAGTGCTAGGATTAAAGGTGGGTATCACCACACTCAGCCTGTTTTTCGTGTGTGTGTGTGTGTGTGTGTGTGTGTGTGTGTGTGTTAATCACATAAATCCCAAAGTCATCAGAAATGTCTACAGACCCCAAGGGAAAGTTCCATCTCACAAAAATTCACTGACTTGAAAAGAAATATTAAAAAAGAATACGTGATCTGGTCGGAATTACTATTTACTGCCAACATATAGACGCAAAGCACACGGTAAGAACTCTTAAAAACACCAGTGTCTTATTTCATCTTCACGCTAATTCTGCCGGGTTGGTCCTGTTGTCCCTGTCTTACGGATGAGGAAAGTGAGCTCAGAAAGGTTAAAGAGAACTGCCCTTCAGGGGTGAACTCCACCACAGCTCTGGCGGACCTGAGGAGTCTGCTGAGCGCCCTTGCCCTGGGTAGCCTTACAGCTTCGCCTGGGCTTCTTTTCTTGAACTGTGTGGTCTGTGTTAAGAAACGGGGCCTCCTTACACAGCCTCCAGAGTGCTAGAAGCTTCTTGACCTTACCAGGAAATTCCAGAAGATTCACACTTGGAAAATGCCAGCTCCCTGTGCCGTGTGTGAGGCTGAAGTCTCTGCCAAGTTTGCCATTATTCGCTAATTTGCTTTAACCACAAACACAAGCCCGATATTGACTGAGTGAGCCAAGCAGGGCTTTTTAGACTTTTTATTCTGTTTCCCAAAACAGAACTGAGTCATATGATGATGAGCTCGCACTTGAAACCGGAGTGGCTGAGACCCAGTGAGTCACTCCCGTGAGCTTAGACTCATCAGTCAATTCCTCAAATCATGTCCGATTGCCAGAAAGCGCTCTCAGCGGTGCGCTCAGACACACTGTGCTCGGAAGGGCAGGGTAGGAACGCTCCTTGACCTTGAGGCGATTAAAATCTTTGGGTGGCAAATGAGCCTATAAACCACCTCAGGCAGTAACTCTCTTAACAAGCACCCGCTGTGCCCTGGCACCGCGCCAGGAGCTCAGGGTCACAGCGCAGAATCCCAGCGCGCTTAGGCTGAGCACAGGGGCAGCAGCCGCAGGGAACATGGGCTGACATGGGGCAGAGAGCTTGTCCCAGGAGTGGCAAGCACTGACGGATGAGTGGCTTGTGACCGTGTTCCAGGCAGAGGAGGAGAGGGGCATCCCAGACAGAGGTGCACAGCAAGCCGTGGGGTCTGACTTGCCTCTGCCCGGTGCCAGCTCCGTGTCCGGTTCCACACAACAGAGCCGCACAGCCGATGAAGGAAGACAAAGGCTTGGGAAGGCGATGGAGCAAGCATCAAGAACAGGAGACAGGCTGAGCTGAGGAATGCTCTAAGGAGGGAGAGCTGGAGACAGGCTCCTAAAGAGCAGTGGGGCGTTTGCTAACCCATCTAAACTATGTCCCCAGGGACAGCGGAGTGTGTTGGGAGGCAGGGCTAGCACAGGGTCTTCCAGTAGCAGATAAAATGAGCAGGAAGAATGCTAGCCCAGGGCATAGGTGGCCTGGCTAGCTGCTGCACATCAGGCAGGGGCAAGAAGGCCTCACTTCAGTGCGGTCTTCCTGTGAAACAAAAATTATCCACAAAGCAAAGCTGTCGTATATTCTGAAATGTAAAGCGGATTTTCCCCCTTTAGATCTGGTCATTGCACAGTTCAGGGTTCCTTCATTAAAGCTAAACTTAGGGGGAGGGTCCACTTTACGAGGGCCTGCTGATGGGAGCAGAAGGGGATTCACGGATGTAGGTGTGGGCCCCGAAGCTCCATCTCAAAGGGTGCAGGCATGAGGAGAAAGCTGGATAGGGATAGGGACCAGCTGGAAGGGTGAGGAACCAGCAAAGGGCTTAGCTGAGGACACCACAGACAGGTGGGCTGTCAGTGCTGGTGTGCTGGGGACAGCAGAGAAACAGAAAAGAAGGTGTCAGGGAGAGTGGTCGCACCCAGCTCTCAGCTGGGCACAGTGCTTTCCCAGAGCTCTGGCAGTAACATTTCCATGGTTGTGGCAAATGAACAATGGAAAGAACCAAAGAACCCGGAGAAGCCAATAGTCTTCAGCCTGGCATAAATGACAACTTGAAAAGGTGGAAATTTATTTGAGTAATGGCCTGCCAGGCCCATTATTAGGTGTAATTGATACGCGCTGACACAAGGACTGTGAAGAGACTTTCTTTGTTGGGTGTGGTGGTGCACGGACGTGCTTGGGAGGCTGAGGCAGGGTGATGATGAGGTCATTGCCAGCTTTGGCCACAAAATCAGTTTGAAGCCAGCCTGGGGAAAAAAAAAAAAAAAAAAAAACCACTTACTTTGGGGAAAAATAATTAAAAGTCTGTTTTGTTTTTTCAATGTTCTGCCACTATTTAAAAAGAGGTTGACTACTGGGCATGAGACATGTGCCTATGATTCCAGCACTCAGGATTTCTGAGGGTTTGAGACCAACCTGTCTCAAAGAGACCAAACAAACAAACAAAAACAACAAAAAAGAAAGAAAAACACCATCAAAACAGAAGCTCCCACCAAACCTGTTTACATTCCAGCACCCTGAAAGCCCCAGCAGATGGTCAATTTGAAAACAGCCTGAGCCTCAGAGCAAGTTCCAGGTCAGTGCTTGTCTCAAAACAACGAAAGAAAGATAAGCAGTTATTTATAAAGGAAACGCTGTAGGAATAATGCACGTTTAAAAAGCAAGACAATATACTGTAAAAAGAACAGTTGGGATTAGTACTAGTGAATAATAAACAAAGATTAAAAAGCACTCTCATTATTGCAAGACCAATTCTGGCTGGTGAAACCATGGGAGAGTGATTCTTTTCCTCCTGTACTTACACATTTCTGAACTGTGAGTACATGAAGACAGGATGAATGTAAAAGCAATGAAACCCGTGCCTTTCAAAGAACACCACTGCAGACTTGCCCAGCCTGGCCATAAAGGACGGCGATTCCATCCACACGGAATCTGGCTCAGTGAACGCAGGAGCATTTATGGAGCTCCTGCCGGGTGTCAGGAACAAGAAAGGACAAGGACAGAATAACTGTTTCTAAGGCAGCACGAGGAATGACCCATCTTCAGTAAACCCCTGCTAACCCTGCAGCCAGAGGATGTCGTAAGTGCTTGTCCACACTGACGCCGGCAAAGGCGGGGGTCCTGCTTCCACACAGACAGAACCACCCTGGAAGCCTTCCCAAGGCTCTGGTTCCCCCAAAGGCCGCAGGAGCCCCAGTGCCCGTTTGCTGCCCGCAGCGTTGAACTGGAACTAGAAATGGCTACCTCTGCAGGGCGGACTCAGGAGAGACACACGGCATTCAGACACACCAGAGAAAGTGGAAACTCGAGGGAGAACGTGAGTTTAGTAAGCAAGACACAGCCAGGCTCCCGGCCCGGCCCTCCCCTCAGCCACTCATGCTGCTTTCCACGCCTGCTCTTCTGCACTCCTCCCGAACCTCCCTCCCACTCGCTCACTCTCAGTCTGCTCTGTTCTCCCTCACTATCTTGCCTTCCCACTCTCCTCCCCACTATCCGGCTCCCCTAGGCCTGCTGTGTGCAGTCGGCTGGCCGTGATCAGTCAACTTTTTTCTCTTTCTGCTCCAGACTCTTCTGGGCACCAATGTACTGCTTTCTCTCTCTCACGTACAATAAAACCTCCCCTAACAATGAAGAGTCATAGCAGCAGTTTTTTTGCAGCCCTTCGCAAACAGTGTCTTAGCAAATCCCAGGCCAGCCAGGGCTACAGAGTGAGGCCACAAGATGCAGATCAGCTGTGGAGGCACGTGCTTGCAGTCACAGTACTAAGAGTCCTGAGGCAGGAGAGTTACCATGAATTCAAGGCCAGCCTGGGCTGAATAATGAGTTCCAGGCCCATTTGGTGTATGCTGTGAGAGTTAAAGAAAAAAAAAGTAGCAAGATATATACATTATAAACATTATTAATCAATGAAGAGTCAACATAGCTGCAAAAATGACACGCCACATAGAGAAGAGAGACCTGGATGTAGAAGGTGACGGTAAGCAGAGGCATCTATGAGTCGATTAACTTTTGAAATTCCCTGCTGTGTGGTGATGGCCAAGCCCTTTGCTCTGTTGATCAAGGGTTCCACGAAGGGAGCCCGTGGCTGGTCACAGTAAGGTCACAGAGGAGGCTGTACTGTCTCAGTGTCCGGTGGCCCCACGTGGCCGGACCTGGCCTAGTCCCCAACACCGTCCTCTGGGGGCATGGAGAGTGCCCCAGCTGTGATGACGGCCACATCCACTCAGCCCTCCATCGGCATGTGCCAGCCGCAGTGGGAGCGAGCGGTGCGGCCACAGCCGGAGCAACCGCAGTCAGCTCCCGTGGTTCGCTTCCTCCGTTCACCCTAAAGAGAAACGAGAACATGGAAACCCAGGGAAGACCCTGGGTCAGCTCAGCAGCTTTTCAAAGAAAAACGGGATCAGAATGCTGAGTCCTAGGGCTCAGGGCATTGTTAGAGGGAAGCCGTGCCACCCTCTGCCAGAGTCCGGAGAGGAGCACACTGGCTCTGACATCACAGCCGCTTGGCCGGACCGATCACTCCACACGTGCCTCCACCTGGGCGCCTCACCCACCCTGACATGCCGAGCCCAGGGAGCACAGGCTGAAAAGGAAGCAGCGCTGCCCCTGAGCCACCCTGCTTCTCTTTCATCACCAACGCAACGGGCTCCCTCGCGTTTGAGGCGTGCTCTACTTAGGTGCAGAGACGTCACCCCGTAGAAAGCAGGCTAGTACTGTGCCGTAGACAATGAGAAAACATGTTCTTAGAAACCTCTCTGATTCATGAACGTTTGAGCGCTGAGGTGAGAGGTGGGCTGCTTTGCTGGCCGCTGTAGGAGACCCTACCGTCACACAGGGCGAGACGGCCTCCTCTCCACGGGACAAGGCCGGGGACAAGGCCGGGACGAGGGCCATCCGGCCTGTAATGGTTGTCTGGGAGAACATGCTTAGCCATTCTTCCCTGAGGTATTTATGGGCTGTGCTGTCTTTGCCGCCCTGCGGGCGGGGACCTCACTCCTCTGAGGCCCATGAAGCACCAACCACTTGGGGCGCTTCTGTGTTTCCAAGATCCTCTTCCTTCTGGAATTTCCTCCTTCCAGCCGCCCCAGTGTCTCCAGCTGAAAAACTGTTATTTTTATTGTTCAACCTTCCAGTTCTAAGCTGGTCGTGGCGGGGAACACCTGTGGTCCCAGCACACGGAAGACAGAGGCAGGGTGCTCAGGAGCTTAGGCTCAACCCTGCCTACATACTGATGATGCAGAGACTAGTCGGAAGCCCCTCTCCCCCCATCAAAGCCACTGCTTTGTGAAGCTGGTGTCAGTCACATGTGGGGTTAGCTATGCCACTCAGGGACCCGCAACCGAATGCAAATGTGGAGTCCCCTTTTCTGAGGGGTACCGGGGAGTGCTGAGCCCATGGTGGCTTTAGTAAGGGGCATGGCTTCTTGGCTGTTCAGCAGCCATCACTCCGCTGGAGGAAGCACCTCCATCTCGCCTCTGGGAAAGCAGCGCTCCTCACAGTTCTGACTCTGGAGTAACGGGTGACCAGTCACAGACAGCAAACCATTCCAGGGTCACAAGCGTCTTCCAACCCAGTCAGATCTGACAAGCTGCTGGGAGCGCAGGGCTAGGGCCGGGCCCAGCTTTCCTGCTGGGCTTGAACCCAAGAGCCCGGGCCTGGAGGAAGCGCAGAGGTCGGCATCGGGCAGGGCTGGCCACCATACTACCAAGCGTTATCGGGTGAGGGCCAGAAGCCCCCTCTGTAGTCTTTGTTCGAGTTGTTTGAATTACTCCCCCATGCTTCTTGTAAGAGTGGGAGGAAGAACACGGAACATCGTACATATGCGGCTCTCGCGTGGCGTGTTTCATTGTCCTGCACGCTGGCAGAGCCCAGCATCCCAGCTCAGCTCGGCTTCTGTCTGTAGCCTCCCATCTCTCCAGCCACACCCACCTGTGGCTCCGCCCTCTCACTCTCTCTCTTGCTGCTCCCTCTCTTCCAGCCAATCTAGCCTATTCTTTGCACCCCAGGTCTCCCTGGGAAACCCTGTGCCTAAAGGCAAGATGATGGATGGAAGGAAGAAATGACACACAGGCTCGTCCCCTGCCCAACATGAATGTACACATGTGTGCCCTCCCTGAAGCTGAGTCTCTCTGCCTCTCTGGTTTTGATTGGTTGGTTTGGGGACAGAATCTCTCCAAGCATGCATTGTGGTGGAGCTTGGCTCTTCAGTCTGGGTCTCTGTGCCTCTGTCTCCCAAGCGCAAGGACTACAGCAATTTCTATACCTTCCTGTGTTTGTGGTTCCTTCCTTCCTTCCTTCCTTCCTTCCTTCCTTCCTTCCTTCCTTCCTTCCTTCCTTCCTTCCTTTTTCTTTTTTTTCTTTTTTTTCAAAAGACAGGGTTTCTCTGTGTAATAGCCCTGGCTGTCCTAGAGCTGGCTCTGCAGACCAGGCTGGGCTCAAACTCACAAAGACCTACTGCCTCTGCCTCCTGAGTGCTGGGATTAAAGGCATGAGCCACCAATGCCTGGCTGAAATTTCTTTTTTTTTAATTAAATTTATTTTTATATCAATCACATTTTATTCACTTTGTATCTTAGCTGTAGGCCCTCCCTCATTCCCTCTGAATCCCTCCCTCCCTCATCTCCTCCCTGCCCCTCCCCAAGTCCACTGATAGGGGAGGTCCTCCTCCCCTTCCATCTGACCCTCGCCTATCAGGTCTCATCAGGACTGGCTGCGTTGTCTTCCTCTATGGCCTGGCAAGGCTGCTCTCCCCTCAGGGGGAGGTCTGAAATTTCTTTCAAACTTACTTTTAACTATGTACATTTGCATGTGTCTGCTCGTGTGTGCGTGTGTGTGTGTGTGTGTGTGTGTGTGTAAGTGCTAGTGCTCCTGGAGCTGGAGTTTACAGGTACCCTGAAACGCCCAGCATGGTGTTGGGATCTGATGCCGGTACCTGGCAAGAGCAGCACATTTTTCCAGTCCCCGTATCCGAAATTGCTTATAACAAAAACATGTTAGGATAACTATCCAGTGCCCTCCTATCAAAAGTAAATGAACGTACCGAGGACCTGGCAGCAAATAAGGTGAAGGCCATGACAGTGATGAGGCCTGTGACTGGCCCACAGACCCTTGCTGGCTGGGAGCTCTCTCCTCTTGCTTTACATCTGGCTGGGAGTTGGGGTGATAGAGGGAAATATGTGATTCTCTGGACATCCTGAGGCACATGGCTATGCAGGTCAAAGCTATGTTACACCCCAGACTTTGAACCCACCTTTTGACACAATTATTCATCCATGAATAAGGACAAGGAAATTAAGAGAGAGCTACTGAGCTACTTAGTCCCTGCGCCTAGACCCACCGTGAAGAGGGCTCCTCTGTCACCTAGGAGGCTGGCACACGTGCCTTAGCGCCAGCAGTAAGAGGGTGAGGACACATTACCCTGCTCCTCCAATGGTGCCCAGTGCCTCTCTGCAAAAGCCTTACGAAGAGGCCCATTAAGCTTGTGCGGCCGCTCAAAGGAGTGCCTGGGAAACGCAGTTTCTGAGGAACAGCACAAACGGCCATTGCGAAACAAACACAAGAACTGTGGTCCCCAAATTTAAACTGAATTCAAGTTTTAAGCATAGTTTGTAAGTTGGGTATGGGAGATCAGTCCTGTAATCCCAGAACTTGGGGAGTAGAGACAGGAGGGTCAGAAACTCAAGGCCAACCTATGGACCCTCCAAACTCCCCCCCCCCCCTTTTCTTTAATCCATGAAGAGAAATGGAAGTCATAACATTTGCAGGAAATGGAGAGAACAGAGAGAATGATTAGGCAAATTAAGTTAGTCTCAGAAAGACAAATGGTGAATGTTTTCTCTCATTTGTGGTTTCTAGATTTTGGGTAGTTATGTAAAGTCATGGATGTGTGCAGGATAGAAAAGTTGAAGTGAAACTGCCTGGGGGAGCAAAGGGGACTGGGGAGAGAGGGCCAGGGGAGAAGGAAGGGGACACAGACAGGAGATGTGCTTGCTGATATGGATGAAGAATTAAAAAATATAAAATTAAGAAAATGCAAATACAGGGGCTGGAGAGATGGCTCAGTGGTTAAGAGCACTGTCTGCTCTTCCAAAGGACCTGGGTTCAATTCCTAGCACCCACATGGCAGCTCACAACTGTCTGTAACCCCAATTCCAAGGGATCTGACACCATCACACTAATGCACATAAAATAAAATTAAATAAAAAAAAAAGAAAATGCAAATACAAAAAGCATCCCTGGTCTCCTGCCCCTCACAGTATGGCTCCCCGGCTGCCCTGGCACGGGAAGGTGCCTTTTACAGTGGAAACACGTGATCGGGAGAGGTGTGAAGTGTGCAAAGAAGTTCTTTTATAGTGATCTGGAGTGAGCCATTTTAACTGCACGGTGGGCTGCAGCTGTAGCCTGGCATGAGGGGAAATGTCGGCGTTCGCTGGCTTGTCCTGGGCACACATGTGGCTGAACAGAACCAGCATGTGACAGCTCGTCCCCCGCCCCCCAGTGACAACACCTAATGCCATCACACCATGACAGTGAGAAAGGAGGACGTGAGCGTCTGGGCTCTGTCATCGAGAAATGGACTAGAAAACCACGGTCAGCCGCAAAGGAGAAACGAGCAGAGCAGCTTCCAGACCCTTGATGTTTGTGTTTGGGATTACAGGAAACAGGACTTTTGCCATTTTTTTCCCTTTTGGGGGCTTCTGCATACCACGATCCCTGTGTGTGTCTGTGTGTGTGTGTGTGTGTGTGTGTGTGTGTGTGTGTGTAAGTCAGAGAACAATGTGAGGAAGTTGGTTCTCTTCATTTATTGTGTAGGTTTCTGGGACCTAACTCAGATCCTCAGGCTGGCACTGGGCACTCTTTCTCGCTTCAACTACTTCTTCAGGGATTTTCTAGTAACAAACCACGGGCTGAAGTAGCTGCAGCAAGGGTCACATTGTGTGTAATTACTTTTCCTCTTCAGGCGTATCTCAGAGGTTTTCAGGTGGTAAATAAAGGATGGGATGAATGAGGACTAGACCGAGTGGGGTCTGAACCATAAAGTATAAACCCTGCAAGGTGCGGCCATGTTCAGGGACCAGGGCAAGGTGTGGCCATGTTCAGGGACCAGGGCAAGGTGCAGCCATGTTCAGGGACCAGGGCAAGGTGCAGCCATGTTCAGGAACCAGGGAAAGTTCAGATCACAGATTCCCACGCTCAAGTTCTCAGCTAGGCTTCCACGGGTGCTTGTATGCATGCTCCTTCCTTCCTTTCTTCCCTTCCTCCCTCCCTCTCTTCCTCCTTCCTTCCCTCCCTCCCTCCTTCCTTTCTTCCTTCACTCCCTCCTTCCTTCCTTTCTTCCTTCCCACCCTCCCTCCTTCCTTATTTCCTTCCCCCTCCTGCCTTCCTTCCCTCCCTCTCTTCTTCCCTCCCTCCTTCCCTTCCTTCTTTCCTTCCTTCCTATTTTTTCTAAGACAGGATCTCACATAGTCCAGGCTAGCCTTGAACTTGTTAGTTGTCTGAAGTTGGCTTTGAACTCCTGAGCCTTTTCCCGCCCGCCTCCCCACCTGGTTGCAGGTGGTTGCGGAGGTGGAAGGCAGGGTTTATGCCAACTAGCCACATCTCCAGTCCTGTCTCTGGGTTTTCCCCATCGCCAACACTGCTGTTCTACTGTCCTTCTCCCCACGACAGTAAGGGAGAACCAATCCTCAGCAGGTGGAAGGCGTCACCTGACTGCAGTGTGCAAAGGAAGCTACTGAGGCAGGCGCCGCTTTGGGAACCGACTCTCCGGTGTCAGCACGCCTAACTCACCTATCTGAGTCTCCCAGGCCAGCACAAAGGCTGGGTCCCAGCACGCGCCTTACTGTACTCCACTCTACTCCGTTCTGCCAAATTAAAGATTACTGTTATTGCTGTTGTTAAAATTACGGGTGGGCGTGTGCCTGCACTCGGGCATGCCCAAGTGAGTGCAAGCGCGCACAGCGGCCAGAGCGCCAGATCGCTGGAGCTGGAGTTCCAGGTGGGGGTGAGGCTCCGACAGGGGTGCTGGGGTCCTCTCAAAGAGCAGCAAGTGTTCCTGACCACTGAGCCACCTCCCTACACGGCTTTCAACCCCACCCCCCGCTTGCTACAGCTCTGCCCACACTTCTGTCCGCAGCCGTCCACCTTCCTGTCCTTTCTGCTGATTTGTTTGTTTTGAGACAAGAGTCTCATTCTGAGGCCATGCTGCTCCCAACTCACTGGACAGCCGCAGACGGCCTCAAGTCACAGCCGGCCTCTTGCCTCAGCCCCTTCGCTGCCGGCACTACAAGTGTGTGTCCCCGGGTCCAGCTCAGACTATGATTTAAGACTACCTACCTATCTGTCTATCTGTCTGTCTGTCTGTCTGTCTACCAACCTATCCATCTATCTGTCTATCTGTCTGTCTGTCTGTCTACCAACCTATCCATCTATCTATCTGTCTATCTATCCATCTATCTGTCTGTCTGTCTGCCTATCTATCTGTCTGTCTGTCTACCAACCTATCCATCTATCTGTCTGGCTGTCTGTCTAATCTGTTTAGTGTTGCTTTGTTGTTTTGGAGACAGGGTCCTACGGTGTGCCTGGCTTGACTGGAACAGCTGGTTTTGAACTCGCGGCAATCACTGCCCTCAGGTCTGGGAGTGCATGTGTGCGCTGCCGAGCCTGCTGTGAGGCTGGTCTCAGTTGTCCACCTGGCTGGCCTTGGACTCTCTCAGCAGACCTGGCACACCTGAGGGAGTTTGGAGTTGGGTTAAGTGAAGAGGGAAGACACCTTAAATGTGGCGCCATCCGTGTGCTGGGGTCCTGGACGGGGTGTGAAAGGAGGCGAAGTGAGCCCCAGGACTCCTGTCTCTGCTTCCTGACTGAGGACGCAGCGTGTCCAGCCGTGTCCCAATCCTGCTGCCCCCTTCCACGGCGATCTCAGCCCTCCGACCGTGAGCGGAATAAGCCTCCCTCCCCCGAGTCGCCTCTGTCAGGTATTTGTCACAGCAACTGAAAGGTGACCGATGTGTTGACTTTAAGGGAAGGTACAAGGGCCTTTCGGAGAGCAGCGAGGCGCCGCCGTCCTCTGTGTGGAAATCCACACCTGTCAGCCACGTGTGTAAGCTCACCTGAGCTTCTGAGCACGTGGCCGGGTCACAAGTGGTCCCGTGCGTTACCGGGAAGCAGCCTCAGCTTCTGCTGAAGTCCGACCGCATGTTCTCCAAGGTGGTTCTGGGCGGCAAATCGTGCAGGGTGGCAAACTCACACTGACTCAGTCATCCACATCATTACTGTCCTGAAAAATGTGCTTGTGTGTGTGCTGAGTGTGTATGCTGTGTGTGTATGTGTGCTGAGTGTGTATGCTGTGTGTGTGTGCTCTGTGTGTGTGTGTGTATGCTGTGTGTGTATTTACTGTGTGTGTGTATGCTGTGTCTCTGCTGTTAGTGTGTGTGGTGTGTGTGTGCGCTGAGTGTGTGCATCCTGTGTGTGTGTGTGCGTGCTGTGTGATATACTGTGTGTGTGTGTGTGTGTGTATGCTGTGTGTATGTATGTTGCATGTGGATGTACACTGTGTGTGTGCTGAGTGTGCCTCTGCTTTGTCCCTACAGTCTTACACTGGCATTACAGGTGTGCCCACCACAGCCAACCTCTTCCGTGACTCCTGGAGAGCCAAATTCAGGTTCTCGTGTTTGCCCAGCAAGCCCTGAGCCACCTGACGAGTCCCATATTTGCTCACTCATCCATCCATCCATTCATTCATTCACTCACTCATCCATCCATCCATTCATTCATTCACTCACTCATTCATCCATCCATTCATTCACTCATTCACTCACTTGCTTCTGAGGTTCCATCATAGCAATGCCTGACACCTGCCTGAAGTCATAGTCTGGGGCTAAATACTGGATACTTTTCTTCGCTTATTCGAGCCGTGACACGCGTGGGGAGACAGCTATCTCACGGGCTTAACACCGAGTTCTTTACGGGAACCTCGGGTTCACTTTGGAAGTGGTGGCATACTTACAGCTGCGGGGCTGCGGGCTCAGTGGCTGCCACACCAGCATGACATGGTGGTGAGTGGAGGGACGCCTGGGCGTGGCAGCCTGCCTGTGACTCCAGCCTCGGGGGCTAGAGACGGGACCCCAGGGGCTAGAGCAAGCTGCAGACGGGTTCCAGCCTGCAGGGAAGCAGGAGCCAGAGAGCCTGCCTCATTAAACAAAACGGAAAAGAAACGGAGGCTGACTCCCCACGTCACCTCCACACACACGTGCTCAGTACATGCAAACACACATCAAAATGCAAACAGAGAAGACAAACTAGTGTGCCCTTTGCAAATCACTCTGCTGGAGTCACTGAAAGAGAATTCTCTAAATCTATGGTGGGTGGTGGCTCATGGGAGGCTGAGGCAGGAGGATTGATGTAATTTCGAGTCTGCCTGGGCTATATAATGAGTTCCAGGCAGCCTGGGCTTCAGAGTGAGAAACTACCTCAAAAATGCAAATAAATAAATAAATATTTTCTCAGCTGAGTTCTAGGAATGCTGTAGGAAAGAAGTCTGCATCTCCGTGGAAGCCTGCCGGGGCTTCTCCCTCAGAAGCCAGCAGCTTCAGACACCAAACGCTCTGCCAGTGGCTGGTGGTGCTGTCTGTGAGCGTCTCAGAGTCAGAGAAAGAGGTGCACACCTGTACTCCTGCCCTCAGGAGGCTGAGGCAGGAGGACTGTCTGGGCCACCCAGAGAGTTCAAGGCTGGCCTGGGCAATGTAGACCCTGTCTCAGAATAAAGCAACGTGAAAGGTGCTGCAGAAGCCGCCTGGGGGAGAAGCTTGCCCGGCACATGTAAAGCCCCAAGTTCAAGTCCCAGGATCTCAGTGTGCCATGGAGCAACAGTGTACTCGCGCCATCGTTCAGGCTGCAATTGCCACAGACGCGCTAATTTATTTACTTCACACCCTGAGCACAGCTTCTCCTCCCTCCTCTCCTCCCAGCCCCTCCCCCCTCCCTCCCTTTCACCTCAGAGAAGGGAGGCCTTGCATGGACACCAACCCCCCATGGCATTTAAGACTCAGTAGGACTAGGAGCATCTTCTCCTTTGAAGCTAGACATGGCGTCCCGGTTAGGGGGACGGGGTCCAAAGGTAGCCAGCAGAGTCAGAGACAGCCCCTGCTCCAGTTGTTAGGGGACCCACATGAAGAACAAGCTGCACACCTGTTACACGTGTGCAGGGGCCTAGGTCCACCCCACGTGTGCCCTTTGGTTGGAGGTTCAGTCTCTGTGTGCCCTGTGCACCCCAGTTAGCTGATTCACCCGGCAGCTGGAGAAAACAGATGCAGAGACCCAAAGCAAAGTTCAGTCCCCGGGCCACAGTTAAAAGAAGAGATGAACTCCTGCAGCTGTCCTCTGACCAGTGTGTACACTGTGTACTGGGCAGTCCTACCTGTACACACACACATACATACATACACACATATACACAGACACATACACACACACACATACAGACATACACATACACACACATACATACACACACACATACACATACACACACATACATACACACACACACACATACACACACACACACATACACACATACACACACACATACACACACACACACATACACACACACATACATACACACACACATACACATACACACACATACATACACACACACACATACACATACACACACATACATACACACACATACACACACATACATACATACACACATACACACATACATACATATACACACACATACATACATACACACACATACACACATACATATACACACATACACATACATACACACATATACATACATACACACACATACATACATACACACACATACACACACATATACACACACACATACACACACACCACACCACACACACACATACACACACACAAACACACACACACATACACACCACACACACACACATACACACACACACATACACAAACACACACAGAGAGGGGGAGGAGGAGGAATAATTAAAAATGTAAGAAAAATAGACCAGGTGCTGTTCACTATTGCACATGTCCAATGCCAGCCTCTGACCTCCATGACCTCTCTGTGCACACATATGCACTTGCATGTATATGCTACACACACACACTTGGCACTGGCAAACTTTTCTTACATATCCACTCTAGCCTGTCCAAAGGCCCGTGGACAAGAACCCTTGGTCCCCAGCGTGGTCCGAGAGAGAGGGTGGGGTTTTATGAGGTTCAGGGGTCACAGGGAATGTGTCTGAAAAGGATGGTAAGGCTGCTCTTCTCTCTCACCTTCTAGCTGGGAGCTGAGGATGTGATCCTCAATGTGAACATGACTGGCCTGCAATCACCGAGGAGGCAGACTTTCGGGCGTGTCAGTGACCTTTAACTGAAGACAGGAGCCTCCCACACATGGATGGCATCACCCTATAGGGTGGGGGCTTAGATGTGATGGAAAGGGAATGAGGAGATAGGGGACAGGGCGGTGTCCATCTCTCTCCCATTCAGAGAGTGAACACCACCTCACACTCCCTCCCCCCACATGCCTTCTCCTCCTTAGAGGCAGCATCACACTGAGAGCTGGGGAAAGCCCTTCCAACTATTAGCTGCTTTTGTCCTGCTTCTTGCCGCAGCAATGAGAAAAGTAGTTAGCACAGGAGCCTAGCCAGGCTCCGCCTCATCTCCTGTACCGTGGACACCTTATCCGGGACCCAAAGCAAGGACGGCACCTCCAAACCTCTGAGCCAAAACAGAAGGATTCTTTTTGTGAGTAGATTGCCTCAGACGAACGTAACAGCAGCACCAATGTCACTAGCTCACCTAGCTTATGCTGTGGAAACAAACAACCCTAAAGCCTCAGTGCTTGAACCAGCTCTTTCCTCCTGGGCCACACTGCTGCTGTCTGCTGTGGACCTGCTCTGTTCTTCCCCCCTCCCCCCACCCCCGGGGCCAGGCTGACACCACGAGCCATCCTCTCTCCAGCTGGCAGAAGGCAGGGTCCACAGCAAGCTCGGCTCTCCCACCGCCTCCACCAGTATCTCCTCCGTCTGTAGACAGAAGCACAGATCTGTGCAAGTGACAGGCACCCTCCAGGGGGACTGGGTGCAAGAGAGAACTAGGACAAGGATGGGTGCCCAAGACAAGGACAAGCCCTAAAGCCCAGCTCCAGCTGCTGACCTCAGCAGCCTTCACTTGCTCAGCTCACGGTCTTACACCGGCAGATCAGAGCTCACGCTGTCACTCCCCTGGCAGGAGGGTGGGTCTGTGGTGGGGAGGGTGGGTCTGTGGCGGGGTGGCAGACTGGTTTGAGATTCCCAACTTGGGAAGAAAGTCTGGAAACGCTGCCCGATGCCTGGGACTGGGGCTCCCATGAGCTGCAGAGCTCGGGGACAGCAGACCACATGGGCGCCATGGGGGCTGAGAACAAGTCACCCTGTTGTGACCCGAGCTGTGCAGCGATGACTTTAAAATGCCATAAGAGCTGTTGTTCTGGGCTGGGAGATGAGGGTGTTGGAGTCGGCCCCACAAGCTGAGAGGACAGAGAGACAGCTCACAGAGAGGAGAGAAGAAAATGGACAACAAACATGGCTTCCCTCTGAAAGGAGCCTAGAACTCAAATTCCAAAGTCTACAAAGAAACCCAACACTCAGAAAGAAGGGCCACAAAGTCGGTAATCACATCCGAGTTTTCCTCCAGACTGAAACTAACTTTATAGATCAGTATATCAAGGAATTTAGAACAAGTGCATCTAAGATGTCAAGAGACTGCTAAGAGAAGGTAAGACGTATGTAAAACAGATACAGACCACGGCAGGTAGGGGCTGAGCATGCCGCTTACGTGGTGGCTTCCTCCCTAGGCCCTGAGTGATTTAGGAGTGGTGGTGCACATCTGTGATGCCGTGGTTACCAGAAGAAGCAGGAGGATCATCCTCACCCACAAAGTGAATTTGAGGTCAGCCTGAGCTACAAGAGACCTTGTAGGATTGGGGAAAAAAGAAAAAGAAAAAGAAAAAAAAAAAAGGCTCAGAAAAGGGCCACTGGCCTGCCTCCTAAATGAATAATAGACACACTGAGAATGCTGACATTAAGAGTCTATTAGCTGGAGGTGAAGCTTGGTTATAGATCTGCTGAGAAAACTCCTGGCCTGGGTGAAGCTGAGGAGTGGGAAGGGCAGTGAGTGGCACATCAGAATACAGGCAGGAGGAGAAAGCGTGAAAACAGAGCAAGCTGCCTCGGTAAATCCATCCACCCATGCTCCTGCAAGCAATCCTAAATGCTGTGTGCCACCATTGGTGGGTACCAGTCATTGTGCAGGAGGGACGCTAAACGGAAAAAAGGAATGATGGCAAAACAATATTTAATTAATTCAGTGTGACAGATTTAACAATATTTAATTGATTCAAGAGAGAGACAGAGAGAGAATTTCCATAATGAAAATGTCAAATCTACGTTAGAGTGCAAAGAAATTCAGAAGAGGCCAGCCCCGAGGCCCTGCAGACAGAGTGCAGACTCCTAAGGACACAGAGAGGAGAGCTGCTTACCAGATACAGAAGGGTCACCTACAAGGGAAGGAAAGTCAGACGGCAGCCTCCACCTGAGCAGCACTAGATTCTAGGCGATGATAGGGTGATGTGTTCAAAGTGCCGAGAGAAGGTGATTGACTGTTCAGAACTCTGACCTCACACAGCAAGAGTAACCAGCCACAGACCTCTAAGAGCTAGGGAAGGACATATATACTCATAAATAGCAGTTAGGCCTGACCGTTGTTTAAATCCCCTTTCTCTTTGACTATAAAAGGTTAGGCTGCACATTAAAACAACAGCAAGATGCAGAGCAGTAAGAATGCAGGTCAGCCGTGCTGGCGCCTTGCTACAGCCAAGGAGAGAGGGGAAACTCAACTCAACCAAACATGTCTGCTCAGTAAAAACCAAATGAAAAACTATGCCCGCAT
Organism: Meriones unguiculatus; assembly: GCF_030254825.1. Lineage (NCBI taxonomy): Eukaryota > Metazoa > Chordata > Mammalia > Rodentia > Muridae > Meriones > Meriones unguiculatus. The sequence continues at coordinate 109,771,657 of NC_083359.1, forward strand.
GTAACACATAAGTGAGATGCTCAACTTAAGAAATGAGGCAGGTGCAGAGAGAAACCTGACTGAGAAGAAAATAATAAACATAAGAAATAAGAGGAAAGGAAAAAGCAGTAAAAGAGATTGCTAAAACACAAAGGATCATTGTTTTTAGGAAACCACCAAAAACAATTATTACAGAAATAAACTCTAAGCATAGCTGACAGCGAGGAACTCAAAAATACAAATAGAAACAAAAAAGGAAGAAACTGTGGAGACTTAAAACTCAGAAGAGAAAACTATTGTTCCCTTTACCCTGATAAATACAGAACTTTAGAAGAAGTGAGTAACTTTTCAGAAAATAAAAGTCTGATAACGTACTCAGATGGAATTAGGATGAAGCTTCCGGTGAGAATCAAAGGTTCTCCCACCTTTGAGGGCAGTGAGCCCGACAGCTGACCAGACCCTCAGCATAAACGCTGCTCCAAAGCAAGAGCTGCTTCAGAGAGTGGGAAAAGCAGGACTTCCCTCAGCTCAGCTTCTGAGCCGCAGTCAGGCAGCACCAGTAACAAGAGCAGCAGCTTAATCTCGCTCTTCAAGCAAGCGAAAATCTTACAGAAAATATAATCGGGTAGAATTTAACCTTAAGAATGAAGATGTAACTCAAAAGTTAAAAATCTGTTTCAATTTAACAGATTAAAAAGAAAAGCTTCTTACATCCTTTATCTTATGATCCACACCTCTGAAAACACAGAAGATGTTTGACAGAATGCAGTGTTCATTCATGATTAGAAAAATAAAACCCTTAGCAGACGAGGTTTAAAGGCAGTTTTCTTTACCTGACAAAAGGCCACTAATAAAACTCTAGAAGCAGATATCAGAACTGGGGATATCTTATAGACACATCTACTAAAGTCAGGAATAACCTAAGACTGTAAACACTTCACACTACAGAGCTTCACTGACGCAGCAGGAGTAGAGATGAGAAAGAGAAAAAAACTAGTCTCAAAATAAAGGACTCAAGAAAACTAACAGAAAACTCAAAATGTTCAGCAAGAAAACAGAAACCACACCAAAGTCAATGACAGTATTGACAATAATAACTAGAAAATATAGAAGAATATTTATACTCATAAATTAATTGTAAAGTCATGTATAATTTATTTTACATAGCTATATTGTATGCTGCTTAGAAACAGATTTGTTAAAATATATGTGAGGTCCCTGAAGAAAACAATCAAACAATGAAAGAAAATCTAAGTAGAAATGCTGTGTTTGTTAATTAGGAAAGTCAATAACAGCATCAAGCCCTCAATGACCTCCGTGTGACTTGGTGGAAGCTCAGTTTTGAAAGCCTCAGATGTGAGCATGTGTGATTCTTAACAAGCTAAATTTAAAATTCCTATGTAAGGGCCCAGAAGGGAAGAAAATGTTGATGGAAATGAAGAGAGTGGCAGGATCTGTTAAGCTTAGTAGAAGGAGCAGTGGCACTGACACAGGAGATCGCAAATAGATGAATGGGTGAGAATTAAAACTCAGAAATCCAGCGATACTGAGGAAATAATCATTCCGGATCAAGGTGGTGACAGGGAGGGGCAGGTCTGAGGCCACTGTTCATGTGGGAGGAAGAAGTGGCTTCCTGCTCACATCAGCCACAGAGGTCAGAGTATAAACATGAAAACCAAAACTTGTGAACTCAGAAGAAAGCACATTGATTAGTCCCAGCTAAGGAAAGATTTCTTACATGATATACAAACAATAAATAAGAGGATGCATTTGGTTGCACTAAGATAAAAGATGTATCACAAAAGGGATGCAATAAACACAGCAGGAGCAAAGTATGGAACAGGGGAATGCGCAGGGCATATAAGAACCAAACAAACAAACAAACAAACAAAAAACAAAACAAAACACAGATAAACAAAAACAAGAGGAGGAAGGAGTTATTTTAAGAAGCAGAAATTACATAAGCTTCTTCCACCCAAGCAACAGTACTGGCTGTAGAACTCAATATGAAAATGAAATAAAAGAAAATAAAAAAGTCCAAAGAACACAGCAGCTAAAAGGTAATTTCAGAAGGTCCACCATGACGAAGTCATAAAATGTTATCAGATCTACCCTGAACGGTGAAGGTGTAGTTCATGTTTTAATAGTCTTCAAGAAAAACAAAAGTGAAAGCATTCAACTCTAACAAACACAGAAACAACAAAATGTCCAAGGAATCAGGAACACAGAAAAGAGGAAAACCCAAGCTGAAACCAGGATATTTTATAGGATTAATCTAAGGGCTATATTTTAAAACAGGCAATGAAACAGAACTAAATAAGAAAATAAAAAACCTGTACATAATAAAATTACAAGTAGAAAGAAGAATAAATTCACCACCAAAAAAGGTAATATCCCAAATGTAAGACAATACTTTGCAATACTATGTTATAAAATTGAAAAAGGAAATGAATAGCCTAGAAATATCTACCTTGTTAAATTAGAAATATAAGTGTTAATGCACCACTTACAACCAAAGAAACTGAAAGAGTAGAGAGAGAAGGATTTGTCTAGAGAAGCATGCAGACCTAAACATCATAGGAGAAAACTCTTAGAAAACTGAATCACTACTTCTCATGTATGATTATTTCAAAACATTGGAAAATATGAAATACATATCTATAATTTGTGTTACAAAGGCAATCCCAATATAGTACCCTGAAGAAAAAGGGTTGCCAAATTATAAATATAAGGGAAGAAATTGAAACAGATAACAAAATGTCAATAATAATAATAATAATAAACCGGTATTTCAACTCTGGATGTTTGAGTCTGTGTCCTGTGTGGTCTGAGGAGGTCATGGGAAGGAGGTTTAGAAGAGACCACTGTCTTGGCTCACCCAGAGCCCTGGGTTCAGTGCTCAGCACCACAAGAACACCACCAGACAAAGACAATATTCTCCACACACAGAGAATTCTGTTGCTGGCATTTATTTGAAAATTACTACGTGCTTGAAGCACTCAGGATCATCCCCTTAAAATGAAGTGCCAGGGCACCGCCAGTAAAACTGAAACAAATGCATGCTGCTGTTAATGCCCATTTCTGCTTAACCTTAATCTTGAATTTCTGACCAAGGAAACGGAACATTTCTAAAAAAAAAAAAGTATTAAATGTTATTATTAAATTTGTGGAAACTAAAAGAAATAATCCAACTCAAAATCATTACAATTGACACATGAGACCTCTAGAAAACCACAAATCTTAAAAAAAAACCACAGAAATAATTAAAATACCAAATAGTTTTAAAGAAAATTATTTTTAAATTTTACTTTTTATATTAAAATCTAATAGACCTATTATATAAAAATCTCTGTTTTTCTTCCTTTCATTTGTTCTTTCTTTCTCTCTGTGTGTGTGCATACTGGTTTTGGTTCTTGTTTTGTTTACACAGGGGTCTCTCTCTGTAACTTGGGTTGTCCTGGAACTCAGTACGACTAAGCTGGCTTTGATGAGTTTGGAGATCCTCGTGCTTCTGCCTCTTGAGTGCTGGGATTAAAGTTGTGTGCCACCGTAGTTTTTCTATTTGAAAATACTATTCATTGGGAAAATGTGGTTTATTACTAATTATTCTGTAATAATAAAATGTGATTTTAAGAAAGGCCAAATTGCCATAGCAAAAGTCAACAGTAATGACATCAGAGATGTCTATAAAATGTCTTAGAACATCCTTCATGAAAATGCAGTGGACTCGAGCCATGTGGTGGTGGTACATGCCTTTAGTCCCAGCACTCAGAGACAGATGCAGACAGATCTCTGCGAGTGTAAGGCCAGCCTGGTGTCTAGAGACAGATCCAGGGCAGCTAGAGCTACACAGAGAAACCCTGTCTTAGAAAGGAGAGAGAGAGAGAAAGAGAGAGAGGAAGGAAGGAAGAAAGGAAGGAAGGAAAGAGAGAAAAAATGCGATGGACTCAGGTAAAGGCAACTCTAGAATGTTACTGGAAAATACAGAAGATTTGAACATTAAAATATTTGGCAATGGTGTCAATGTTTTTCAGGTTCCTTTGACAGTGACCACTGGAAATCACAACAGGATTATTTTGGGAATGTGAGAGTGCCTGTCCCTCACTGACAGGAAGTTAATACAAACAGTGAGAGTGTTGAACATGGAACAGAGGGCTGCATTACTAACTCCCTTAGGGGCTGGTGTTGGTGACACAGTACAGATGAGTACATCGGGGCCAGAAAACAGACGCTCTCCACCTCATATGACAGTTTATGGAAAAGAAGCAGCACAAGTCAGGCATAGATTTAGAAAAAAATTAAATGTACCACTAATTATAGTCAAAATACTTTCAGCCAGATAAGCTAGTGTAAGTAGATGTAACTGCATTAAAGACATTAAAATAAAATGGACAAAACCCTAGAAGCATATGAAAATGATCAATAACTAATTAACAAAAAATAAAACTACAATAAGCTACAATGGTACACGACAAAATAACTATAATACAAAAACTGACAATACCAAATTCTGACAAGGATGCGGAGCAACCTGAGTGTTGGTGAGAGTGTAAGATGGCAGTCACCTTGGGGAAACCCCTGCTGTTTCAGATAAAGCTAAACGTTGAGCTCTTCTGTGGCAACTCAAGACTTAGGTGTGTCCACAGGTAAGTGAAAGCCCACGCCCATACCAAAGGCTGTTCGCAAGAATGTTCACTACTGTTTGGTTCGTCATGGTGCCCAACTGAGCGCACACAGTCCCGCAGTAGAGGGCTAGAGGCTTAGAGGGCCAAAACTTAATCATGGCAACAAAATCCAGAGCACGCCAACACATGCTTCAAAAGCTCCATGCTGGGCGCAGGCTCAGGTGTGCTGATAAAGGTCTAAAACAGGCTGCCTGTCCAGCAGGGGCAACTAGAGTCAGAGCAGCCTCTGAAGAGAGGCCCTCCTCAGAGCTTCCTGGGCGCAGCTGGCCTCCCTAGTCCTGAATCAGCTTTCTTAGACATCATTACATAATCTGTAGTCTGCCTGTCAAAAGGCACACTTAAAAACTATATTAAAAGATATGTGAACTGGGTTTTGTCTTTGCTGGCCTACAATCCCAGCACTCAGAAGGCTGAAGCAGGAGGATTGCTACAAACTGGAGGCTGGTTTGGGCTACCTAGAAAGACACTGTCACCAAAAAAATAAATAAATAAATAAATAAATAAATAAATAAATAAATAAATAAAATTAAAAAAAAAGGAAACAAAAGAAACTCATACTCTTCAAATGTGTATGTCTTGAGAAGAATAATGGTCTGGCATTTGACCAGGCTCACCCAGTGATCCACTTAAAAGCTGTCTGTTTCACAGACATACATAAAATATATAAAATTCACCTCCAAAGTCTTGATGTTAGAATAAAATATGAAATAATTTTCAAAGCTCTTGATAAAAAAGCCATTTATCAAAGGGAAATATTTAGTTATTAAAATCTTAAGAGCCTGGATAGTGGATGAATCGTGCAATCCCAGGTGTTGGAAGGTTGAAGCAGGAGTTTCAGGTTTGAGTTTGAGGTCAGCAGGAGCTACCCAGAAACTGCCTAAAATTCTAGAATTTTGGAGATGGAGGTAGGAGGATCAGAAATTTAACACATGTCAAATTGAAGGCCAGTATGAGCTACATAAGATCCTGTCTCATAAATTCAACCAAAAACCTCTTAAGTTTAAAAATGTTAAGTATGCCTTAATGTACTTTATTATATTTTATGTGTTATACACACAAATATTTTATATGATGCACATATAGTCCATTTAAATCTATTAGCCCAAATACATGAAGAGAACCAATAATTAAAATGTAAATAGCAAGCCAGGATATTATGATATGTTAAAAATATTAGACATGGAAGTATTTGTGTATGTATTTCTATATATGTAACAATTCTAAATTCTACAAATGTTCGGGCAGACAATGGCATATGCGTAAAGATTAAATATAAAATATATACACAGAAGATAAAGCTTGTCAACAGACGGGGCATTTCTGTGTATTTACCGAAATTGGAATTAAACACATCCCCAAGGCAGGCTCTGATTCATGCTCTCTGATTTATATTTGAAATGTGTTCGCTTCCCTGTAAAAGCAGAACACAAAAATACGACCAATTGAGCCTGATTTGTGGCAGAAGGCCCCGCCCAGAGGTCTGGTTTCCGGAGGGTCTGCGCAGTCTGTATGGAATCCCGTGAACCTCACAGCGCCTGCCCGGGCGCTTGCCACAGGGAACGAGGCAAGCGAGTCACTGTGCAAAGACCCTGAGCCCAGGAGGGCTCTTCTGCAGCCTTAAAACCGGTGTCCTAGAACGCGGTTACTGCGTTTTTCAGACCAAGAGCTATTTCGGTGTGGTGGCTCACAGGGAGAAGTGGAACTCAGAGGGCAAATTCGAGGCCAGCCTGGGTGACAATTCAAGACCCTGTCTCAAAATAAAGTGCAATAAAGATTTAAGAATAAAATAAAAATTGGATAGCTAACCTGTCATAGAACGATTTTTATAAAAAGCCATAGCTGTGATCCCATGACATTAAAACTTAAAAACCCTTCCTTGTATGTAGAACTAAGTGGCTATTTTCCAATTAAAATGCTTAATGCTTGCAACTTCTTTGACAGCATTAACTTTTTTGTTTGGTTGGTTTTTGTTTTGTTTTTCGAAACTGGGTTTCTCTGTGTAGCCTTGGCTGTCCTGGACTTGCTTTGTAGACCAGGCTGGCCTCTCACAGTGATCCGCCTGCTCCTGCCTCCCTGAGTGCTGGGATTAAAGGTGTGCACCACATGCCCAGCTTGTTAAAATTTAATTATATGTATATATATGGGGGGGGAGGATCTCATTACATAGCCCAGGTTGGCCTGGAACTCACAGCAATTCTCCTGCCTCAGCCTCTGAAACGCTAAGATTACAGCTGTGAGCCGCTAGTCCCAGCTAATCCCCGAAGACTTGAAGCACATCTTTTCCTAAAACTGGATAATGAAAAATCAGGTTGTAAAGATTTTCCCCCGTTTAAACAGCAGAGGCAGCAGTGGGCTGGGTCCTCGGAGCCCCGTGCGCGGCGCCCGCCTAGCCCTGGAACCCCAGGGCGCTTTCCTGGCCCTTGGCTGGGCTCAGCGGCGGGCAGTAGCTGGGATGCCCAGTGAGCATCCTCGAACCTTCTCCAGCACCCGGCATTACTCATAGTTCGCAAACCGCCGTAATTCTGTTAGCGCCGGATGAGTCAGCTGCTGGGCAGCCGAGCTCCTCCCGGGCACGTCCCCAGCCTCCAGCCGCAGCACCCGGGTTTCGGGGCCAGGAGAACCCAGCTGCACCCACCCCTGCCGGGCGGGAAGTGAAGTCACCGGCGGCTCCAAGAACAGCCTCAGGGGGCTGCCAGTCGCTGCCCAAGACGGGAGAGCGGCAGAGCCCTAGCGGGAGGGCCGGCTCTGGGGAGGACGAGTCCGGGGCGCGCGGCCCTGGGGCGAAGGGACCCGCGTGCGGCGTCCCTACAGGGCGGCTGACTGTCCCGGGGCGGGCGGGGACCAGACCCCGGTCCGGATGTCCACCGCTCCCTCCAGTGTGTCCACGCCTGTGGCTAGAGCTCCCGAGCAGCTGCTCGGCACCATCGTCTGGGGGCCGCTAAGACTTGAGGGGCCACTCCTGACTGAGGGGCCTTCACGCCTGGCCAGCTTCTTCAGCCATGTACCCATTCGGGTACCACGCACAGCAGGCGGCCGCTTTCCAGGCTATTCTGGGCATGATGTCTAACCTGTCCTCTCGCCTTCAGCTTCTGTGGGAGAAACAGGAGCCGGGAGGGCTGGACCAGAAGGAAGCGCCCACCGCCTGGCTGGCCATGACCCTCCTGGCTCTAGCGCTGCTCAGCCCACCCTCAGTAATCCGGCCATCCTAGCAGCCTTAACTGGCATCCCTGCCAAACCCACTAACACATTTCCCGCTGCCTCAGGAAACGCTCTCAGCTGCTTCCTCTCGGCGAGGTCTCCTTCCAACCAGATGTTCTAAGCAGGGGAACGGCTCAGAGAAGGCCCGGCCGCAGCTGCACAGCAAGCAGCAGAGCACTCCAGCCCGCGCTCTCTGCTCTGGCCAGAACTAACAGCTGGATTCAGACTGAAAGAACTGGAGAGAGCCAGACTGGAGGAAGGCGCCGGGTGCACATCTCGGCACCGGAGGTAGAGACAGAATAGAAAGGGAGGGGACAACGACCTGCCCCCAGCCGCACAGACATGCTGGCCGCAAACGGCTTCCAGACATGTGCCCTCCCCGCCCTCCTCCAGTCTTCCACGCGGGAGTCTCAGCGCTCACTCTGGACTTAGTGCAGTGTGGCTGCTGGCAGAATGGACTTTCCCCAAAGTATCTGGAACTCCGGAAGCAGGAGAGCCCACGAGAATAAGGAGTGTCAGGACAGCACACGGGGATAACTGGCACAGCCAAACCTCACCTGGGGTCTCCCAGGGCGAGCTGAGTTATCAGCATCCCAGGTGGAACCCCAGCTTTGCCTCTCATGAGGCTGAGCCGCCCGGCCTCGTTGGGGAACCTGTGAAGGCAGGCAGAGCCTCCCCGGGCCTGGGAATTCTGCGGTCCCCTCTCCCCGGGCCTCCTTCTGCAGAGCCCCCCACCCCCGGCCTCCTTCTGCAGACCACCATGCCATGTGGCTGCTATATGATTGGTTCACAGAACTTCACACTCGCCACCATCTTCAGGGTGGCACCCACTCAGCCTGGCCATGGAGGGCATGCTCCAGCCACAAGATTCCTCAATGTTTCTTCTCCCACTGGTTCCCCAAAAGACAAATAGGGACTCACAATTTGGGGTGAGGTGCTGGGAATCCTTGGGATCCTGTAGGAGAGCCTGTTTAGAGGAGTCTCTCTTCCCCACTCTTGACCGGTCTGGTTCTACCTAATTTATCCTCAAGGCAGGATTGGTTGTCCAGGGCTGACCCCTCCCCTGCCCCCCAAAGCAAGTAACAGCTGTTAGTCTATTGAACAGCAGTGTGATGTCATACCTTAGCTGACTAACCCACCAGAGCTTCCTTGCGAGCCATGGTCTAAATATGGTGACCCCTGTCATCCTGACCTTTCGAAGGGAGAAGCTGAGTGAGGGGCGACCGGGGCTCAAGTGGCTGCACCCTAGGCATCTGCGGATGAAGCACTGCCACGTGCGGGATTCCTCCCCAAGCGTCTTTGCCCCCGACGGCCATCTTCCCCTGGGCTGAGTGTAAAGTTGCCAGAGTGAGTGCTAGCACAAGCCAGGAAGAGGAGCTGTACACATGTCAGGGGCAGAGGCAGACTCTCTGTGAAGGCCTGCTCTTGGTTTCAGACGTCTGAGGACGCCAGGACGCTGGCAGCAGAGCTGGAGAAACTGAGACTGGAGCGTTGAGTGACTTTCCCAAGGTTACAGGCTGACAGGCTGGGGCTCGGGTTTCAGTCCACATCTGTGCTACTCAGAGGGCGCTGAGCTCTGCAGCCGGGCCAGTGGGGGCCTGGCTCTGCTTGGTTTTTAGTAGACTTAATTTGTAGAGCAGTTTACACTTTCCTTTTTCTGTACAAATAAGTCAGATGGTCTAGGGGTTCCTCACAGGCCCCCTGTCCCCACACAGGGCACAACCATTCTTACTGCACTCCTCAGTGGAAGCATCAGCAGCAGCCCACTCCTGATGGTGTGCACATTCTGCAAACTTGAGTTAAAACTGTGCGTGTGAGCGAGAGAAAGTCTTGCTCTGTAGCCCAGGCTGTATATGACATCACTATGTAGTTGCGGCTAGACTAGAACCCAAAGCAGAGCAGGCCTCCAGCCTCAACCATCAGAGTGCTGGGACTACAGATGGACCGCCACACCTGGCTTAGCTATCCCCGTGACACTGGCACTCATTGTGACACCCATCTCATTGTGCTCTGGACACACACATTGTCCCAGTGCTCAGGAGTAGAGCCAGGAAAGCAGAAGTTCAAGGCCATCCTTGGCTATGTATATCGAGCTTGAGGCCAACCTGGGCTACACGAAACCCTCTTTCTAAAAAGAATAATAATAATAATAAAAGAGGAAAAGAATAGCTCCGTGCTCTGACTGCCCCACCTCAGCCCCTAGCTGCCCCTCGTGTTTTCACTGTCTTTGCCCTTTCCTGGAATGTCACCCAGTTGGGAGCGGAACTGGCTTCACTCACCAAGACACACCCTAGTTCCCACCACCTCTTCGCAGAGCTTGTCTCTCCTTCAAAAATGCTGAACAATAGTCTAGTGCCTGGATTACCATTTGTTCCTTTATCTACAGGAGGATGGGATTCTGAGTTGAGCACAGTGACCCACACCTGCAATCTTAGCATTCAGGGAGCTGAGACAGGAGGATTTCCATGAGCTACATCTCAGCCTGGGTACAGATGGAGGCTGTTTGTCACAAACAAACCAAACAATGCAAACAAGCAACTTCCCCACCCAAGGACCTCTTCCCTCTGGTGTGACTGTTACTGAAAACAGACGCCACAGGGCCTCAAATTCTGCTTCTGGACCCTGTTCCTACCTCCTCATTCCCGCCTGCCCACAGCACCTGCCCACGGGCGTGCCCTTCCTAGTACCTCTCTGCTCGCTTCAGCAGCTGGGGAAGCAGTGCAACTGCCAGGAGGGAGTATCAGGCTGATGTGGGACAGTGCTCTCTCTCTCTCACTCGTTCTCTCTCATTCTCTCTGGCTCTCTCTGTGTGTGTCTCTTTGTGTCTGTCTCTCTCTCACATACACACTCACACACACCCGAGCACACACATACACAAGTGCACACACACTCACACTCACACTGTTCCCTTCTTCCTCTGGTCACTGTGTTATCTATCTGTCCATCCGCACACCCCAGGAATCCCTGTGATTTGGGCCCAGTCACCACAGGGCTTTGCTTCTCCCTTCTGCCACCCGCCCCTCACTCAGTGCTCACTGAGCATGCAGAAGCTCAATGAGCATCACTGCTGCCCATCCCAACATGCGGGAGGCTGGGGCAGGAGGATTGTGAGGTCCAGGCCACCCTGAGCTAGATGGTGAGACTGTCTTGGATCTTGACACTCCAATAAAGAAAACTGGGGCTAAAGCTGCAGCCCAGTGCAGCAGGGTGAGAGGCATGGGTATGTCTGTACTGCCAGGGTCTCCCAAATAGGCCAGGATGACTCGAAACTCACTGCAATCCTCCTGCCTCAGCCTCTTCAGTACTGGAACTACAAATGAGAGCCACAGATCAAGTTGAAGCAAACCCTTCGGGAGGTGATGAGTAGGTTAGGGCAGGAGGGTCAGAGCTAACCCCTGCAGATGGGGTTAGCTTCCAGAGAAAAAGAGAGGACACAGACAGCCCGACTCCCACGGACATACACCAACAGAAGTCAGGTGGGCCACAGGAAGGCGGCGTGCCCCAGGGACCTGGCCTCCTGCACCTCGGACATGGACGCTCTGGACTCCAGAGTGTAAGAAAGAAAACTTGTGTCACGGGGTCCACTTGAAGCAGAACCGTTCTCGTACAGTCCAGGCCCAGCTGATTGGGCACGGCGCCACCCCTGTGGCCTGGGCGCTCCCATACCAATCACAGATCAGGACAATTCCTCACTTGAGGTCCCCGAATTCCAGTTGGTGCTGGGTTGTGTCAAGTTGACGATAAAAACTGACCTAGCTAAGACACACATCTCCCATAGGTGACCTGAGACGGTGAGGCGTTCGAGGCCTGACATTGATTCCTTCCCTCATTGATTCCTGTTTGGAAATGAGGATGGGCATGGGCAGCGAATAAAGAAGAAGCCTGTGAGTGCTGACTGGGCCAGTGAGATAGCTCAGTGTTCACGTTCGCCTCTGAGCTTGCTGCCCTGAGAGCAGGCCCCGGGATGGGGATGGTGCAAGGACAGAAGTGACTTCTGCAGGTTGTCCTCTGACCTCAGAGACAACCACAAGTAACTTATCAAATTGTAACTGTACTTTCTATGGAACAGTTCTGAGCAGAAAGTCACTGTTGCTATTATTGTAGCAAATCCTTTTCCTTCAGTTCAAGACCTAAGCTTTTACATAAAAGGCGACTTCACGCCTGAAAGGAGTGGACAGGCTGCAGCAGAAGTAAGGACCATTTCAGATAAACTCCCAGGGGTGCAGATGTCACACGGGAGAGGTAGGGAAAAGTAGGGCACACTTCCGAGCTGTGAGAAGGAAGGCACGAAGGACAGTGGCCAGCTGTCTATGAACTCTGTCTGAGACCAGCATACTCAGGGAGACAGGGCTCATGGCTCGCCAGCACACCACGGGAATCTCCACGGAGTCAGGCTCAGACAGGACCCTCTGAGCGTCTCCTCGCCAGGATGCAGGCGGTGCTGGAGACTTCCAGCCCCTGGACCACTTTCCCCTCCCGTGAGAGCGTGTGTCCCCTGCCCCCGGCCTCCAGTGGCAGCAAATGAGTCACCGGCACGGTTGGGAATGATCCAAGGGCTCCTGCTCCTTGCTCGCCCAGGCTGTCTGCCGGGGACCACAATCCTGCCACGTTAGTGTGTTTATGACTCGTGCTGACATTTGCTGGGGCTCCTGGGGTGGGGGGTGAAAACGGGCAGCTCAGAAAGTGAAACGCTGCAATGACACACCGGGTCCTGGTTACTGCAGAGTTAAAAACAGCAGCGGACCTCACAGTGTCCCTCCATGAGACTCAGCCGGTCCCCTCTCTGGAAGCTGGGGAGGCAGAGGGGAGATGGGGGCTGGCAACCCTAGAGACATGTCTGCAGTGCCATGTCCACGTGTCACATGTCTGACCTACTACAGCTTGCAGGCACATCTGTGCCCATTGTCCAACCTGGGTCTTTTCTTTTTGTAAGTTCTTTTCTGATGCCCACCCCCATCTATTAGTTATTTTCTTGCATTGGTATGCAAAGAAATAGCTCTGCTTGTGTCATGTTCATGCAGACGTCCTCCTTTCTTCTTACTCTCCTCTTTCGCTACCCCCTCAGCCCTCACACCGCTCCCTGGCCTCCCCATTCCTTCCTTCCTTCCCTCCCTCCCTCCTTCCTTCCCTCCCTCCCTCCCTCCCTCCTTCCTTCCTTCCTTCCTTCCTTCCTTCCTTCCTTCCTCCTTCCTTCTTTACTCCCCTCTTCCCGAGCCCCTCCCTCTTTGTTCTAAAGGTTTATTTTAGTTATGTGTTTGTGTGTCTGTGTGAGCTTGTGCACGAGTGCAGTGTGTGCACAGGCCAGAGGTGCTGGGTCCCGGGAGCTGGGGTTACTGACAGCTGCACGGAGCTGAACGTGCTAGGAATTGAACTCGGGTCCTCTACAGGACAGTCCTCTCGCGGAACTGCTGAGCCATGTCTGCAGCCCCCAGACGTTCCTTTCGACTTCTGCGCCACACGTGTGTACAGATGTATACAGATGCGCACGTGTACAGATACACGTGCATACACATGTATACAGATTTAAATACAGAGCCCACATACGACAGAACACATGCTAGGCTTTCCAGTGTGTGCCTGAGGTCACTTAAAATAGCGACTCCGACTCCTTCCACTTTCCCACAGCAGCTGCCATTCTTTGCCTAACAAAACGCCACTGTAGGGGCCTAAAGGCGGCTCAGCAGGTAAGGGTGCCCGAGAGCCCTGAGGACCAAGTTCGGTCCCTACAACCTGCGTGAGCAAGGGAAGACCCGAGTGTCCTCAGATCCGCACACGCGGTGGAGGTCCCATACCCACCCACACACGTCAACAGAAGAAAAACCCACTGTACAGATAGAACACGAGTTCTGTAACCATTTACCCGTCCACTGACACGGGGGCCGATCCCCTAACCCGGCCTGTGAGTAAACTGCCGCAATAGGCATGGATGAACAGGTGCCTCTGTGATGTGCTGACTTAGAATCCCAGCCGCGCGCGACATGCCACAAGACCCAGGCAGAGGCCTCCCCTGGGCCTCATGAAGGACTGTCCCCGGGCGGCACACGAGGCCGCCTCCATCCCCCCGGGGGCACAAAGGTGTCTGGGCACAGACTGCAGGCATTTGGGCCAAACAGCAACGCAGAAGCGAGGGCAGGAGGTAGGCACGCGGCAGGGAGGCTGAGGGAAGGCCTGGCTTCTGAGCGCGCGTTCCCCAGTCCTCCCGGGCCTGGTTGAGCACCCCTGCCTGCCGAGCCCACTCTCTGGCCCCTGCAACTGTGCTAGGGGTTTCCGTGGCCCGGGAGGCGCAGCGGGAAGCCAGGCTGTGGTGTTGGGGATGGTGTGGTGAGGGCGGAGGCGCCAGCTGCCGCCGCCCTGCTGGGCTCTCCTTCCGCAGGCCAGAGGCGCAAGGCCTGCCTGGGGCAGCTCTGCCCGGGCCAGCCCGGTGTCAGCCCCGGGTGGACTGCACGGCCGGGCCCGGCCCGCCTCGGCACCGCCGTGTGGGGCAGCCGGGCGGGAAGGGGGCCTCGTGTGTGACGGGTCGCGTGTGCCTGCGGCGGCCTGCGCGCGGCGGCCCCTTTAAGACGGCGGGCCCTGGAACCTTCTCTCGCCGCCGCGGGGCGGCGCGCTGACGTCAGCCCCCGGGAACGCGCCTGACGTCATTGCGTCCCCGCGGGGGGCGGGGCCGGTGACTCACGCAGCCCGGCCCCCGCCCCGCCCGGCCGCGCGCACGTGAGCGCGCCGCTCGCCGGCTCTAATTTTAGCCGTGAGGTGGCGGGGTCGCGTGAGGTGAGGCGGCGGGGGTCGCGGCGGGCGCGGGCGGGGGCCCCGCGGGACGGGGTCGCGTGAGCCCGGCGGGGGGGAGCCTCCCCGGAGGCCGCTTCTCGCCAGCGCTGGGGTGGGGCGGAAGCGTGGGACTCCTCGGGGACTGACCGCGGAGACCCCGACCCGGCGTTCAGGCCAGTGGGGTGCGGCTAGGTGGGGAGGGAAGACCTGAGGGTGCGCAGCCCCGCTTGACCCCCACGCATCCTGTCCTTCGAGGGGAGGGCGAGTGAGGGGCCAGGACGCAGGGTGCCACAGTGACCTTCCGGGATCCAGACAGAAGTTGGTGCTGAGAGGTGAATGCCAAACGCACGCACGTTGTGAAATTGACCCACGGCCCCGCGCTGGAGAGGAGTCCAGGAAAGAAACGCCCCGTCGGCGGAAAGTGAGCGCACCTTTGACACGCAGAGTCGTTTGCCCTGTCACAGTGACCTGCATTCCGCTAGTGAGGGATCCTCGGGTTTCGCATGATTGTCTCTGAGAACAATCTGTGAAACGGTAGTTTCGGCCTTTATGGTATTGGGGAACTTGAAGTGTTTAATAGTGAAGTTACTAAACCAGCAATGTTGGAGCATTTTCCAATGGTTGGGTGTTTTAAAAAAGGTTGGTCTTGGAGATTATAACAGGAGAGAATCTGAGGTGATTGTTTTTCATTTGCTTTCTAAAAATAAACTCACCCTTGTGAATTGGGAAATGTTCTCATGCAAACACGGACAGGCAAGCATTTTAGAGCATTATTCCCTGTAATTATCCACCTTTAACTAGTGGAAAGGCGCTGAAGATTAAAATCCAGTATCGGTATTTTGTTCGACATCTCTATATAGCAACCATTGTTTCTTGACCATGGGTTCTCAACCTTCCTAATGCTGGGACCCTTTAATGCAGTTCATGCTGTAACCCCCAACCACAAAGTGATTCTCATTGCTACTTCATAATTAATTTTGCTGCTGTTATAATTTATAATGTAAATATCTGATATGTAGGCCATCTGATTGGAACTCCCAAAGGCGTCTCCACCCCCAGGTTGAGAATAACTACTCGGCCAATTTTTTATGTACGCTATTGAGGATTAAACCAAGGGCTTTAGCGCATTCTACAGGTCCTTGAACTGCCTTTTTATTACTTAGTTTATTTCAGTTTTATTTTTGAGATGCTCTTCAGGTGTACGGGCTGGCTTGAAATTGTGCTCTTCCTGCTTTAACTTTCACAAGGATTGTAAAGCTGTGCCTCCTGGCCCTGCTTTCCCTTTGCCTGCACACATGAACAGGTGCACCCCCTTTTAACTTTGGTTGTATGGGCGGTACATGAGGAGGTCAGAAGTCAACTAGGTGTTACAAGGCTTTCCCTGCTGTACCGTCTTGCTATCCTCCTTACCATTATCCTTCATCTGCCTACTTCATCTCCCTGACTCCATGCCTGCCTGGTCTGTCACTCTCGGGCCCCATTTTTCATTTCTGATATAAATGTCTATTTTTGGAAGGTTTTGTGTTTTGTTTTTTTAATTATATTGTGAGATGGCATCTTACTATTATGTAGCCCTGGCAGTCCTGGAACGCACCAAGTAGACCAGGCTGGCCTCAAAACTCAGACCTGCATGCCTATGCCTCACAAGTGCTGGCGTTGTCTGTGATCATTAAATGCATGTGTGGTGGTACACTGCTTTACTCCAGGCATGAGGGAGGCAGGCAGATCTCGGAGTTCAAGGCCAGCTTGGTAAGCACAGTGAATTCCAGGACAGCCAGAGCCTTGTAACAGAGAAACAGCCTTTTTAAAAAGCAAATAAATAAATGAGTGAATGCATGTCATCAGGCTCTATTTTGAACGTTTTAAATTGATGTGAATGATGATGAATCATGTTCTCCAACTGAGCTGATTTCCCTTTGTGTCTGTCTGTGTGTGCATCATCACAGGGCAGGTAGGGGGAAAGGCACCATGGACATGTGGCCTCTCATGGGTGGCTTCATTACAGGAGCAGGTCCCACAAGCATCATGAGGGCTGTCATACACATTTTCTTGTGTTTCTTACCACTGTAGTGTGTCTTTCTCACAGATGGAAAATGATGGGTAAAACACCTGTCACAGTAGTCAATAAGAGTTAGCCATATTGCTCCACAGGTCGTTGGCTTCCAGGTCAGACTGTTACTACTTTTAAAAACCAGGAATCAGATGAGTATGTATGGCACATTATTAATGTTAAAGTTCTTGTGTATGCCTAGGAAATTTTGGAAACTAAAAGAAGTATTAGTGATAGTTTCATGTTATTTGGGATGAGGAGTGAAAAAAATACTTTCACTTAAAACTAACCAAGCAACTAAACAAAACAGGAACAATATTAATTTGTAAATCCTCTTCAAGAAAAGGACAAGAGAAGGCTTTGAAGACTTAAGAAAAATCAGTATTTTTAGTACTATTTACTGTTTTCTTCATGTGAGGAAAGTATTAAAGTATATAAAAAGACTATCTGGCTGTAAACAAACTCAAGGCTTTTTACAGGAAAAGGAAGGGAGAGTCTAGATTGTTTCAAAGATGCTTAAAGTTGAAGTGAAACAAAGAATCACATGTGCAGTATGTAATTTTAACATCCAGAGCCTAGATACATTGATGTGTGCCTTGGTGTATAAACGTTCTTCATTTAAGAATGCCCTCACAGGAAAACTGAGCCTGTCTGTGGTACCACACTCTCGGCATGTGCCTCCTTGATCTCTGATGCTCGGGCTCCACCCTGGACACTGTTCCAGTGGCTGGCTGGCTGAGATGTCAGCACACTGCTTTCCCACGTCTATCGCTAGGAAATCTGGGGATTTGTGCTACTACCAACATTAAAGCTAGATACTTTGGGGGCTGGAGAGATGGCTCAGTGGTTAAGATCACTAACTGCTCTTCTGAGTTCAACTCCAGGCAACTACGCAGTGCCTCAAAACCATCTATAATATGATCTGATGCCCTCTTTAAAAATAATAATAATAAATTTAAAAAAGCTAGACGTGTTTGGTATTGAGAGAGTTTGAGTGGATGTTGTACAAAGACTTACCCTGTCCTGGAAGTACTAGCAGTGTACAAAAACTTTCCTGCTCTTCTGTGCTACAATGTGTCTGTATCTGCAAGATGTTCTCAAAAGTTGGATGTGAAAAATGGAGGCACATAATAGAATGTTAAATAAGTTATATTACCTTTTAATTTGTGTGTATACAGGCAAAACCACAAAGTGCTCAGAATGATATTGAGTATGTGACAGGATGAACACTGATTGTAGAATTGGGAACACTGTTATTTTTGTTAAAATATAATACTTCAGCTTATAATAAAAACTTTATTTTAGAACTTTATATGGGTTATACACGCTACTTTTTCCACTTAGTAATTTTGAATATGAGAAAACTACTTGAAATACAGTTACATTCCATTTTTAATCAAGATTGTAGGACATAAAGTATGTGAAGACCTGGCTGTGACTTCATTTGAAGTCTGTCCTGTAGCATTTGTGGGTTATACATGTGTAGCACCTGCACTGTCACTCCAGCAGAACACCCACCCATGGCGGAGACAGGGGGAGTATGTTGTTTACTGCATATGGGAACTGCATCTTTTACCTGTTTCTCAGCATGGGTGCAGCAGGCGTTCTTGTCAAGGCAGTAGTACAGCACATGCTTGAGGTGTGTTAGCTTATGTAACTTACATGTTTAGACAACGTGTTTGACCTACCATTCCCACACTGTTTTTAGCTCCATAAGTTATGAAGCAAACATACTACAAAGAATGGATATATTTATACTTTGCACCTAAAGGTGGTTTCCACCAAACCTACAAGGAAGTCAAGAAATTTAGAGCAGGGTTCAAACCTAAGCAGAGGCAGTAGGATCTTTAACAACACAAATCAAAAGCATATTGAGTAAAATAATGGCTTATTTAAAAGACTAATGATTTTTTTTCTGTATATTTGTAAACAATCTAGCGTTTCTACTTATAAATTTCATTCTGTGTTCTCAAATCATTCATTAGACAGTCTCTAAAAGATAACCAGGTAGAACAACAACTCAGCAAGATGTTAATCATCTGTCACTAACCTTTCTTTATAAAACAGTTCTAGGCACATTATAATCCTTTGCAGTAAAATGTACAAATACAGTATAATTTATAGTGGAGAACGTTTTTGTTGTTGTTGTTGTTTTAGTCCAGTTTTCCTAGGTAGCCCAAGCTGGCCTCTTAAGTAATGATCCTTTTGCCTCAACTTCCACAGTGTTGGAATTATAAGCCAGTTCAGAAATTTCCTTTTGAAACCTAGAGGGAAACACTTTTCAGCTATTTATGTTTGAAAACTAGATAGCATTTAGTGACAGATGGGACAAAATCCTAGCCAGATACAGTGTCTCATACTTGTAATTCCCACACTTTGGTGGTAAAGGCACAAGGGTCAGGGTTCAAGGTCATTGTCAACTACATCCCCAGTTTGAGAGTAGACTGGGCTACATGAAGGAAGGTGTGTTTGTGTGTGTGTGTTTAATGGGTGGGGAGAGACTGGTGTGCTGGCTGAGTGTGTAAAGGTGCTTGCCATGCAAGCATGGTGACTGACCAGTTCAGTTCTACTATGGCAACAAAGAACCAACTCCTGAAAGTTGCCCTACAACTGTCATGTGCATTCACACAGAGTAAGAATTTTTTAATGTTAAATGTGGCTATATAAGCAACCAAAACAAGAAAACACACCAAAACTGGAAAACCGGTCAAAGCCAGAGGAATAAAGGAGAGTAGATCAAAGAGTGATAATCACAGAAAACCCAAACCAAGAAATCAGAGTAAAAACACAAGATAGAGACATTAAAATTTCTTTAGATAATGAACCAGAGGAACAGATAGGAAAACGATGGGAGAAATACACACATTTACTAGCCCAGTGAACAATACAAGGTGGGTGGTGGTGGTGGTGGTGTGTGTGTGTGTTCCAGAGTTAGGTTCTGAGTTCAATAAAACTGCAGAAAGTGTCAGATTATCCTTGAAATAAAGACAAGTCCAAAAAGAAAAGTGCTGGGCTGGAGAGATGAGCTGATGACCAGTATGCAAACACAAGGACCAGAACTTGGATTCCAGCCCCTGTGCAACAAGCTGGGCATGGCTGTAACACTAGCACAGCTGGGGGCAAGACAGGATTGTAGGGCTTCCCCATACTTCCCAACTAGTTCCTGCTAAAAGAGCATGCAGACAGTGGAACCCCGATAGGAAGTCCAAAAGTGACAGTGTAAAGTCATCCACAAGACTTAACAAAGATACCTCTAGACAGTCCCCTAAGTGTGTACTAAACTAGCTTTTCATATTGTCAAAGATTAGAGAAAATGGACTAATTGAATCCTGTGCACTGACTCTTTGGTACAGCCCTGAACTCCTACAGAGCCCTTTGGAGGGTGGATGGTTGTAGAATATAGACATAAGCAGGGAACCTATTGGCTCCGGCCCGACTGTCCGTGCCAAAAGACTTTGCTTGCCTGAGCAGAGGCGGTGCTGGTCATCTTTGTGAGAAGGATCCCAAAAGCCAACTCAACACCAAAGACTTCACTGGTGATTGTTCCAAAACCACAATCACTGTTGAGTTAGAAACTCCACTGTAACAGACCAGCCAGGCCTCCACAGGCCTTTGTAGCAGGGTCTGACCACAGAGTTCAATGCCCTCTCGCACAGAAAAACTTAAGAGATTTTTGTCACAAGCTTCTGTGTGATGACAAAGCATTGCTTTGACCAATTTGCTGAGCCTGGCTGAGACCACAACAACCAACTAGTTCTGAAAACCAAAAATAGCCCTCTGCCTGAAGACAGAGAGTGACCATCCTGAGTCACCCAAACTCACTGGCTACATATGTTATTTTTGGATAACTTTAGTGGGACTGAAAGTGCTTCCCTTTGCTGGTTCTTCCCTCCAAACGGTCAGGAGCTAAGTCATGTGGCTTTGTTTGGCTTACCACAGACTGCCACTGCTATGATGATGCAATTCCTTACCTTTGGAAAGACCATCACCATTTGGTGAGGATGGTGATATTCATTTGAACTGCCAAAAAGACCTCATCCTCACAACCTTTCCTAAGAAAACTTAGGTCCCTAAAAAGCAATTTAACATTTCAACAGGTTCTAGTGAGAATTTTCCATGGAACAGAATGAAGAAGGAGCATATTTGCTGCCTCATTTAGGCTTTATAACTTTTTAAGATGTTGAGGTAATTTTGTGTTTATAATTTTCTTCTATAATTTTATTTAAACACCTGTATATAATGCATTTGATAATATCCCTAAATTACTTTCTCTTGTCTTCCTCCCTTTCCCCCTTCTTTCCAACTATCAGGAATAGAAAGTATTTACTAGCACACTGGAAATTTACCTTACCAGTAGCTGCATCACTGAAGAAAACCCTCCCTCTCCTAAGCAACAACTAACTGCTGGTAGTCCCTCGGGGCTCAGAGGAGGGTGGAGCCTCCTACGCCCCTCTCCTATCCATGAAGCAGCATTGACAGGCCCAGTGCTGGTACAAGTAACCACAGCTGCTCTGCCAGAAGCTGGAAAGAAAAGTCAGCGGTCTTATTCAGGTGTGAACCCTTGTTAGTGGTACTCACTACTAACGGGATAGGCAAGAAGTGCCCACCAATGCAACAGTGGCATGACTGTTAAGACAGGGCAACCAACTGTTTTCTGACTGGATTTCAAGATTGTTCCAAGCTAAGTTACTGGAAGACAGCGTCCGTCGTGTTCTTCCCTTCCTCTGGCTCTCACATTGTTCCAGAACACCTTTTCTGTTATGTTCTCTGAGCTTCAGAGATGCTGATATTGATCTGTCCTTTAGGGCTATGCAGTTACTTAATCTCAGTACTTTAACTGCTTATGAATCTGTAGTAACTGCTGACCACCATAAAAAGATGTTTCTCTGACCACAGCTGAGAACAACACTAATCTATGGGTATAAATACTTAGAAGTTAGTTTATACTTAGAAGATAGTTTAATGGGCCCAATATATCCCTTAAACAACAACATAGTAGTATACAGGAAAAAGCCACAGGGTTTTTACCAGGTTTACAAGCATAAATTTCCTCCTATGGAACAGGCTTGAAATCTAGTCAGAAAACAGTTGGTTGCCCCTGTCCTAACAGTCATGCCACTATTGCATCGGTGGGCACTTCTTGCCTATCCTGTTAGTAGTGAGTACTAACAAGGGCTCACACCTGAATAAGACTGCTGACTTTTCTTTCCAGCTTCTGGCATGATGAAAGCAGGGAGAAAGTTTACAGGTTAGTTCCAGTTTGATTTTTCTATCCTGCACTCAAGGAGTGTGGGATCTTTGGCCAATAGAGTCTTACCATTTTGTTAGGAAGAGCAGTGATAGTTGCCTCTACTGTTTGAGGAGCCTCATAAACTCATAGTGAGGTATTCCACCTCTCACAGGAATATAGTTAATTATATTCAAACGTTTTAAATTAAATTTTTAATCAGCCTACAAAGTATTGGTTTCCTTTTGGCTCTTTGGTAAGTCCTTAGTTTGGGTTGACCCTTCCTAATCCCTTCCTCTCCCCATCTACCAATGGTTGTATGACAAGATTTCGGGGGGAGATAAAGCGTCCACAACAGACCAAAGTATGGACAGTGGCTAGGTTCAAGTTGGTGAGCCAATGAGTTTCACTGGGGTTACTTACAGAAGGAGAAATGACTCAAAGACAGCTACATCACCAAGGTCCACCCCAGCATGGATGACAGCTCACAAAAGTTGGAAATCTGGAGCACACTACACAGCCTACAGGCAGCCCAACAAGTTGTGCCCTTTCCAGGTGCTTCAGTTAGTCCAAACCCCTTCCAGGCAGCTCAGCTGGTTTCTGCTGCTTGCAGGCAGCTGGTCTGGTCTCACAGTCTTTTTTTGTAGCTTAGCTGTCTGAAAGTGACTCTCAGCACTCTGTTGTTTATCCTGTCAGGGAAGGGCCTAGTGAATCTGGTCAGTTTCAGGGACTTCCTGAAGCTTTTTTGATTTGTTTGCTTTCTGGTTTAAGGAGCTTCCCTACAGGATGGAGCCTGGGAGGAAACTTACACAACACCCATCTCTGGCTAACCTCCCAAACACACACAATATTTCTCCCTTTATGTTGATTGTGAATCTTAAAAATGTATTCCAACTTCTCAAATATATTATTCTCCTAATATATAAATGTCACTTTCATGAGCACATCACCCAGTTTCTCCACCTACTTAGCGTTCCAACGCATACCTTGTTCCATTCGATGCTACTTGGCATTTTTTGTTCTTACAAAGTGCCAGTTCTCACCTTGGTATCTTTGCATTTGCTGTTTGCTTAGCTGGAGTGGTCTCTTTACCATCGCTTCTTCTTGTCACTTAGGTCTCTGTTCAAATATTCCTTGGAAAAACGTTTTATAATCATTTGGGCTGAAATAGTCCATCAGCTGCTTTCTAATGTGTCGCCTCATTTCATCATTTTTAAAGCTTGCCTGATTACCTGTTAACTCATCAGTTAATCTATTTACTGTTTGCTGTCTACAATGAAAACAGAAACTTTTTCTTGTTCTCACAACCCAGATGTGGTGTAGCTAGTATCTGGTATGTAACAGTAGTAAGTGCATGAATTGTTTCATATTTTGTCACCGTTTCCCAGAAAATGCATGCCTAAATAGCACAAAGGCTAATGTATGCTTACTAGTTCTTTTGGGAACAATAAACATGGACTAAATGACTCATAATTTAAGATTTAAGTCATCTGGCTTGGCACTCTGTAATTGATCCTGTCACTGAATAGCTGCCAAATACCTGCTTCACTTAAGTTTTGTAGTTCACCTTGAAAGCGAAACCTGATAAGGGTATAAGTAAATTTTTAATATAAAAAAGAAAGATTAGATGTTATGTGGAATAAACAACCATAAAATTGTATTTTAAGCTAGTAGCTTTACATGGTGATTACTAATAGAAAGAGCCCCATTCTCCCTTCTTTAAAATATTAACTATGGAGTTTGAATCAGTACAATAGCATAAGAAAGTTAAGACATGGTTCAGCAAACCAGGCTGACAATGTATGGCTGTAATATCTGTGCTTGTCAGCCTGGTCTATGTAGTGAGTTCTAGGCCAGCATAATGTCATGTAACTATTTTAAAGCAGAGAAGAAATTATCTTCTTTAATTTCCATCAGGAAACTACACTCCCTGGCTGGCCTGAAACTTACTATATAAGACTAGGCTGGACTTGAGCTCACAGAAATCCCCCTGCTCTGCCTTCTGAGTGCTGGCATTGAAGATGTGTGCCACTGTGTCTGGCCTCTGCTGACATCTGTGTTCCTTTATTTGTAGTTCTGTTCTAAAACTTTGGAGAATACAAAGGGAAAAGGAGAAAACACCATCACTGCCCAGTCTTTAGACTAAAAGGAAAAACATTGGCTCAGGACCCCCAATACTAAATTCTTAGCACAGAGGAGATTTATTTACCCCAGAGGGACAGAGGACAGGGAATAAGAGACAAAGACAGGTGATAGAGGATGAGGGAGAAGGGGAAGGGAACACAGGAGAGGAAGGAATGGTATTTGTCCTGGAGGGGGACAAAGGATAGAGACGGTCAGTGTCCTCGCATGCAGCTGCCAGTCCACCACCACTCTCCAAACCTTTCCTTCGCATCCCAAACATCTTTAGTCTACCTGCCTTAAGGTTTAAAATACCCACTCAGAGGGTAAGTCACCATAAGGGAGGCAAAGAATCCAAAATCTTATTTAAAAAACAAACAAACAAAACAAAAAAAACAGCTCTGTTTTATTTGGAGTTTTGCCTTTGAGAAAAAAAAAAAATTGCAGAGACATGCTAGCACAAAACTAAGTGCCCTTTAGAGGAGCTTCAGTGTCCCAGTTCCCGGGAAGCCTATGACACAGCACACCCACGGACTGGTCAGCGCAGACGAGCACTATGCAGACGCCAAATGAACATTGCCAGGAAGAGTTTTCTAGAAGTTTTTCATGCATCCATGTTTTTTTCTTTAAAAAAAAAAAAAAAAAGGCTGTCTCTGAAGGGACGCTGGCTAGGTGGAGCATGCTGGCCACAGCTCCACTGGCCCTGTCCTTCTCCCATTCCCTCTGCCTTGCTGGAAGACCATTCGATTACATTCCTGAAGCTAGGCCCCAAGGTCCATCGCCTTATTTAGCCACCTCCTCCTCCTGAGGCTGCCAAGATCCAGCTATGGAAGTGTTGAAGTTCATCAATCAAAAGCCCCCTTTGGTTTACCTGATTAACATGCCCAATTAAAATTAAACACCCATCATAACATGGGCTTTTCCCTTATAAGCCACCACTACATCTGATTCCTCTCTATCCTTTGTTGCCCTGGTGCCCTACCACAGTATGTGATCAGTGGTGGAAATGACCGTGCATATAACTGCAGGCCTAAATTTAAAAGTAGTGGCTTAATTTGTCTGGTGGAGAAAGTTCAAGAAAGGATAGCAATCAGGCTGTGTCATGGTTACTGCTCACTGCTCTGATCCAGGTCTAGAGTGACAGAGAACAAACAACAGATGAAGGAAAAAAAAAAAAAAAAGAACAAGAAGAAATATGTGTAGGTAAGGGACTAGGCAAATGGCTATGTGGGTAAAGTGCTTGTACAAGACAAAAAAAAAAAAAAACTAATAGACTTCTTTCTTCTGCTCCCCTCCCTCTCCCTTCCTCTCTCCTCCTCCTTCCACCAGGTGGGACCCAGAGATCAAACTCAGGTTGTCAGGCTTGGCTGTAAGAGCTTTTACCACCCCACCCCCCGCTGTTTTGCCAGCCCACACTCACTTTTTCTTTCCCTTTCTTTGTCTCCACACTCTTCCCCCCCCCCTTTTTCAGTCCATTTGTGTTTGAGGGTCTTTTTTTGTCACTGCATGACTCACACTGGCCTTGAACTCCTGCTTCAGCCCCCCAAGTGCTGAGATTACAGCTGTGAATCACACATGTAGTGTCTTCCCGATTTTCATCCTTTGTTCAACCTGTCTACAGAGTTCTACTTGCACATTCTTCGTTTACCTAGACAATCAGCCTAGTCTCTTAAATATTTAAGTTAAATGTGTGATTGAAGTAGAGTGTTTTCAACACCCAGAAGGAGATGTAGAGGGTGAAAGGAACTGGGCAAGGGCACCCAACAGAGGATCATGAAGCAAGTTAAAGTTGGAAGCACACTGTATTCAGATCACTGCAAGCCCAGGCAAGATTTTGAGGACTGCAATGAACAGATGAACCCGAGTCATTAGGACAGTTACAGCTGGCATTCAACGCAAGCAAATTTAGAGCTGGCATCTGTCTGGAGAGAAGGCAGGAGGTTAAATCAGAGTAAACAGAACAAAGTCTAAGAGAAAGGCAGTAGATTATCCTCTCCAGAAATTTAGCAGGCAGACAAGAGAGGGGTGTGGGTATGTTTCCTTATAGACACTCATTATTAAGGGAACAGCTAGGTAATGTATGTACACCTCACACCAGTGTCAGATCTGTGTGTTGAGTAATGTCCTGTGGTATAGTCTATACTCAATAGCCAGTCAACAGATGCTGGTAGAGACTGCAAAGGTGGATCAGTGGGAAAGGATGCTGATGGTCTGAGGTTAGTCCCTGGATCTGCATGGTGTGAGGGGAGAGCTGACTCCTCTCCACATGTGCCCAGTACATAAGTAAATAAACAGACTCCGGTGACCTCCTAAAGCATTAGTTGGGATGTGGGGAAGGTGGAGGGTAGCAGTGTGGGAGACATACACAGAGGCAGAAGTCCTCAGCATGTTTGCAGTGAGAATTGTTCTATGCCAGGCACTCCCAGGAGAAATGGGACAGAGGGAGGCAGAGATGAAGGTATTTTCCTGATAGCATGTGGGACAGCTCTCGCCTGGAGCACTCAGCGGCTGGGAGAGCAGGGATGGCCTCACTGAGTTGAGTCTGAAGTTGGCCTGTGTGAGCCCGAATGGGGAAATGGGAACCTTCAACTGCAGGACACACTTAAAGACAACACAGAGCATGGGGACTGCCTTCCTGAGGGCCTGTGGATTCTCCCCATGACTGCCTTGGATGTGGAGAACTTAGGAGAGAGTGAAGTTACAGAGGGAGTCCTGAAAGGTAGCCATTGGTCAACAGAGGTCACCACCCTGCGATGTGGAGGCTACCTGGATGTCACCAGCACACTAGTGGTTAGGAAAAAAATTCCAACCAAAATAATGAAGTAAATAAATTTCCACAATCTGTGGTGTTCATGTGAAGGACCTTTCCCCTGTGATCAGGAGAATGCAAAAGCCTTCCTAGGTCCCTGTAATCTGGTGTCACCGTGGTCATGAGACTAGGCATGAGATCAAAGATGCATGTGACTAAAGTTCTGTTCCAAGGAGTTTATTGAAACTAGCTGAGCCTTGACTTTTTTTTTAATAAATTACAGTTTATTCACGTCGTATCCCAGTTGTAGCCTCCTCCCTTTTACCTTCCCAACACCACCCTCCTTCTTTTCCTCTCATACCCCTCCCCCAGTCCACTGATAGGGGAGGTCCTCCTCCCTTTCCCTCTGACACTAGCCTATCAGGTCTCATCAACACTGGCTGCATTTTTTTTCCTTTGTGAGCCTTGACTTTCTTAGTCCCACTTGACATTAGACCTTTTTAAAAAAAGGGGTTTTGTTTTTGATAATGTGGGTGATGGTGGTGGTATATGCCCATGAGTCCAGGTGCTATGGAGTTAAGAGGGAGGTCAGGTCCTCTGAGCTGGAGTTAAAGGTGGTTCCAAGTTACCACATAGGTCCTGGGAACTGAACTTGGGCCTCTGGAAGAGCAGCAAGTGCTTATACTCAATGAGCCATCTCTCCAGACCCCTGGGACAAATGAACTATGAGCCTTCCTTCCTTCCTTTCTTTCTTCTTACCTTCCTTCCTTCGTAATAAGCCACTTCACTTTTTTCCCTGCCTGAGACGGGGTTTTTCTGTGTAGCCTTGGCTTTCCTGGTATTTGCTTTGTAGACCAGGCTGGCCTTAAACCGACAGAGATCTATCTGCGTCTGCCACCCCAAGTGCTGGGATTAAACGCACGTGCTACCACATACGGCATTGCCACTTCACTTTTGGTAGTGTGCTTAGACCCAGTATTCGCTAAGATCTTCTCCAAGTTCTCTTTGTCTTAGTCTTCTATTGCTTTGAAGAGACACCATGACCAAGGTAACTTATAAAATGAAACACTTAATTGGGGATCCAATTGTAGTTTCAGAAGGGTGAGTTCATGACTGTCATGGTGGTCATGGAGCATTGTGACATGCAGGCAGACAGGCATGGCACTGGAGCAGTAGCTGAGAGCACAAACGAGGCAGAGAGGCAGGGAGAGAGAGAGAGTTAGTCCCAGCTTAGTGTGGGCTTTAAAAAAAGACACAGGAAATGAGATTTCTAAAGCATAAGACAGAAATGGTTATGAGTGGTTTTATAATGTTTTACAGTGGTGTGCCATTTCCCCAGGGTAAATAGCAGGAAGCAAGAGAAGATGTCTCCTAAATCTGGGGAACAGGGCTGTCAACGGCAGAGGATTGAAGGGAGCTCTGTGACATCCAAGGGTTCTGGTGCTTGAGCTTAAGGCAGTGTTTGTACATCTCTGATTAAAAGTTTGTGAATAGATTCAGATTTTCAGGAAAACCTGTGGGCTTGGAAGCTGTGGGGATGGTGTGACACTTGGCAAAGAGTGACAAAGGAACCTGTCATCCTCGTGTCTGGGTGGATGTGCCCATAGCTGCCATCTGGAAATGAGAAGAATCCAGAGAAGGGCTGGTTAGAGTCGGGCAGTCTACACCACCCTGGTTTGCTCTGACTTGGGAGCTAACTCTTGTCAGTTCTCTGGGTTCCTGTGGGTTTTAGCCCATAAAGTCAGGAGGAAGTTAGAAGAAAAGGCCCAGCATCCAGAAGCGACGCTCAACGGAGCACTGCAGTATCTGCATTCAGCTGCCTCTGCCTGTTTCTATTCACCACCACTTGGTGTCATAGCCAGGCGGTAAGCACTGAAGAGATAAAGGTGATTTCTTCAACCATCATTGGGGGGCTCGGGTACCAGGTTGTGGACAAGATGGAGGGTGCACTGTTCACGTGAGCCAGGGTTCCCAGGTCTCCTTCCTTTAGCAGGGATGGAAATCAGGAAGAAGTCTTGCCTTGTTTGTAACAGAACTTCCCAATTCTGTGGCTTTCTCTTTCTTCTTTGAGCATACAACAAACTATTTGGCAGTAGCCCCCCCATAGTTTCCTCATTTTATGTTGATGGCTTCTCTGTGTATTATGGAGGAAACAGAACCAGAAAAGATGCTACAACAAAAGCCAAAGCCCTGTATACCCACATCCAGTTCTCCATCTCCTCCAGTTACCACTAGCCTTACCCCTCCCTTTAAACATGTGTTTTCTCTATAAAATTTGCTGCTTGATGCTTACTGAGATGGCTTAGTGGGAAAGACATTTGTCCCCGATGTCCCTGGCTGCCTCAGTGGGACCCACATGGTGGAAGGAGAGAACTTACCCCCACTGTCCTGTAGCCCCACATGTGTATTTGCAAGCGCGCATGCGCACACACAGAGAGAGAGAGGGGAAATATAAGTCTTTAAAATTGAAAACAATTGGTGCTTGGACACAGCTTCCACATACTTTACCTATCGGGAAGAAAGTTCCATTCTATGCAGGAGAATTTGAATTATTTCATGTTGTCCAAATCTGGAGGTTCACCATAGGACAGATACACTCTGGGAAAGCTTTCCCTTTTTGGTTAAAGAAAAGTGGGTCTTGGGGTTTCCTGTTGCCCTAGATGAGGATGGGATCCTGGGGTTCATCTTCCCACCTGCTTCACTGTGAGCTTAGCCAGCCTACAGGGGACACCTGCCTATTTGAAGGTGACTTACTTTCACCGTCAGAAAGAGGTGTTCCTTCTCTGTGGTGATGGGAACTGAAGGCTGGTGTTTGGGAGGGCCTTGGCAATGACCCAGCTGCCAGGAGCACTCCATCTCCTGGAAGGTTCCGGGGACCAGGAGGAGGCTAGTGCAGAGTGACACATTGTCTTAGTCTCACGAAGAGCACCCTTTCGGGAAATGATATAAGTTTACTGTATCTGCTAGTAATCCTGTGATGCCATCCCCAGCAAAAAGCATGTGACTACTTGTAAGCAAGGAAAATTGGATTCTGCTCAACAAAATCAGGCCGTAATCGTCCTGATCCAATAATGTGGCCCTGCTGGGTGGCGTCATCAGCCCTGAGACACAGAGAGGAGGAGGAGGGAGGGTGGGCACTCCGGAAGGCTACTGCCCCGCTCTCCAGACACTTAAGCCAATGAAAAATTCATTCGGCAATGCTTTATAGCCAGTGTCTAAGTCCACTGCTGGGTCACGAGCTGGTCTGAGCCATCAATAGAATTCATCATCATCAAGGGAACTAGCGATGCAGTGTTTATGAGAATGGGGCAGTGCTTCAAGCCAAGACCAGTTTCTGGGTTCTTAATCTGAGTCACCTTTAGAAATACAAAACTTACTTTGAAAATGGACTTGGTAAAAAAAAAAAAATCTTCCCTTCAAAAGTCTTTCAGACATTATTGAGGGGAAGAAGAGGCAGGCATCATGTGTGCCCATTGGAAAAAGCCAGCCCAAGAATTACTTTTTTGTTTCACACTTTGGCAGTCTTTTTTTTTTTTTATGTGATTTCTTTTTACCAAGTCTAGAATTTTAAAAGATGACCTTTCAGTCCCCCCAGACACAACTGGAAGTACATGAGAGTGAAATAATATAAAATTATAATCAGAGCCGTAGGTTGTGTCAGTAAGTCCCAGGTTTGATGGTCAAAAGCTTTTAGGAGCTAAGAAACACTGAGCTGTATCTTATGGCTCTCTCTACCCGGGCAATGTCTCAAGGCCCAGAGAGCCATGGTGGAAGTCAGAATGAGCTGAGTCTCCCGAGCACTCGAGGAGGCTGGTAGCTGGGAGGAACACTGTGAAAATGGCTTTGAGGTGTGTGTGTGTGTGTGTGAGTGTGTGTGTGTGTGACTGTGTGTGTGTGAGTGTGTGTGTGTGTGACTGTGTGTGTGTGTGAGTGTGTGTGTGAGAGTGAGTGTGTGTGTGTGTGTGTGTGAATGTGTGTGTGTATGTGTGTGTGTGAGTGTGTGTGTGTGAGTGTGTGTGAGTGTGTGTGTGAGTGTGTGTGTGTGTGTGTGTGTGTTAGGCTCAGCACCTCCCAGGACTTCAGAGTCCGTTAGGTGCCTGCTCTGTCACACCTCCGCAGTTGTTTCTGAGTAATGAAGCCAAGCTCAGGACCTCCAGATGGAGAGTCTTGGAAATTCAGCAGTGAGAGGAACACCAGGGAAGAGTGGAGCTCTGTCCTGGCCTTGGCGGTGGTGTCAGGGAAGAGGCTGTGCCCCAGGGAATCCCACAGAGACTGAGCAGCAAGAGAGCTTTCCTCTCCTCCATACAGAGCACACCTGCACATACCTTACATATACACGCACATATGTACACAACAAACATGTAAACATCTGGGATACAGTGGCTCGGAAGGCTGTTTGGACTGTAAGTTTTAAGTGGAATGGTTATGAAATTAACTGGTAAAAAGTGAGCCTTCAACTAAAACTCAGTATTTTAATTTTTTTTCCAGACTAAAGCTGGTTTCCTTCTGTTTTCTTCCCAGCGTTGGAATGGCCCTGCAGACTTCACTGGGAGGTAAGGAAAGTTCTTTCAGGCACCAAAGCTCATTCATCTACCAGTGAGCACCAGGCCAGAGCCACCGCCTGAGGCAGATCACACAGGATGTCCTTCTGCCTGACCCAGGTCCCCAGGGCGCCTGTCTCCCAGCATTCCCTGTGAGTACCTCCAGCCTGGGCACGTCTGTTAGCCTGGACAGAACTCTGCATTCCAGGCTGCCTCCTTCAGAAACGGAGAGCTTCTTGAACTGCTGGGAGAGGGTGGTGAAAACCACAGAAGTGGACCCCAAAGCTGACGCTGAAAGCAAAGGGGAGGGAACACTGTGGGGAGAAACAGTTGTGTCAGACAGAGGCCTCAAGGCCCGGTGCTCATGCAAGCTAACACGCAAGCCTGGGAAACCCAGCTAGCTTCTCTTGAGCCTCTGCAAAGTGAGAGCAGGAATACTTAATTCTCGCTTTTATTTAAGGATTAAATTTGTAGGAAAGAATTTTACAATCATAAGAACTCCGACTGATTTTGAAATGATTATGAGTTCACATCTCTGACAAAACTGCTCAGATGCCCACATGACGCGTGTATTCCTGCACTTCCATGAAGTTGCTAATGAAAGCACATGCCCTGCAAAGTGCAGCATAGCATGTGTGTGTGGCATAGCGTGTGAGTGCGTGTGCCTGTGTATGGTGTATTTGCATGCTCGTGTGTGCATGCATGTATGTGTGTGTGCATGTGTGTGGTGTGCTTGCTTACCTGTGTGTACATTCGTTTGTATGTGTGTGCATGTGCACAGGCCGAAGGAGGAAATCCTCTCTGTCTTATTCTCCAGAGACATTCTCTTCTCCATCCCTGAGGTTACAGGTTGGGACCTAGTCTAGCTGGCATGTCTATACCTATTTCTTTCTGTGGAGACACACGTGTGCATGTGGAAGTCAGAGACCGGCTGGCAGGAGCCCAGTCTCCTGCTGCTGTCAGGGTAGTGGCAAGCATCCGAATCTGTGGAGCCATCGCTGTTGGTTGGAAGCCTGACCTTTTTGTTTAGATACAGGAGATCTGAACTCGGGCCCTTTGCTTGCACAGTGAGCGCATGTACTCCCTGAGTAGCCATCACCCAGCTGCTACATACCCGGGGGTCTCACTGTGTAGCCCTGGCTGGCCTGGAACTGACCGTATAGACCAGGCCGGCCTTGAACTCACATAGATCTCCAAGTCCCTGAACCTAAAGTGCTGGGACCAACGTCATGTTGGTCTACCTCATGACACCTCTACATGGCCTTCTATCATTTTGGTCATACATGACCGATACCACAGCTCAGAGGGACAGTACGAGCTCCTTGGCCTCAGCAAGCTGGAGGCTGGCAGCATGCAGCTCAGCTCAGGCTTGCCCAGGAATCTTGCTGACAGCTTTGCTCTACAGAGCCGAAGCCATGAGTCCCAGCCTACGCTGAAGCCCAGTGGCTGCTACCGTGAGGGTGAACACCCCCCCACCCCGGCGCCCATTCTTCCTCCTTCCCCCACTCCACTCCCCACCCCCCCTAACTAACAGAATTACCAGGTTAGCATGGATTAGCCTGGGCTCATGCTTCTACTGTGCGGATTGTCTCTTGCATTTGTTTCTAGGGGACCCTTCAGCCTTTGCTCTCCTCTGGGTCATCACTCCCTTGTGTAATCAGGCACGGGGGGCCAGTGCTGTGATGGATGGGCGTCCTCAGGCAAACAGGCAGTGACTGAAGCCCTGCCAGCTGTGGGGTGAGGCCATGTGTCCCAGCGCTGGGCAGCAGTTTCTGGCGGCAGGAGCCCTCTGCTCATGCCACGGCCTATCAAGTGGCTACAATTTCATTTGGCTGCTACTTAGTTGGCCTGTGCACCACACTGCCCTGACCCCTGCATTATGCTGGATTTTCTTTCAGGAATAATTGTGTGTAAGAATGAAATTGTACAAATCTTCCCCAAAGCAATTTCAAGATGACTGTTAGGAATAATGAAGCATCGCTGCATGTTTCAGTAGGGAAACATCTGTCCGAATGACGGTTTACAGGAGGGGCCATGGCAGTAGCCTGTAACTTCAATGCCTGAACCCTTGGCTAGAGAGCAGGGTTGATTTCACTTTAAAATTTACATTCATTTAATTGTGTGTATGTGTGCACACTCATGTGCGTGTGCATGTATATGTGTTTGTGTGTGTGAGAGAGAGAGAGAGAACTTGTAAAACCCAGGGTCTCTTCTGTCATGTGAGTTCAGAGACTGAACTCGGGCTGTCGTCAGCTTTGCCGGCTTGGCGGCAAGCTCCTTACCTTCTGAGCTGTGCCGTGGTCCTCCCGTCACATATTAAAGACATTTGTTTTTATTCTGTGCTCATGAGTGTCTGCCCGCAAGCGTGTGATTGTGTGCACCACATGTGCCTGCCACCCACCCACAGTGCGTGGAGGAGGGAGGGGTCAGCTACCTTGAACAGGAGACAGGTGTGAGCCGGGAATGGCGTCCAGGACCCGTGAGCCATCTGTCCCCTCAGCCCCCATTCACAACTCTGTAAGTGAACACACTGGGTGCACAGCAGTAAACCATACAGACAGAAAGCTTGGCCCTCACAGGGCAGGCCTTCCGAGCTGGTGAGCGTGGGCTTGCCACAGCCCGCTGTCAGATGATGGTGGCGATGATGATTGATAATAATAGAGCAGGGAGGCACTAACTAGCGCACGCAGCACGCTGCTGAGAAGGCCCCTGGCTCCTCAGGGCAGGTTTGACTCCACAGCCCAGACCTCATGGCCAGGACTACGACATAGAGAGACCCCGAGATTCCCTCCCAAACCAGCAGATGTGTCCGGGTGAGCCAGAGCTCAGCCTGTTGCCCAGTGGACCCCGTCTCGCTGCAAGCATGCTCTCTGTCCCAGGGATTTGTCTCTCTCCAGGCCTGACTGTGAAAGCAGCCACTCCAGTGTGCGCTGCACAGCAGGACAGTCAGCCAGCAGACAGACCGGGACAGAACTGGCTGCGCCTGAATGGGAGGGACAAGGAACAGTATCTCACCCCAGTCAGAACATGGAAAGCCCCATCAGGGCCTCGTCCTCCGCATGAAACCACCTCTAGTCGAGAATCTTCATTTCTCAGATGTTCTGACCAAGCATCACCCTGGGTTTGTTTTGTTGTTTTTGTTGTTGATGGTGGCATTTGGATTGTTTGAAAAGGGTTTTCCTGTAGCCCAGGCTGGCCTTGAACCCATATAGTTTGAAGGTAACCCTAAACTCCTCATCCTTCTGCCTCCACCTCCAAAGTGGGGATTATGAGCGTGTACCAGCATGCCTGGTTCTATTGCAGCACTAGGAACTGAGAAACTAGGGATCGGTGCATGCCAGGCAAGCACTGAACACTGGGAGAGCTAGATTCTAGTAATTCCCATGTCCTCTCCCCTGGGGTCTGGGTGCCATGTGGCCCTGCCACACTGCATTGCATGGCTCTGCCTTTTGTTTCAGCAAAGTCACCTGTCCTTCATTGCCCACCTGTCCATCATCATTGCCCACCTGTCCTTCATTGCCCACCTGTCCTTCATTGCCCACCTGTCCTTCATCATTGCCCACCTGTCCTTCATTGCCCACCTGTCCTTCATTGCCCACCTGTCCTTCATCATTGCCCACCTGTCCATCATCATTGCCCACCTGTCCTTCATTGCCCACCTGTCCTTCATTGCCCACCTGTCCTTCATCATTGCCCACCTGTCCTTCATTGCCCACCTGTCCTTCATTGCCCACCTGTCCTTCATTGCCCACCTGTCCATCATCATTGCCCACCTGTCCATCATCACACCCTGTCCATCCTTGCCCACCTGTCCTTCATTGTCCACCTGTCCATCATCCTTGCCCACCTGCCCATCATCATTGCCCACCTGTCCTTCATTGCCCACCTGTCCATCATCACACCCTGTCCATCCTTGCCCACCTGTCCTTCATTGCCCACCTGTCCATCATCATTGTCCACCTGTCCTTCATTGCCCACCTGTCCATCATCATTACTTACCTGTCCATCATTGCCTAACCACATTGCATTTTACATCCTGGGCCTGTGCTGAGTTTGTGTTCCTTTTTGGACTGTGTTCCCCTGGTTTTCCGATTCACGCTCGTTGATCAGGATGGGTAGGTCAGTGCCTCAGCCTTCCTGCCTCTGATGGTCACACAGGACCCACACACAGCTCCATGGTTCTGGAGTACAGGCCACTGGGTTCAGACCTTTTCTCCCATTCGACCCCGTTGTCTCTAGGGCCTGGCAGTGTGTGGCCTACAGTATGTGGAATCATGCTAAAATGAAGTGGAAAGTGAGTAGAGTAAAAAAGTGGAGGAGCTAGAGATGGAGGGAGGAGAGAGACCGGGCTCAGAGGAAGAATGGGGGCATGGCTTTACAGTGCACAGAGAGATGGTTGACTGGCCTGCTCCTCATTCCTTTCTCCTTTGGCTCAACGCTTCATTTGCCTCAGCCCTTGTTCCCATATCAGCCTCGTTTCCATCCTTTTAATCATCTTCCTTCACATCCCTCCTGTGAGGCCAGGCTTTTCCTGTTGGGAGGGTATGCAGGGAGGAGCAGGAGCATTGCCTGAAGAGGACCGTCTAAGTAGTTGTTTAGATGTATGAGAGATGCTACATCCTCCCAGAGTTGGTGCCTTTAGATATGAGGAGATTTGGGGGAGCCAAGCTGAGCACCCCCAATTTCTAGCTCCTTCATCTATAGTAGTCCCATGAGGCACTATTGTTGACCTTCCTTGTTGACAACAGCCCTCCACGGGTTCAAACCTGTGCCACCCCTCTTCTCCACAGGCAAGGGTCTGGTTTCCCTCAGGCTTCAGCAGCCCAGCACACGCCAGCTATGCTCACTGACCTGGCTGTTGGTGGGTCAGTCAGCCAATGAGATGCTGTTGAAGGGTGGGCCCTGTTGTGGCTGAAGGCGACTCAGGAAAGCAAGGGCCCTGGGCATGGGTGGGCTGGGGCAGGTCAGTGCAGAGGTTCACACATTCAAAGCTTCAGGACCTGCAAGGAGCCTATCACACAGCAAGGGCAGTCAGCAACTGCACTTCCTGCATCCTCTAAAAGAAGCCTTTCCCTCTGACACTGCCCGGAGGCCAGGGAGTAAACTGCTTGGAAGAGGTCGGTGACAGGAATACTTGACCACATCCAGGTCTCCGTTGATGGCAGCTGATCCAGGACCGGAGACTTACCATGAGAGCTGTTAGAAACTGGATTTAGAATCTGGCCCAAGCTCAAAGCCTGGTAGCCATGGCCTGAGCCTTGGGGAAATCACCAGGTTTGCCCCAGCTGCTGCATTGTCAAGTAGGGACAGGAGTGCCTGGCTCAGGAGCTGGCTGAGAATCAGCTGGTGGCCACCTTTGAAAAGAAACAGCAGGGGGCTGGTCACAAAGGAGAGGAAGCAGGTGGTGAGCCAAGAAGGCCAGCAGCACTGGCTGGAGCCGAGAGGGCACAGCTGTGTTCAGGGGCACTTGCTGCCTGCTGGCCCTCTGCTCAAAGCCTCACAGCTCCCAAATTACAGGTTTATCCTTGTTCCACAGATGGGGGAGAGGGAGCCTAAAGGAATTAAGAAATCTGCCTGAGGTTGCCCGAAGCCACAGGATTTGAACCCTAAATACCTACCAACAAGCCCTCTGCTCCCATCCCTCCAACCCCCACCCTCAGTGCTGCCAAAGAGGGCTGAAGAGCCAGGATCTGTTCATTAGGGCTCGAGGAAGAAACCCTCTTTCTTGTCAGTGATTCCACACTCTTGTCTCTAAAGTACTGATGAGTTGCCAACTCCAAACAGCTGTGGCCCTCCCATTCTCCAGAACTCAGCAGGGGACACTTTAGGAATTGGGGACACCTCTGAGCTTCAGCTGAACTGTTGGGACAGTTCATTGGTAAATGGCTATGAGGAAGAAATCCATGCTGCTTCACTGGAATGTCATCAGAGCCCTGTGGGAGAAGCATGAGGGACAGCCTTCAGGCTGATGAGCCCCTGTCCATCCTGGGTCAGACTCCCTCCCTCCCCACTTGAGGCCAGACAAGCATAAGTGGGGAAGGAGGGAAAACTGTGCCCAACAAGAGAGAAAGTGAGTTTGCTTAACTGTCACTGGTGTCACTGGGCGGGGAAGGGGGGGCGGGGGAGGTCTAGAATTACCTCTCTGTTTGCCACCTTGTATTCCAGGAGGCTTGAGCTTACCCTCCCGTGATGGACCAAGGAACAGATATTTCAGAGCCTGCAGGAAATTTCTTGTTCTGACTAAGACAAAAAACAAAAAACCTAGAGAGAGAGAGAGAGATCTAGGTGCTACGGCTATTGTGGGGTTGTTCTTTTCTCTTGACAATCATACAACACTGTTTCTGTGAGAAGCCTGAAGGATTAGTTACAGATGTGGCTACTGAGAAGAGCCTTGTGGGAAGCACCTTCCAGGGGGCAGACAGCCATATG
This sequence comes from Meriones unguiculatus, assembly GCF_030254825.1. NCBI lineage: Eukaryota > Metazoa > Chordata > Mammalia > Rodentia > Muridae > Meriones > Meriones unguiculatus. The sequence goes on from NC_083359.1 coordinate 109,809,398, forward strand.
GCAGACAGCCAGAAATACCTGCAACTCTCCAAGCAAGCCTGAGCTCTCCAGGTGTGGTCTGGGGCGATGTGAGGAGTGTGAGGAAGCAGACATGAGATGGACCAGGCGAAGACTGGCGCACTCCGCTGCGCGCCCAAAGAAGCGCTAAGCGGGTACCGTGGAGTGGAACGGAGTTGCATCTCCTGTGGTGCCCACCCCTGCCACACGGGACACCACCTCATCTCTCTCAGTGCCTCCCTGCTCTAACCAGGATTCCCTCATAATGTTAGAGCCACGTTAGCAGCATGCGCACTGGACAGGAGGGGCCCGAGAGCTGGGCTGCTTAACTGGAAGTTTGGAAGGGAAGGCCTCTGAAAACTTGATGAAAGTTGTGAATTGGACAAGAGCGTGATGCGGCTGGAGAGAGAGCCGCCTTGTGAAGAGCAAGCTCTGCTCGTCTTTTCTGTTGCTTCGATAAAATATCTTGACAGAAGAACACAAGGACTTGGGGAAGCGAGGTTGTTTTTGGCATGTGTTCTACTGAGACAGGACTATCATGACTTTGAAGGTGTGGCCATAGTCAGAGAAAACATGGCAGCAGGAGCAGGAAGCTGGCTGACCACACACTCAGGAGGAGGGGCCAGGCTTATCAAATGTCAAAGCAAGCTGTCAGAGCTCACCCTCAGTGACGCACGTCCTCCAGCAAGACTCAGCCTCTTAAAGGTTCCAGAACCTCCCCAGAGAGCACCTATGCCCCTAGACCGAGTGTTCAAACGTGAGGCTGCAGAGGGCGTTTCTCATCTAAGCCACCACACTGCTATTCCAGGGACCCAAGTTTGATTCCTAGCACCCATAGACTACTCACAGCCACTTGTAATTCCAGATCAGGGAGATCTGATGCCTCAGGCCTTCATAGGCACCTGCATTTACATACACAAGCCTACACACACACACACACACACACACACACGCATACTTAAAGCAGTGAATATATTTTAAGTGCATGCACACCTGCCTCATGGTCCATGCGCTCTCATGGAGTGATCAGATCCAGCACCCGAACTGTATGGACGTGTACAGCTGAGAGCTGGCCAGCAGAGTGAGGGAGAGGGTAGGCGAGGGTCGAAAGGGAACTCATGGCTGTCCTCACTGCTGCCTGCTTCCCTTAGGTGATGCGGGTGCCTCACCCCCGAAGCCTGGGCACGGCACCGGAGGGGCACACACTTGGCCCCGGTCCAGCCTCACTCCAGCACGGCGACGTGACCCGCCGCAGGCTCACACCGGACATGGCTGAGCGCTGCCAGGCACCTTTACTTTACTTTCACAGCAGGCCCAAAAGGAAATAGTCACAATCTTTGTCTTGGCTTCAGGAAGTAAGCAAAAGCCTCCTGATGGTATATTATTTACTGGTCATTCACTGGGCCAAGGCATCCTGTTGAGTTTGATATTAAATTCATTTTTTGGTCACAAAGCCATATTTTATAACTAAGGAAATTGAGGCTGAGAGAGTGTTCACTCGTGGTATAGAGTTACTAACCCTGGTTTCTGCAGTTCCAAACTCTTTGACAAGACTCAGTATGCTCTACCTTGTCCCCAACAGCCTTGCAGCATACAGTGACCATTGCCTAGGACCGGAGGGTTTGGTTAGCAAGTCAAACATTCACTTATTTTTTTATGTATATGGATATTTGTGTGTGTGTGTGTGTGTGTGCATGCGTGCCATATGCATGTCTGGTGCCTGAAGAGGTTAAAGAGGGCAGTGGATGCCCTGGAACTGGAGTTATGGACAGTTTGGGAGCTGAACCTGGGTCCTCTGCAAGAGCAGCCAGTGCTCTTAATCACTGAGCCATCTCTTCAGCCCTAGTTATTAAAAGTCTAAAAATATGTTAATGTTCAGGACACAGGCTCTAGTGGAGTAGATTAAGAGTGCAGGAGATGTCAAACTTCCTGATTTTCCTGGAGCTGGGCTCTCATATCTCCTGGGTTTCCTGTGGAAAAGCTGCAATAAATCTTCCACACTGCACATGTCCTGTTACAATATGACGGCCAGACCTCCTGTCAACAGTCTTAGTCGGAAATGTCTTGCTTTGAGCAGTAGAATTTGTTGGAAGTGATGTTGCGTTTAACTTTTGTCATGTTACCCTGAAAGCACCCCTTACATAAGCTGTCAACACTGATGGAAGATGGGGGCGCTCAGAAGAACCAGAACATCCCAGCCAGCACCAAGCACCACATGCCAAGAAGACCCCTGTGTTGTAGCCTAGCTTTCAGCTCTGCACGGCATGCAGGGGACACTAGGTGATGCCACAGAGGAGCCCTGGCAACCACGCCATCAAGGGAAATGACAATTCAGCCGTGATTCTATTCTTCAAAACCCATAGGTCTTCCCAAATCCCACTGTGCCCACTAATAAACTACAAAGCCAGCAAGCTGAAAAGATGAAGAGAGTAAGCATGCCAGCCACTGGGCAAGAAAGACTTTTGACGGTCAGGGCGCAGCCACTGACTACAGCTGAGGAAATTATGATACGTGCTTCTGAGAGGGGAAATGATAGGAAGCCCTGGGTTTGATTGACCTCTCGCACCACGTAGACCTGGTATGGTGGTGCACACCTGCAATCCCAGCCCTCGAGAGGAGGCAGGAAAATCAGAAGTACAATACCATCCTGGACTGCATAGTGAGTTAAGGCCAGCATGAGCTACTAGAGACCTGTGTCAAGACTAAAAGAACACACACGGACGTGTACACCTGAAATAACAGTTATGCTGAGAGTGCGTGGTTTCTAGATGACTGGTTCCACTTCGCCTCAGTGACAGACCGAGTAAGTCACCCAGCTGGCTGAGCAGCAGTTTTATCTGTCCCACACAAGCGAGATGCGGATTAAATATAATTTCTTACAGGGCCTGGCACAGAATATGAACCCAGCAAATCATAGGCATTTCAACTCTTAAGATTTGTTGGAAATTCCGGGGAAGTTAAAACGTCTTCCCGTCTTGAGTTTGGAAGGAATCAAGGAAGCCTGATTAAAGAGGGGAAAGAGGGGGTTGCGAATAGCCTACTTAAATGCCATGCTGTGTGTCAGTAAGTTCCAGTGTTGTAAAGCTGGCGATGTTCTGTTGGCTCCCGCCCCTCCTTCCATATCTTGTTCTTACTTGGCTTTCAGAGTGGTTACCAGAAGCTGGGTCGTGGCGGAGTAGCTTTTCACACAAAGGCCTGATTAATTCCCCATCATGCCTGCAGGTTTTCCTTCCAACACAATGAACCCACACAACAAGCTATCCAAGCATGGGCATTGCGTGCAGAGTCCTGCTTTAGGCAAAGCTGAGAGCTAGAGGCAGGCAGAGAGGTCCTGTCCTGACCTCCTACAGGCCTGGGCTCTGAGCAGCCCCCGAGGATTCTGGGCCCCATTGAGCAGCCTTCTGTGGGGCTGGAGGTGCAGTGCTGAGCTGATTTAAGTGTGTGTGCGTAGGTCTTCACCAAGTGTACTGAACGGGGAGTCTGAGGGCTGTCCTCTGAGATGCTAGAGCCACAGTTCATGGCGTGGGACTTAGGCTGAACTGAACTTTATCTTTTCTGTGTTTCTAGTTGTCCACCGTGACCACATGTTTGTTCCCTCTGCAGTTTTGGTTAAGAACAGAATGTAGCAGTGTGGTGGTGCACACCTTTAATCCTGGTGTAGGGAGGCAGAGTAAGGCACATCTCTGTGAGTTCGAGACCAGACTGGTCTACTTAGTGAGTTCTAGGACAGCTAGGGCTGCGTAGAGAGACCCTGTCTCTTCCTCTTCCTCCTCCTCCTTCTCATCATCATCTTTATCATCATCATATTTGTCATCATCATCGTCATCTTTATTATCATCATTATCAGCAGCAGCAGAAGCAGCATAATACAATGACCAAAAGGCACAGAATCTATGAAAGGAAGGAAACTCCCAGGGTCCTAAAATAAGTTACCTTCAGCTGAGAGATTTGTTCCTCTGGCCCCTAGAAGTCTTAGGAAGACACTTGGGGCAGCTGGCAACCAGAGCCTGGGTATGTGAGTCCCTGTCTCACAAGGGTACACATATCCATCTGCCTATAACCGTATAAAGTTCTGTGAATAGAAGGAGAGGGTGCTCCTGCAATGCTGTTAATCAGCCCTCAGAGTGAACTTGTGAGAGTCAGTCGGTCAGTTCCTAATCCTGATGAGGAGACCCCAAGAGTTGGAACCCAGGCATCGGCTGTGGAGGTGCAGCTGCTACATAACGATAGCAGAAAGAGCAATGTAACCGCTTTCAGAGAGCAGGATGGACACCCAGTAGAGCCCAGTCCCCTCCACACACTCAGCGCCCTCCCCTGACTGGGCCCAACCATGACAAGGAGGCCCAGCAGGGCACCCAAGGGCACACCTGTGGCTGAAATGTGGAAATTCTAAAGAAAAGCTGCTTTTTATTTCTGGAGGTCTTCAAAGTCACCCATACCTTGCCGACAATCTCCACCTTTCACCCACCACTGACAACCCAAAGAGGAGCCATGGCTAGGGCAATGGGCAGGAAGGGTAGCAGGGTCTGGAGAGGACAAACACTCACACTGAGGCCAACAAGAGCCCCTGGCAGGCAACAAGCGTGAAGAAAAGAACAAGCATGTCCACTCCAGGCCTAAGGGCGAAGTTCTGACCCCAGCTAGTGACCATAAGACAGACAAGGGCAAGTCATGACAGACAGGGATGAAGGCTCCACCAGATGCTTGAGATGTTTGTACAACCAGAATCCAACTTAATCCTTACAGACACTGTGGGAGCCACAGCAGAACTCTGCCCTCCTTCCCTCCCTCCTTCCCTTCTGTGCTTGCCCTGTCTCCCTTCCTCATGTGCTGCAGTTTGCTGCGGTTTGCTGCGGTTTGCTGCGGTTTCTGAGATCAGTGCCCTGTGCACCCACCATCACTGACATCAAGGATTTTGCCCTGCATTTCTCTGGACCCTGGCGACCTGCTCCATTTTGCAGAAAGGAAACTCAGGCTCCTCAAAACTCAGGACTTGTTCAAAGTCTCATCTCGAAAGAGCATCTCGGATGGGCTCTGGGTCACCGCTGACCCCAGCCATGGCTCACGCTCCTGAAGAGTTCTTTCTCATTGCTAGTGTCACGACAAGAGACACACAGGGACCAGCCACAGCACTGGCCACGTTGTTAGGGCGGTTGTTAGGGCGATGGGGCAGGAAGGGAAGCAGAGCCTGGAGAGGACTAATGCAGACTGAAAGCAACAGCCCCTGGCAGGCCACAGGCGTGAAGACGGGACAAGTATGTTCCAGTGAGATCTTGGGCAAGTCGTTCACTGAGTCTCAGTTTCTTCTCTGTAAAATGGGAACACTATCTCATAGGGTTGTCAGGAGGGTTAACTGAACTAAAGCTTTTAGAGGGAGAACTTAGCGGAGCTATTGATCTGTAATGTGTGTGTGTGTGTGTGTGCGCGCGTGTATGTGTGTGCAAGTATATGTGGATGTTGTATATGTGTATTTATGTATATATGTATATATGTATGTGCATGTACATGTGTTTGTCTATATGCCTGTGTATAATGTATATATATGTATATATGTGCATATATAATGCGTGTGTGTGTGTGTGTGTGTGTGTGTGTGTGTGTGTATTGTGGGAGGGGAGTCTTTGTGGTGCTGGAACCTACTCAGTGTCAGCCGTCTTTGCTGGCCCTTCCAAATGGTCCTTCGGGACTGGAAAAATCTCAATTTTAGACATTCAAATGGAATAAAACACATTACAGTCCTTGGCTGTATTCGTTCTCAAATAGCTTTTCTCTAGGAGGAAGGCCCCCGGCTTAACCTGATTCGTCTCGTTTGCTGTCTAGGACAGTCAACAGACAGAAACCCTGCCACTGGGACCCTAGTGGACTGCCCTTCATATAGGGTGATCCAGTCACCCACCCTGGGAAATGACACAGCAGACCAAGAAGACACAAGAGCCTCACAGGAGCTGGGGGAGGGGCAGCCCTGGACGTGGCCACTCCCTCTCCCCAAATTCCACAGTCTGGAAGGCAGTGGAGCTGGAGGCAGGGGCCGGGGATAAAGACTTGGAAGGAAGGGAAACAGGCCTAGTAAATGGGAAGTTGCTGCTACGAAAACACACTTCTGCATGGCGTTCCCAAAGCACTCCTCCCAGCTGTGAGCTGCAGTTCCTGAGAAAAGCTGCCTCCGTGAAGAGTCTGCAGACACACTTACTGGCTAGAATATGGTGGTTTTAGAGAGTTGAGATGCTGTGGCTCCAACGTCAAAGTCATTTGGGGCTCTTTGATTCCCTGAATGGTCATTTGTCAGCCACCTGTGTCTGGCTGCTGTAGCACAAACCTCTGGATTAGCTAAGAATGTTGTTCCATGACACTGAAACCTTGACAGAGTCAACCACCTGGCCCACCTTGCTGGAACCCGCCTGCCGTTGTCCCCATCGGTGTGTTTGTTAAATGTAGTGACTTGTGACTATCTGTGTACAGTGACTGCACAACCAGCACATGAGAGCTGAGGACAGGAAGAGCTTAAAGTTATCCTTGGCTATATATTGAGTTCAGAGATAGCCTGGGCTACATGAGATTCCGTCCGTCTCATCCCCCCAACAAAGAAAACATGTTCATGTAACCATGTCCTGGTTGAACAATCCATGTTCCCGGGCTCTCATTTGGCTCAGAATATATTCCCTTTGGAGTGAGAACTGTGCAGCAGATAAACACCACAAGCTCCCTTTGGGGCCCTGGAATGTGGAGACAGTTGAGGCATGTCTTCTCCTCTGGCAGGGCCCAGAGGCAACCCAGAGCCTGTATCACTGTCTCTTATTTCACCCTGTGTCTAAACCCTGTGTGTTCATTTCTGTGACCTATCTGTGTTCTGCTCAGTCAGTTTCCTAAGTATTTTGCACTGGGGCCTGGGTTGGCTTTGGGGAGAACGGGGGAGCTGAGACAGGGTCCAGGAGGAGTGTTTCTCTTTGCTCTTCCACCCTTCCACAAGCTCCAGACCCCAGCTTTGTCTTTGCTCCCTGTGGTCCCACTTCCTGGTGCTCTGTGACCCCTTCCAGTGTAGCCCATTACAACCTACTCCTCTACCTGCACGCCTCCATTTCCAGGTCACAGCACTGCTTCCTCCAGGCCTCTTCCTCAGGCCTCTTCCTCAGGCTACTTCCTCCAGGCCTCTTCCTCAGGCTACTTCCTCAGGTTGCTTCCTCCAGGCCACTTTCTCCAGGCATCCCGTCAAGTTGGAACCTGCAGCCTGCTCTTAAAGCTGTAGATGTGAACAAGTGACTTTTGGTCCATCTCTCCATTCATAAAATAAGGATGACAACATGCTCCCAAGGACACACCATGAGAACCTCGGGGCACCAAGCCTGGCTAAGTGGCCCTCTGTCCTACCTCTCCCAAATGTGAGGCTGCCATGTGGAGAGCCACACAGGTGTGGGTTTTCTCTGGTGAAGGGTCTTCCACGTGTCTGCATCCAAGCTGTGGGTGTACTTTCTCCCTTTAGGAACCAGCCGGAAAGCATGGCTTGCCATCTCCCCCACTCCACGCTCGGTTTCCTCCTGGGAATTCCGTCTCCAGGCTCTTGCGCAAGCTCCTTCTTTCTAAAGGTCATCTCTGCTGTTTTTGTGGTGTGAGCTCTCCCTCCATGTGAAAAACATCATAGGATTCCTCTCTCTTTTGTAGCCTTTGCCCTTCTGAATTCTTGTAATTCTCCTTGGCCACTCTGCCGTGTCCTAATTCCAGGCTGTAAATTACAGTGCCACAGAGTAGCACAGGAGCTGCAAATCTGTGCACGTTCTGCTTTCTGGTCACGGGCAGCTTTCCAGCCTGCCCTTCTGCCTCTGGAATGCAGCTGTGCCCTGGGCTTCCCACTTGGGCCTTCCCCCTGCCCCAGCAGGACCTCCAGGGGCTGCTGCAGCCCAGGCCTCACCCTGCACTCCCCACTCCCCACTGGCTGTTGTTCTTAGGAGACACGGCTGACTTCTGTTTCTCTCATGTCTGCATCTCTTCAACCCACAAATGGATTGTGGACACTCCCCACCCACCCACCATGGTCCTGCTGTGGGCCCTAGCAAGCCCTTGCCTGCTTTGTTGTGCTATCCTTATGCCTCCCTGCTTCCTCCAGTTCCTCTAAGAGCTAATTCAGAATCCCCCCTCAGCCAAAGATCAGCCAAGGCCCCTCCTCAACTCCCAGGCTTCTGAGAGTATGTGCCCCATCCTCACAGTGGCCCCCAGCACAGTGGCATCTGCTCCCTGCAGCCAGCTGCAATGGGCTGAAGAACTCCAAGCACACCCCACCTCCAGGCCTGCACAGCGGCCTCCTCTCTGCTTGGAACATGTCTCCTGAGAGCTTGCATGGCATAACGTCGCCTGTGTGTTTATTCCTAGGCTCTTCCTTACGGCCCTGCCCTTTCTGTCCGTGGTGCCCCCATCGAACATACTATATACTTTTTATTTTATTGTCTTTCTGAGGGAATGCAGGCTCCCGGGAGGACGGGGTTTTTGTCTGACACACTGCAGGGGGCCAGAACACCAGAACCTATTCTTCAGCAAAGGACTGACTGGGAGCAAGTGGCTCAGAGGTGCCTGAGTTGTCTTTCCCAGGAGCAGGGCTATGCTCATCCTGTGTCACACCGGATGCCAGGGAAGAGCTGAGGAAATGCAGCCCTCAAGTTCTACTGCTGTTCCATTGAGCTATGGCCAGGCCCAGCCACAGGAGCACGTGGGTGTGGGACTCCTAGTGTCTCAGGCAAGATCTGCCCTGTGGTCCTCTTGTTGCCCATGGCCAGAGGTTTCTATTCTGACAGAATTTCTGGTCTCCTGGGTTATAATTTTAGAAAAAGGGATGAGGGTGTGTGGAGGGGCTATTTTTAGCTCTTGTGGGTTCTTGGTGCATGTATCTGTGGAAAGCTTTGTCTGGACTTAGTATTAAATCAGGAAGTAAGAGGGTTGAGTAGGTCAGCTTCTCTGGTGGTGGCTACGTGAGCCTGTTGCCACACAGCGTTAGGCCAGAGAGTTCCCAGGAAATGGCCCTGCAGAGTCATTGGAGGCTCAGCAGCTCAGCCTCAGGCCTCTCTTTGTCTTTACTCCATCAGCCAGAGGTGCTGTGCAAGTGGAAGGGCCGCTTGGGCAGGTGTGGATAATGAGACTCAGGGAGGGCACAGAGGGGAACTGCCCGTGACAGTGATAGGAGGACATCTTTCCCCTCTGGAGGTTCCCTCGGGCTGCTGAGTGGAAAGGGGACCGGCAGGCTGAAAGGAGGAAAACACTTGGGAGGGCAAGGGCCACAGTCCTTAGAAACGGTGGCTTGACAAGTGCCCTGGCAGAGGGGAGGTGCAGAGCAGCCTGGCTGGTGATAAACTCTGAAGGGTGCCTGCGATGGTTCGAACCTCGTGTCACAGCTTCCGCTGTTAAGTATTTTGAGGGACCTTGTGGAGCTGGGTCGTGAGAGCTTGGTCCTCATTCATAGATTAGCCACCATGGGCTCGTGTGCTTGCAGCATTCTTCCACCTACAAGGAGGAAGGGCTCACAGCTTCAGGGGCCTGGGATGAGCATCGGTGGGGTGTGGTGGAGCAGAGCTGCTCACCTCCTGGTAGCGAGAAGCAGAGAACACAGGAGAAGGACTTTGAGGTGCTAATAGAGAGCATGCCCACAGTAGCCAGACACCCCCCATTAGCCTCCACCTCTTAAAGGGAATACCCTTCTTAATAGCACCATGGGCTGAAGCCCAAGCTTTTCAGACACGCCTCTGTGGAACACTTTCTTAAACCACAGGAGTTTCCCACACAATAAGTCTGTTAAAAAGCCAACTAGCGCTTTCTAACTTTTGCCATGTGATGCCTTATGGCACCTAGAGTGCCACAGAGCAGTGGTTCTCAGTCTGTGGGTTTGTGACTCCTTTGGGGATTGAACGACCCTTTCACAGAGGCCAGTTAAAACCACTAGAAAATGCAAGTATTTACATTACAAATCATAACAGTAGCAAAGTTGCAGTTATGAAGTAGTAACAAAAATGATTTTATGGTTGGGGGGTCACCACAACATGAGGAACTGTATAAAGGGTGGCAGCATTGGGGGGGTCGAGAACCGCTGTTATAGAGTGTCCTCCCAGCAATAAGAACCTCAGAAGACAGGGCAAGCCAACCATGAGCATCCCAGCCCTCAGAACTGCAAGCTAAACAAACCTCTCTTCCTACAGATACCCAGACTCTGGTGTTCTGTTACAGCAACAGAAAAACAGATGAAGACAAAGCTCACAAACCTTGGTAGAAGTCTTGGTGGTGACCTCTGGGGTTTGGGAGATCAACTTAGTAAACAGCAACCTGTGATTACGGTGAGAAGTGAAGTGGGCTGAGAGAGCTTTGAAGACAAAGAGACCGGGCCAGACGCCCTGCAGATGGATTTATTAGAGGAGGCGAAACAAGGAAAGCAGACCTGCAGGCCCACAGCAGGATGTAATCCGTCAGGCAGCTGACTCTACATATTGCTGTTGGGAAGCCAGCGAAGTTGGTCAAAACAGGATGGGTTTTGTTTTGTATTTTTTAAAATGGTGTCAGGCTGTGCTGGCTATTTTTACATCGACTTAACACAAGCTCAAGTTGCCTGAGAGGAGGGAGCCTAAATTGAGAAAATGCTCCCATAGAGTCTGGTTGTAGGCAAGGCTGTAGGGCATTTTCTTAATTGGTTATTGGTGGGAGAGGGCCCTGCCATTGTGGAGGAGTGGAGCCATCCCTGGGCTGCTGGTCCTGGGTTCTATAAGAAAGATGGCTGAGCAAGCCATGGGAAGCAAGCCAGTAAGCAACAACCTCCATGGCCTCTGCCTCAGCTCCTGCCTCCAGGTTCCTGCCCTGCTTGAGTTCCTGTTCTGACTTCCTTCTATGATGAACAGTCATGTGGACATGTAAGTTGAATAAACCCTTTCCTCCACAGCTTGCTTTGGTCATAGTGTTTTCTGTCAGCAATGAAAGCCCTAGGCAAATGCTACATGAATGGTATAAACAATTCTCAAATACTTTTCATCATCTTTCCCCAACTTTGTACATGAGAACAGTCATTAATACCAGGGAATTATTAGCTACCAGCTTACACTGTACTTTGTACACTTTGATTCATGTGCTGTCTGATTGCCCCACTGCTGTCTGTGTCTGGCCAGGGAGCCCATCGGCCATCAACAGAGCATTCAGCTGCTGTGTATCCTTGGTCCCTGGGCTGAGATTGTCCCACAGCTGATTCTTTTGAGATCTTAATACTTCTGAAAAGTGCTACTGGGCTGTTCATTGGAGAATGTCATTTATTTTGTTTTTCAAGATGGGATTTCTCTGTGTATCCCTGGCTGTCCTGAACTCTCTCTATAGACCAGGCTGACCACGAACTCAGAGATCCACGTGCCTCTGTCTCTCAAGTGCTGGTGCTAAAGGCATGTGCAACCACCACCTGGCTTGCAGAATATCCTTGAATTGGGGTTTGCCTGATGTCTTCTCACACTGGCCACTGGTGACGGGAACACCGTAGGTTATGCTGATGCAGCCCAGACTCAAGGCAGTGGTCCAGGAGGTCCCACGGGAGACTGCTGCTACAGTATTGGTCACCTGGCTCAGGTGCTGTCGCCTTTTTCCCGTAGGCCACCACCTTCCCCCTGGCTGTGTGAAGTGTCTCCTGATGACATTATGCACACATCCTCTCTGTCTCTTACGTCTCCTCCCACGCGTTTCCATAGAGGGCCTCTTAAAATAATCATTGCTTGTCAAGTGGTAGATCTGTGTCCACCACGCTTCCCTAGGTGGAAAAACCGGTTCCTTCCCAGGAACTCATTAGTTTTCGCACAGTTATCCCTGGTGTCTGCGGGAGCCAGGGGTGCTTCCAGGACTGGTAGAGAATACGCAGTCCATGGAGACTCCAAGTTTCTTACATGAAATGGTTTGGCATTTGAATATAACACAAGTGTCCTACAGTCAGGGCCTTTTCCGAGCACGTATAATGCCTACCATACATAAACACTTCAACAATAGCTGTTGAACAGCTTGTTCAGGGGATGAAAGGAAGACCTTGTTCAGTATAGACGGGGCTTTTGAAGTAGTTTTGTTTTGCAGTTGGTAGGACCCACAGGTAGAGGCTGTCTGCACTTACCTGTATCAATGATGTGAATTATTTTATCTGTACTCTTATAATGTTTTGTGATTTTTATGCTGTTGTCACTCAGTAGCTGTTGTGACTGATTCCTGTCCATACTTATAGAGGCTTCAGTCCATGACTGGTTCGCCCATTGCTTTGGGGCCATGGCCAGGGGCACAGTGTGGTGGGATCAGGTGGCAGGACCCTTCAACTCTTGCCTGGAATGGAAAAAAAAGAAGAGGAGAAAGAAGCTAAGTCCCTGATGTCCTCCACAAAGACTTGCTTCTCTTTAGGCCCCACCTCTTAAAGGTCCCACAGCCTTCCAGTGGTGCTATTTTAGGGAGCAGGCCTTCACCACATTTGGGAGACATTTACCCAAATGATTGCATTAAATAGCTGGTTTCTTTGGCCTCCTGAAGTGGATGGGCCAGGGCCTGTGTAGCAGCCTTCCACCACGAGTTCGGTTTCCCAGGCTCCTTATGCCTTTCTCTTCTTCCATGCTTAGGATATGGCGTGTCTTCTGTTTTCAAGGTTGCCATATGGTCATGGCATGGTAACCATGGCTCCAGACATCACAGCCTCGGTCCAGACCAGAAAAGGAAAAGGAAAGTGGGCAAAGGTCAGCTGAGCCACCTTGAAGAGCTGCCTCGGAAGCGCTCTGAGCAGTGTCTCTCACCTCATTGGCCATGGCTTGCATCCTGCCTGCAAGTGAGTGGGAAATGCAGCCAGGTGCCTTGCTCCCTCAACTAAACAGTGGGAGTCTCTAAGAAGGAAAGGAATGAGTACACAGGGTTGGAGGTCATGATCTCACCTGTTGGGGTGGTGTGGCATGGACCCCGTCACCACTGAGACAATGGGTAGTGTTTATGAATGAGAGGTCACCTTTGTGGATGGTTTGGTTTATGATATGTAAACATGTTTTTGTTAAATTCCAAATTGTGGGTTTCAGACTGTTAAGTGTGGAACATGGTCTTTGCCAGGTGGAATTAGTTGGATTCTGAGTACTCTGAGGGAGGGAGGGGTGTAAATATGACAGCCCAGAGGAAGACAGCGCAGATGCTTGGAGGAGGGTTCTCATCCTGTTGCTGCATTTGCTGTTTGCTGATTTGCTGGTCACCTGGACTTCTGGATTTCTGGACAACTGATACTGGTATTGCCCCAAAAAGAATCCTCTGACCCTACCCATCGGGAAGTAGCCAAGAGAGCTCCACCCCGTCTCCGTTAAGCTAACCTTCTTTCTCTCCTACCTGGTGTTGAGGGGTTGGAAGGGAGGTAGAAGTGTTTAATAACCCTAAATAAAGTAGGTTTGATTAAAAAAAAAAAATCAAGGACGGGGCTCAGACGTTAAGAGCACTGGCCACTCTTCCAGAGGTCCTGAGCTCAATTCCCAGGAACCACATGGTGACTCATAACCATCTATACTGAGATTTGGTGCCCTCTTCTGGCATGTAGGCAGAACACTGTATACAAAGTAAATAAATCTTAAAAAGAGAAAAGAAAAAAATCAAGGACAACACATAGGAGCCCCTTTCCCGGGCCACACCCCTTATTAAGTGCTAGGCAATCTGGGAAGGGGAGATTAATTGAGGGAAGGGGACATTTTCAGAGGTTAGGAGCCTTTTGATTGGAGACCCCAGATGCAGGCCAAGGCAGGGAGCCAGAGGGTGGGGCAGCAAAGTGAGCCTTCTCTTAGAAGCTGGCCGCTTCTGCCCTCCTGGAAAGCATTCATGTGAGAAGCACAGTGCTCCTCTGAGTCCTGGGTGTGTCCGTGCCCAGGCAGGCAGCCAGGGAACTCCAGTTGTCCTGTGGCTGGGACCACATCCTTACCGAGGCCCCCATCAGTGAGAAAGGTAGGCCCTCTCTTGGGTGTCCTGTGAGGGCCTCAGGGGTTAGACTGCTCTGTGGCCTGGCAGCGGCTGTGGCCGAGCCCTTCCCCCGCTCCCTCATGGGTAGAATCTGGGACTGCAAGCAGAGGGACTAGGGGTCAGACATCTGCATTCCTTGCCGTTGAGCCCAGACCGCAGCCCTGGCGGAGGGCAGCCAGGAATGTGGTGCAGCACAGGGCTGCAGACTTACCAAAACCTCATGAGGGTTCACACATCCTCCTCGTGACTTAACTGTGGGGCTCTGAGCATGAGCTTCATGGGTGACAACGTCACGTCGCCACGTCAGTATCCCACCGTTGACCCGAGGCAAGGAATGCCACCCCACTGACTCTCAGGTCTACATGGGATCCTGCCTGGACTGGCCGAGTGCAGAGAGTCTCTGCTCTGGATCCTAACACAGCACCAACTGGCATGGTGACATGTGCCTGGGGTGCTGTCTAGACTGTATAGGAAGTTTAAGGCCATATGGAGCCTGGGCCATGTAGCCAGACCGAGTTTCAAAAGAACAAAACCAACAGGAAACAACATAGTTTCCTACCCACTAATTCCATGGCCTTAGTTACTGTTTGTGGTAGGTAATGGTGTCATCACTAATGTGTATTCTAATACAGAAGGGTGGTTTGGCGGAGCTAGACACAGTCGTTTCTGCTTTGAGGTAAATTGGAGCCATCCTAGACCTCACATGATGCTTAGACGGATAAAGCGTGAAAGCGAAGGACCTGTGTGTCCGTGCTGCCTGACCAGGTGCGGGGCCCCCGAACCCTGTACCTCCTCTCCTTGAGATGCAGAGGAGACATGAAAACCAGCTGTGAAAACCAGCCGAGGGCCAGCGGGATGGCTCGGCTGCTCAAGGTGCTTGCTGCCAAGCCTGGTGACCTGGGGTCAGTCCAGGAGGCCACACGGGGAAAGAGATATGCAGCTTTTATAAGTTATCCTCCTGCCTTCATTCGCACACACACACACACATACTCACACATGGACACACATGCATGCACACATGTGCACACAAATATACTCACACATATGTGCACACATATACACACATACAAACACATACATTCACATATGCCCACGTGTGCACACACACATGCACACACACAATATCTTTTAAAAAGAAAAGCAAAAACTCCAGCAGATTTGCTGGTGTCACAGGAAGTTTCCTGGACACCTGAAAATGTCCTTTTAAAAATTATAAAATTCACTCTCTAGAGTGTTAAGGTTAGCCAGGTGTGGTGGCACAAGCCTTTTATTTCAGCACTGTGGAGTCAGAGGCAGGAGGATCTCTAAGAGTTCCAAGCCAGCCTGGTCTACACAGTAAGATCCTTTCTCTAATAATAAGATTTTTAGACGTTACATTCTGGTGAGGAGGTCTTTCCAAGTGTGCCATGCCATCGCTGCCTTCCTGCAGCTGTTCTTCTGTCCCCACACCTACCTGTCCTGGGCGCCATCTTGGTTGTGTGTTTTTATCTTCCTTTTCTGGCTTTTCCCTTACCCTCAGGCTGAACTTTTCCTGTCCTTTCTGAAGAGCTCGCATCTCACCACTTCTTTTTTGATTTGTTTTGGCCTCATTTTGGGCTTTTGAGAAAGGGTCTCTTCACATAGCCCTAGCTGTTCTAGAATTCACTATGCAGTCCAGGCTGGCCTTGAACTCTCAGAGACCAGGCTGCCTCTTCCTCTCAGACTCTGGGATTAAAGGCCTGCATGTGCCACTGTGCCAGGTGTCTCTCCACTTGTAATCTGCTCCGGGGTTGAGCCCAGAGGAAAAAGCTTTTAGCCCATCTCAGGAACAAAGAAAGAGGCGCTACAACACACAGGCATCTCACTGTCTCTTTCGAAACTACCATTTCATTTGCTCAACAATTTTATGAGACAGAGATTGCTGTCTCTAGTTATAAGACAGGGCAGCGAGGCTCAGAGAGTCCTTACAGCAAAAGGCAGGCCCTCCCTCCTGGCAGCTTGCTTCTGATCCCAGAACTTGTTCTTAATCTTTGCTCTAAACTGAAAACTTTGAGGAGGGAAAAGGTCCCATCAGAGGAGTGGAGGATTTCATCAGCATGCCACGGTTCCTGTTTGAGTTTGGCTCTCTGATAGGAATCCCAGCTCAGAGGGAAGCCCCTCCCCTCATGTGACTGGGGGCCTCAAGCCAGGTCACATGATCACCTTCGCCATGAGCAAGCATTTCTCTGCATGACATCACACTGCTGTTGCTGATTGCCCAGGTATTTCACAGCCTCCTGGGCCCAACTGGAAGTTGCATCATTTCTGCTACTTGGCTTTTAAGTTGTTTGTCTTTGGTTAATATGAAGCTGGAATGGAGTCTGGAAAAGTTGTCAAGGCAACCAGACAGCAAATACACTTGCTGTGGCCCTCAGGTGAATCATTGCCTAGGCCTGTGGAAGGCCAGGGCTGGGCCAGATCAGCAGAGAATGAGACCAGCGAAGTGACTCCCCCTGCTTCACACACCCCCTCCTCACCACTTAGGCCCTGAAGGGGAGCAGGCGAAAAACCCATTCTCCAAGCCACAGGCCACAGCTTGGGGCCATGCTCTGCAGGCTCTCACACCTGTGTGTGCACAGAATTCCCTGGAGGGCTCAAGAGAACATAACTTGGTGACCCTTAAGGTGGAGTCAGAGGAGCCACAGGACTCCTGGCATGTTCTCGGGATATACCCTATGTGCTCAGCTTGTTCACAGGCTCCTTCTCACCACCTCTGAACACCTGTGCTTGTGATGGGGTGACAAGGCAAGGAGTGGCCTCTAGCATGGTTCTGACCTGTTGTGGCTCTTTGGCTCTAGACTGCTCTTATTAGTCTCTTCCTTGAATGTGGACTAGGGCCAGTGCCAACCTTCCCTGTGAATTTTACCATCACATGAATAGAAATGATGTTAACTGCTCAATACTTGAATGTCATCCTCTGCCTAAGGCTCTCTGCTGACCCCCTTTCCTGTGGGCTTTCATGCAGTCTTGTCTGGTCTGGAGGGCTATTGCAGCCTCCCCTGGCCTCCCTCCCTCCCTCACATGGGGCCTTCAGCCACTCACCTGTGGTGTTTCTCAGTGCTCCTTGTTCTCTGGCATGTGACCTTCCCATCATGCATCACATACACTAATAACATAATAATCAAACAACACCAGCCAAGTGTGCTGGAGCTGGGGAGGGAGCTCCGAGCAAGCACGTGATCCAGAGTGTGGCTCCCAGTGCTCACACAAATACCCCAGAGTGCAGGAAATGCAAGTGGGGTCCCCACATCAAGCAGGCAAGCTAGAGCGGCTGGTGCGATGAGCGCTGAGCTCCAGTGAGAGCTTCCTTGTATAGAAGGCGGACCCAGCTGAGGAGGACGGCCAACATTAACCTCCTCCAGCCTCCCCACATGCACACGCATGCAACCAGGTGCACACACCACATGTGTACATGCATGTGGGGAAAATGTGTAGAATCATTACATGAAGTGGGATAAACTCACTGATTGCAACACAAGTGTGACATGGCATTGATTTCTGTCACTGAACATGGAAAAGTTGTCAAGGCAACCAGACAGCACGGGAGGATCCCAGTCTGAGGAGAGGAGGGGTAAAGGCTGACATGTGCCTGCAGGGTAGTGTGAGGTGGCTGTCACCAGCCAGAGGTCTTGGGATGAATGCCGAGGGACAGAAAGGTAGAGGGGGCTGTGGGGTGGGGCCAGGGAGGGGTGCACAGGGTGTGAGGGAAGCTCTAGAAGGTGGTGACAGTGTGACAGCAAGAGGGCCAGGAAGGCAGCTGGGGAAAGGATGGGGAAAGGATGGGCAGAGCTGTGAGCTGCCGCTCGCTGTTGCTTCTACACTGGCCACAGTCCGGGCACAGGAATGGCTTTAAGTCTGGAATAAGGTTGATGTGTGAGGGAAGAGGAGGCGTTTGGTGGGTGTGTTCGGTGAGGAGCTTGGTGTGCACCTGCTTCATTAGACTAGGCTGGCCCATCGGGGTGAAGCTGCTGCAGAACATTCCAGTGTGTTGTGTATTAGGACACTACGCTGCACAATAAATGTGCACAGTGTGTTATTTACCAATTAATAGTGATAAAAGATGCTTAAGCCAGCTGGGCATGGTGGTGCACGCCTTTATTCTCAAGCACTCTTGAGGCAGACACAAGCAGATCTCTGCCAGCCTGGTCTACAAAGTCCATGACATCCAGGGCTACACAGAGAAAGTCTATCTTAAAAAAAAAAAAAATGTACAAGTCATTGCCTCCCCAGGTGTATCAGAATACATGGTGAGATGTTTAGTCTTATATTTTATGTGTATGAGTGTTTTTCTGCACATATGTATATGCACTGTGCTCATGCCTGGTGCCTATGGGATTTAGAAGATGACGTTGGATGCTCTGGACCTGGACTTAGGGAGGGTTGTGTGCTTCTGTGTGGATGCTGGCCACTGAACCCAGGACTCTGCAAAAGCTGCAAGTACTGGTAGCCACTGGCTTCTCTCCAGCCCCAAGGTGGTGGGTTTTCAGTGTCAGCCCACCTAGAGTCACCGAGGAAGGGAGTTGTGAATGAGGAATTTTCCAGATCAGGGTGGCCCGTGGGATGTCTGTGAGGATTGTCTTGTGAGGTGGGAAAATCTGCCCTGAGTGCCAGAGGTGCCATTTTTAGGCTGCACCCTGTGCTGAGAGAGACAATCTAGGAGTGCACTGGGAGATGGTTCAGCAGGTGGAGCGTTGCTTGCTCTTCCAGAAGCCCTGGAACCATGCTTGAAAGGGCACAGAGACACACAGAGAGCAAAACACTGTAAGTAATAACAAGCTAAGAGAGTGAGGAGCAGGCAAGCATTGTTCACTGCTCTGCACTGTGCATATGAGTTCCTGCCTTGACTTCCCAGAAATGACTGACTATCACCAGGAATCATAACCCAGATAAATGTTTCTCCCCTAAATTGCTTTTGGTCAGGTTGTCCTGTCACAGCCAGAGATGAAGCTAAGTCAAGGAAAGACTGAGGGTGAAGAGTTAGCAACAGAAAGCATCAGGCAGAGGCCATAGCCAGGGCAGCCCTAGCTGTCACCCTGTAATCCCATAGCCCCACGCGTGCCAGCAGGCACCATGCCGTACTGAGCTCAGGCTTGTTGGGGAATGGAGTTCCGATTCACACACACAGCCCTACCCCCTCCCAGAACGCCCTTGAGCTCTGCCCTGATGCTTTCCCTGGCTCCCTGACAGGACTTTTCCATGAGTGTCCTTCCCTGGCGCTTCCTGAGCATGGCATTCCACCCCTTCCTGCCCACCCTCCATAGGGTCCAGGACAGGATCACACAGGCTGCGGGCACACACACTCAGGGCCCTGGACGCAGTTCTTGAAGTATGTTTCTTGTAAGAAATCCCATTCCTTTCCTTCCTGGTGGGGTCTGAGTAACTGTGACTCCCATCCTTCTGAGTTTAGCTACGCTCTGGCTTTCCTCGACTACTCCATGCAGGTGAGGTGCCTTGGATTCTGGGTAATGGCTCAGGGAAAGATGGCTGTGATCCAGATGTGCCCAAGCCCACCTGTCCGGAGGCTCTGTGTACCCAGTGTTTTCTAGTTCCTATGGTGACAGAGCACAGAGCAGGATTTGTTATTGTTCCGGGAAGAAAAGGGAAGGGCCAAGTTTGGGGACTGACGTCCATCTACCAGTGGGCAGCTGAGTCATCCTGCCGTGGTCCGGTACCTCCGTGGAGTCACTTCCCCGTGGCCCGATGCCCCCACTGGCTTCCCCTCGTTAGCAAGAGCTAGACCTCTGCCCATGCTAGTTAGTATGCACATGGACCGGTGCTGTACTGAGTTTGCCCTCAGCACTGTGGTGGCTAGCAGAGTGGGAAGGACATTAGACAACACTAGCTGCCTCCAGGGAGTAAGAGCCAGCAGGAAGGTAGAGCCCTGTCCCTGCGGCCCGATGCAGTCAGAGTCACAGACATTTCTGGGGCCTCCTGTCACTCTGCTCGCCTGACCTTGGCCACACCATCCACCCCCAACAGAAGAAAACAGCATTAGCTCACTGTTTTCTGGCATGCGGTCTGCAAACACCCAGACAATGAACTTAGGATTCAGTTTCCAACACATTTCCTCTGGGGTGGCAGCACAGATCCCACAGGTCAGCAAAGGTGGTGGCAGCAAGAGGAGGCACAGCAGCCTGGGCTGGGGCTGGGACGCAGCTGCTGCCCAGTTCTACCAACGCTCCAGCCGGCCACTAGCTTTCCTACCAGAGAAAGGTTCTGACTGGTAAACCCTGCCACTCTCTGGTGAATGCTCACCATGAGAGGCCGGTTCCATGGCATGTATGTCGAGTGTGCATCTAACCAACCTGGGTTTTCTGAGGGATCAGTGACTGCAGAAGGACCTACCCATTGTGGTGTCTTCTTGGGGAAGTCCAGGCGGGACACCAAGGGGGGAGGGCACACCCTTGAGCCAGCTCACAGGGGGACCCAGGCTGTTTTCCACGCTGACCTCTGCCATATGCCTGTGCCCCCCACAGAGCTGGTCTGAAAGCAGAACCTTTTTCCCTGGGGATGGAGACCAAGAAGTGTGGTCACAGAACTGGTTCATTGGGTGAGATGTGTTTACCTGTAAACACTACACAGAAGAAAACAGGAAACAGAAGGCCTTGCAGGGTGGGACGTATTAGTTTATCAGTGTCTGGTGCATGTGTACCTGAAGGCATGCATGTGTGATATATATATTTATATACACACACATAGATGCTACAAGGATACATATCAGACTTAATTTTTATGTGTATGTGTACAATATATGTGCAGTGCCCAAAGAGGCCAGAAGAGGGCAGTTGTGAGCTTCCTCTGGAAGAGCAGCCAGCTGTTTTTTTAATATAATTTTTTATTTATTACAATTTATATACTTTGTATCCCAGCTGTATATCGAATGGCAGAGAAACACTTAAAGAAATGCTCAACATCCTTACTCATCAGGGAAATGCAAATCAAAACAACCCTGAGATTTCACCTTACACCCATCAGAATGGCTAAGATAAAAAACTCAAGTGACATCACATGCTGGAGAGCATGTGTAGAAAGGGGAACCCTCCTCCATTGCTGGTGCGAATGTAAACTTGTACAACCACTTTGGAAATCAATCTGGCGCTTTCTCAGTTAGGAATAGTGCTTCCTCAAGATCCAGCTATACCACTCCTGGGCATATATCCAAAATATGCTCAAGTACACAACAAGGACATTTGCTCAACCATATTCATAGCAGCTTTATTAGTCATAGCCAGAATCTGGAAACAACCCAGATGTCCCTCAACAGAGGAATGGATACAGAAATTGTGGTACATTTATACAATGGAATGGTACTCAGCAGTTAAAAACAAGGAAATCATGAAATTTGCAGGCAAATGGTGGGAACTAGAAAAGATCATCCTGAGTGAGGTATCCCAGAAGCAGAAAGACACACATGGTATATACTTACTCATAAGTGGATATTAGACACATAATATAGGATAAACATACTAAAATCTGCACACCTAAAGAATCTAAGAAGGAGGACCCTAGGCAAGAAGATCAATCCTCACTCAGAGAGGCAAATGGGATGGACATTGAAAGAGGAAGAAAACAGGGAAGAGGACAGGAGCCTACCACAGAGGGCCTCTGAAAGGCTCTACCCAGCAGGGTATCAAAGCAGATGCTGAGACTCATAGCCAAACTTTGGGCAGAGCGCAGGGAATCTTATGAAAGAAGAGGGAGACAGAAAAACTGGAGGGGACAGGAGCTCCACAAGGAGAGCAACAGAACCAAGAAATCTGGGCCCAGGGGTCTTTTCTGAGACTGATACTCCAACCAAGGACCAGCCAGCTCTTAACCACTGAACTGTGTCTCTGAGCCTCTCTCTGGGTGGTAATTCTAATCAGAGTATTTAGTATTGAATGTTACAAAGCTGTGAGTGAGGCTTAATCATCCCCCTAAGGCTTAAAGATGAGCAGACTAGATCCCAGAATCCGAGTGCTATAATGAGCTTGGACAGTCGCTGCCAACATAAGACAACCTAAGCATCCCAGAGGAAATAAACCCTGCTTTCCTCGCCTTTCCTCTGAGTCCCACCAGGCTAAACCCAAAGAAGACCAAGTGTGCTGGAGCCAAGGCCTTCGAGGACGGACTCTCCCGCACACCTGGTACCCAGGATGCCCCACCGAGCCTTGGTTGGTGACACCCAGAGCCTTCAGTGAGCCACGCCAGCACCAGGGTGCTCTGGACATGCTCCTTTGACAAGGCTGACAGTCAGCTGCACCAGCTGCCCCGCCTGCCAGGATGTAGGCGGAGGTCAGAGCACAGTGACACAGGCCTGTGTGGGAGAGAGGAACAAAGAGGCCTGTGGTCACGGCACCCACACACAGTTGCCTGGACTCCGCAAGGACAAAGGGCAGAGTTCTAATTTGGGCTCCAGTGGAGCAGGAGAAACCACGTTCTTGTTTTCTGCACACTTGTGGTGGGCTTGCTCATCCCTGGCGTCAGGGCTGCTGCTCTGCTTTTCCATGAAATTGTCTCTAAGCTCCTGTCCACATGACCCATCACTGAGCCTATCACAACTTGGTCACATGCACACGCCTTAACCCAGTGTGACCAGGGTCCTGACACCACTTCTGGGCCCTGCCATGTGCCTGGTAGAAGAACCTTAGACTGTCTCCCTCATCAGGTGGCCTTGCCACAGAGGGGATGGAAAGTTCACCTTGACAGCCAGGCTGGTGCACAGTGCTCCCCCACAGCCAGACCCATCCACAGTGCTCCCTGACAGCCAGGCTGGTCCACAGTGCTCCCCCACAGCCAGGCCCAGTTTTCAAAACAAACTCTCCCTGAAAGGAAATTAATTTTTTCAGATGACTAAAAACAGATGAGGGGACAATAAGCAGCTTTTGGGAGCAGAGAAATCTCATTTTAGTCTTCCTGCTTTCTTGGGAAGCAGCCCCACCCTGCCTTGGGCTCCTCCGGGTTCCTGGCCTCTGCTGTGTTTATTTGGGAGTTGCTAAGGTGGACTGCGTGCTGCCCTTTGGACTTCCTCTTTCACACTCTCCTGACCTCTCTCTGCCATGCTTCTGTCACTGGGTGGGATCTGGACGGAGCCTAGAGCACCTTGCTGACGGTGGCTCCCGGCACTTGCTCTCTCCTCCACCCACCCTCCCTAACATCCCAGGGACTTGGCTCACCAGCTCACTTTAAAGACAGGCCAGGCTTTGGTGGTGGCTGCTGCACCCTGGGGCCCTGTCAGTGGTCTGGTCAGAGCTGAGGCCCTCGGCCCTGCAGGCACTGCTGCTGCACTGTGCTGTGCCCAGCCTGAAGCACCAGCTTCCTCCCACTTGGGCCATGCTCCTCGCGGTCCGTGCCAACTCTCCACCTCCTCCACAAATTGAGAGCGCGCCCTGGAGAATGGATGGTGTCCCAGTGCGCAACAGTGTGCAGACCACACTGGCCGCTCTGCAGACGTCCTGAGGGTGAGCCTGAGAACCGGCCAGAGTGTGACCTGGGGCCAGAGGCAAGAAGAGAGCCAACTCCCAAAAGTCCTCTGCTGTGCACACGCACCCCATGGTACGTGTGCCCACGGTGACAGTCTGTGTGACATAAATAAATAGTTTTTTATAAATAGGCATGAGGGAAATTAATTAAATTTTAGTTGACACTCAGTTTTTCAGTATGGAGAGAAAAGTGAGTATGCTGTGACTAGCAAAGCTTCGATTTCTTTGTTTTGTTTGTTTGTTGGTTTTTGTTGTTTTTGTTTTTGTTTGGTTTTTCAAGACAGGGTTTCTCTGGCTGTCCTGGACTCTCTCTATAGACCAGGCTGACCTTGAACTCAGAGATCTGCCTGCCTCTGCTTCTGAGTGCTGGGATTACAGGCGTGTGCCACCATGCCCAGCTTCTCCTCCTTTTTTAATCTCCCACTCTTGTTTGTTGAGTGTGTGCACAGCGTTATTGGGGGGATATCAGTTCTTCTTGGCAGCAGCGCTCCTCTTGGCTGCCAAGCTGCTGCTCAGTGCCTCCTGCTTGTCCTCCGCCACCTGGGGCAGCTCCAAGGCATGCTGTGGGAGGAGAAGCCACACCTCCAGCCACGTGTCTGCTGAAGCACCCCTCGCTGTCAGCTCACTGCTGCTCATCACCTGTAGTCCCGGGTAAGGCCGGTAGCCAGGGGATAACACGGCGCCCGGGCTGCTGCTCTCCGATGCAGCTGGCAATACAAAACTTGCACACTTGAAAATAGATTTTATTTATTTATTTTACATATGTGAGTGATTTGCCAGCATGTATGTATGTATGTATGTATGTATGTATACCAGGTATGTACCAGGTACCCTGGGAATTCAGAAGAGAGCACTGGATCTCCCTGGAACTGGAATGACTGATGGTGTGAGCCACCATGTGGGTCCTGAGAACCGAACCCAAGTCCTCTGCAGGAGCAGCACATGCCCTCAGCTGCCCAGCCATCTCCCTAGCCCCCCCTGGAATTCTTTTGACACTAACAATCCTTATTCCAAGAAAATCTCACTAAGCTTCTGTGAAAACCGGAGAAAAGTCAGCCATCCCAACTAAGACCGACCAATAAAAATACAACATAAAGAAGAAAACTGCGTGCTGACGAGGGGCCTGGTGGGTGAAGAGCGTGAACATGAGTTCTGGTCAGCAGAACTCAGATAAAAAAGCTGAGCGTGGAGCACAGGCCTGGAATCCCAGCACAGCCAGCCAGCCTAACTTGCTCGGCAAATTCCAGGCTGGAGAGAGACCCCGCCTCAATAAAACAAGACCAACAGCTGCAGGGAAGAACACCTAAGGATGTCTGCTGCCTCCACACACACCTGTGTGCATACATGTGCACATGCCCACACACAAAAGAAGGAAAAACAGGTTTCTTCCCTTGCAGACTAAAGCCCAAAGTACAGGGTTGAATGCAAGCTTCCACACCAGCTGTGTGTTATATCAGTTCTAGGGACTGAACCCAGGACCTTGCACACTAGGCAAGAACTCTACCACAGAGATACATCCTCACATAGACAAACAAAAGGTTTTATGTGTATGGGTGTTTTGTATGTATGTATGCATGCATGCATATATGAACACCATGTGTACACAGTGCCTGAAGCCCCAGAGGGTGCTGGATCCCCCAGAGCTGGAGTTGCAGGCAGCTGTGAGCCACCAGCGTGGGTGCTGAGAGCTGACCCCAGGTCCTCTGCAAGAGCAGCAAGTGCTCTTAACCTCTGAGCCACCTCTCCAGCTTGCCCAGGTAATTTTGTACTTGGCAATGCCCCTGCCTCAGGATCCAGAGGAGCTGGGATTGTAGGCCTGTAGCACCAAGATTAGTTTAATTTGGTCATATATGATACTAGAATTAGGGAGACCCTATGGGTTAAGGCTAAACATAGATCCTTGAGGCCGTCTTCACTGGGGTCTCCATCTTCCTTTCCCTGTGCAGACTTCCTGTGTTTTCCTTCTCCTTCCTGCCCCAGTCTTCTCCTTTTAGATGGCTGCGTCCAAACAGCTCATCCTGGTTCTGTTGAGTGGATCCTGGTGGCCTCTGGGAAACAGCACTGGGCGGGTGATCAGTCAGGACCCCACCTTCCTGTCTGTACTCTGTCTCCTCAGAGAATCCATGAGGCCTGGTGGCTCCTGGTGGGATCCAGTACCAGCTCACTTGCAGAGGACATGGGGTGCCTCAGGGAGGTCATCTGCTGACGTCATGTGCTTGTGTGTGGGGTCCCTAAGGGCACCTTACAGGAGCAGATGGTCCTCTTGGGCCCATGTGTGTCCCAGGCTTACCCCAAGGCCTGCTCAGGTTTCAAGCCTTGGCTCTGGCCCCAGATTCCTTCAGCGTGGGGCAGAATCCAGTAGCCAGTATTGTCACAGCAGCACTGGGTCCCCTGGCCTCTGGCTGCTGGTGTTATTGAATAAGATGGACAGAAGGACGTGGGGTTTCTACGTGACACCCAGCAAGCCAGACCAAAATGAAGTCACTTGTGTGAAGAGCCACACGGCTGAGCACGGAAACCCATGCAGCACACTGTCTCACAGGGGAGTGCCCCAGCTCTGCCTGCAAGATGAAGCAAGTGCCTTGCTGTCACTGTTTCCCGTTCCTGCTCCGGCTGGGTCACAAAGCCCTGCTGCTAACGGGAGTGCCCTGGATGCCTCCTAGTTGATGGATCGTTCACAAAAGCCAACTAGGTCTGTCAAGTACATCTGTTGGAGTTTTGTTTTTTAACCAGTGCCTGGCTAGTGGAAAAGGTGGGGGCTTAGATTACTTCACCAGATGACGTCATCACAAAGGCATCTGATCCTGTGCTTCCTAAGCCTGTTGTTGCTTTCTGAAAATGCAGACTTGTGTGTCTCCTCTTCTGGAGCAGTGGTCCTCAGCCTTCCTAATGCTGCGACCGCATGCTGTGCTAAACCCCAAACATGAATTATTTTCACTGCTGCTTCATAACTAGTTTTGTTACTGTCGTGACCTGTAATGTGAATATCTGCCAGGCAGGAGATCTGAAATGTGACCTCTGTGAAAGGGTCATTCTACCCCAATGGGTCACGCCCACAGGCTGAGGACTGCTGTTCTAGGGTCATAGATGGCACTTTCCAACAGGTGTGTACTATGGCCAACTGAACAACTGAAAACTATCAGTGTCACCGGTTTCTAACTCACCACAGGGCTTTTTGGTTGGTTTGGTTGGTTGGTGGGTTGGTTTTTCATTTTTCAATAAAGGCCAGAGACTTTCTGGGCAGGTGTCTGGTGGAGGAAGGATCAGAGGAAGGAGGAAGGATCAGAGTCCAGATCTGCATGCTTGTGTTGAACTAGCCCCTAAGGGGCTGGGTTTGTCCGCTGTTCCTACAGCGTGGGCCTCCCAGCCCTGACTAACAACCCCGATGGCCGGCACCTCCGGGAGGCCTGGATGAGTGTTCTCCTAGATGCCATCCCCACCTGTGGTATTCTGGGATGCTGGGTTTGGGGGAATCTTCTGCCTTTCATGTGGATCTGTGACCAGCTCTGAGCTGCCTCACAAGGGAGACTGTAGTGAGCTGAATGGCGCCCTCTAGAAAGAGCTGGTCCAGTGGTGAGGGATGGGGTCCCTGCAGATGGGATTAAGTTAAGGCCCCTGAAGCAGAGCATCAACCTGGATTAGCTATTGGGCCATAGTGGCCCAGTGACAGTGTCTTTCCAAAGGTGACGCAGGGAAGCCAGGGCTTAGCTTAGTGGTGGAGCGATTGCTAGCAAGCCTGCAGCCCTGAGGTTAATCCTCAGCACATGCAAACAAGAGGGGCCCAGGAGGTGAGGTCAGGGTACCAGGAGAAGGCCTTGTGAACACAGAGGGTCCAGAAGGAGGTAGCCCTGGCAGGACATGCCGTCAGCCTCCAGAGGAGCCCCTGGAAGTGGATGGTGTAGCCGGCATGATCCGGTGACACCGTCACGGCACACGTCCAGCTTCCGGACCCACGGCGGCCAGATTCTGTTGTGGGAAGTCACTAAACGTGCTGCAGATGGAAACCCCCCTGACCCTCCAGGAGTGCCGCCCAGCTTCCAGCAAGCAGCAGGAGCTGTCGGGAAAGGGGGGCCCTACATGTGGGATGCTGGCTCCGGTGGAAGGAAGTGTGAGGGGCTGTCTGGAAGAAACTGAGTTAGAAGGCAGGAGAGGGGCAGGGTAGGGTGTCCAGAGAGACGCTGTGGATCCAGACAGCATGAGGGGGACCTGGCCACTGCCCCAGCCTCAGAGACTGGCAGATCTGGCAGCAGGCAGAGCTGAGGCTTGAGGGGAATTGTGGGCCCTGTGCCTGAAATCCAAACTGACATTAAAATCCTGGCAGTGGTACAGTCAAAACAGTAGCATGAAACACATGAGCCCATGGTCTCAGCATAGGCCCAAACAACAGTTCTAATTTGTATTTATGACTTGACCACGCCCACAAATGTGCATGGGTATGCTTGCATATCCAGCTTCGTGCATATGTGTATGCCTGCCTGTGTGTGCTCCAGATTGTGCAAAAGCGTGTGTGTGTGTGTGTGTGTGTGTGTGTGTGTGTTGTGTTGTGTGTGTATACATAAGCAAAGAGAAAATTATGAGTGGATTCAGTTTTGTTTTTAAGTTTCTGTTGAAGTTGCAATGTTGCTTCATAAACAAGATACCGAAAGTACAGATGATGGGTTAATAGGAGAGTGATGGAGCAAGGAAGGAGAGAGATTAAAATGCAGATTACAGAAGACAGTGGAGCCAGCTCCATGCATAAAGGATTGCAGAGGGAGGCGCCCAGCCACGCCCCTCATCCTGCATGTGCTGGGTGTGCCCAGTCACTTAAGCACAGAACACTGCCCTCCAGTGGCCAGGGCTAGGGTGGCTGTCAGCTGTCACAGTCAACACCAGAGTATGGGACAGCAGCACTCCGGGAGCTTCACAGTGGGGCCCCCTGGTGGGCAGGGATGGGCAGCAAAGCAAGAGTTCCGAAAGCGGGGCTTCCTACCTGGAACCGGAGACTCGCTCCCTCATAGGGGCGGTGTGTGTGTGTGTGTGTGTGTGTGTGTGTGTGTGTGTGAGAGAGAGAGAGAGAGAGAGAGAGAGAGAGAGAGAGAGAGGAGCAGTGCTGCCTGTCTGGAGCAAGCCGCACTTGCCTGGTAAGGCAGGCAGGCCTTGCCTGGGCTGTGTGAGCGGGGAAGGTGACATGCTCACTGCACGCTTGTTCTTCCATCTTTTAGTCAGAACCCACACAGTGTGGATGGCCGCAGGCTGCCAGAGGGCCGCACAGGAGCCAGTGCTGGCCCGCCCAGCGTTGCTGCTCCAGAATCTTGACGCCGTTTGGAGGGACCCGGGACAGCCAGACAGGGTTTGACACTGAACTTCACAGCATCTAGTGAGAGGACGCAGCCGGCTAGGAATTCGCCCCAAACGACCTCTGTCAACCACTCAGGCAGCCACAGTGCTTTCCCCTGGCACCCCCAGGAGGTGGAGCTGTACCAGCTAGGGTGGAGGGGTGGGGGGGAAGGGGACAAACTGTCTGTGAAGACATTCCAGAAAGCGTGCATCTCTGCAGAAATAGCACGCAGAGCATGGTGGGTCCTAAGTTTCACTTCCTGGGCCCCGTCTGGCCAGGAGAGCCTTTGACTTTGGGAGGGTGTTTTGGACCCCACCTTGCTGTCTGGGTGTGGGGTCTTCCGTGCCGTGCAGCAGCTCTGAGGTCTCAGCACTCACTGTTCTTGTGGACCAACGGCAGCTCCGCTGCAGAATACCCGACCCGTGAGTGAGGCGAGCAGGAGTTATCTTGACCCAGGGCTTAAGGACAAGATTCACAAGTCATGGCGGGCAGACATGATGGTCAATACTGTGTGACTAGGAGGCAGCTGTCACGTGGCATGGACAGTCAGGAGGCAGGGAGGACGATACTCAGCCCCCATGGACCGCTGGCACCCACATTCAGGTGTCTCCGTCGGTTAACGCTGGAGATACCTCAGAGACACCCAGAGCCCTGTCTCCTGGGCAACTCTAAACACAGCAAGGTTGACAATGAAGAGTAAGCATTGTAAATCCCCTTTGTCATCTGATACCAAACATTTCTCTAAATCACAGCAGCCACTTACCAGGGTCCACTCTGGGCCTCAGACTACGTCGCCAGCCGTGGCTGAAGCCTCGGTGTGTGGGTGGCCTTCTCTGAGCCAGCATATTGAGTAGCTAACCACTGAGGTCCAGCCAGGCCTGTGCCGCACAGCTTTAACCCCAGCACCCCGGGAGCAGAGGTAGGCAGGATTCAAGGCTAGCCTGGTCTACAGAGTGAGTTCCAGGACATCCTGGGACACTGAAAAACCTTGTCTAGAAATACAAAAACAAACACCACCAAGGAAAACCCTGTGAGGACTAAATACTGTTATGTGTTATAATACCTTATTAGTTACCTCTTGCTGTGCTAAGAAGCCATAGCCGAGGCACCTTACAGAGGAAGGGTTTGTTTAGGCTTATGATCCCAGAGGGTCAGTCCATCATGGTGGGGGTGGGGGAACGGGCGTGGCAGCAGGTGGTAGGCATGGCAACAGAATCGGGACATGGGGAGCTCACATCTTCAACAGTAAAACAAAGCCAGTACACACTGCAAGGGAGGCTATAAGCTCTCAGCTATGGGCTCCCCAGCAGCCTCCA
Source organism: Meriones unguiculatus (assembly GCF_030254825.1). NCBI lineage: Eukaryota > Metazoa > Chordata > Mammalia > Rodentia > Muridae > Meriones > Meriones unguiculatus. The sequence continues at coordinate 109,839,460 of NC_083359.1, forward strand.
CCCCTAAAGGTTCCATAGCTCCTCCCCAGACAGTGACACCAAGTGGGGACCGAAGCATCCAGACACCTGAGCCACATACATACCACATACCACACACAGACACACACACCACATATATGCACACATACAAAACCACATATACATATCACACACCATATGCAAGACATTACACACACATACATACACCCACACACACTAACAGTTACAATAGGAACAGACTGGGTCATTCATGTATCACAACTCTCCCTTGGAAACAAAGTTCCCCGGGCCAGAACGTGTGTCCTCCCCATTGGTCCTTATGTGGACGGGAACACACGGACCCTCAGGGATGGCGCGGCAAACACTGAGGGTCTGAGCAGAGGCTCTCATTTACGCCTTCGGGGAGCAGGAAGCAGACTGAGGAGGGCACTGAGCAGTACCAGTCTGACTCTGTGGCTCTACAGTTGGCAACATTTCCACTCTAGCTTCACAATACCCCATAACAGCAGAGCTGCAACTCACACATGGCTCAGAGAACCATGAAAGAATTTCCACAAGCAGCGCACATAGCCAGAGCGAGCACAGGAGCCTGGAAGAGCCGCATGGGAAAGGGGGCTGCTGCCGGTGCCCTGACCACCATCTTGGGGGCCTGGAGTCCCGGTATCCAGGCTTCAGGGAGGATCAAGACCAAACTCAGGCAGCGGCCAGCAGGAGGATGGCCAGAGCCAGGCAGGTGACGCCCTGCACGCACAGGAGACATCTTGGTAAGCTGGAACAGCGAGGCAGGTCTGTGATCCCAGCTCTCTGTACGAGGAGGCCAGCTGGAGCGACACGGCAGCCTCGAGACCAGCCTGGCCGCAAAGCGAGACCTCTCCCTAAAGCCAAAAACTAGCGGCCGGAGACACGGCTCAGTGCTTAGGAAAGCATAGTGCTCTTGAAGAGGACCACAGTTCGATTCCCAGCACCCCTGTTAGAGGACTTACAGTCAACTGTAACCAGTTCTCCGTGGGATCAGATGCTTCCGGCTTCCGCTCACCTGCACACACATGCACATAGCCATACACACCCACATAATTAAATAAGAAATCAGCCAGGTGGAGTGGCCCGTGCTTGTAATCCCAGCACTCAGGAGGCAGAGATAGGCAGATCTCTGTGCATTTGAAGCCAGCTGGTCTACACAGTGAATCCCAGGAAGTTTTTAGTAATAATAATAATAATGATAATGCTTTTTAAAGCCCAATACTAAAGAAATTAATAAATGAAAAGTGTCTCATGGGGGCAGCTAGATCAGTCCTTCCTCTTTATAGTTCTTTTTTAATTATTTTTTATTAATTACAGTTTATTCACTTTGTATCCCAGCTGTAGCCCCCTCCCTCATCCCCTTTTTATAGTTCTTAATTGACCAGAATTTTTACATAAAAAGCTTGCTGTGTATAATTAGACCAAACGATTGTGTTATTGCACTGTAGGGACCTGGGTTTGGGCCCTTCACCAGCAGCTTCTGCTGCCATGGGGGCCCTTGGCCTCATGGGACCAGAGCCCCTTTCCCGATGCTAATCTCACAAGGAGTGCCCAGACCTCTCAGCTCAGGCTCCTTTCTGGCAGCCACAGCTGCTCTCCCTGTTCTTCGAGGGTTTTCCACCTCGAAGTCCTTTGCCACCGTTCCCAGGCAGGAGAGTGCGGCATCTGACTCATGGGGTGGAAAGAAACCACACAGGAGCACACAGGGCTTCTGTTGCCAGCCACGGAGAACACATGGAGTTGCGGATGCTTCATCCAAGCCTGCCTGGCATGGGCATTAGCATGCACTTGCCCAGCACTTAGTAACACATGGGGTAGACCCAGCCCCTCCTAGGAGGAGCAAGGGGCCCTTGCCTCTGCCCCAAGTGGCTGATGGGTAACCAAGGAGGTTGTAGGGAGCACTGGGGATGGAGGTGATGGGGTGGAGAATCAGGGTGGGAGAATTTGGAGAAGAGGTGGACCGCTGCAGGCTGAGTGTGACCCAGGTCCTCTGCTCCAAATTTTCCGTCATACCCAGATCTCCCACATAGAGGGGACAAGGTCCCCATTTCAGGCCAAGTGTAGAGGGGACAGCACCCGGGGCACGCGCAACCCTACTTCCAGCAGTGACTGTGCCGAAGGTCTTGCTTTATAGATGAGAAACTCTTACCCAGACATAGAGCGCAGGTTGCCGAGGACGGCGCACCACTAGTGAGAAGCCTAGCCCTCTCGGTAGGTGGTTGAGCTCTGCTGTAAGTGGCTGATGTGTGGGATGCTCCGTGGGTGCCCTGTGCTTCCCATGCGCGATCCGCATCCATCCTCCGAGCAGCAATGCGGGAGGGTACTGATGACCGCGTGCTACACTAACTCCAGGAGTCACGGGGCTGGCCCCCAGCGAGGCGGCTGGTGTTTCGGTCCTGACAGCTGAGCCATCCCTCAGCCCTGTGATGATCATTGTCAAACTGGTACAACCTGGAGTAATCAGGAAAGAGTCCCAGTGACGGATTCTGTAGATCAGGCCAGGATCAGGCCGGGATCAGGCCGGGATTGCTTGATCACCTTAGCTGAGGTGGGAGACCCACCTGCTGTGGGACACTAGGCAGGGGTCCTGGGCTCTGAAAGAGTGAGCTGAGCGGTGAGTGCTCCTGGATCCTTCATGGTCGTGGCTAGCTGCTTCAGCCTCCTGTCCACGGTGCTCCCCACAGTGCCGACCTCCCCACAGCGCTGCTCTGTAACCTGGAGCTGTGAACTAAGCCAGCCCTTCCCCTAAGTGCTGGTTATTTAATCACACAGCAGCAATGGGACAGCACAGAGAGGCTGGATGTTTGCTGGAGTCACACAGCTAGTCAGCGGCTCTTCGGGCCTCACCGGGTCTATCTGGCTTGGGGAACCGTGGTCCTCTTTTCTAGGCTGGAGCCCCACGGTTTGGGTTGTTCATGGTGGCCTATGGTTGGTTTCCAAAACCTGGCAAGCGCTGAGCTGCAGTGCAGAGCCCCCACGAGGGTCAGGGGCATTCAGGAAAGGTCAGCCAAGCCAGACACACTGCAGGACAGGTGGGCCAGAGGGGCAGGCGCAGCCTACGCGTTCTTCAGGAGATCATGAGGTGGTGCAAACTGGCTTCAGCTGGCTGTGGATGCCTGCTCCTTCTCCTCCTCCCTCTGTCCTCTCTCCTCACACCTCTTTCTCCTCTGCCCCCTCCCACCATCTGCAACAAGATCTCATGAAGTCTGGCCTATAAGGCCCTTATTAGGCCCTAAAAGGTTACACCTCAAACTCTTGATCCTTCTGCCTCCACCTCTTTGAGTGCTGTGGTTGCAGGCTTGTGCGACCACACCCAGGGCCTCACACATGTTAGGTGTTAGAAACAGAGAAAAAATAATCTTGGTGTTACACGGAGGAACACAAAGCAAGTGTATCTTAGTAACATAATTCTTTTTAAAGCTTATTTTTACTGGTATGTGTATGGGTGCTCTGCCCAAATGCATGTATGAGCACCCTGGTTATGCTTGGTGCCTGTAAAGGCCGGAAGAGGGTGTCAGATCCCCTGGAGCTAGTGCTAGTTGTGAATCCCCCTATGGGCGCTGGGAATCAAACCCGGGTCCTCTGTAAGAGCAATGGATGCTTTTAACACTGAGCAAGCTGTTTCTCCAGTCCCAAGGATTTTTGTTAAAAGGGTGTGCCAGACCCCAACTAAGATGGCAGGCATACTGAGGCCAACATGACCCCCCACCCCCGTCTTTAGTCTGGACATAGCTGGGGACTGACAGGACCCACTAGTTGGTGAAAAGGGGAAGGAGAAGGCCGGGAAATGGCTCCTGCTGGTCTGTCTACCTTCTGTTTAACGAAACAAGTTTCTCACACAGGCAAGCTCTGGACCAGCTGTGTTCTCACTTTCCCTCTCTCTTTCTCTCTTTCTTTCTCTCTCACAGAGCCTTTTCTTCACACATATACACACAAATAGCCCTTTCTTCACACACACACACACACAGCCCTTCAAGTAGGTTCTTATTAACCCAAAGAAGACTTCCATGTGAAGGAGACAGCAGGGCTGCTTGGCTTGCACCTGGAACCGCTTCATGTTGCCCAGCCCCTGTGCCAGCTCGCATCTCCCTGCGCCAGCTCACATCATCTCCGCACTCTTTCTGCATCCTCCCAATAAATACCCGCCCAACTCCATCGACAGCTCGAGGCTCCATCAACCCAGCTCCAGGCCATCCAGAACCTCGTTTATCTAGGAAGACAGTCCTGCTGCAAGCACACATTTGTAAGACCAGATGACACACTCCAGAGCTGGCTTGAGGTTGCTCCAGCTGTGCCGCCATGTGCAACAAACCCATTCTTTCACAAGCTTGGAGCTGCAGGTGAGGAGCAATTGCACAGACATGCCTGCCAGTCGAGGGAAGGGGCACGGGGCACTTCCTTACCTTCCCCTGGGTTAGGTGCCTTCTTGCTGGCCCTGCTGGAAGGGAGGGTGGGAGCAGGGACTGCCGACGTCCTGTGGGGCAGTCAGAAGAGCAGTGGAGAAGGGGACTGCCTGTGCAAACCAGTTCTACACTTCCTTAGCTGGCCGCCCACATGCCATCCAGCTGCCCACTCACCACCTGCCTGTTTTCCACCTCCTAGGACATTTTCCTGCCCAGTACTGTTGAGTTCTCAGGTGTGGAAGGCACTCCAGAGTGAGCCTCCTGCTCAGCTGGCCGTCCTGGGTGAAGCCAGCCACGCTGGCTTCGCTCCCCCTGGAGGAAACCTGGATAAGCCTGAGGGCTTGGCAGAAGAGTGCGGGTGAGTGAAACACCCGCTGTTGTGCCCAGCTTCTCCTGGGGCCAGCCCAGGTTTCCAGGGCCACCCGTTCCATTCCTGACAAACCCCAGACACCAGCAGAGCCGAGGCTGACCTCGGAGGGAACACTGCCCACGCTTGACCTGATGTGCCTCTAGCTTCCCTCAGACTCCGCTCAGAAGGGCCAGTCTGAAGGCTGAGAAGCATGCACCCACCAGAGCACCAGAAGCTGGCCAGAGGCCAGAGCCAGTGCAGGGGAGGGGCCGCAGCACGGGCACTTTCAAAGCACGGCTTTAGAGAGCAGCCCTGGTGCCATGCCAGTTAGGCTGCCATGGTCATGGACTTAGCAACTGAGTCCTTCCTCAGGGCTCCCAGGGCTGCTGAGTGGAGGCCAGGTCACAGACTGTGCCTGCTGAGTTGGGGTGCCTGGGTCCCCATGTTTCTTAGTCAAGTCAGGGCATTGTCAGGGTCTCTGGCCTCTCAGCATGCCCATGTGGGTGTGAGAGCAGACAACCCTGAACAACCCCTGGGCACTGCCTTCTCCACTGCCCACTGTCAGTCAGTGGCAGAGGGCTCAGGCTACAGACCCTTGAAAGCAAGTGTGGCTCCTTCCCCAGGTGCAAGACACACAGACACAGACAGACAGACAGACACACACACACACACAAACAGACACATACAAACAGACATACACGGAGACAGGCACACAGACACATACACATAGACAGACAGACACACGAACACAGACAGCACACGTACAAACAGACACAGACACACACACACACACACACACACAGCATCCCAGTCAAGGACAGCAGACATTGTGAGATTTTGACAGCCGAAGGCTTAGGTTCAGGGTCGCCAGGGTCTACTCCTCTTGCAGGTCGGAGGCAGCCTGATCTAGTCAGCAGAGACACTTGGATGTAGGTTTCCAAACCAGGCCCTGCCTTCACCCTACCAAGGTAGCCTTTCACCTACGGGCCTTTGCTCACTGCAGTTTGACACTCGTGCCCCAGTCCTCCCTGTTGGGCACCCCACCCGCCTTGGGGAGACCTGTCTAGTCCTGACAGTCCTTCAAACCCAGCTGGGGTGCCTCTGACAAACCAGAGCTCACTGGTTAGCTAGACTAGTGCCCATGAGCCCGGACCATGCTGTCTTCGCCTGTGACCAGGCGCTGGGGCTGCATATCTGCATGCTGGCCGTGTGGGTGCTAAGGCTCCCACTCGGGTGCTTGCTTGTTTTAAGGCACAGTCTCTCTGTGCCACCAGATTTTTCCTGTCGGCATCTTACCCAGGAGTATTGGGACCACAGATGCTTGTCACCGTAGCTGGTGCTTTCGGCGGGTCCTGGGGGCTGAGCTTGGGTCGTCAGACTCAAGCCCTCACCCGCTGAGCCATCTCCCTGGCCCCTTGTTTCAGCCGTGGCTCCAGAACCATGCATCCCTGTCACAATCTACTGAACATGGTGGTCTGGGGCTTTTGGGCCTTTTGTTGATTTTGCTTTAAATGCCCACCAGGTCTGGCGTTCCTCACACAAGAAGCAGCTATGATGTGTCAGCTGGGAAAATCCCACTGTGAGGTGAGCCCCACTCAGGCATGCGATCCTGTCACTGGTGGCCACAAGTTCACTGTTGTTGTTTTTTTGGAATTTCGATACAGGGTTTCTCTGTGTGGCTCTGGCTTCTAAACCTCACTCTGTAGACCAGGCTGTCCTGGAACTCACAGAGATCTGCCTGCCTCTGCCTCCCGTGTGCTGGAATTACAGGCGAGCACCACCACCCGGCTTGTAAGTTCACTGTTAATGGATCAACATGTAACAAACAAGGTGCTTTCAAACAGAAGCACAGGTAGACAGGAGGGCCACAGGTCGGGGGAAAGCTGTGTCCAGAGGCTCACAGGAGCCCTATTTCTCATGGGAGCAGCGCTTCCACGGTCACCAGCTCCGTAATCACAGCAGATTTCTAAAACGAGACTACAGGTGCAATGCCGGGGCCCACCTGGACTCAGCGAATGAGAAGCAGCTCTCTGGCCTGGGGCTTGTGTTTTTAGCTTCATGGGTGATGCTGACGCTGGCCCTGGGCTGGGACCTCTGCCTGCCACGTTCAGAGCAGTTAAGCCAAGCCTTCAGGGTAGAGATCTGAGAATGTGGCTGGGCGCCCGGAGACTGTGTGTGGTGTGAGGCCGTGCTGTGAGCACAGCTAACAGTGCTAGGGACCCTGAGCAAGTCACCTAACCTAGGAGCCTCTGTTCCCCAGCTGCCTCAGGAGGTGGCAGTGTGCAGTGTGTGTTGCCTGGACACCCGCGTGTCTGTGTACGAGGACCCTGGAGCTCCGCTGACCCCAGGGAGAAATGTGTCTTCTGAGGAAGAACTCACCACAAGAGAGACAGCAGACGGGTTTGGCACAGGGGCAGCAGTCCCTTGCCCTAGGAGGGACAGGAGGGGGAGGACATGGAAGGCCACGTGGTGCCAGCCAGGCAGGTGAGCCTCTGAGCTGCAACTTGTGCCGTCTCTCCCTCAGTGCTCTTCAGGGAAAGCTTCCTCAAGAATCTTGGTAATGCTTGGGAACGAGAGGCCACACAGTGAGGAGCGGACAGCCGGCGTGTGGGACCGACGGGCCCGAGGGGAGAGGCCACACAGCCACGCTGCCCGGCTCGCTTGCCGGGGAAATAGTTCCCAGCCGCATCCCGTGCCCACACCTCAGCTTTGGAGGCCACCCATGTCTGCGTCACCGGTCACCTCAAGCAGCTGGGCAGAGGATTGAGACCCCGAGCCAGGTGGGACACAGCCTGAGACACCCACCTAGGGGAAACCGGGGACCCTGCTGGAGGCTGCAGCTCGTCCAGAGCTGGGGAAGGTGGCTTGAAAGTTCATCCCCCACGTGTTCAGACGGGTGAGGTCAAGTCCCTGGTTCTGCCAGAGCTGGTGGCTACCAAAGAGTTTTGAAACGATGCAAGAAGAGCCAGACCCACGGGGGTTTTCACACCAGTCCTTGTCGACGCACCTGGGCAGGGCAGCATGCATGGCGAGCCAACCAGAGCTGGCAGTTCTGTACGTCAGGGCACACTCTGCAGGGCTCTAGACGCCCGAGCCTGGGAGAGGCCGGCCTGAGGCAGCGTCCTCCCTCACCGGTTTATATGTGTTGTCAGCCAGCGAGTGCTAGCTCTCCAAGCCAGCTTTTCCTGCAGTACAATTTCCTGCAGTATAAATGGAATTATATTTCAGCCAGCGTTTCTCTGTTTGCTTTGGATGGATAAACTGTATTTTTGCCCTTATTCATAACAGCCAAGATACGGAAACAACCCAGATATCCGTCAGTAGGTGATGGATAAAGGAAATGTGCTATTTGAGCACAGCGGCCTATTATTGAGGCTTTAGAAGGGGGAGGGACTCCTGTCAATTGCAGAGCATGGAGGGAAAAGCCAAGAGGACTTTATTCTGATGTAGCCGGACAGTGAGAGTGACAGACACTGTAGGAGGTCACGTGTGTGAGGTATGTGGATAGTAAAACCCTTGGAAGCAGAATGAGGGTGGTGATGAGAAGTGCAAACAAACAAACCATGGGAATAAAGCTTGTGTTTCAAAAAGGAGCTGAGCGCCAGTGATCTGCTGAGCAACGCAACGCCTGCCCTAAACAATCGGTGTGACCGGGGTGGAGTGGAGGCAGGAGAGTCAGGAGCTCAGCGTCACCCGTGGCTACATGTTGAGTTCAAGGCCAGTGTGGGCTATACAAGACGGTATATCAAAACCCAAACCTGCGCGGTATCATGAAGCTCTTTATGCCCATGGTTTCCCCACTTCGCCCCACACAGAGACCCACGAAGGCAAAAACATGTTTGGGGAAGTGACAAGTGGAAATGACATCATAGGTGTGATGCTTAGCCCCCTCACGGGACCTGGAGTCACCTCAGAGGCAGATCCCTGGGCATTTCTGTGGGTAACTGAGGAGGAAGGACACCCTAAATGTGCCTCGTCCACCCATGAGCCGAGGGCACCGCGGACGTTCCCCAACACGGGAGCCCGGGCTCCGCTGCCCACTGAGCCTCCCCTGTGCCTTGACTCTCCACTGGGAAGGCGAAGGTGGTGTCAGCCTCACAGGGTCTCCGGATCCCCGTCGACCACGTATGTCAGGCTGGCTGCAGTCACTGGTGAGTCAGCCTGGCTATTAATGCAGTTGCTACCTCACCACTTCTCAGCTGCTGACGTGTGCCGCACGCCCAGGCCTCCTGACCGGGATCTGCTGTTCTTTCCAACACGTCACTCCGAGAGTGCACACAGCCCCGGCCTGCAGCCAGACTGCGACCAGCAAAGCCACCACCCCTGGGACCCTTCCATCAAAGCCTGTGGAGCCAAGAGTGGATCTACCCCTGGGAACGGAGGTGTAGAACAAGGATCCGGCAGGGCGCATCCAGGTCCTCTGAGGAGCCACCGGCTGCTCCTGTTAGCATTTCGTTTTGGAAACACTGGGAACCAAAAATAGAAGTTCTTGAGCAAAGCTTAATCCTACTCCTGGCTTTCAGGCCAGCTGCTGGAGGGACTGCGACCCGGCCACCAGGGGGCACTGTCACCTGTGCGGGTGCTGGAATTCGGGCCCCGCAGATTCCCCAGGAAAGCCTTCCACGCCAGGTTCTGTGGCCCCCCCACGGACCTCCGCCTCCCAATCTGATGAAAAGCAACTTAAAATCAGCCCAGTGCCCCCCTCCCTGGGGACCCCTCAGAGCTGGGCTGGCTCCTGACTTTTCTTCTCCTGGATTCTTCCAGGACCCCCCTCCCCGGGCCTGACTGCCCGCTGAGTGTGAAATACACATCTGAGTGTCCAGCGGATAGATGTGTAGAAAGTGTGGTTCACAAATTGCCAGCAGCCCCAAAGAGCAAACATGTTAACAGTTTTAAATCTGTAATCAGCTTCGGCTGGTGGACAGACGTCCATGGGCTTGGACAGCTGCTTTCACGGGCAGAGAAGGCCGAGGAAAGGAGGAAGCCGCAGGTCCCAGGCTGGTCCTTTTTAAACTTCCTGTCCTTTTAGGGAGTCTCTGCTCAGTGGGACTGGGCTGCTTCTCTCCTGCTTCCGGGAAGGGCAGAGCCTAGGGCTGGGTTTGGTGCTGTGGAGTAGCCTGTGGGGTTCCACTTGGGCTGTCCTATTAGGGAGCTCAGGGCAAGTCAGTGGCCTTCCGTGCATTTTAGTTCACTTCAAATATTTAGTTGTTTTTGCGTATGTGTGTAGGATCCGTGTTGGCATATGAGGGGCATGTGTGCCATGGCACACAGGTCGGAGGGCAACCTTGGGTGCTGTTTCTCATCTTCTGCCTTGCCTTTGAGGCGGGATCTCTCTTGTTTGCCACTGCTCTGTGTGGTCCAGACCAGCTGCATGAGCTTCCAGGAGAGTCTCCTGTCTGCGTCTCCCACGTGGGAGCAGGAGTTCTAGAACTCCAGACGTGTGCCAGACCTGCTTTTCCATAGGTTCAGTCAGGGAGCCAACTTTGGTCGTCAGGTTTGGCAGCAGGTGCCATTACCTTCTGAGCCACTGCCCCAGCCCTGCACTTCACTTAACAAGCAGAAGTTGCCGGAGCTTTGATGGAGCGACAGAAAAGGTGAGCGCGTTGTAGCAGAGAGAAGGGCATGGCTGGAAGGGAAAACCGTGGATAAGCAGAGAAGAGGAGAAAGGAGAGTCAGGCAGGCCCAGGCAGGAAGGCACTGGATGGGCTTTTGGGGACTCGCTGGGAGACTCCCTAATGCTGAGACCAAACCCTCTACTTCAGGGTCCTGAGTGACGGTACCAGGAAATGGGGAAGATGAGGCCAGCCAGGGACTCCCAGCTGCTTCCCACCTGGCTTCCAGCTGTTCTATCTGGCCCCCAAGGCCATATTCGTTTTATGTCTTTGAGGTGGTTCCTAGTCACCACCATCAGCTATGAGCTCCCCCTGGGGGGCCTGGCTCCCACTAGCTCCCACAGACTCCCACAGACTTTCACTGGCTCCCACAGGCTCCCACAGACTCCCACAGGCTCCCACAGGCTTTCACAGGCTCCCACAGGCTCCCACTAGCTCCCACAGACTCCCACAGGCTCCCACAGGCTTTCACAGGCTCCCACAGACTCCCACAGGCTCCCACTAGCTCCCACAGACTCCCACAGGTTCTCACAGACTCCCACAGACTCCCACTAGCTCCCACAGACTCCCACAGGCTCCCACAGACTCCCATAGGCTCCCACAGAACAGGCTTTCACTGGCTCCCACAGACTCCCACTAGCTCCCACAGACTCCCACAGACTCCCACAGGCTCCCACAGGCTCCCACAGACTCCCACAGGCTCCCACAGGCTCCCACAGGCTTTCACTGGCTCCCACAGGCTCCCACAGACTTTCACTGGCTCCCACAGGCTTTCACTGGCTCCCACAGACTCCCACTAGCTCCCACAGACTCCCACAGACTCCCACAGGCTCCCACAGACTCCCACAGGCTCCCACAGGCTCCCACAGGCTTTCACTGGCTCCCACAGGCTCCCACAGACTTTCACTGGCTCCCACAGGCTTTCACTGGCTCCCACAGACTTTCACTGGCTCCCACAGACTTTCACTGGCTCCCACAGACTCCCACAGGCTCCTGTCAAAGACGCCATGGGGCCCCGTACCCCAGGTCAGTATCACATTATTGTTCCAAGGAGTTTCTCTCAGAGGAAGCCATCGGCTTGCCATTTCCTACAGAATTCTTAGGCAGCCTAGAAGGCGGTAAACACACTTTGTTAACTAAAGGGTGAACTATCGGAAGGATGTGAGGGAGCAGTGTCTCCGAATGTCTTCCCTGCCCAGGACCCAGAGCCTCTGCCACTGCCCCCTGCTCCCAAGCTGTGTCCTCACTGTCACTGCCCTGGGCCAGGACTGCAAGGGAAGACTGCACCTTTGTGTGCGAAGCAGCAAATACAGAGCTCCAGCACATGGTCCTCGCACAGCTCCACCGCACGGCACCATTGTAGCCACCGTGTACCATGCCACAGACTCAGACAAGCCCAACAGGATGAGCTGAGGCCAGAGCACAACTGGAGGCCACAGGGGTGTCTGTGGCTGTATCACCCTGAATGTGCCCGGTGTCATCTGAGGGGAAGAGACAGGCAGAGCCAGGATCCGCAGCAAGCTCCACATTCCAGGAGGTGGCGTGTGAGACGAGCCGCAGACAGCCAGGGAGCTCCAAAGAGCCACAGGAGCTCCAAAGAGCCACCGTGTTCCACACGTCCAGGGTCAGCACCAGGCTCGGCCTCCAGACCAGCCTGGATTTCAGCCGCTGGCTTCCTTGCCGCAGGGGGCACCAGAGCCCTGCTACACAAGCTGTGCCCTGCGGCCCCCCTCTTCTAGTAACTGCTACAGTTCATAGCCTGTCCCCTCTCCCCTGGACGTCCCACACCCTCTCAGCACCCTAGACAGGAAAAGGTCAGAACCAGGCTGTGCCTTGCTGGAGGGCAGGAGGGCCTAGAACCAGGGAACTGAGGACTTGCGCCAACACTAAAGCATCAGGAGACTTGGGCTGCAAGACAGTGTCCTACCCCTGCGGATAACTGCCCACCCACAGCCTTCTGGCCACTCAGGCAGGTCTCTGAATAGCAGCATAGCTAGAAGCAGCTCTCAGTGACCCCACAGGGAGAGGACATGGCGGCAACCCCAGGACTGACGGATGGTCTGGCTCCAGGGAGTGTCCTCCCTCCCGTTTCCCTCTGGGCCCCAGAGCAGGTGGTCTGAGGCCAGGAGAGGCGGCCCAGCTGGCTCCCTGGACAGCCAAGATCAGCAGCAAGGCCAACGTCTGTTTTCCTCCCGGGCTACCCAGGCTGGTCACCACTTGCTGCTGTGGTTGCCTGGGGAACCACTTGCTATTTTCATGTAGACTCCAAATAAGGAACCATGGAAACGCTCTGGCAAGGCTGGTCTGGAGGTGACGCTCAGAGGCTGTGCCAGAAGGGAGAGCTTGGCGGGAAGAGGAAAGGCTCAACACTCACACACGCAGGCCCCAGTGTGGGGTGGGAGAGGGTGGCGGGGAGAGGTTGTGCCCAGAGAGAGGAGAACCAGTTCATTCGCTCCCACGTGCTCCTCTCCCCTGCTGTCCACAGGACCAAACGTTCACGGCTCTGGACGCCCTGCTAGGCACGGATACAACAAATCAAGTGAGGTGTCCCAGTCCCACGGCGGGCTGCCACACAAGACACGGCAGTTCAGCAGGACCCATGCGACCCCGGGCCTCGTGGGTGTCTGCTGCCATCTTGGCCTGGGCTCTGAGTCTGAGGAGCCCACCTGCTGAAGTCCCCAGAAGATGAAAGGTGTTTGCAGGCAGCGTGGGAAGGGGACACGCGTGGGCCAGGAGAGACTGAGTATGCACTTCCAGAGTGTGTGTTCAACCCTGGGCGAAGCAGGAGCCAGGCCAAGAGCCAGCCCATCCTGGGGGGGGGGGGGATGAGATGATCTGGAACCGCCAAAGCAGTCATGATCAGGCCCCAGGTGGCACAAATGCAGCCCGGGCCATTCCCTGGAGAGAGGCTTCCCCGCCATCCATGAGATTCGGGAGGCTCCACAGGGCAGCTAGGCCCGGAGGCTGCAGGAGGGAGCCTCCACTAGGAGAGCCAGGCGAGGGCTAGGGCCAGGCTGGCAGTCCCTTCCCAAAGCACACTGGGCATGCCTCCAAGTGCCTTCTGCCAGCCTGGGGCCATACCCCTGCTGGAAGGTGGAGGTGGTGTGCAGCAGAGGGGGACAAATGTGGAGGAACGCAGCACCCACAGGTGTCAGGAACCAGCTGGACACAGCACCTGCCTCCCCCCAGGCCTGGGGCAGCCTTGTGACATGGCCGTTTGAGCTTTAGCACCCACAGGTGTCAGGAACCAGCTGAGCACACACCTGCCTCCCCCCAGGCCTGGGGCAGCCTTGTGACATGGCCGTTTGAGCTTTAGCACCCACAGGTGTCAGGAACCAGCTGGACACAGCACCTGCCTCCCCCCAGGCCTGGGGCAGCCTTGTGACATGGCCGTTTGAGCTTTAGCACCCACAGGTGTCAGGAACCAGCTGAGCACACACCTGCCTCCCCCCAGGCCTGGGGCAGCCTTGTGACATGGCCGTTTGAGCTTTAGCACCCACAGGTGTCAGGAACCAGCTGGACACAGCACCTGCCTCCCCCCAGGCCTGGGGCAGCCTTGTGACATGGCCGTTTGAGCTTTAGCACCCACAGGTGTCAGGAACCAGCTGGACACAGCACCTGCCTCCCCCAGTACCGGGACAGTCTTGTGACATGACTAGTTTTGCCCTCCTTGTGAACATTAAGAAACTGAAGTTCCAAGAAGCTACCTGGCCTCACCAGAGCTGCATCGATGAAGTCAGGATTCAAACACAGGCGTGACTCGGAAACCCATTTCTACAAGGGCACGAATACCCGATGCATCTCAGGAGCTGCAGAGTCCAAGATGACAAGTACCGTGTCATGAGAACCTAACGTGGGAGGGGACCACAGAGGCCGGACCTGTCCCAAACAACCTATGCCCATGAAGACTAGAAATGATGGTGGCTGCCTGTCCTCAGATCATGACAGAAAAAGTCACCCACAGAAAGAAGCAGGGCTCCCAGGCTTCTTCATTCTCCTCCTTCTCTTCCTCTCTCTCTATCTCTGTCTCTTTCACACACACAGATGCACACGCACACCAGACAGACACACAATCCACTGTGCTCCTTGCTACTGGCTCACAGAGGCAATGAGCATAACAACCAGCAGTAAACAGAACCAAGCTTGGGGGCAGCTGGTTTACTAACCTGAGCTGGAAGTGTGTAAAATGGGGTGAGGCGAGGGGCAGCACCTCCAGCCCCAGCACTCACACTCAGCCAGGACAGGCCGTACTGTTTACTGGGTACCACAGTAAGCAGTTGGGGCTCGCTCTAATTTGGGTCTGGCTTGCACATATGTGAAAAGCTTGCCTGCCAGGCTATGGTACCAGGGCAAGGCGTGGGGCCTAGTAGAAGGAATTTAGCCCTGAAGAGGATGTTGGACTGTCAGCCTTCCCTTCCACGGCTTTGATCCCTGGCTATCGTCAGGTGAAGAGCTGGCTCCGTTCACCCCACCCTCTCGATGCCACTCTGCAAGCCCAGAGGCAAAGGAACGATGAGCTGTAGGCTGAAGCCTCTGAAACAGTGGGCAAAACTGTTTTCATCCTTTGAGCGGATGAGCATGGCACAGAGAAACCCCACAGCAGCTGAAGGTTGCACACCGAAAAAGTTAATGCCTTGCACCTGCTGGTTTGCAAATATCCTTGCATGGTCCGGGAGCCCAGGGAGGAAAGTGGAATCATGCTGTCAGGCTGCCTGGTTGTGAAACAGAGAGCCAAACACCACAGGTTCACAGCATGAAACAACTGTCCAGGTGACGTGATACCTGGTGTCCTGGACAGAAGTGGCAGGGCCAGGCTTCAGACCTGCACCAGAGGGATGGTGTCTGCCTGGGGTGTGCCCCGGCCCTCCCTGCAGGACCTCCTGGGGTCTGGACTCTGAACACAGATTTCCAGCTTTGGCCCCTGGCAGAAGTTATCAGCAGGCTGAGGATGCCCAGTGACCAGGAGGCAGCAGGTAAGGTGTCAAGAAAATCCCTGCAGCAGATGCCGGAAGGAGGTGGGGGTGAGGGTGGGTGGGAGTCAGGAGGCCTTCTGTCCCCGGTAAAGCTGAGATCTGGGTCAGGTGACCTCTCATGACCTTCACCTCTGGAGGCCTGTGTTGCTGGTCTCTTCTGCTCTGCCTGCTCCTCTGCAGGAAGGTCAGACACACACACACACAGGAACGGAGGAAGAGAGAGCACCAATCACTATTGGACTTAACCTGTTTGTTTCTTTGTTTTTTGAGACAAGGTTTCTTTGTGTAGCCCTGGCTATTCTGGGACTGGCTCTGTAGACCAGGCTAGTCCCAAACTCAGAGAGCCACTTGAGTCTGCCTCCTGAATGCTGGGATTAAAGGCATGTGCCAGCACACCAGGCTGAACCTCTGTTAAAAAGATTCTTATTTATTTTATTTATCTCACATGTGTTTGCCTGAGTGTAAATGTGCTCCATATGCATGCCCACTACTTATGGAGCCGAGAGGGGGCGCTGGATCCCCCGGAACCGGAGTTAGAGAGCATGTGAGCTGGGCGACGTGGTTGCTTGGCACTGCCTCAGGGCCTCTGCACCGGCGAGCGCTCGGGACGCTAAGCTGTCTCTTCAGCCTGTTGGTGGCTCCATGCTCCGGCCCTTGCTTCTCCTCTGTCCTGGCAAAGGAGCTGGCTCTACATCACATCAGGGTGTGACCTGTGCTCTGTAGACACCCAGAGCACAGACGTGAGGGCACTGACACTCACCTGAGGATGCAGAGGCAAATAACTTCCCAACTTACACCAGCACCTGACAGGTGCTGAAGGTTAAACTTGGGCAGAGATCCAGCTTTCTACTCTCTGTGTGCTTCCTTCCGCCTTCTTTTCTCCCAGGCCACTCCAAATCCAGCTCCTTCCCACACACACACTCACAGCAATCACCCCCTACACACACACACACACACACTCACAGCAATCACAGCATGCTGGCACTCCTTCCTAGGTTCCAGGAGAGTACGGGGAAAGTGCCCCGCCTAAGCTGAGACCAGACTGAGTGTTGCAGGGCGGGTATGAGCCTTTAGGGAAAAGGAAGCATCCTAAGCAAATGCTGGAGGCTTGGTGGTGCCTGTCTGTGATCCCAGCACTTAAGAAATAGAGGCAAGAGGGTCAAGAGGTCAAAAAAAGTCATCCTTGGCTACATAGCCAGCTCCAGGCCAGCCTGGACTACAGGAAACTCACACAAACAAACAAACATGGAGTAGCATGGGCACAGGGCAGCAGGCTTTGGGCCTGCAGGGATCTGTGCCCATGGAGCAGGCCTCCTGCCCATCTGAACCCTCTGAACCCGACCTTCCTGCAGCCCGCGCAGCGCCCAGGCTTCTGTGTGCTCCAAGTTTCTGGTTTGGAATGGAGATTACTGGGAGACTAATCATACTGAAGAGGCCCTGCTGTGAGGTGGCAGCTTTGAAGGAAGAGCAGAAGGAGCTTGAGGCCAGCAGGAAGCTGGACCCTGGTGAGGCAGGATTGGGGGAAATGTGGGGATCCAGCCTTGTGGAAAGCCCCAGCCAGGCTCGGAGGGGGTACCCTTCTGTGGAGATTGGGGCCTGAGGAGCGGCATTCCAGCCTGCTGCCAAGTCAGAAGGCATGGGACGTCATGAGCACCTCAGGCAGGCGGCATACTGGGTGTTTTTGAGGGCTGTACATTGCTGGGATTGACCTGTGCCATTGGTTTGGGGCAAAAAGCCCCCACACAGGCTACACTGGCTCAGTGAACAATTTTTGGAATTCTAGGCCTGAGTCTTTTTCTATGTTGTAGGTTGCTGTCATTACTAGGGCATCCCCTGCCAAGACAGCAATGCCCACGGGTCAGTAAAGGGAGCGGAAAGAGGCACTTGGAAATGGTTTCTGGGAACTTCGTCTGTTTTTATCGCGTGAACAGCCTCTCGTGTTGTGACCGCCTATCTGCCTATCTGCTGTGATTGGCTAGCACATCACCGCCAACTGGAGCTTGTGTGCCATGCAGCTGCCAGCTCAAGCTTGTAATATATATATATATACATATATATGTATATATATACACATACATATAGATATATATACATATGTGTGTGTGAAAGATACATATATCATGTATCATGCATATATATATATATCAGGCAGGCTTATCTTTTTGAGTTTGAGGCTAGCCTAGTCTATTAGTGAGTTCCAGAACAACAGAGCTACATAAGACCCTGTCTCAAAAATAAATAACAAAGGTTTATATAAGGACATTTCTGCTACACCAGGGTCTGTAGATTCAGTCTAACACAGTGAGTTAGCCTCAGTATGAGTGCTGTTTGTCCCAGAGGAATGGGGGTGGGGTGGGGAGCCCACGTTACAGGTAGTTCTGTCCCAGAGGTGTGGGGGTGGGGTGGAGATCCCATGTATTAAAGGTAGTTCTTTCTGTCCCAGAGGTGTGTGGGTGGGGTGGAGATCCCATGTATTACAGGTAGTTCTGTCCCAGAGCTGTGGGGGTGGGGTGGAGAGCCCATGTATTACAGGTAGTTCTGTCACAGAGCTGTAGTGTGGGGGGCCCCACGTTACAGGAGCACTAGCTCCCTGCAGGCCTCAGAAAGTATCTTCAAATAGTGCCCATGTCACCAGCAAGGATACTACCCCAGAAGAGGGTGTTCTTCTGGGACCTGAAACAGTCTGAGGAGTGGGTGTCAGCGTTGTCTGCGTGAGCCCTGGCCAGGCTCTGCCATGCTCCCGACCAGTCTGCTGCCGCCATGATCACTCCCATCTTCCGTCCAGAGGATCTGCTTTTTCCTGTCACTGCTTCCACGGTCCTTACCGCCGGCCTCCTCACAGGAGCCATGGACGGCAGGACCTAGGTAGGAGCCTCAAGCTGTGCGTAGGGAATGCAGGGACGGGAGAACCTTCTGCAGCCATGGGATATTTATTTTTATCCTTACTACAAAGTAAACAGGGCTGTGGGGGAGTGTGAGGAGCACAGACGTGAAGAAGCGGGGAAGGTCCTTCACAGCCCCACAGCAGGATGGCGATGCTGGCTTGACGCTGCAGCTGAGTACCGCCCCGGCGGCTGGCAGGCTGGGTCATGCCATCAGGCACAGCCCCTGACCAAGGACAGTGCACAGCGGTGTCCCAGTTAGGCGTCGGAGACTGCCCCAGTAGTCCGTGGGGCACTTGACCTGTGCCCTCACCTCCCCAGAACCGGCCACTTGCAGCTGGACGTCAAAACTCATCCTTTATGTCGAAGTGCGGCTGGTCCTCCGGCCTGAAGTCCAGGTTGGGGCTGCCATCCTCGTTGAGGATCCTGCGGGCCGTGTAGCCCACGATGGGGTACTTGGCCTTGTACACCTTGCTGAACACGTTGTCCAGGGCCTCCAGCTCCTTGGCCGTGAGGCCCGTCTTGGGGAGAAGAAATGAGAGATAGAGGTGAGCAAACTGAGTCTGAGCACATTGTGTCTGGCACTGCCCTCCTCTGCCCCTGCCGTACCCACCCCAAACTCCAGATGAAAGAGAAAAACAAACT
The DNA here is from genome assembly GCF_030254825.1 of Meriones unguiculatus. Classification (NCBI taxonomy): domain Eukaryota; kingdom Metazoa; phylum Chordata; class Mammalia; order Rodentia; family Muridae; genus Meriones; species Meriones unguiculatus. The sequence goes on from NC_083359.1 coordinate 109,858,324, forward strand.
AAAGCGAAACAGAAAGTGTTTGGAAGCAGGAACACAGTCCTCGCCATCACAGATTATGTAGGGGAGCCTCCGAGTTTGGGGAAACGGCAGAGGTCGGCACATCTGGAGTCCGATGGATGAGGCTCACCCCGGAAACCGCGTTTGTGCTCATGGCATCTCTCCTTGCCAGAGGAGTATGAGAAACCATTTTCAGTCAGAGAATGGACAATGGACTTTTAAAGAAACAGCCTGGGCATTGGGAGTGCGTGTGCAGAGGGGAAGTGGGGGCTGTGTGTGCAGGAGTGCGTGAGCAGGGTGCATGCGTGAGCAGGGTGCGTGCATGCTCTGAGAGTGCAGGGTTTGCGAGTGCAGGGAAGCAATGGCTTTCTCAGTTCTGCTGGTCAGCTGACAGGGAAGTCGCCGTCCACAGAACACGCATGTGGGGTGGGCAGCACTGTCGCCCGTGTCCGCCTCTCTGTGCTAGTATATGTTTAAACAGCCTCTGCTGTAGTTTGGATGGAGAATGCCGCTTTGTAAAAGGTCCATGTGTCAGCGTGGAGTTATTGCACGGTGATGGAGCCTGTAAGAGGTGGGGCATAGTGAGAGCCCTTGCATGGAGAGTGTGCCCTCCATAGAAACTGTGGGACACGGGGCACACCCCCTTCCTCCTTTGCTTCCTGTTCACGAGTCTTACAGGTTTTCTCTGCAACATGCTTTAGCCATGTGGTCAGTCAGTCATGGATTAAAGCTCCAAACTGAACCCTTTCTCTTCAGACGTTACTTAGAAGGTGGGAGGAACGGCTCCGTGGTTAAGAGCACTTACTGCTCTTGTAGAGGACCTAGGTTTGGTTCCCAGCACCCACACGGCAGCTCACAACTGCCTCTAAGTCCAGCTTCAGGGGCCTGACTCCCCCTTCTGGCCTCTACAGGTACTGCACGCCTGTGGTGCACAGAAAATGATACAGGCACACACATACTCATAAATAAAAATAAAAACTTAGAGTTATTTATGCCAGATCCCATTACAGTAATGGAAAGCCGACTAAATCCTTCCCCTTCATTTCTTTCTAGAATGTTTTAGCTTAAGAATATGACTCATCACTAGTCAGGCTGAGGTGGCACACACTTTTAATCCCAGCACTTGGGAGGCCGAGGCAGGCAGATCTCTGAATTAGAGGCCAGCCTGGTCTACAGAGAGAGAGAGTTCCAGGACAGCCAGGGCTACACAGAGAAACCCTATCTCAAAAAAATAAAAAAAAGAAACAAAACCTATTTATTTATACTAATTTGATGAGTGAATGCCAGCCTATTGTGGGATTACTATTCCTTTTATTTATTTATATGTGTGCATGCACATGCTGGCATGCATGCAGAGGTCAAAGGACATCTTACTGAGCCAGTTCTCTCCCTCCATTTGGTTTCTCTCTCCATTTGGGTCCCAGGGGTGAACTCAGGTCATGAGGATTGGCAGCAAACATCTTTTTATTAATTAATTAATTTATTTATTTATTTATTATTTATATAGCATTCTGCCTGCATGTGTACCAGCATACCAGAAGAGGGCTCCAGATCTCACTATAGATGGGTGAGAGCCACCTGTGGGTGCTGGGACTTGAACTTAGGACCTTTGGAAGAGCAGCCAGTGCTCTTAACCTCTGAGCCATCTCTCCAGCCCTGGCAGCAAGCATCTCCACCACCACCTCTCTTTTGCTTTGTTTTTGAGACAGGGTTTCTCTGTGTAGTCCTGGTTGTCCTAGAACTTGCTCTGCAGAGCAAGCTGACCTTGAACTCAAAGATCTGCCTGCAGTGCTAGAGAGGTGGCTCAGTGATTGAGAGTACTGTCTGCTCTTCCAAAGGCCCAGGTTCAATTCACAACTGTCTGTACTGCCAAGTCCAGGGGATCTGACACCTTCACACTAGTGTGTGTGTGTGTGTGTGTGTGTGTGTGTGTGTGCGCGTGTGTGTATCCTCTGCACCACCATGACAGGTTTTAAGAAAAATAAAAGACCCGCCTGCCCCTGCCTCTCACTGTCTGCCCCTGCCCCTGCCCCTGCCCCTGCCCCTGCCCCTGCCCCTGCCCCTGCCCCTGCCCCTGCCTCCACCTCCAGGGCCCTGGGACTAAAGGCATGCTACAACCACGCCTGGTTATAGCCAGCCCCATTTTTTAAAATGACAGTTTCTTGTGCACAGAAGCATGAGCTTGGAAAGCTGTGTCCCAGTCCAGCCACTAAGCTGTGGGAGCTACCCAGAGTGGGACCTAGAGATGGGGGTCTGGGTGGGGTGCCGGCCACGGGAGTGCCAAGCCGCTGGGCACAACAGTGAGGACAAGTCCACACAGCTGGATGATAAGTCCTCACAGAGTCTGGACTTACGTCTGTAGGCAGAGAGGAGCCGTCACAGGCTCCTAAGAAGGGTGACCCAGGGAGCTAATGCATTTCAAGAAAGCGGCTGGCTAGCACACCACACAGGCTAATTAAGAGGCTTACTAAGAATAAGAAGGTCTGTGGCTGAGGATCCGGCCCAGCGGCCGAGCGTTTGCCTAAAGTCAAATCCAAAGTAATAAAACGACTTGACCCAGAGACTTAAACAAGCAAAAAACGGAAAGCAGCTGGGCTTGGGGTGCACGCCTTTAATCTCAGCCCTCGGGAGGCAGAGGCCAGCCTGGGAGTTTGAGGCCAGCCTGGTCTGCATAGAGGTCCAGCCCAGACAGCTACACAGGTGACACCTGCCTCAAACAAGAACAAACCACGGCCTGGGCGCAGTGCACTTTGACAAAAGCCTGTCCCACTTACGGTGTCATGTGTGAGGTCCGCAGGATCCAGGGACATCTTGGCCACACCCCTGCTGGCGTCCTTCCCAGTCAAGGCATTGTAGGGGGCTCCTCGGCCATAGAACTCTGCAGCGGGAGGAAGGAAGACTGGGTCAGCATGGAGAGCAGCCAGGAGCTTGCAGTTGGGGATTCTCCAGAAGCCCCAGTCCTCAGGCTGCAGTTCTGAGGATGAACACACCAGGAGGATTACAAGGTCAGGGCTAGCCTGCACCTGCCTCAAAATACATATTTAAGTATTTTAAAAGGGGGAGGAGGGCTAGGCCTATGGGTCGTTAGTAAACAAAGCATGTGCGCATGTATACATGCATGTATTTATGTATGTGCATATGTGTGTATGCATGTATGTATGTGCATGTATACATGTGTGTATGTATACATGTGTGTATGTATGTATGTTTACAGATGTATACACAAACAGACAAGAAGAGCCTCTGGCCTCAGATGCCTTAGGAAGCCATGTCTCGTTCTCTGTGGCCTTATAGGAGGAGTCATGAAATCCCCCTCCTGGTAGTCTATGTGGATACAGTCAGGGAAACTGTTACATGGTATTGAAATGTTCTGTCATGTCACCGTCTACAACAGCAACTCTTAGCTAAGGACACTTTTCTGGCTTCTACTAGAATGCTCATCGGTTTGCACTGAACTCCACAGCCCTTCAAGTGGGAACATGGCATTAATGGGAAATCCACAGCAGACAGACCTGTTTGGGTAAAACACTGACAAGGCTTAGCTCCATCTGGGCCTTTCAAAGGGAAGGGAAAAGGCCTCACCTCATTCCTCCAGGTCCCCAGAGCCACTCACCCTTTCCAGAGGTGACATCAAACACCACTCCCTTCACTGCCAAGTAGATGGGCTGGTCCTCCTGGAAAGGGGGGCGAGGCATGAGAGTCGGGAAACCCCGCACTCTCTTCACAGGTAGCGAGGGCTGCCGCGGCTGGGTGAGCAATGGTGGAGAGTCTCCAGGCCTGGCCCCACAGGCTCACCCCTCCCAGGCAAGGTCATGCCCATCCACCGAAGCTTGGAGACTCATAAGGTGCCACAGGGAGCTATGGCAGGGTAGGCTGGCTAGTTTTATGTCAACTTGACACAGCTATGGTTATTTTGGAAGAGAAACACGCACTTGAAAAGTGTCTCCATAGGCCTGGCCTACAGGCTGTCCTGTGGTGCGTTTTCTGATTGATGATTTAGGCAGTGTCATACCCGGGCTGGTGGTCCCGGGTATTAGACAAGCTGTGAGGAGCAAGCCAGGAAGCAGCACGCCTCATGGCCTCTGCATCAGCTCTTGTTCCCAGTTTCCTGCCCTGCTTGAGCTCCTGCCCTGACTTCCCTCAGTGCTGGACTGCTACCTGGAAGTGTAAGCTAAAATAAACCCTTTCCTCCCCAAGTTCCTTTTAGTCATGGTTATTGCATTGTAGCATAGCAATAGAAACCCTAAGACACAGTCAAATGGTGAGACCTTGTCAAAGAAAGAAAGAAAGAAAGAAAGAAAGAAAGAAAGAAAGAAAGAAAGAAGAAAGAGAAAAAGAAGAAAAAGAAAAGAAACAAGAAAAATGTAATTCCATAATTACACTTTGAAGCTAAAACTGGAAGATGTTCAGAAGATAATCAAACACTTTCCTATGGGTAATGTTATTTGTTGTGCATATGTGCATGGGTCTGTATGTGCTTGCATGTGTGTGTTCGTGTGAGAGTGTGTGTGTGAGCTTTGAGACACTGTCTTGCTGTGTAAGGTAGGCTGGCCTTGAACTCAGTTCTCCTCAGTCTCCTGAGGGTTGAGATTCCAGGCTTTCCCCACCACACCCTGCTGAGTAAGGCTACTTGGGCCCAAGGAGGTTAAAGGACAGAGCAAATCAGAGCGGGAAGGCAGGACCAAACGCTGAGCCTTGGAACACCAGGTTCTTCCCCTCCTCTCTCCCTCCCCACCAGAGGGCGCCCTCAGGCCTGGGTATAGGGGCACGTTAGCAGGGCCCCCACTCAGAACTTCCAGCTCCAGGAGAGCAGATGGGTGGCAGGCAGGACAGAGCCTCACTGTCCTTCACCCGGGACATGGGTGCCTCCCATCTGGTCTTCCTGCCTGCTTCTGGCACGTGCTTCAACAGCTCCAGGGCCAGGGAGGCACTGGGTGGAGAGATGTGGGCAGGCAGGCAGGGGAGCTCAGCCACTGGCCAGGGCCTTGCACCTCACCACTCTCCGTGCCTGGCCAAGGACTGACCCAACCAGTACTCAGGGTTTGGAAGAGAGGGGACCTGCTGTGGGTGGTCTTTTTGCTGTTGTTGGTGGTTTTTATTGTTTTCATAGCAAACTGCCCTCCTGTGGTCTGGAGCCATGTCCTTCTAGCTGCAGGTGGCGCCCAGGACCTGTTTGTAGGTCATGGAACAGGGGTTTGTCAGTAGACTGAAAGGGATCAGACAAGATAATAGAAAGCAAAGGAAAATGGAAGAGCCTGAGTGGGAGGTTTTCCTCAGCTCTCTGTCAGCTTTCCTCTGAGCTAATAAGGTTAGCAGCAGCTGACATGGGTTATGGGTGGCTGTGCCAAGCGTTTGTCCCCGACTCATCTCTTCTTCACAAAATGCCTGCGTAGAGGCAGCGCTCACCGTAACATGGGGTGGCGGGTTTTACGTACCTACCCAGAAGTGCGGCCAAGCCAAAGTTCATCAGTGCTCAGCCAGGTTTGCCGGAAAAGGCTAAATCTACATGAAGGAAGTCATCACAGGTAACCTGGGTGGGTGTGGCCTTCCCAATCCACTGAAAGGCCACGGGGTTCCCCAAGGAAGAAACTCCGCCTAGCCGGGCACCGCGCCTGCCTTGATGTCCCTGTGAGCTCTGTGTGAGCCCTTCCACCACCCGCTCTACACAGTGAGTCCAGGACAGCCAGAACGGCGGGGTGAAACCCTGTCTCAACCCCTCCCCTCCAGAGAGGAAGCCCCTGCCAGAGAATCCAGCCTCCTTCCTGGTCAGCCCGTCTAGCCTGGCAGCCCCACCATCTGCAAACTGTTGTCTGCCTCCCTCTCTCTCTGAGGCCAATACCGTGCGGTTGAAAACATGGCCACCGTGAGGCTTAGGACCTTGGCGCAGCGGGACTCCAAGCCCAGGTGCCGTCCTAAGAGATGAGCTTCAGAGTGACCAAATAATGCGCCGCACACACCACGACGCTGCTCGGGGGTCCCTCGGTCAGCCCAGACCCGCTTCCTGCTCTCGAAGCTAACCCTACCCACGGCACTCCTCTGCCCCCGAACAGCTCTCCCCTGGCTCTTCCCATCCGTAAGTCTCAAACCACAACATGAAATAGAAAAATTAGGGTGTTTCCTCAGTCCTTGTCCTGCAGCCGGTGGATGTGCCTTTCCTTGGGCTCTGGGCTGGGGGTTCAAGAACCCCCACATGTGGGTGAAAGCAGATAGTTCTGCAGAGGGCTGTCCTGGGAGACTCCAGTCCGCTTCCGGGTTCTTTTCCCCAGCAGCAAACGATCAAGAGCCAGTTCCCTGCCCACGAGCTCTTCCCCAGCTGACCTGGGTGCTCCCTGCAGTCCCCCATAGACCCCACGGCACACCCCGCGAGGTGGGCGCCTGGCTAGCACAGCAGGCCTGTTCTGCCGACCTCCCCGCGTGCATCTGCACCCAGGTTCGCCCCGCTGCCCCTTAACACCCGTTCTCACCCCTGTCACGCCCTGTCACGTTCCCATGCCTGAGTCCTCGCGGTCCCAGGGGCCTAAGCGGTGCTCCTGACGCTGCGACCCTTTAATAGTTTCTCATGCTGTGGTGACCCCAACCGTAGTTATTTCCATTGCTATTTCATGACTGTAATTTTGCTACTGTTATGAATAATGGAAGTCCCTGTGTTTTCCCGTGGTCTCGGGCCACCCCTGTGAAAGACGGATCTCGGCCCACGTGTTGAGAACCTCTGTCCTAAGCTGCCATCCCGGACGGCTCGGCTTCCGAGGGACCCTTGCATGTCTGGTCTGTGTAAAGCTTGCTACCTCAGGGGCTAGGGCGCACAGGCCACGGAGATTCAGCAAAGCAACACCGGTACTTTCCTCCAGTAACACTGAGCGCGTGCCTCAGTTTCCCGTCTGTAAAGGCAAGTGATTAATCCTGGAATCACTGCAATGCCTTGGAACTGATTCTCCCAAACTAGATCCCAGCTTCTTCCCCATCCAAACAGCTGCGCATTCGGGGGAGGGGAAGGGGGAGGGGGCGTTGTTTCCCCTCTGCTTTCATCTCCACAGGCCCAGACACTAAATGGGGTCGGAAAGGCGGGCTTCAGTAGGCCTGGGACACCGGGGCAGGAAAAGGAAAGGCTGGGAAGGCCTGAATCATCGGGCCCGCCCGGGTACCCGCAGCCCCGCGCGCCCTGGCCGGCCATAGGCCGTGTGGCCGCAGCCCATGCTCGTACTAAAACCTCGAAGGGCCTGAGGTCTGCTCTGCGACAAGGCGGGGCGCGGGAAGCGCGGGGTGGGGCGTGAGGGCAACGCGGCCTCCCCCAGGGGCCTCGCGTGGGTCCCCGGCCAGCGGCCGGGCCTGGGGACAGCAGCCGGCCCAGGCCGCCGCCTACCTCCTCGCCGCCGTAGCGGGCCAGCTCCTCCTCGGTGAAGAGCCGCACCGGGGGCCCGCGCTGTGCGGGGCGCGGTGTCTGCCCGGCCCGGGCTGGAGGCACCCGGGCCAGAGCCAGCACCAGGGCGAGCGCCGCCAGCGGCCGCAGCCGCCACCCGGGCGCGGGGTGAGCCATGAACCGCCAGGAGCAGGAGGGAGGACAGCGGGGCGGGGCACGGACGGCACCTAGGGAGGGGCCCTGTAAGACAGGACCCAGCCTATTCATTGGCCCCACTCTCCTCCTTTCTTTCCCAGGCTAGGTCCTACTATAGTCTATAATGTCCTTGGACTGGTAGCCATTCTCCTGCATCAGCCTGGAATCACAAGCTAGTGACACCAGGCCCAGCTAACTCTGCACTTTTCCTTCCTTTCTTTCCTTCTTTCCCTCTGGCCCTCCTTCCTTCTCCCTCTGTTCTCTCTCTCCTTCCCTCCCTACCTCTCTCCTTCCTTTCTTCCTTCTTCCTTCCTTTCTTCCTCCTTCCTTCCTTCCTTCCTTCCTTTCTTCCTTCCTTCCTTCTTCTTCCGGATTTTCATTCTGTAGTTCAGGCTGGCTATGTCTCAAGGCTGACCTAGGGCTTCTCCTACCTAGGATTTTTTTTCTAGATCCGTGTTGCAACTAACATGATTGTGGCTTTGGAGGCTGCGTCAAACGTTATCTGTTTTACACCAATTCACAGAATCTCAAGGTTGAAGAGGCCTTTCTAAGCCCCCGGGTGAAATAGCACACACACAGCCTTCTTGAGGCCTAACACATCTTGACAACACCTCTGGCCTCTTCCTGGCTATTGCAGCCCCTTCTCTCTCTCTCTCTGCAGGCCTGTGTGTCAGGACCCTCTTGATGCTAACAGGGCCTCCCTGCGGTTTCTGCTGGCCACAGCAGCCACCAGCTCCCAGCTTATGGTGTCACAGCCAACAGGTGCCTCCGGAGTCTACTGGAACCCAACCTCTCCAGGAGCTCCAAGAGGCACTCGAATCCAGATTCATTCTTAAAAACACTGAGAAGCATGGTTCTCCACAAAGCAAACAGGAAGTGAGCTGAAGAAATGGCGGTTAAGAGCAGTTGCTGCCCTCCCAGGCTCAATCCCCAGCACTCACATGGCAGCTCACATGCATCTGTTACTCCAGTCCCAGGGGACTTGATGCACAAATGTGGTGCAGACACACACACCGACAATACACCCAAACACGTGAAATAGATAAGATTTTAAAAGAAAGCAGAAGCTATTTCCACTACCGTTTACTAGTGTTTGTGTCTTAGCTGTGTCCAACAGTAAGACAGAGGAGCCGTGACGCACGTTGTTGGCCACACAGGTGACAGAGAGGCTGAGAGAACCCAGAGAAACCAGCCACAGGGAGGAGGTGGTGCTGAGGATGAGATTCGAGAGCTGTGCCCGCCTTGCTGGGGCTAGAGAACTGAGAAGCCTTTGGACTGGGAGCTGGGATCTTGGGACGGAAGCTGGAGTGTGAGAGCGGCATTTAGAGGTGAAGGAGGTGCACCGGTGATCCTGGCCCCTTCCCCACCCTGAGCCTGCCCATCTCAGGCAGCTCTTCCCCCTGACTGAAGTCAGCGGAAATCCCACTCTAAATACGCTCTGCTAATCCATTTTATCCCCTGAGCTCTGTGAACAGTGGATTAGTAACCAATATGCTAATCAAGAACTAATAGATATTAGTAACCAGTGTGCTAATCAGGAATTAATACTTATTAGTAACCAATGTGCTTATCAATAACTGATACATATTAGTAGCCAATTAATTAATAGCTAATACCTATTAGTAACTAATATGCTAATGAATACTAACACATATTAGTAATGAATATGCTAATGCATAAATAATACATACTAGTAACTAGTGTGCTAATTAGTAATGAATACTTATTAGTAACTAATATGCTAATTAATGACTAGTGCATATCAGTTACTAATATGCTGTTCACAACCAATGCTGTACAAGAAGCATCCTAAGGAGATAAAGGTTTATTTTGGCTCACGATTTTGAGGATATTGACCATGGGGGAGAATCCTGGGAGCAGGAGGCTGTTTGTTCACATTTAGTGATCAGGAAGCAGAGGAGAAAATGCCAGTGTTCAGCTTACTTTTCCTTTCCCCGTTCTCTTCATTCCTGGAGCCTTCCTGTGGAATGATGCTGCCCACATCTGGGACAGGTGTTCATAATACACACAATGTATCTGAGGCACAGGAAGGCTGAATACCAGGGTCAAGGTCAGTCAGAGCAGAGCCGAGACAGAACTGGGCATCAGGGTGCAGGTGAGTGTTCTTACTAGCTGCTGGCAGTTGCTCCTAGGTGGACCTTGAAGAAGTGACACAGACAACAGGGCATCCAGGCTGTGGTGGTTTGAATAAAAATGACTCCCAATGGCCCAGAGAGAGTAGCACTATTAGGAGGTGTGGCCTGGCTACAGTGGGTGTGGCTTTGTTGGAGGAAGTGAGTCACTAAGAGGTGGGCTTTGAGGCTCTTCCTGCTGACCCATGATCCAGAAGCATAACTCTCTGCTCCTTCTCCTGCACACTGCCGTGCCTCCTGCCGTGAAGACAATGGACTAAACCTCTGAATGTAAGCCAGCCCCAGCTAAATGAGAGTTGCTGTGGTCATGGTGTCTGTGCACAGCAGTGGGAACCCTAGCTAAGCCGAGGTCTCAGGAAGCTGGCGGTGCCATGCATTTGGGGGTGGGGTTCCTTTCCCAGGGCACCGAAGGACCACAGACCACACAAGTTATAGGCGTGTCCAGTCTTCTGGCTTTGTGACATGATGTTGCCATGTGCAAAGTTCATTTTTGAGAACTGTGCAATCAAGTTACAAAAAAAAAAAATCTCATGAAGTTTTGAGTCTGTAATTTTGTGTTGGGCTGGGCTCAGAGGTGTCCCGCCACATACCGGCCCAGGGATGGAGTGCACACCTGTAGCCATCACGTGAGCCACTTTGGCTCCCTGCTGTGTCGCTCCAGGCTGCTTCTGTCATCGCGTGGTGTCCTCCTGTCTTGACCTCATATCACTGTTTGTGGTGTTTGAACGAGGATGTCCCCCATAGGGTCATATGTTTGAATGCTTTGTCCTCACTTAGTGGAACTGTTTCGGAAGGGTTAGGAAGTGTGACCTTGTTGGAGGTGTGCCACTGAGGGTGGGCTTTGAGGTTTCAGAAGATTTAGGGGAACCTCAGAGAGTCCCCTCTGCCTTATGGGTGCAGATCAAGATATGAGCTGCCCTCCACCATCACAGCCTCTCACCTCTGAAGCTGAAAGCCAAGTTAAGTGCCTTCCTCTTCTAAGTCGCTGTGTTTGTGGTGTTTTACCACAGCAATAGAAAAACAAGTAGGCACCTTCCGTCTTTTCATAAGGACACAGGTCCTGCTGGGTAGGACTTAACTATTCCACTTATATCCAGTTCAATTTCAATGACCTTATTTCCGACAAAGTCACATTTTCAAGGTTCTTCCAAATAGTTTGCGGAGATATAAACTTATTACAAGACTCTCTAAGACAGAGACAGTAACTGAGGCCATGAGACTGGAGATGGCCACTCCCTGGCCCCTGGGGAACAAGTGGAAAGGAGATCCAGGAGCTAGTTTTGAAAATGGTCATCTTGTAAAACCAGGAACTCAAGACTGGGGAAGAAGAGGGTAGCAATAAAGACCCTGGAAGCCGGGAGTGTGTCCTTGGGAAAGGTTGGGGCCCAGCGCAGCAGAGTACTAGCATAAGAGACGTAGGGGAGAGATGGCCCAGTGGTCAGCGCTTGCAAGTCTCAATTCCTGGAACAGACTACAAAAAGTTTTCCTCTGACCTCCACACACACACCACCCACCGTCTCACACATGCACATGAAACAAGCAGGAAGAAACATGAGGAAACAGCCACATGGCTTGGAAAACAAGTCACACTCTCCTGAAGAGTGACTGTGGGAGGAGAGGCCTCGGAAACTCAGGGTTGAAACCCAATTTTATGGCCTTCACACTTGCACAACAGAACCTCGGGAATGAGAGAGTTGGGTGTCTTGCTCACTTCTGGATCCAGTGTGGACATGGCACAGTGTATTTGTTAAAGTGAGTTGACTACTGCATTAATCAGTAATGACATCAATTGTGTCATTGTCCAGTATGGCTGGTGTAGGTTTATCTGGTTCCTCTCGGCTATAAAATCCTATGTGTGACACATTCCATCAGCTACCCTTTTATCAATACAGTAAGAGGTTTAATTAGTGCTTGTACTTTTGTTTGGTGAATGTCTTGGTTAGGGTTTCCATTGCTGTGATAAAATGCCATGGCCAAAGGTACCTTGGTGGGGGGGAGGGTTTATTTCACCTTCCATCATCCAGGGAAGTCGGGGCAGGCGCTGATGCAGAGACCATGGAGGAGAGCTGCTCACTGGCTTGCTCCTCGAGGCCTGACCAGCCTGCTTTCTTATTGCACAGCCCAGGTGTCTCCCCCCAAGTGACCTGGGCCCTCCCACACCTGTCATCACTCAAGAAAAATGCCCCACAGGCCAGTGTGGTGGGGTCAGTTTTCAATTGAGGTTCTCTCCTGCAAAATGACTCTAGTTTATGTCAAGTCGGCATAAACTAGCCAGCACGGTGAGCATTGGATTCCACTGATAAACTCAACCAGCATTTTTGAGGTACCCACACTGCGTAAGGTGCTACACATACTGTCTACAGCTGCTCCCCAAACTTTCACTACAGTCCAGTGTATGTTGTCTCTATATTGGCTCATTTATGAGATGTAAGAACAGAAGACCTAGGGCAGGGGAGGGTGATTCTAAACAAAATGAACCCACTTCTCTCTGGTATGCTTTGATCAAATTAATCAAAGATCTGCTGAGTTCTTTTTTTTTTAAGATGTATTTATTATTTATACAATATATAGTATTCTGCCTGCTTATGTGCCTGTAAGCCAGAAAGAGGGCACCAGATCCCAGTGTAGATGGTTGTGAGCCACCATGTGGTTGCTGGGAATTGAACTCAGGACCTTTGGAAGAACAGCAAGTGCTCTTAACCTCTGAGCCATCTCTCCAGCCCCTGCTGAGTTCTTAAGTACTCCTCCTGAGGCTCATTTCTGATAAATAAGCAAAGGCCTATGGGGCAGTTGGATGCCATGACCTGCCCTGTTGGGCTCCCCCTGCTGCCCTGGCTGTTTTAAGCAGAAAGACTGGTTAGATACCAGCTGACTGACTACCTTACAGCAGTACCAGCCATTCTGTACATAAGGTTCCACAGGGACCTTAGAGAAGGGAACAAGTATTATGACTGTTGCTTTGGCTCTTGAATATGCAGCCTCGGCCGGGGTTGTTTCCCACAGTCCATACCAGACTGCTGGCTGTCAAAAGCCTTGGCAAAATTTAGGTGCTCCTGCAACCATTTCTACTTAGACCAGAAGAAGAGCAAACCCAGCTGATGACCTGGCAGGGGGATTGGTGAAAACACAAACCTTCATTTGCATGTGAAGTTTTCTGTATTGGTACAGACACCCCTTCTCTGGTCATATAAACAGACTGTTTGGCTCACTTGGCGAGATGACCCTTCGCCCCCAGTGCTGCCTCCCTTAGTTAGCATCCTGATGTTAGGCCCCATGAAAGGCTGCTCTTAGTGGTTTTGAATTGCATGCTTTCATTGGTGCGGGCTGAGCCGGGAACAGGAAGAAAGCAGCAGTAGAGGCAAGAGAGCAACAACAGCAGCTAAAATTGAGTGGTCATCGGCAGGCTGAGCTGCAAAAGCAGCAAGATAGTCAGTTGCTTGTCAGCTCCAGGAGAAGCCGCTGGGGACTCCGAGAGAATAGCCAGCGCAGGAACGAGGGTGACGGAAGTAGAGAGCGGGGAGCAAGGCTAGAGAAAGTCTCAAAGAGAAACGGAGGGATCTGGTTCCTGGAAGGTTTCCAGGGAACTGCCAGGCCCTTAGGGCCACGGGTCTCACACACCCGAGGTTTGTAAGCTGGGTGCTGGCTGCCATAAAGGCCGAGGAGTCCTGCTTCCTTGTGCCTGGTGAAAGCTGTAACTCTGTAGTGAAGGGTCCCGGTCCCTAGGCTATGAGAAGCTAAGGGGCAGCTCAGGGTCCTGTTACCTGAGGCCAGGATGGGAGCTGTCACATGAGAGGTAGCCACTGCCGCTGCTCTTACCAGTCTGCGGCCACTGCTAGCTGCTGCTGTTAAACAGCCAGACCACACATAAGCTTCCAGAGAGGAGCGCCGAACTGAGTGTCCACGCACAGGGCCAGCGTGCTCTGTGCTTGCCACTGAGAGGGGAAAAGGCCAGTGGCATGGGTAGGTTGGGGACAGGACCTCCAAGCCGCAGCTGCAGTGGGCACAGAGGTGATGGGTAATAAGCAGCCTCATCTGCCTCACAGCTGAGGGATCGCAGGCTGTGAGATGTGCCCCTCAAATCACCCAGCCACAGGGAAGACACCCCAGCCTCCCCACATTTAGGGCTGGTGGCTCAAGGCTTCCCGTGTGGTTGGCCAGGTCTTTGGGTGTTTGCTGAGTGATCCCTTTGGCCTCTTCCAAGGTCCTGTGAAACTAAGCAGGCGGTGGCAGCTGCTGCAGGGTCAGAGAAGAGGAGGGCCCAGAGCAGGGTGAGTTCTGGAGGTGAGGGGCAGCGCCAAACTTGAAGTGTGCAGTCCTGAGAACGGAACTGGCTGGAGAGGTGGCTCAGTGGTTAAGAGAACCTGTTTCTCTTGCAGGGGACCTGGGTTTGGTTCCCATCACTACATAGGGGGCTGGGCGTGTCTGATGCCCTCCGGGGCCACCACGGTCAACTACGTACACACAGCACACAGTTTCCCATTCAGACACGGGTGCACGCAGGCCCGCGCACACACTCCCAGGTCTTTTAAAAAGGAATAAAGGAAATTGTGTGAGTTGAAGCAAGGTGTGATCCTAGGACTTGGGACGATGAGCACAGTAACTGCCGATGAATCGAGGCCCGCTTCAGCTACAAAGTGAGAAAGACTGTCTCACCTTCCCCTCCCCTCAGAATTCTGTTATTCCTTTCCCAGATGAAATAACTTCTCCTTCACCTCTCTCTACCTATCCTTTCTGATACAAGGTATCCCCATTACATCAGTTTCCTAATCTCTAAAATAGTCAGAAAAGTATTTCCGTTGCAGGGTTCCTTGGAGGATCAAGACATAAACGCACGGAGCGCTTGGTAGCACATAGGGCTCTTTCGACGTTTATTCGTTCCCACTATAAACCACAAGGCCAAGTTTCCTTTTCCCGTTTCTGGGTGCTCTGGCGCTGACCTGGCCCCTGTGCATGTTGCACTTAGACACTCCGTTTCTCTGCCTGCAACAAAGAGAGGAAGTGCTTGCCTCCCTGGCAGGAGGTGTAGCCCAGCTAGTTCTCACAGCCTCTCCCGACTGGCAGAACTACAACTCCCAGCGTTACCCGCGCGGACCCGGCGGCAGCAGGAGCTGCGCATGCGCCGAGCGCCGCCACGCCTGTTCTTCGGCTGTAGACTCCAGCGGGTCTAGCTCAGTGAAGCGGGTTCTCTGCGGAGCTCGTGCCTCCCGTGGCGTCCGGGTCCGGGGTGAGCCGCAGCAGACCGGAGCCATGATCCGACAGGACCTCTCCACATCCTACCAGGAGGTGCGGACGGGGCGGGCGCGGAGGGCGGACGGGGCGCTGCGACCCCCGCGCAGGTGGATGCTTGGCACTCGGTGGCGTGCGGGCACTGCAGCAGGTGGAGCCGCTGCGTGGTCGCCGCACGTGGGGAGAGCGGGGACTGTGGCGTCCGGCCGTGGGGAAGCGCGTGGTCTTCTGTGGCGCCCCGCCGCCTCCGCGGCCCCACGACCCCTGCAGCCCTTTGTCTGCCGCCGGAGCCTCCGGCTTTCCCGTGCACAGCCGCGCGGGTTCCGGGCGCCTTCTGCTCCTCTGGCGCGGGGCCGGCTCGGCCCTGCTCTGCCCTGGGTATCGCCCGCGGCGCCGCATCCTTGGCCCTCAGCCACCTCTGTGCAGGTTTGCTCGAGGCCATGCCGCCACCCCACACCGCCCTACCAGAGCAGCCCAAGCTTCTCTGGGTTTCCACTCCAGCAGCTTGTCTCGGTGGCCATCTCCACCCACGGAGGCTCTGGCCACACTGGAAACTCTGGCTCTCCAAACGAGTTGGCAGAGTGCTGAGCTGGGCTCCGGCTGAGTTAGTGACCCCGAGGGAACAGCAGGATGCAGTCAGCTCTTGCTGCTGGGGAGTTTGGGGGGGGTCCTAGCTTCAGAGGACCGCGGCTCGGCCACACTGGCTGGTGCCTCCTTCCCTAGCAGGGCCTAGAAGATAATTCATTGAAATACAGGCCGCTGTCCCGCTCGCAGAGCAAGGCCACAGGTGCAATCAGGTGCTCGCTGGAGTCATGCCCAAGGGTAGAAGGTTCTGAAACGCCCTCCCACCACTCCTTTGCTGTCTTCAGGTCTGTTTTGAAGTCCAAAGAAGACTGCGAGATGGGCCTGCGTCTTTCTTGCCTGGATTGTTTTGAGAGTGGACCTGACTCTGGGTTAGGTACTGAGGTTCCGTTCCGGAAAGGAGCGTTCTGAGAAGTTGGCCTGGCACAGGCAGAGGCTGTGATGGCTGCTGTCTGTCGGGAAGGGAATCGAGGGAAGGGAGGTACCAGTAGACCTGGGGTCAGGGTGACCTGGGCCAGGCTTGGACCACTGTCTCTCTTGAAACTTTTTTTTTTTTAAAGATAGGGTTTCTCTGTTGTAGCCTTGGCTGTCCTGGACTCACTTTGTAGAACAGGCCTGCCTGGGACTCACAGAGATTTGCCTGCGCCCACCTCTGCCTCCCAGAGTGCTGGGATTACAGGTGTGTGCCACAGTGCCTGGCTGAGACTTTCTTACTTAAATCATCTGGGATAACTCTGAAAGATGCCTGAGGTCTGAGGGTGTTTGTAGCCGAGGTGGTTCAGTACTTGCTTAGTGCTCGTAATCCTAGCACTTGGGAGGTAGAGGCAGAAGGGTCAGAAATTCACCGTCACGCTCCACTATAGTGAGTTTGAAGCCAGCCTGGGTTACATGAGACCCTGTCTCCGAGGGTGAAAAAAGTACCTTGTCGCTTTTCATGATAAGGCTTGGAGCCTGGACGGAAGCCTTCCAAACTAACCTCCCCTGCCTTCTAACTATGTCGATGGGATGCTTGTATCTTTGCTTGCCCAGTGGCAGAATTTCCCCATCTGACAGGTCAGGTGAGAACGCTGATGAGCAGAGATTGCGGTTGCCTGGCACCCTGCTAATTAATGCCTGTTACCTGGATATCCGTCTCCTTCTGTTCTGCCATGTGCACGGACATCTGTGGGCTTTAGTGTCCACAGAGCTCTGACCAGTCCGCTGTTCCCATTTCTGTCTCAGCAGACTCTAAGACCCATTTCCTCTTCTGCCGGGAAGTGGTTAAGACCATGGGCTCTGGAACGCCGAGGTGGCGTGACTCCCACTTCAGTAACTGACTATGGTTGGTGTTGCCGGAGGGAGATGTTGAAGTGTAACCCCGGGACTTGTCTTGTTTGGAGTTGGAAATAGAGTCACTTCAGGTGTCTGGCACAAGGACAAGGTTGTGCTGGGCCCTGAATGCATGGTGAGTGTCTTTAAAGACACACCCATGTAGCCCAGCAAAGTCGTGCACTCCTTCAGTCCCAGCACTCAGGGAGGCAGAGGCAGGTGGATCGCTGGGAGTTTAAGACCAACCTGGTCTACAAAGCGATTCCAGGACAGCCGGGGCTACACAGAGAAACCCTGTCTCAAAAAACTGAAGGGAAAAAAAAAAAAGAAAGAAAAAGATGCAGCCACTTAGATTGCACACTACAGGGGCTTAGTGACGACGGAGGCAGAGGTCGGACATCAGCTGCAGCCACGAGCTGGGCATTTCGGGGGTGGCTGGCCAACTCCAGAAGCAAGGAGACAGGCTGGAAACACAAGTTTCCTTCACAGCTCAGGGAGCCGGCCCTGCTGAAACCTCTTCTGTGGCTTCCCAGTCTCGGGCTGTGAGAGAAGGCAGTGGAATTGGCCTCACACACGGTGTCATGTGGTCTCTGTGCATGTGTGACAGTTCTGCGGGTGGCAGCTTCTGTTTCCTTAGTCTTGGGAAGTAAGGCTGATGCTCATTCCCTTCCTTCTCCTTTAGCTCAGCGAAGAGTTGGACCAGGTCGTTGAGAACTCAGAGCAGTCGGACGAGCGAGACAAGCAGCTGGTCCAAGTCCAAGGTCCAGGTGTCTTGCCGGGTAAGTGGGTTCAGGGTGCTGGCAGCTGGCCATGTGCTGCAGCCCCAGTCCAGGCGCTGTGCCAGCTGAGGGAGGGGAGGCCTCGGCTCTGCCCCAGTTCTACAGCCCTACGTATTTAATCGGCCTCCGGCTGGGGACGCGCCTATTCAAGGTCTGCGTTCTTGATAGTGGGTTTGAAACTGTTCAGAGGCCAGGCCATCCCTTCCCCCTGAGGCGGTGCTGGTGAAACAGCTCACACCATGCCTCCATCGTAGCCCGGTGGGCTCCTTCAGCTGGGCTTATGTGTCTTTCGTGTCCATCTGCCCGGCAGGGGCGGCCTGAGCTGTTTCCTTCTTCTTTCTGGAATTCTCAACCCTGTCTTTTAAAGACTTGTATTCATTTGTGGATGTGTGTCTGTGTGGGAGCATGGCACCTATGTGCGGATGCCCGAAGAGGGCATGGGATTTCCCGGGGCGGGGTGGAGGGGATTGAGAACACCTGACGTGGGGGCTGGGCACTGGAAGTTGGGTCCTCTGCAAGAGCAGCAGGTGCTCTTTGTCTCCCGAGCCATCAGTCAGCCCCCTTCTAAACTTTAAATCATTACTGTGTCGTGGGGGCACCTGATACCTCCATGTGGGCACGAAGGCCGTGGTGTGTTCATGGAGAACAGATGACAGCTCTGTGTAGTTGCTCTCCTTCCACCTTTACATGGGCTCCCGGAGTTGAGCTCAGGCTGCCAGCTCGTGGGGTGAGCCGTGGCTGCCCTTCCTCTGCTAGTTAATGCCCGATGACTCCTCGGCTCCCTGCTGATCGCTGGCTACAGTGTCTCAGCCCTCCTGACAGGGTCAGTGTCCACCCTCCAGTACTGTCCTCTGCGCCCCTGGCCCTGTTGCTGCTGCAGATTGGGGTTTGCTTGTCTCCCACCGAAGTCTTTTCCCCAGGGAAACCTAGTGACAGCGGCACAGCTGTTCACCTTAGCCTTACCAGTGGATGTGAGTGAGTGGACAGAAGCCTGGCTTGGTTCCAGCTCTTTGGGTGAGCTGGGGAGTTCTGTTCTGTTCTTTTGGTTCCTCTGTCTGTGTGGGAGAGGAAGTCCTGTGATTCTGCCAACTAAGAGGAGGACCGCGGAGTGGAGCAAACGCCCCAGTGCTCTCCCATTTTGGGCTGCGCCATCCCACCCCCAGCCAGCCGTGCCCCAACTGCCACATTTAATTCTTGTAAGGGCTCCTCGTGGTGGCAGCTTCGTTCTGTAGACGTGGGCCTCAGACTCGGGCACTCTGACCCCAGCTCCCTTGCTGACTTGTGTGTGTGTGTGTGTTTAAACGTTTATTATTTTGTGTGACAGAGAATGGGGTAGGCATTGTGGCAGTCGGGACAACTTGTGGGAGTCAGATCTTCCCCTATGTGGGATCCAGGAATTGAACTCAGGCCGTGGGCCTTGCCAGTGGTTTTGTCCGCGGAGCCATCTTCCTGCCTGGGTTCTTTTTAAACTGACACATAGTGGTCCACATTTGTGGGTTCGCTGTGATAGTTCAGTAGTGCATTCTGTGGTGATTCCATCGTGGGAACTAGTGCGTCGCCTCATACACTTACTGCTTTGTGGTGAGACCATTAAAACTCTCAGATCTGCGCCATGCCACTGCTAACTGCTGCTGTGCAGGAGCCCTCAGGGCACACTGCTCCTGCCCGCTGTGTCTTCATACCTGGGGCCCACACCTCTCCTGCTCCCCATCCTTCTCAGGACCCGTTGCTTTCTTCTACCAGGTCAGCTGTTTCAGAGCCCACATGAGTGAGCTCATCATGACAGTTGGGCCAGTGTCTGTCCTTAGGTCCGTCCACATCACAGATGAAAAGAGTCCCTCTTCCTTTTTAGAGGCTTATGTAGTCCAGGCTGGTCTTGAACTCACTGAGGACGAATTGGAACTTTTAATTCCACCCTGACTGAGATTTTGGTTGAAAGGTAGTCTGCATAAATACGGAATGCTTTCACCTGGGCTGAAGACGCAGGCAGCCATTAGGCTGCTGTAAGCATCTAGATGGTCATCTTGTAATTGATCTACTCCAAACCCTGGTGTGCAAGATGAGAGTGGCCATACAGCTTGTGACCCAGTTTCCCCTTACTCTCCCTTCCGGACCATTGGGGATCAGTGCCAGGAGGCGTCGTGCCTGGTGGGGTCATTTCTCACCGTGGGGTCTCCTGGCTGGGGTAGAGCTCTATCCGTCTCTGCGTGTCTTTTGAGACGCGCGCTCTCCCTGGCCTAGAGCAAGCTGCCTAGGCAAGGCTGGATGGCCCACAAGGCCCCAGAGGGCTGCCGTCTCAACCGGCCCTGCTCTGGGACCACAAGCGAGCTCCCAGCTGTGCCTGTCTACATTCTCAGTCCTGGGGATTAGCTCCTCACGTCCTGCCCCTCACATTGGCTCCAGTTCCTGGCTTTTGTGCACACACAGCTCTTTGATACCAATTCTGTCTTCCCTGGGTACACTGACAGATCACACATTTCTCTTCTTTCATGTTTTTATTTTTATGTTTTGAGACAGGGTTTTATGTACCTCAGGCTGGCCATCTTGTGTAGGCCATCCCTCATGACAGAGCCGCCTCCCCAACCCCTGCTTTTCCTATTTTGATGTAGATACTTGCTGTTGGGAACTCCTTTTTGAAGCTGGGTCGCAGGCGTCCAGGCTGGCCTTGCTGGCCTTGCCATCTCACAGTCCTTGGCTTTCTGGTTGCTTGGGTTACAGAACTGGGCCTGTCTGTAACTTGACTCCACACTGACTCTTATTCCTCCCATTTAGGGTTTGCGGAGGCCCGAGTTTGTTTCCCAGCCCTTGTGCAGCACAGCTCACATCGCCTATAGCTAACTCTGGGAGAGCCAGCGCCCCTTCTGGCCTTTGCAGGCATCTCCCCCACTTAAATTAGCTTAAATTTTGCAGGTCGATGTTTTGTGACACAGTAATGCAGTATTCTGAATTTCATCATGAATTTACCCTTCCCAGAGGGTTATCCTGTGTGTGTGTGTCATAATCAGCCCTGTGTTCGAGGCTGAAACAGTTCCATCTCTGTTTCTTACCAATGATGAAGACTCCCAGCTTGGCTCATCACCAGAGGATTGTTTATCATCTTTATTTCTGAGACGTCGTGTCACGGAGGATAGTATTCTTGACTGTGGTGCTTCTGCCAGCAGGAGTTTGCGGTCCTGTCTTGTTCCTTTGTGCCTTGGCCTTCCAGGTTTCTACTGGGGAATCAGTGACCTAGCTTTTTTTTTCCTTTGTGGTTTTAGATGTCTCCCTCTCCCCTTTTCTTCATCTTTCTCTTCCCTCTCTCTTTTCTGTCTGTCCATCCATCCTTCTGTCTGGGTCTCTATCTCTGCTCTGGACAGCTTGCCTACAGTGTTTGACAGAGCAATTTCTTTGGAGAGACTAGAACTTGAGTCCATGCTCAGCCCTTATCAGTGGTTTTTAGTTATTTTAAGAAAACATGTTCCCTGTGCTTCCTTCATTGCCTTTCCTCTGATCTCCCCTGTGTGGACCTTCTCTTGCTGGCTTTGCATAGATGCTAGAGGCTTTCCTTGTAGCTTTGGCTTGGCTACAGCTGGCTTACTTCAGTAACCCCAACGTCAACCCCAACCCCAGTGCTGCTTGGTCTCGTCTGCTGTTGCCTTTCCAGTTGTATTTCCGATTTATCTCTCACCCCTCACCCCTGAGAATGTCTCTCTGTGTAGCCTGGTTGTCTGGAACTCACTCTGTAGACCAGGCTGGCCCTTGAACTTGCAGAGACTGCTTGTGTCTTCCTCCCCAATGCCACACCCAACTCGTCTCTCAGTTCTCAGGGACTGAGCCTGTTCTTCAGAGCTTCTCTTCTCGGTTCTCAGGGACTGAGCCTGTCCTTCAGAGCAGCCGCTTTTCTGGTTTCACTGAGGAACTGCTTGTTTCCTCTCACTGTTCTTAGTTGTCACTTGGAATTCCTCCTGCGTTTCCGCTAGTTCCTGGAGAACTGGGCCCTGGTGGTGTCATTTCCTTGCTTGTGCCTCACATGGTGTTCCGTGTAATTTCATACCTGCATGTAGTACGCCAATAAAAGTGTGCCCGTGCCTGCCCTCTGTCCTCCCAACCCGCTCTGTCACTGCTGACCCTGTAATTCCGTCTGAGAGAGAGCACGGGGACTTGCCTTTGTGAATCTACGTCTTGTAACTCAAAGTTGTCTAGATCCATAAGGTTCTGAAAGTAGCATGTTCCACTTTTCTTTGTGTGTTCACACGTGAGCATGCGTATGTATGTGCACACGTGAGTGCATGTGTGAGCTGTTCCAGCCTATGAATGGTGACACATGTAATCCGGGTCTTTTCTTCTTGGTTAGACCTGTCTGGGAATCGGCGTTTGGAAGTTTGCTAAGGTGATTGTGAATGTAGCCAGACTGGCAGCGCAGACTTTCCTCACGAGCTGGGGAGATGGCTCGGAGCTAAGGAGCCTGCCGACCCGAGAGCGTTCTTCAGCCGTGGATGGGGTGTCTGCCGCGGCAGGAGCTGGCCATGCTGGTCTGTGTACCGTTGAACTTCTGTCTGGCTGCGTTGAGGCTGGTCGTTCTCTTCCCCTTCAGCTGTGTAGCGCTGTGTTCTGTGGAGTTGACGTGGGTGTGCTAAACTTACAGTCATCGCAGCTCCTGGGTGAATTAGCCTTCGGTCACAAGTCTCTGTTGTCCAGTGCAGTATGGCCTCTCCTTAAGGTTTTTACGATTCGGGTTTTCATTTTCTTTGAATGTCATTTTCCATTCTTTTGCTTTAATCCTGTATGTGAAGTCAGTTCCTTTTAGGCAATATAATATATGTTTAATATATAAATGTAATAAGTATATATTTTAATTTTTAAGGTTTACTTATTTGGCATGTGCAAATGTCTACCAGCATTGGAGGGCCTGGGAGTTGCAGACAGTTGTGAGGTGCCCTGTGGTGCAGGTCCTCAGGTCCTCCACAAGAGCGACAAGTGTCCTAACTACTGAGCCATCTCTGCAGTCCAGCAGTGCCATCCTGTCCCACCTGCGCCTTCAGAGCAGCGGTACTGCTGCAGCCTTGCGTGGGTCCTCCTGCTGTTCCCAGAGTCCTCTGCTCTCCCGCTTTGCTGGTTGCTGCAGCTCAGTGGCTTCTCACCAGCCGGTCAGGCTGGTCACTTTGCCTCTCTGGGGTTTACAGCTATAGGTCTTTCTGCTGCTAAGTCGTGGTTGTTGATTGACTTTGAGAGTGCCAAGAGGGGCAGTGACACTTCTGGGCAGTGTGACCGCTTCTCTAAGGAGGACAAAGCACAGAGAAGCACAGAGAAGCATGTGGACGGACATGGCACCCGTCGGTGCTCAGATTGAGGAAGGAGGGAGGAGGAAGAGTCACAGAGCCACTCTCTGCTTCCTGCTGCTTTGAGCCGAGCCACTCTGCCCTGTGGCCGTCTCCCCACAGATGCGGCCGCTGACCCTCGTGAGCCACTTCAACCCCTGTAAGTTGTTCTCTTAGGTCTGCTGTCACAGTGACACAAACATGGCTCCCAGAGGACACTGCGAACGTCCTCCAGGGTGGTCTGTGCACACGGACGCCTCAGTGTGCTGTCGTAGAAGGCCTTTACTCCTCTGGCCTTCCTGACAGGCAGGCTGTGTTGCTGGGTGTAAAATTCCCGGCTGTAGGGTTCCCGCTGGGGCCGGCTGTTGCTCTAGTGGTACGCCCTTGGCGCGGCATCACCTCTGTGTGCACACTTAGCAGCTTTGTCTTGTGCTTTTGGCAGTTTCACTGTGACAGGCCGTGGTGTAACTCTGGTCACGTGTGCATCGTGACAGGCTGTGGTGCAGCACTCTCTCTGGTCACACCCGTCTGAGCTTCTCTGGCCTCTGTACACATCTTTCCTAGGACTGAGAAAGTTTTCTGTCCGTTTCATCGAGGTTTCTGTTCCCTCAGTGTTTTCCACGCAGCTGTGGAGTATTCCACGAACTGGAAGAAAGGTGCACACGCCCTCTCCCTCTCCTGAGGCCTCACTGGCCCGTGTTTCCTGTTCGCATCCTGCATCCTGTCTCCCTGAAGTCTTTAATCACAGGCATTTCTGTGTGTGAGCTGCTTGGGGCTCTTGACCAGTGTGGTCCCCTGCTGGGGTCCCTGAAGGCCTGGCTGCCACTCAGCTAGACACACACCCACACACCCCCACACCCCCACAGACATACCCACACACCCACACCCACACTTGCACACACACACCCACATACCCCCACCCACACATCCACACCCCCCCACACACACCCCATACCCCCCCACACACCCACATACACACACACACACCCCCGACACACACACCCCACACACACACCCCACACCCCCCACACACACACCCCCACATACACACCCACACACACCCACACACACACACCCCACACACACACCCCACACACACACCCCACACCAACACCCCCCCCCACACCCACACCCCCACACACCACCCACACCCCCCACACACACACACACACACCCACACACACCCCACACACACACCCACACACACCCCCACCCACCCACACACACACACCACCCACACCCCCACACACCCGCTTGGCTTCCCCACCCCTTGGACTCTCCCGCCAGTGACTTGTACATATCACAGGTCCACAGAATGTCATTTGGGGGGTGGCATGAATCTCCAGCAAACAGTTAGACTTTTGTGCCTCTCACAGGCCTTCTCTCCACAGGAAGATGCCCTCTGCTGTCTTCCTGTGTTTGCCCATTCTTAAATGCCGCTGTCACTAAATTTCAGATTCATTGTTCTGGTCTCACAGTTGTCACCTGAGGCAGGGGGTGTGATCCCGCACTCCTGGAGCTGTGGTTCGAGCTGGGGAGCAGAAGCACCATGGGAAGGTGAACCCAGGTTGCCGTGACAGCTGCCATCTTGGGTGGCTCCTAACAGGAGCCGCCCACGCTTGCGGCCCGGTGTCTTCCATCAAGGTCTTGCAGACCTGGTCTCCAGTGAAAGCTCTCTTCAGCTTGGAGAAAGCTGCCTTCCCCTGCTCCCTGCCCCGGCTCTGCACTTGGTTCCGCTTCAGCTAAAGACCCGCCCTCAGGGTCTCATTTAGGATAATACGTCCACAGCCCCCGTTCCATGTTCATTCACACTGGGGGTTAATGCGTGTGTTACTTTCCTCATTCCTGTGACAAAATACCCAACGGGGAGCAACAGGAGGCAGGAGGGTTTAGTTTGGCTCACGGTTTGAGAGACACAGTCCACCCTACTCAGCGGCAGGAACAGGCATTGCTGGTCACGTGACCCCTGTATCAGGTAGCAAAGGGAGGCGAGTGAGGCGCTCAGCAGGGAGACTGTGTCCTGTTAACCTCAAGGGAAGGTTTCCTGGGAAAGGGGCCTTCTGGGTGAAAAGGGTGGAGCTGGTGATGACCATTCTTCAAAACAGGCAAGGAGTGGCAGGCGGGGTGGCTGTGGCTGGGAGGGGAGAGACAGAGCTGGTGTTTCTCCACACCTTTTGTGCTGAGGGCTGGGAGGAGGCAGCCTGCCGCCAGCGGCTTGGTGACTGTGGTGTCCCGTGGACAGGCGTGGACAGCGAGTCCGCTTCCAGCAGCATCCGCTTCAGCAAGGCCTGCCTGAAGAACGTCTTCTCCGTGCTGCTCAGCTTCATCTACCTGCTGCTCATGGCGGTGGCCGTCTTCCTCGTCTACCAGACCATCACAGACTTCCGAGAAAAGCTCAAGCACCCTGTCATGTCCGTATCGTACAAGGAGGTGGACCGCTATGACGCTCCAGGTACGGTGGCCAGGGTTTCAGCCAGGGAGCCTCGCCCTGAGCCACCGCTGTGTTCCCAGCACAGGCAGGGTGGAGCAGGACAGAGTGGAGCTGTAGACGTGGGTCTGGGAGTCAGTGCCAGACCCTGGAGCACTGGGGCGGGGGGGCGGGCGGGGGAGCAAGGAGAGCAGCATTGGAGCCAGGCT
Organism: Meriones unguiculatus; assembly: GCF_030254825.1. NCBI lineage: Eukaryota > Metazoa > Chordata > Mammalia > Rodentia > Muridae > Meriones > Meriones unguiculatus. The sequence goes on from NC_083359.1 coordinate 109,883,855, forward strand.
TTGTTAGGCATGAGGTGGGCAGCAGGGGAGGAGCAGGGGCCAGGGTGTGTGTGGGGAGGCAGGGGCCTCGGTGGAGAGAGAACCCTGGCTAGAGCTGAAGGCCAGAGATGAAGGGCAGTGTCTTAGTTACTTTTCTATTGCCGAGACAGCGCCCTGAGCAAGGCAACTCATAAGAGAAAGCATTTCATTGGTTCACTGCTCAGAGGGGTAGAGGCCATGATGGTGGACAAAGGCGTGGTAGTAACAGCTGGAATGGAGAGCAGGAGGCAGAAAGCACGCTGGGAACGGTGCCAGCCTTTGAGAGCACCAGCCTGCCCCTGTGACACAGCTTTTCCACCAAGGAGACACTTTTTAGTCCTTTCCAGACAGCTCCACCAACTGGGGATGGCATATATGGCAAAGGAGCCCGAGGGGCCATTGTCCTTCCCAGTGCCCCAAGAGTCAAGGCCAGAGCAGGGCGTAGGAAGGCGATGGGATGTGGAGGCAGGTGAGCAGCCGTGAGGGCTCCAGGCCGTTCTGCGTATCCCTGAGTTCTGTTGTCCACCAGAGTGGGTGATCGGCTGGCACCCTAAGTTGGCATTGGAGAAGGAAGGTGGGCTCAAGCCTTGCCCACCATGAGTGTGCCACCTGCTCTGACCCTGAATGACACCCGGGACTTCCTGCTCAAGGCTAGGGCCAGATCTCTGCCTGCCAGGGGCTCCCCGACAGTCACCGTGCAGCCAGGCCTGGTTATCTCCTTCTTTCCCTGGCTTTGCTGTGTCTGCTTCTGCCTCTTTGTGGGACTTCCCTGCAGTCTTTGATCCCTCGGCTCGGCCTCAGTGCCATGAGTTGTTGTCAGTGTTTCTGGGAGCCTGAGTGAGAACAAGGACACTCTATGTGATTTGTGTTCTTGGCTCCAGCAGAGCCTAAAATGAGTTCTTGGGAGCCTCAGAGCACAGCCTTTATAGCACCCGGCAGGCAGGCCCTGCGGGGCACCGCTGTGCCGTGAGGGAGATGTCCTGGCGGAAGCCACATTCCAGGCAGGGTAAGGGAGGCTGGCTGAGGTGGTGGGGACCCCCACTGGAGTAGGGCCATGCCTTGCTCCTCTCCCTCTTCTCCTCCTTCCTGGCACAGTACCGAGGAGGTAGGTGTGAGGTAAGGCTGGGTGCTCAGGACTGTGACTGACCTGTGCCAATCTGTGTGTGTTCCAGGGATTGCCCTATACCCCGGTCAGGCTCAGCTGCTCAGCTGTAAGCATCACTATGAGGTCATTCCGCCTCTTGCCAGCCCTGGCCAGCCTGGAGACAGGAACTGCACCACGGAGAGGATCAACTACACCCACCCCTTCTCCAATCACACTGTGGTAATGCCACTAGTCACATGCCCTAAGGACTCCAGCCTTCCCCTCCCTGTATTGTCTTGGCATGGGTCTTCAGTCCCTGGCAGATGAGTGGTGTGGTGTGTGTGCTACTGGGGCTGATAACCCTCAGGGCTTCTTGGTGGGGGCAGGTGTGCTTCCAGGAATGAAGATGGTACACTGGTCTGTGGTGAGGGAGCTGGCAGCACACGCCACACAGCACAGCTCGCTGGTAACTCCCGCAGAGCACACCTGTCAGGGTTCCTGGCCAGGGACATGGCTTTGCATTCTTAAGTCTTGGCTCTTTTCCTTCGTCAAGAGGGACTGAAGGGCCAGTGAAAGCTTTCCATCGACACAGGACATTGCCGCCTGTGGTGGTCCGAGTGAGAATGGCTCCCATTTTGAATGTTTCAGTGCTTGGTCCCCAGTTAGTGGAACCATTTGGGAAGGATTAGAAGGTGTGGCCTGGCTGGAGAAGTGTGTCACTGGGGGTGGGCTTTGAGGTTTCAAAAGCCCATGCTAGGCCTACTGGCATGCTCTCTCTCTCCCCATCTTCCTGCCCATGGGTCAGATGTAAGCTCTTAGCTATTTCTCCAGCACCGTGCCTGCCGTGTCCTGCTGTGCTCACGGCCATGATTATAATGACTAACCCTCTGAGGCTGTCAGCCAGCCCCAGTTAAATGCTTTATTTTGTTGTCTGGGTCACAGTGTGTCTTCACAGCAGCAGAGCAGTGACTGAGACACTGACCATGGACCAACACTGCCCATCTGGGAAGGGGGATGGTGGGGGTGGCTCAGAGGGCCTTAGAGGAGAATGTGAGATGCAGCTATGGACAGAAGCAAAGGCCAGTGCGTGTATCCTGCTGTGGGGCCTCCTGCCCCTGAGGGTGAGAGGAATCGCTGTGTTCAAGATGAAGGGCTGCTCTAAGACTGGCTGATCCTTTCCCAGGCCCCTCCGAAAGCCTGATGATGTGGTTTCTGTTCCCTGCAAAACAAGGTAGGGTAGGGCATGAGGACAGCCCCACACACTGAGGAAGGCTGCACAGGCTGACCAGAAGGCCGGAGGAGCCAGTGTAAGGTGCCTGGAATTAGTCGACGAGGCTTGCCAGTCAGAGAAGGCTCACAACCCAGGACAGAAATGCCAGGCGGTGTCAGCCTCTGGCCCCCAGCGCAGCATGGCTGAGTTTGGAACACGGCTGACTGCTGTGACTCAAGAACTTTGCCCTCCCTGGTTGCAGAGCTGCAGGGCAAGGTGCTTCTCTGGATGCCAGGCCTCAGCCGAGGCGGAGGGAAGGCCCTTAGCTCAGGCGTGGAGACAGGACTGCTGTAGGACTCTCCTCGGGTCAAGGCCTGGGCTTCTGGTGTTCTCTGACCACGGTGCCTCCATGGCTGGCCTTCAGGCAGGCAGATGTAAGCCCCGAGGGAGACACCCACCCTTGGCATCAGAATCCTTTATTCCTAACTGAGAATGGACAGTTGGTAGTCACTGGACTTTTCCATGAAGCCAACACTAAATGAAAGAGCCTGAAATGAAGGAGCAGAACCCAGTCTGGAAGAGGGAGGCTGTAGCCAGGAAAGCAGTCTGGATTCCCGGCTCTCCTCACCCCTCTGAGAAACACAGTGGCTGTGGGTGCCGCTGTGCCCATTCTGGGAACCTCTTCCTCTCCCCCTGTTGGCTGGCATATTTCCTAGGAGGCAGCTGCTCTCACATAGAGCTGTTTTATTTTCTGTAGTTCATAATTTAAATATAAAACCTGTGAAACAAGGACACAGAAGGAAGGGTGTTCTCAAAGGAAGGAAGGTCGATGCATTCACTACCCCAGTTCTGAGGGATGGTTAATTTTCTTCATCAACTCCTTCTGGCCACGAGCTGGGAGCCTCAAAGAAGTTTCCTCCTCCCGTTCAACTGCTCCCTGAGCAAAAGCCAGTGTGAAATGATGTAATGGGACTGGTGTGGAGTCCCAGGCACCCAGAACTGAGGTGTGAGGACCTTGCTCACAGTGAGACTCTGTCTCAGAAAAGGAAACGAGTAAGATGCACGCACCAGAGTGTCCACAGCTGCTCAGACACTCCGGTGACAGCCACCCAGGGCCTGCGCTTCTGCTAGTGTGCAGATGGCCTTCCTGCTGCTCTCGGGGAAACTCCGGTTGCCTTGGCCTCACCCACAGGCTGCTGCGTCGCTGGGTTGCTTGGAGCCGCAGCAGACTGTTAGGAAACTGCGCTTGGGATCGGCACTTTTTTGGTTGGTTGGTTTGCTTTTTTGCAGTCAGCTCCCAGCTTGAGTCATCTGGGGACTGGGGCTGAGGTGGCCGGCTAGGAGGAGGCCTGTTCTCACCCTGCCCTTCCCAGATGTTACTGTGCAGGCATTGTCCTGTGACAGTGACCTCCATTGAGGGTCTTGTGGGGTCACTCTGCATAAGTCTTGAGGCTTTCGTTGACTTTCTGGTTTCTTGTGCTTTGGAGTACTTGCAGTTTGCCTGTGGCCGTGATCTGCTTTTGTACAGGAGGCAGCAGCACCTGTCCCGGCTGCGGGCTGGTATCTCACCGCTTCCTCTCCCACCACAGCTGACGCTCACGCCGCCTCTGGGGCTTTGCTAGCTCCCGTATAATTCGGTCACAGCAGACCAAGTGTGCTAATCAGAGTTCAGGCCTAGCCGGTGTGCAAACCCCTTCCTGGTGGAGCTGCCGTCAGGGCAGCTTCTGTCCCTGAGCGGCCTGGCTGGCAGGCAGGCTCACAGGGGCACTCACTGCTGCTTCGTGGGGCTGCCCAGCAGTGTTCCCTGTTGTCCTGTCCCCGTGGTCAGGGGCGTGAGAGGTGAGGGAAGGCGAGGCGGGGTGGTGAGGTAGCATTCTCGTCTTAACATCACTTCAGTTCTCTCCGGTGAGAGCATCCTGGTGCGTTTAGTTGGACCTTTCGAGGCAGTTTAAAGAGCATTTGGAGGTGAGGAGTGCATACTCCAACAACTAGGACACTGGAAGAATAACGTGGAGGGGGCTGGCCTGGCCCGAGTCACCCGACAGAGCAGGCGATGCCTCGGGCAGCGCAGCCCTGGCTCGGGGGCAGTGGAGGGTGAGAGAAGGCGGGCAAGGCTGAGAGCCGGGTGCTTACTAAAGCCAGGGGTCTGCGGTGTGTACATGTAAGGTTAAAATCATGACAGGGACATGCTGGGGAACACTGAGGGTTGGCACACCTTAGCGAGCCAGCCTGCCCAGAAGGTGCAAGAGGAAACAGGAGTCACTCACTGATTTGCATTGGAAGACTCACGTGTAGTAGACATTAGGACAAAGTCAACTGGGGCACACAGACTCATAAAAGCAAACACCCTTATCCAGTGGAAATGTCCCATGACGGCCCAGCCAGCTGGGCTGAGAAGTCCCCACGGCCAGCTTGCACCCCTGGGTGGAGGGCTTGGCTGTAGTCCCTGGAGGCTGCTGGGGGACCCTCTGCATTTGCCAGGCAGGGCTTGTGGCCGAGCATCTGTGCATGTGTGAGAGTCAGGAGCACGCAGCTCTGAGCGCTGAGGCCCTGGCTTTCTGTCCCTGCAGCAGTCGGCCCTGATTGTCCAGGGGCCGCAGGAGGTGAAGAAGCGAGAGCTGGTGTTTCTCCAGTTCCGCCTGAACCAGAGCAACGAGGACTTCAGCGCCATTGACTACCTCCTCTTCTCCTCTTTCCAGGAGTTCATGCAAAGGTGGCTGTTCACAGTTCATGGCCTCCCCTGCCTTGCTGGAGATGTGGGGGTGAGGGTGGGAAAGGGGAGCTGGCCCAGGACAGGACCTGGTGGCCCAGGACGCTGACAGCACTTTAGCAGGCGTGGGTGTAGGGTTGCTGGCTCTCTGCCTGCAGCGCTGTCCCGGGGAGGGCTCTGTCGGCCTGAGGTGCTGAGGAACAGGGCGCTGCCCTCTGGAGGTGAGCCTCCCGGGCTGCAGAGTCCTGCCTGCTGCCTGCTCAGGGGAGCACTGCACTGCTGTCTCCAGGGCCGAGCACACTTGGGAGGGGAGGAATGTGCCTGTCTGTCCCTGTCTAGTCCAGCTGAACAGGAAGTCACACATTGCTCTGCTTTCCTTCCATTGGGGAGCTCTGGGCCCTGGCCTCAGGATCTCCGAGCCAGCACCTTTCCTGCTTGTAGCCTGCCTGTCCTGCCTCCTGGAAGTCGTCACCCTGAGCCACTTCAGGAAGGGCCCTCAGCCTGGCACTGTTGCTTTTGTGTTTATTCCCCAGCAGTTTCGCACATGTATACGGTGCTTTTTGGTCATTTCCACTCTTGCTCTTGTCCCCCTCCACCCGCTGAATCCCTATTCTTCTCAATGAATGCCCTACCTCCCTTCGTGTCTTTTTTTTTTCCCCATGGGAAGTACTGTTTAATTAGAGCTGCCTGCGTGAGCGTGGGTGGGGCCGAGGTGGCTGCTCCAGCCTCTCCCAGCAGCCAGTGGCTGCTGAGGTTCCCTGGGAGGATATGCTGACTGACAGGCCCCGCAATGCAGACAGGCACCACAGTGCAGTCAGCGGCTGTCGCATCCAGAGATGTCGCCATCTTCCTGGCCTTACATACCTCCTGTCCCCTCTTCTGTAATTCTCCAGTGGTCCCTGTCCTTCAGATTGGGCGTGTCATGGCTGTCCCTTCTAGGGCCAAGCACTGTTTTTGAGGCAGGGTATTACTCCAGCCCAGGCTGTTCTGGATTCAGGATCCCCCTGCCTCAGCCTCCAGGTGCTGGGTTGACGGGTCTGTACCGCTCTGCCTGGCTCTGCCCTGCGGTTTGCGCTTGCTTCCTCGTGCTGGGTCTGCACACACAGCTCCCGGGAGACGCTCGGAGGGAGGCTGAGTTCGTTGAGTGCAGCAAGCCGTACTTCAGGGAACTTCTGGAAACCCCAGTGTGGGTGACTAAGATGGAGGGAGGGGTGCTGTGGAAAAGAGGTGTGCCCATGGTGGAGGTGGAGTTATGGGCAGGAATCACTGCTGCCAACTGGTGGAGACTAAATAGAGGTAAAGAGAGCTGCGCGTTGCTTTTGAGGCTAACCAGCCTGATAAGGTGCCCAGATCTGAGGGGGCAGGGACCCCACGATCCCGATTGTACAGAAAGGGCCCAGCTTGAGACAGGAGTAGTTTGCTTTGGCCACAGTGGGCTCCAGCGTCAGGCCCGGTCAGCCTGGACCTCCCTTCCCTCCCAAGCCCGGACAAGGCAGGCTTCATGCAGGCCTGCGAGAGCGCCTACTCCAGCTGGAAGTTCTCTGGCGGCTTCCGCACCTGGGTCAAGATGTCGCTGGTGAAGACCAAGGAGGAGGACGGCCGAGAAGCTGTTGAGTTCCGGCAGGAGGTAGTGGTTTGTTTCCTTGTCACACTTGAGGCTGGGGTGGATGGGGACTTTGAGGGCGGGGCTTTGGGGTAGGTCCCAAGGACAGGGAGACCTTTGGTGGCCCTCAGGAGGGCTTCCCGTGCTGGGCACAGTTCAGCAGCTAGACTTCTCCACAGAACCATCTCTGCCTTGTACAACTGGGAAGCATTTCCTTATGCTGCCTGGATTGGTACAGCTGAGGCGAGGCCAGGCCCTGTGAGGGCGTGAGTGCCTGTGAGGAAGCAGGAGAACACGAGCTGATTGGAAAGCTTGGGCTTCCTCAGGCTGGAGCCAGAATGCTGGGTGTTGAGGCAGGAGGATTGCTGGGTATCTTTTACTGAGATCTGGGAGGACTGGAAGGGCAGGGCCATGGGGATGGCAGGGCCGCCTCGCAGCAGACCTGCAGCTCCCCCAGAGGAGGCGGTGGCCTTGTTCTCCACGCACAGAGCGTCCACACCCAGGTCTAGTCAAGGGACAGGATTTTCCCCACCTTAGGTGGTGACAGCAAGACGGTGACTGCCCAGCCCACAAGGGCTTCCCTCACTCCTGGGCAGCCCTGCGACAAACCTCAGCGTCTTCCCAAGGCTGTGGCACAGCTGCTTTCATAGCCGACGGGCGTTTTCTCGTGTGTGCCTGCTGAATATTTACACTTGCTAGTGTGGAGTGCAGGCCACACTTCGTCCCCGTAGACTCGAAGGCTTGCGCTGTTCAGCTCTTTAAGTATTTTGACATTTGGGATTTTCTTTTTCTTCTTTTTTAAGATTTATTTACTTGTTATGTGTACAGTGTTCTGCCTGCATTATGCCTACACACCAGAAGAGGGCAGCAGATCTCACTATAGATGGTTGTGAGCCACCATGTGGCTGCTGGGAATTGAACTCAAGGACGTTTGGAAGAGCAGCCAGTACTCTTAACCTCTGATCCATCACTCCAGCCCAAAAATTGGGATTTTCATTGCTTTGAATTTGTCTTTTGAAGTGGATTGACAATGGCTTACCTGTGAGTCTGCAGATTTCAGTCACCGTTCTAAGCACTAGCAGGCATTGTGGTCTCTCCTGAAGAACTAGCAGCTGCAGGAAAGCCCTGGCTCTTGAACCAGTTCAAAGGTCTCGTATGTGGGGCTTGGCTTTCTTTCTCCCAGAGATGCTGTTAGGAGAGCCGAGGCCAAGAGCCCCTTCCTGCTCTTACTGCTTGTCCGCTCTGCACCTAGACCAGTGTGGTTAATTACATCGACCAGAGGCCTGCCTCGGAGAGGAGCGCGCAACTGTTCTTCGTGGTCTTCGAATGGAAAGACCCCTTTATCCAGAAGGTCCAGGATGTAAGTACCGCCAAGAGCGTGTGCTTCACTTTATCCCAAGATGCTCTGAGGGACCGTAGCAACAGGGAAGAGATGCTAAAGCTTCAGATCCCAGGTGGACAGACTGTGCTGTCGCCCCTGACACTGAAGATTGGCCCAGGCTCTGTGTGAGGGGTGAAGGCGTGACGCTTACTAAGACCAACAGGGTGAAAGGAAACAGTTTGGGGCCCTGTGTGCCATGGTGTGCGCCCTGATTTTCTTTATTCTGATCTACCTATTGTGAGAGGCTTTTATGGGCCAAGGAGAGCCCCTGGAGCCCCTGAATCGTGCAGTCCTGAAGGCAGAGGTGCTACGAAATCTAATGCAGTGCGGGGTTCTATGGTGCCCACACCACGATGTGCGCCATAGTCACTACCCCAGGCAGCAGGCTGGCGTGAAAGGCTGTTGGGGGAGGGAGAAGAGGGAGGGCCTGGGGAAGGGGCAGAGGCGGTGGACGTGTAGACAGGCAGACAGACAGGAACAGAGCCAGGAAAGCAGAGAAGAGGGGCCGAGAGGGGGCGTATGTCTAGAACAAGAGGAGAGGGAGGATGCCGGAAGCAGGGAGAGCTGCCGTGCGGGCCTTTCATCTGGCCACACTCACCTGGTGGTGGTGGGCCATGACGTAAGCAATTGCGAGGGCCCTGAGGGCAGGCCAGTGGACCGCCTGACCCTGACAGGAGGTGTGAACGTGGGCGGACGGCCCACTGAACCAGGCCTGCAGGTGTCTTTCTTTGTTTAAACCACACAGGGGATTCCAAAATTAACTCTGCCGAGTCTGGTGAGGGAGCACCCTCCGAGGAAGGGAGCTCGTGTAGCATGCACAAGGCCCGGAGTCCATGCACTACCACTGCACAGACGAGAGTCCCTAGTGAGCACCCCGCTATTGCTCTAAATCACGACAGTAAACAGAGCTCTGTGGGATAAACAACTTTGGCAAAGGAAAAAAGGTTTGGCTGAGTGGGTGGAGGAAGTGCCAAGTTTAAGGATTAGCTTTTCTAGCTGGGACCACATCCCAGCAAGGGAGGAAGGAGCAGGCCACGGGATGAGCCTGCGGGACAGAGCTCAAAGCTGAGGTAACGTGACAGCACCCCGTTCTCACACCTGCCTCTAGGGGCCGAGGTGTGCCCGGGCCTGAGCGCGTGCCTGTGTGCCTGTGCTTGCGTGTGTGTGTGTGTGTGTGTGTGTGTGTGTGTGTGTGCCTGTGTTTATCTGTGTGCGTGCCTGTGTATGGCTTGGGTATAGTTTCAGGGGAATTTACTTGAGTCACTTTTTGGATTAAGCCACAGAATTAAAACTCAGTCTGGATGTCTGATTGTACAGTTTTGAGGCTTCTCCAGTCATTCCTTAAAGCCCTTCTGAGCAGCTGCCCCGTAGGTCTGAACGCAGAGGCCCGTGACTCCAGAGTCTGAGGCTTCGGAGTCAGGGCTGGTGCCCCAACAGCCCCGTTTTGTGGGTTCCACAGATAATCACGGCCAATCCCTGGGACACCATCGCTCTGCTCTGCGGGGCCTTCCTGGCGTTGTTTAAAGCAGCAGAGTTTGCTAAACTGAGTGTGAAATGGATGATCAAGATCAGGAAGCGGTACCTTAAAAGAAGAGGCCAGGCGACAAACCACATAAGCTGAAGCGCGTCACAGCCCGCGAGCCCACGCCGAACTCTCCCGCTGACGACCGAGCCACCAGCAATCCTGTACTCACTTGAAAGGACGCTGCAGGGAAGGACAGCCTGTCGCTCTGTGCAGCCAAACCGGCCCAGGAGGAGGCTGTTCCGAGCCCAGAGGGAACCAGCCAGTAAATAACTGGAAACTTATTTAAGTATTAAATTATTGACGGATGTTTTATAGAGCTGCTTCGAGCCTTGGAGAGATCTGCAGATGGCAGCTTCTTCCGATTTGTTCATTAAATGGTTAAGCTCCAGGTTAAGGCTCCTTCACCTTAGGTTGTTTTTTCTTTCAAATGGACTCATGTGCCCTGTAGACACCGTCTGCTGTTACTAGACAAACAAGAACTTGTCAGAGCCTAGGTCAGGCTTTTCTCCTTAAATGTAACCCTGGTGGGGCCACTGTGTAGACCAGGCCTGCCTCTGCCTTCCCGGGGCTGGGAATGAAAGCCTGCCCCACCCTGGCCTTCCGGACTTCAGAGGCTCTGGAAACCAGTGGTCGCATTCTGAGGCACCAGACGCACGGCGCAGTGTATCTAGTGCGCGCCTACCTAGTGTATCTTGGTCTCATTGCCAGGTAAATAAAGTTGGGCTAATACAAAAGGAGTGAGTGTGAGTGCCCAATAACCCGACAGGCACCAGTGCTGGACTCACTGACGCTGTGACCACCAGCCCAGGTAGCGGGAGTCTGGATTGTCACTGAGAGGCTCCGACCTGAGCTAGGTCACTGCTTCCCGGGAGGTCAGCTGGGCACTGGTGGCAGGACGAGGGACACACCACAGTGAGTAAGCTGGCCACTTCCGGCCCTGACAATCCGCACCTGCTTAAAACCAAAACTCTGCTTTGCACGTGTCCAGAGGAGCATGGTGACACTGGGAGAACGCATGATTAGGCCTTAGGGAGCCGCCTGTGGGGGTAAACGCGGCATTCTGTCTGCACATTCAGCAGCAGGAAACTTTTGACCAAATCCCTAGAAATGAACTTGTGTAATGAAATATTCCCTGCTGCCTTTGTTTCCTAGATGTACAAGAATGTATTTCTTTTTAAGATTTGTTAGGTATACATATATAACATGTACATATATGTCTACATATATATAACAAATAAATATGTACATGTTTGTCTGCATGTACACCTGCACGCCACAAGAGGGCACCAGCTCTCACGAGATGGTTGTGAGCCACCATGTAGGTGCTGGGAATTGAACTCAGGACTTCTGGAAGAAGTCTCTCCAGCCCAAGAATGGAGATTTTTAACCTAAATCTTTTTTATAAAATACCATTAGAGTATAGTGTGTAAACACATATCAGTGGCATTAAAAATAAGTGAAAGACAATGTCTAGGGCAAGGCGCAGCCCAGCGCAGGAAGTGTGTGCTTAGCACGTGGGGCCCTGGTCACAAACTCCTCACCAGGCATCTACCGAGACCTGCCTCGGTGAACACTGGAGCGTCACTCTCCTGTACTGTGAAAAGCTGCGCTGTTACAGTTGCTTTAGGTGGCTCAGCAGTGTTCCTGCCTACTCGGCGTGAAAACCACTTCACCTCCCGGAAAGGCAACCTGTGTGTTGTGGTGGGGCCGTCTGGGCTGAGAGCAGAGTGACCCTGGAATGCCCTCTGCTTGAAAACACAGCAAAAATCTAAGCCGCTGTGCTGCAAGGAACGTTCCAGGGCCAGAGGCCGCTGTGCCGGCGTTTACCAGGTGTCTACCGGACACCGGGCAACAATCCCCCAGCCCTTCGAGCTGCTGCTGCTGTCAGACTAGGAGACGCCCCACCCACTGACTTAATTAAAACTAGCTTTAATGTTAAACCTGTCCTAGAACACATGGGGATGGGAAGCGGGAGATCTGATGAAGGTTTTTAGACTGTTAATCCGTGGACCAGGAACATCCTAACTTTAATCAGAACATATGTACATTGTGGCAATTTTCTGCAAATATCTTCCAGATATAAAAGAGCAGATGACATAAGGCAAAATACAAACATAGACTTTATTAAATGCTGCTCAATCCCCAGTGAAGAGCTTTCATTATAAAACAGTTTCCACGCAACTGCAAGGCGGGAGGTTGGAATGGTACTGACAACAGGCGTGAGAGATACCTGACCAGGTAAGAACATACACGGCTTCTACACAGTCCGCTCAGAGGACCCTACTGCGCTTCCCAAAGTAAAGCCAGGCAGTGCCAGCGAGCAGCCTGCATCACACCGTGGGGACTGAGCCTCTGCCCTGCAGGCAGGCCCAGGTCGGGAGGACTGGCGAGGCCCTGCTCCAGCCTTGCGGAGGAATGGAGGCGAGGTGGGCCCAGGGTCCCCGCCTGTCTGCTCTGGTCACGCCCTGGGGTGCTGCTGCGGAAGGGGTACTGGGAACAGTCAGAGTTTTGGTTTGCTTCCCCCAGCTTTTAATACCGTGTGCTTCAGAAGCCTGGAAATGTAAGGTGCGCAAATCCAGAGGATGGCAGTGTTTGCCGAGGCTAGCCCTCAGCCCATCCCCTCTCTAGGAGGGGTGAGGGAAGGGCGACACCTCAGGTCATCTAACGGCGGTTCTTCCCTCCAGTGGAACCGAGGTCTGCAGCAGCGTGAAAGCACATGAGAAAAGGGAAAGGTCCAGAAGACGACTTGATCTATGTGCAGCACAATCAGCGTTCAAGTCGTGATTTCTCACTCCCACAGTCACCTCACTCAACACAGATAACGTGACGGAACTGATGACAAAGTTTACAGTACACCATGGCCATGACATAGCACAGGGCTACGCTCAGTCCGTGTTTCTCTCGCTTACGCTTGCCAGGAAGAACTGGCTAATTAGGTACACTGCCGAGGTTTGCTCTCAAGTTCCCGATGTTCCCAGAAGCGGACAGGCCCGCCTCCCGGGGGGCGGCTCTTCACTGGGCACTCGTGCTGCTGAGGAGACTGTGCACGCTGTAAGCACTGTTCTGTCTCTCCAGAGCCTTCTTCAGCTTCAGCTCTTCCAACTTCTTCCATAATTCTTCACGTTCCAATTCTTTCTTTTTCTCCCTGGAGAGAAACCAACAGTTTTAAACGGAAGCTCAGGGAAGCCACTGGTTGGCAGCTCTGGGGAAAGAGCATTTCCGTTCCTGTGGATGCAGGCCGTGTGCCACACGGTGCTGACTTGGTGTGGTCACTAGAGTAACACTGAGGCCCTGGGGGACAGGCCGAAGCCCCGCCCTTCCCACACCCACAGAGTGGCAGTCTTCTACCCACATGTCTGTTTATGTTCAAACTTTGATCTTTAAATGAGGAATTTGGGTAATTTGGGTACAGGATGAACATATAAACATGGGCTCTTATTTCTAGCTCTCTCTTTAAAGACTGTGGTAAAGTACAGCTGGGATACAAAGTAAATAACTTGTAATAAATAGTCATACACATAAACCAAAAATAGATCTTTAACATGAAAAAAAATAATCTGGTGACATGAACGTGAGTCATCTACATTTTCCCACACTCCTTTCTGTCTGCTGCTTTCTGGGCACAGGTCATCTTCATTTCTGTCTGACCTTTGTGAAGCTTTTGTTTGTTTGACAGTCTCGGCTATGCAGTCCTGGCCCTGAAGCCAGAGATCTGACTGGCATCTTAAGTCAAAGCTGTTACAGCGTATTTCTGAGGATCCGCAGCCCTGGAACTGCCAGACTTTCAGGAAGGCAGTATGGACAACAGTTTGTATACATTACAGTGTACATGCTACTAGACAGTGAAATCTTGCGTCTCAGCAAGAGCTCAATGGAAGACCACAACCTAACCATCACAGGAAAGTCACGCAGTGAGTCACTTTACCAGATAGTGGTTTAGTGCTCAGAGACTCTCAGATTATAATGTCTGATGCCTTCAGCGTAGACCCAATGACTAGGAGATGGACTTTTCTCATCTGAGTAACGTTGAAATATCAAAACACATCAAGTACCTCTGCCTCTCGGCTTTGTAGGAATTAGTAAGGTCATCAAAAAGCTTGCCGTTCATCTCCATGAGGGTCTTCAGCACGTTGTACACGAGAGCCACGATAGTCCTGAAAGAAAGAAGCCAGTTCTGGGTTAGAGGCCGGCAGCTCTCATCCCAGCGGGGCTGTGTCAGGTGGTGGGACTGAAGTCAGAAACGGCTCACAGGAGCCAGGGGTGAAGTGCGCACCGCCCCCCCCCCTCCACCCCCCACCCCCCCCCACCCACACGATATGCTTAGGTTTCATGCTAGCTAAGAACAGAATATTCTGGTCCTCTTCATCTGTGATTTGTAGTCTGTGGGCAGCATGGTAAGGAATGTCACAGAAGTTGGAGTGTGTGAACTCTATGCTTCCCTGCGGTCCTGGGCTCCAGAACACGAGCTGCTGCTGGCTCAGCCACACTGTTTCCACAGTGGCACTGGACCACATGTGGGTAAGACCGAGCTAAGGAACACTCACAGGCAGCGCTATACAACTGTGATGTTAACTATCGCAGAGGTTACAAATCTGTGCAGGTTCCACATGAATCAGCGCTGAGGCAAGAGACTGAGTTCAAGGCTAGCCCATGCAGTTTACACTGTTAAGATTAAAAAACAACTTACTGATTCCAGTGCTCTTTGGAAATTTTATACAGACTGGCAAACATGATTGGCAGAATTTTGTCAATATTGTCTTCAATCAAACTGAGGATGTATTCGTTGTTCCAGAAGAACAATGCTCTTTCTGCAACCTACGAAAGATATCAGAAATGCCAACGTTCCCAGGGAAGGGGGAGGCACAGAATCAGGATGGCCCAAAGGGGGAAGCCGGTACCTGAAAGTGAGAGCTGGAGACGCACTTGGAGATCTGCTTGAAGAGCGGCTCCTCGATTTTTTTGAACTGTGTTGGTTCAATGACATCTAAGATTTCTTCAATTTCTCCTAGAAACATCACCTAGGTTTTTAAAAAAAAAAAGTTCTCTTAGAAAATCTACAACAGCAGGCAACCTGTACACTAGGAACTGGGCAGGGCTCAGAGCTGCGTTACCCTGGCCCCTCCCTGTTCCTCCTACTCTGGAGTAGGTTAAGGCTACAAAGCTTGACTTGAATCCATTTATTTTTATTAACACCCACCTCTTTCTGACTGCATGTTTTTGGCCAAAATTTCAGCAGTCCTCTGATCACCTACAAAAACAACAACCAACAAAGGTGAGTTGAACTTCGTGCGTGGCTGTGCATGTCCATAATCCTAGCACTTGGGGGGCTGAGGCAGGAGAATTCCAAGTTCTAGACCAGCCTGGGATGCAGCCAGATGCTGTTTCACTCCCACTACTTAATCTCATTCTGAAGTAAAGCAGTCAGTACATGCAAATTCCTATTTCTCCTTAGCCTTGGGCACGGGACGGACCAGGCCCATCTCTAGATCCTTGACATAGATGAGCAGACAGCGACTTTCATGAAGGAGACCAACGCAAGTGGACAGTTCCAGCTGAGCTCTAGCCTCAGCTCGTGAGGGTGTGACCTAACAGCTTCTCATCAGCTGAACTTGTAAGTACACACCATAAAAGCCAGAGTTCCCAAATCATTTCATGACTGACAAAATCAAGGTACAACAAAACTTTAAAACAGTTAAATTTCAACAGGTAAATTTTACTGATCCTAGGAAATTTACTAAGATTAGCTTACTAAATTATAACATGAGTTAAAAAAAAACTAGAAATAGCAAAATGGTTCAATTCAGTAGGTTAGAAGGAAAAACAAACCTAAATGACCTTACAAACTCTAGCAGACACATTTAGTTATACTCTCTTTTTAAAGGTTGATTTATTTATTATTTATACACTGTTCTGCTGCATGTGTGCCTGCGCACCAGATCTCATCATAGACGGTTGTGAACCACTGTGTGGTTGCTGGGAGTTGAACTCAGGACCTTTGGAAAACCAACCAGTGCTCTTAACCTCTGAGCCGTCTCTCCAGCCCTAGTTACACTGTTTACCAAGTGGGAATCACTGAGGATTTACAGGTAGTCTCTTCAGTGCTTATGGTTTCGTGTGTATCACTGGGCTAATTCTGATTTACCCTTAGAATCTGTTTGCAGCTGTGATAGAGAAACTATGTCAAGACAGGGTTTCTCTGTGTAGCCTTGGCTGTTCTGGTACCCCCTCTGTAGAGCAGGCTGGCCTCGAACTCACAGAGATCCACCTGTCTCTGCCTCCAGAGTGCTGGGCTAAAGGCCTGTACCATCACTGCCCTGCAGGTCTCTACTTTTCAAGTGAAAGATGAATGCCATGCATATCCATTTTCAAGCACCCCTTGGGTTAGCCTGAAATAGATGAATTTCAACCCTTCAGCTTCAGTATTTATATTTGCACTCATTTTACTTAAGGTTACAATGGTTTGTATAGTTGGATGAGCTCAAAATCCCAGCATTTGGGAGGCTGAGACAGGAGCTCAGCAAGTCTGAGGCCAGTCCAGGCTAAATACAGTTCTGAACAAGGTAGGCCTGAAGGTCTGCCATGCCTCTGCGCCTTCTGTTCTCACCTGCCTCATCTCAACAACTATTACCTTTTCACTCTGCTAAGCCGGCAACCCAGACTGCTAAGGTGAGGAACATTTTCAGTCTTCTTATGCTTTCTGTCTGAACAGAACTCGAGGGATGGTTCTGGGACTTGGGGGTTTCATTGTAAGAGGTGACAGACAGGCTCCAGTGAGGCTGGCTAAGCCACACACTGTTAACCCACCACCTCCCGGCTGTGCTCCCCTCCCAGTCTCCCCACGGTTGCTTCTACTGTGTGACAACTGACTACGCGGGCCGCGATGAAATGCCACTGCTCAGACACGCACATGAACAGGAGACACGTGCGTGAGCAGGAGTGCGCACTTACAGGCTCTGTCAGCGTTGTGTCTTTCTCCAGGAACTGCACAACACAGTACGCCAGCTGAGGGGCAGAGGCGAGTGGAAGAGACGTTAGTGAGGGAACGGGATGACGGGACACTGTCACACTGACACACAACGTGCCTCCAGTGCTAACTGCAGTCTGAAGTGAATATAACAGCTCCAGACTCAACCTTGACACCCCGTCTAGTCTTCCGGACTGTATCTACACACACAGCATATGCTGACGTGACATTCAGGTCACAGTGACCACGGCCGTCCTGAGAGGTCAGACGCCATCTCCATCCGTGTGAGAGCCACGCAGGGTCACACACTAAGCGGTTTAGGCCCTAGACCTGACCATCCTCTCCACATCTAATGCACTAGTAATACACAAACTCCTAACCAAACGTGCCAAAGCAGACTCCATAATTACACACCAACCTAGCATCTTACTTTCTCTCAAGTTCTTTGCCTTTATGTTATCGGAAATACTCATTTCATTTGCAATTTTTCTGAAATTACCTGAGCATGAAACAAAGCCAATCCTTTTGCAGTATGCATAGGAATAAGAACCTTCATTAGAAATTGCTTATGTTCTGCTTTCAGTGGCAATGCAAAGCCATTGATGATACTAGAGGGAAGAAAAGGCAGGGGAGGGTTAAGTGGTCACTCTCTCTCCAAAGGCCACACATCTATAGCACACACGGCTGGATGCTTCGCGCCGAGCTGGAAGGCAGAACTGCTACTGCGTTCTGGCCCTCCAGCACATGTGAGCCGACACCTACAGAGCGCCACTTTAGCTCTGCGTTGCTGCCTTTAATTTTCCTCCCTAAAGCAACAGGGGAGGTTGTCTCAATGCTATTAGAATTTCCACACGATCAGTGAAGTGGGGAGTTTCTCCTACATTTTTGAATAATCTGGAATTAAGATAATTCTATCATCTATATATTATATAGATCATATCTATCTATATATCATATCTATATATTGTGAACAGAAAGGAAATGTGTCTATAAAACCAAAGAGTGAGGAGGCAGTGGTGGTGCACACCTTTGATCCCAGCACTGGGGAGGCAAGAGGCAGGGGAATTTCTTGAGTTTGAGGCCAGCATGGTCTACAGAGTGAGTTCTAAGACAGCCAGGGCTACACAAAGAAACCCTGTCTTGAAAACAAACAAAAAACCCCAAAGACTCTTCTAAAAGAACAGCTAGATTGGGAACAGCCTGTCCGTACTTGGGTAAGAATTCTTGTGTTGAGCCTTTGATGGAATGGCCTTCATCAGCTGGCAGCTGGGAAGAGCTGCCGAGGAAGAAGGCAGGGTAGACCTCATACGCAGTGGACCCTACGAAACCTGACACTGTCTTGTGCTCTTTGTCAGGGGCTGACGCGGCCCTGGCCTCTGGCACTGTGTTCTAAACTCAAGTAGGAAGGCATTTCAACTCCAGCTGTGCAGTACATAAAACGTTTGTTTACTTATCAACCCCACCCCAACCTACCTTCCTAATATTTCAAGGAGTTCAGCCACACCATTGAAATGTTCCGTTTCATATATAAACCTGAATTTGAAATAAAGACACATGTAATACCAACAGGCAAGAGGGTGAAGAGACCAAGCGAAGCACAGTGTGGGGGCTGGCACTGACTGGGGCACTCTGCTCACACCAGCTGTGTGTTCCAAGACAGGTCTCACGCCCGCCAGGCTGTCTTCCTGCCTACTCTGCAGCCAGCCGTGACCTTCTGACTATGCTGGCCACAGCTACAATGAGCCACACGCCAGCCCACATCCAAACATAACAAAGGCTCTAGTCCCAGAGTCACAGAAACCTCTGCTAAAGTGTGAGAACAGCAGCATCCTCTGGATTACTATATTTTACTTTTTATGTAAGAAAGATGGATTGCTCAAAGAAACCTTTTCAAAGGAGGAAACCACTACTCACAAAAGCCCAAGGACAAAGGGTCCATTTTGTCAATTGTTCAGAATTGTTCTAGGCTACCTAGTTTTCTACTAGCAGACAGTCTTTAAGGCAGATGATGGCGTGAGGGGGCACAGGGCAGCAGTGTTGAGGAGACGGGGTACTGACGGAAACCCCAGGGGACTCTCATCTCCCCCACTAGCCTGAAACCACGGGCACAATGTGAAATCTGATGTAGAGGAGATGTTTCACAAGTATTTAAATCATAGTCCATGTAGATTTTATTTAACTAGTTTTGTCAGATCGAAAGCATTTTTGCAGGGACTGGCTTAAATAGTGATTTTTTTTTTAAACAAAGTTCAGAGACAGTTTCTCAGCAATTCTTCCAACTCCAAGAGCACTGGCATCCCTGCCAACCACCGCCCTCGGCCATGCTGCTGACCTAGCAGGGGTCAATTAACCTAAAGGAGCCTGGTGAGAAAGAAGGCGGCAGGAGAAAGGTATTCTCAGTGACGGATTACCTGAGGAAAATGTTGTTAATCTGCTTCCTGATGAACGCTCTCAGTCCGAGAAACTTCCCGTAGATCCGATGCAGAACCGTCTTCAGGAAATCACGCTCTCTCGGATCTTCACTATCAAAAAGCTCCAGGAGCTTTAAGGAAAATCTGACAAATTACTTTTAAAAAATAATCGAGCTAAAACTGCTCTTTTTTTTCTAATTTTGATTCTAAGACTTAGCTATGAAATCTCTAACATTTTCTGCTAAATACTCTGCCTTCTTAGAGTTTATCCTTGCTAAGTAAATGAAACTAAGAAAAGCATGAATATTTTCACTAAATTCATCTTTATACATTGTCATTTTAAAGAATATAAAACACTTTTTAGACATAAAATTTTTTGGCCTTTCCAGTGACTTTAAGATTCTTTCCTAACATTATTTTTAGTGTTATGTTTAATGTTCTTTGGTAGTAAGTTAAAACTTGATATTTTTATTGGAGACAGGGACTCGTGAGGCCCACACAGGCCTTGAATTTTCAGTCGCCCTGCCTGCTGAGCACTGGTGTTTGGAGGGAGCCTGATGTGCACAGTGAGTTCCACAGCCCCAAGGTGAGACTGTCAAACAATGAGCCCTGTGCAGACATGCAGTCTCCAGAGTCGTGTGGCCTCTGCTCTCAGCTGCGGTGCTGGTAGACAGGCGGCTGACAGGCCCTGGGCCCCAGCAGACACTCCCTCAACTTCATTTTGTCTCTGATTATGTGTGCATTTCAAACCCAAGCAGATATCCTGAGGTGCTAGGTCACATTCACGTGCCCTAGACAAGTGACTTTCTTGTGGTTTGCACTCATTTCTGGCTAGGGTAAGGTATTGTGTGAGGCTCCAGCCAAAAATACTTCCAAAGCACTGGTTCTCATTATGAGAAATGGCTAGCCTTCTCCTTTAGCCTTAAATTCTTGTTTCTGATGTGGGTTTACTTTGAGAGATGATTTTGTGAGTTTGCGGCCAGCCTGGTCTACAGAGTGAGTCCAGGACAGCCAAGGCTACACAGAGAAACCCTGTCTCGGGGAAAAACATGCGAACTGTATTAAAGGGTCGCGGCACCAGGAAGGACGACACTGCTCTCGCTGAAATCCAGACTGTGCCCTTACTAGGTGTATGGCACCGGGTGTGGGCTCTCCCTCCAACAAGCATTTATGAAGTACTCAAGTGACAGGTTCACGGCACAGAAACAATGAGTACGTCTTAGTTGTCTTTGGAGATTCTCTGATTTGAACATAAATTTAAATTTTGCAGATTTCCCCCCACCAACTCTAACTAAATCAGTGCCTTGAAGGAGCAGAGCTGCAGGGCAGTAGCCAGAACTGTAAAAATCAGATAACTGCCTTGGCT
Organism: Meriones unguiculatus; assembly: GCF_030254825.1. Taxonomy (NCBI): domain Eukaryota; kingdom Metazoa; phylum Chordata; class Mammalia; order Rodentia; family Muridae; genus Meriones; species Meriones unguiculatus. The sequence goes on from NC_083359.1 coordinate 109,904,127, forward strand.
TCCCAGATATTTTAGGAGTTTGGGGTGGAGGGTGGAGACTGGCTCCTGCTGTGCCAGGCCACGTTTCTCCTTGCTCCCTCAGACAAGCCCAGCAGTGTAAGTTCCAAGGCTCAGCAGCACTAAGGCAAGCTTCCCCTCAGCCTGCTGTCACCCTAAACAGCTTCATGTGTGCAGCTTCCCAGGGGCCTGAGGGTTCCACGGGTGAACCATCCAAGAAAGTAAATGTGCGTCACATGCAACATCCCCAGAGACCCAGGTTAGCTGGGCTGATGTCCTGCAGGCTGCTCTGCTCTGACATCGGGTCTTATGCAGTTCACGGAGGGCCCTTGAAGGGATAGGCAGGCAGTGCTGTTTACCACACATGAGCCGGGAACAGTTCTCGATCTGTCTTATCACCCTGGGCAACAACAGTGGTCTGAAAGGTCTTCAAAATGGAGTTTAATTGTGCTCTCAGCATCAAATTCCTAACAAGGGTCACGTATGATAATGGCTTTAACAGAGAAAATGGATAAAAATGGTCTACCTGACAGTTCTGTTTAGGGCCAGACGATTTCAAATGACTGAAAAGAGCCTGTTAAATTGTCTTAAAGGATCTGACAACACACAGATACATCCTTACAAGTTAATTGCAGTTAAGTTCCAGAACTAGAGGTGATACCAGTGTCTAAGCGCCACTAAGGCATTCCATGTGCTTAACACCTCCTCTCCTTCATGGTCCCATTTGATTTTACCTGTGGCTTGGGGGGAGGGGGGGTAGACTGTGGTGCTGAGGAGAGATGAGGACAGGCAACCAGGAAGCCATGCATAGCTTGATCACAATGTTTAAAACACACAAAGTTTACACAAAAGTTTCACCCTTAGATTCAATGGTCACCCCAAACTTTGAGGCACTGCATGAGGGGCAGTCTGACTAATTTCATTAGGTGCTCACCTGTGATTCAAAGCCCAACTTCTAAAAGCCACTTAAAAGAAAGTGTGTGTGTGTGTGTGCGCGTGCGTGTACAAACCTGAAGACCGCACCTGATCCCCTGAATTAACAGGTTTTCTGAGCTGCCTGACCTGCCTCTGGAAAAGCAGCAAGTGCTTTTGACCTGGTCATCTTGCCAACCCCTGGAAGCTGCTTATTTTGCTTGTCAGGAATAATTACCCAGTACTTTTAAGTGATTACTCTTAATGATGACTATTAATAAGCAGGCGCTAAAATACAAATGTGTGAGATCTAAGAGTCCCTTACCTGTTGTACAAACTTCTGATCGATGTATCGCTTTGCAATACTGGGCTGGAAATCAGGGCTCTCCAGGAATCTCAAGAAGAATTCATACACCAACTATGTGAGAAAGGAAATAAAGTCAAGATGATGCTATAAAATAATACTCTGAATTACAGTTCCTGTGTTTAAAAGAAAACTTCCTTACCAGCCTACGTTGGTAATTGTTTCTAAAAACAAAGTTTTCAAGAATCTTTGGCTTTTCATTAATGGGCTATTTATCAACTTTACAATTATCTGGGGTGAGGAAGTCAACTGATAAAAATGCCTCCACAAGACGGCCTGTAGGCAAGTCTGCGGGGCCTGTTCTGATTAGCGATGGATGTGGGTGGCATTATCCCCAGAAAAGTGGTCCTGGGGCATGTCAGAAAGGAAACTGAGCAAGGCGGCTTTGGCTTCAGTTCCTGATTCAGGCTGTGATGTGAAGTGAAGGGCAAATAACCCTCTCCCCAGTCTGTTCATGGCCCCGGTGTTCATCATAGCCACAGAGCCACAGTCTGAGGGATGTGGCTCTGCATCACTCACGGGGCGGCCGGGAACCAATCGTAGCACCCTGCAGTATGAGGTCACGTTCCTCCCCCAGTGCACATCTACCCACCTCAACTTCTCCCTAGGGTCCCATAAGCACAGGCTCAGAATCAGAGTTGGCAGTTTTGAAAACCAAGTCTTGCTCTTAAACTAGGGCTCAGCAGGTAACAGGGCTTGCTGCCAACCACTGCCGAGTCAGGATCAAGGTGGTGGGAGGTGAGGGAAAAATAGACTTCCACAGCTTGTCCCTCTGACCTCCACATGTATACACACACTCACAAATGTAAAAGCAGAGCAGGGAAAAAAGAAACTAAAGCAGTACAACTGGAGAGTAACAAACCAAACTACACGAGCCTGAGGAAGGAGCGTCCGCACAACAGAGCAAACATGGGAGTCATGTATCAAGACTCTCAACCATGAAAGCTGTATGACAGCCATGTGCACCTTACGACTGAGTCAGAATTACTAAATGATCACAGAGAAAGCACAGCTACAGCCTTCAAATAGGTGGGCGGTGACAGCATAAGTCTTTAATCCCGGCACTCAGGAGGCAGACTCAGGTGGACTCTGTGAGTTCAAAGCCAGCCTTATCCACAGAACAAGTTCCAGGATAGCCAGAGTGATTATACAAAGAAACAGTGTCTCAAGAAAACCAAAACAAAACCATAACCTAATAGCTGTTAAAGGTAAGAGAATAGCCTCAAGATACATCTTAACTTATAAACACAAACAGTATGTCAATTAAGCAACCTAAAATTCAAGTTGCTATAAACAAAAATGAAAACCCCAACCGTTCTATTTTATCAATAATGACGCAGGAGCCCGATGCTGGGGTGCAAACCTGCCTTAGAGGCAGAGAAAGCACCAGCTGACCTTCCTTCTCAGCTCAGGTCTGGATGGAAAAAACCCAAAAGGCTCACTAGCTCAGCTGACAGCCCAGGAGCAAAAGGCTAAAAAAACCCAAGGCCAAAGGCTTGCTAGCTCAAAACTCCAAAGGCCAGGAAGCAGAGACACTGAAGCCTAAGCTAAAGCCAGAGCTTGAACTAAAAGCCCTTTCTTCTTCTCCGCGCTGTCTTAAACACCCCTCAACTCAGAGTCCCTCCTACTCTTTATCCCTGTCAGCTGGTTTCTTGCTTGACCTAGGGTTAACTTTAGTAAATCCTGTGTGCAAAAAGTTCTTGGATTAAAGGTGTGTGATAGGGCTGAGCCACATCAATCAAGAAACAGGGTTTTAGAGTTCACAGTTTTAGGGTTCACAACAGGATCAAATATCCTGCAACATATAAGAGAATTAGATCCCCAAGTAAAAGGTCACTTACACCTTTTACACTTAGGGGTCTGGGAAGATGGCTCGATGGGCAAATCTCTCACCCAGAAGTGTGAGGACTGGAATTTGGATCCTCAGCACCTATATGAGAGACTGGACAGGGTCTGGACAGCTCAGCAGTTAGATTTCAGAGGAGCAGAGTTCTGTTCCCAGTACCTGCAGCGGCAGCTCATAATTGCCAGGAACTACAGCTTCAGGGGTCTGATGCCCTCTTCTGGCCCCAGTGGGCACCAGTAATCATGTGTGTATCTCTCTCTCTCTCTCTCTCTCTCTCTCTCTCTCTCTCTCTCACAAACACACACACACACACACACACACACACACACACACGCTCCATCCTAAAAAAAAAAAAAAAGGTAGGCAGGTGTGGTGGCCCACTTGTAATCACAGCACTTGGAAGTAGAGGCAGGTGGATCTCTGTGAGTTCAAAGCCTGGTCTACACAGTACATTCCAGGCCAACCAGGGCTACCCAGTGAGACCATGTCTCAAAAAAAAGTTTAAATGCACCTTTACTCATCTAGGTACAGGGAGCAGAGTTTATTTGGTTGAGACAGGTATACCTAATTTTGATGTTAATTATGCATTAAGAACATAATAAAAATTTTGCTCTGGGGCACAAGCACACCAGAACATGGGTCTGGGATGCTCCGCTGACAGCGTGACTCATTTGTGCCCGTTCCCCTGGTGCACACTGGGGCAGGGAGCTATGCATGGCGTGAGCAGGAATAAGCACCACACCGCTCAGAAGCTCATCCAACTAACCAGGGGAGTGAGGGCACACACAAAGCCCCGAGGCACAGACGGAGCGCCGCGGACAGCCGAAAAGCAGCCTTCCAGGTGCAGGATGGAGTCGGCAGGAAAGGCTCTGAGAAGGCCACAGAACCTGAGCCGTACACTCCCTTTGATTTGGAAAACACAGGAGGCTTTTACAGAAGGGCAGCGTGTATCTTGAGATGGAGACCTCAGGGTAAGGGCTGGTGGGTGGAATCGCAGCCTCGGCTCCTCCAGCACTTTCTTAAGCATTCAAGCTGTTCAGGGAAACAGCGTATGCCTTGGGAGACTGAGCTGACACCAAGCCCAGATTCCTAAGCCAGTATGTGGTTGGACAATGTGCTGTTCCTAACTGCATGTTTTATTTTTAATTGGATAATTACTTTACGTGTGTGGGTGGTTCTGCCTGCATGTCTGTGCACCATGTGTGTGTAATGCCCAAAGTGACCGGAAGAGGGTGCGACATGAACCTGGAACTGGAGTGTGCTGTTAGTTGTTGGGACACACACCTCTGTAAGAGCAGCCAGTGTCTCTGCTTCTGGGTTACCTCACTCAGGATGATCTTTTCTAGTTCCTACCACTTGCCTGCAAATTTCATGATTTCCTTGTTTTTAATTGCTGAGTAGTATTCCACTGTGTAAATGTACCACAGTTTCTGTATCCATTCCTCCATTGATGGACATCTGGGTTGTTTCCAGGTTCTGGCTATTACAAATAAAGCTGCTATGAACATGGTTGAGCAAATGTCCTTGTTGTGTACTTGAGCATCTTTTGGATATATGCCTAGGAGGGGTATAGCTGGATCTTGAGGAAGCGCTATTCCCAATTGTCTGAGAAAGTGCCAGATTGATTTCCAGAGTGGTTGTACAAGTTTACATTCCCACCAGTAGAAAGACACACATGGTATATACTCACTTATAAATGAATATTAGACATATAATATAGGATAAACCATACTAAAATCTGTACACATAAAGAAGCTAAGCAAGAAGGAGGACCCTGGGTAAATCCTCATTCAGAAAGGCAAACGAGATGGACATCATAAGAAGGAGAAAACAAGGAACAGGACAGGAGCTTACCACAGAGGGCCTCTGAAAGACACTACCCTGCAGGGTATCAAAGCAGATGCTGAGACTCATAACCAAACTTTGGGCAGAGTGCAGGGAATCTTATGAAAGAAGGGGGAGATAGAAAGACCTGGAGGGGACAGGAGCTCCACAAGGAGAGCAATAGAACCAAAAAATCTGGCACACGGGTCTTTTCTGAGACTGATATTCCAAACAAGACCCATGCATGGAGATAACCTATAACCCCTGCACAGATGTAGCCCATGGCAGCTCAGTCTCCAAGTGGGTTCCCTAGTAATGGGAACAGGGGCTGTCTCTGACATAAACTCAGTGGCTGGCTCTTTGATCACCTCCTCCTGAAGGGGGCTAGCCTTACCAGGCCACAGAGGAAGACAATGCAGCCCAGTCCTGATGAGACTTGATAGGCTAGGTCAGAGGGAAGGGGAGGATTTCCTCTCTCAGTGGACTTGGGGAGGGGCAAGGGAGGAGAAGAGGGAGGGAGGGTGGGATTAGGAGGGGATGAGGGAGGGGGTCACAGCTGGGATCCAAAATGAATAAACTGTAATAAAAAAATTAATTAAATTTTAAAAAGAACAGCCAGTGTCACCTCTTAACTGCCAAGCCATCTCTCCAGACGCCTAATTTCTTAAGTAGTTTTCATCTACATAATTCCCCTGACTAGTGCAGATTAGCAAATACCTGCCGACAGGAGCTAATTTAACAGCACTGACAACATGACGAAGGTTTATTAACACACGTGAACAAGTATTGCAGACAGGAGGGAGAGACCATTGGCCTACAGACCTGACAGTCTTCAGAATGTCACAGTAAGATGTTTCCATGAAATGAAGCTTGTCCCCAGAGCCGCTCTACATTTCTTGTCCTACATCATTTCAGACCTTTCACATCTGACAAAGGATGTTTACCATTATTTCTGGGCGCACACTGTAAAACCTGCAGTTATGGTGTTAGGGGGAGGCTTAGTGGTTACTCTCTTTACTCCTGAGGTTGGAAGAGCACAGCAGATGTTCAATGAGTATTTACTAGCTATACAAAAACACAGTGATGAGACTGTTTCTGGGCAGTTACTGAAGTTTGTCTATGTCCATGTGACGAATTATAATTTGTTTTTAAGAGTCTTAAAGCACACTTCAGTAATGGCATTAGTAAAACGACAGACTTCACACGTTTGTTACAAGGCTGTGTAAGTACACACCCTACACCCTAAAGACAAGAGGTACATAAAAGAAAGAACCTGGGGGTAATCTTGCTGTACTCAGTCAATGGCTCATGTAGCCCAGGCTGGCTCTGAAAGCAAAATATAACTGATAATGACTGTGAACTTCAAAAGGCTCCACCCCCACCTCCTGAGCGCTGGGGTACAAACTGACTTGGGGCTCCATGCATGCTAGGCACACACTCTGCCAAGTGAGCTGCAGTCCAGCTCCACTGTGCTACTCGGTTCTGAAATGCCTTCCCGAAGTTACCCCAGTAAAATCAGAAAGTTCCATTCTTCATCACTAAAAAGATACAGGTCCATGGGGGCTCACAGAGACGGAAGCACCAACCAAAGAGCATACGTGGTCTGGACCTAGGCCCCTGACCCAGTATACCTGACGGGCATCTTGGTCTTCATGTGGTATCCATAATAAGGGGAGCAGGGGCTGTGTCTGACAGAGACTCTGTTGCCTGCTTTGGGCTTACTTCCCCTTAGTGGGGCTGCTTTGCCAGGATGCTCTCCGTCCTGGTGTGACTTGATGTGCTAGAATGGGTGATACATAAAAGAAAGAACCTGTGTGTGTGTGTGTGTGTGTGTGTGTGTGTGTGTGTGTCTCCTTTTCTAAGCAGGGGAGAGGGGGAAGGGAAAGAAGGTGGGAGGGTAGGGCCAGCCAAAGGAGGGAGGAACTGCATTTGGAATGTAAAGTGAATAAATAAATACTTAAAAAAATACAGGTCCAGTAGAAAACAGTACAAATACTAAAGAATCTGAAAATAAGACCTATATAGGAAGCTAATGAAATTGGAAACATCTGACCCAGAGAAGAAAGGATGACTGAGAAGCAATTTTAAAGAGTATAGGTTTACAAAAGGCCCTTTACAAGGAGTATGGTGATGAGCTTTCCAAGTTCTGTTAACAGGAAAGTGATGTGAAGGAGTTTTAAAGGATTGTTCCATGAAAGAAATCAGGAGGAGGAGCAACTATATATTACATATATGTTATATATGTTAGCCCGGACTATATATTATACCAGACAGTTTACAGAACACTGCCTGGGCACAGAGAGCAACAAGAGAAGCCCAGTTTCCTATCAATACTTCCCTCTCAATATCTGAGAAAGCAAGGCCAAGACTCTGTTAAGTATGTCCAGCCTGGATGCTCTCTCTCTCTGCTCCTTCATTCATCAACAAATATGCCAAACTGGACAGAGAGAAACCCAAGCGGCCTCACTCTAACAGAGAACTGCAGGCAACAGAGGAAAGCTAGGAGTGGGAGAGGCGGGCCTCCCCAGGAAGAGCACACCATTGTCCAGTGCTAAATGGTCAGCCCTGGAACTACACACAGGTAACATATGTACTCAACAACATGAGTTAATAATGTTGAGTCACTGTGATGAAAAAAGCCATAGATTTGAAGGAGTGGGGAAGGTTAGCAGAGGGGAGGGCTTAAGGGAGAAACGTTACAATTGAATATAATTTCAAAACTAAACAACTACAAAAATGTGCTGGACATGGTGGCAAACACTTGTATCTAGCTACTAAGGAAGCTGAGACAAATCATCACTGAGCCCAAGAGTTCAAAACCAGCCTGGGCAGCACAGCAGGCCTCCCCTGCCACATATGGAGATCAGCAAAAAATCACTAGTAGAGCCTACTTGCAACTAAAATGTTCATGAGTTAATCTCTAAGGCACAAAAGGAACCTTCTGTTGACAGCTTTTTCCAGCACGGTAGCTTTCCAAGACGTAACTGTTCTATTCCATCATAAAACCTGCTTAAGATGTGACTACAGCACCCTGGAGACATACAGTAGCTTCAGACAGCCCCCAAACATCTAATCGCCAAATCTAAATGCTATACCAAATATCAGAAACTCAAGAAATTAGAATTGTAGACATACACAAAGCACAGATGAATGAAAATCGCTTGCATGCCTGTGCAGTCTGAATGTGTCTTGGGTGAGAACCCATTTTAAAGGGAGAGAGAATCGTGTTTTGCTTGTGTGAGAGCACACATACTTGTGGAAGACACAAGTCACTGCTCAGTGTTATCCTCTGTTGTTATTCTAACTACACTTACTTATGTGTGCATGCATGATGCTGAGCGGGCCACCGCACATGGGTGGCGGTCAGGAGAGAATCTTGAAGGAGCCAGTTCTCTTCTTCCACCATGTGAGTCTTGGGATCTGAACTCAAGTCTGCACGCTTGCATAACAGGCATTCGCCAACTGAGTCACCCCAGCTCCCAGGAGCCCGGTTTTTGAATGACACTTATTTACTGTTAATTTGTCAATTTCTGTGTGTGAACGTGTGTGTACACATGGCGTGCTCAGTTAGAGGACAACCTGTGGACTGGCTCTCTCTTCACCACAGGGTTATGGGACTGAACACATCACCAGGCCTGATGGCATGTGCTTTTCTCTGCTGAGCAATCTCACCAGCCCCAGAAACTGTGTCTTGACAGCAATTACCATCTCCTAAAATGTTAGGAACCATTTCTGTCAGGGAATGTAAATGGAGCCTCAAGTTATACAAGGGAAAATGGAAAACACACTGTTTACTTGGCTGAATTTCTTATGTTAATTTATATGAGTATATAAGAATATTCTGATGGGAAAATCTGTCTTTGCTTTTAAAATTTCAAAAACTAAGTCTTTTCCAAAGACTTTCCAACTATACATAATAATAAAAGTAACATCCATTAATGAGAATTTCATGCTTTAAAAACCCTCCTATTCTTAAATACAGTACCACTAATTTTATACCAACTATAGCAGAAAATTTCAGATGAACTTGTGCTCAATTTTATTAAAAAAATAACTCAAGGGACTGGCATGGTGGTATATACCTTTAATCCTAGCACTTAAAAGGCACGAAGCAGGCAGATCTCTATGAGTTCAAGGCCAGCCTAGTCAACATAGCAAGCTTTAGATTAGCCAGGGCTATATAACTGAGAGAGCCTACCTTCAAACAGAACAAAACAACAAATCTAGCACCTCCAACTAAAAGTATGTAGATTCAAAGAAACAAAGAGGCTAGCAGTAAAAGAATGGAGAATGTAAGTCACGTTAACAGCAGCCAAAAGCTGGACTGGCTGTACTAATAACAGACAACCTAACTCCAAATAAGGACAAAGAACACTCTGTAATGCTAAGGCCAATCCATGAGGAAGACACAGCTATAAACATAAACAGGTGCCTATCAACCAGGTCCCAAAACACATGATGTAAAAACTCACAGAAATGTAAAGGCAATTCAACGTATGGTGATTCAATACCCCCCTCTTTCTCTCCTCTCTCTCTCTCTCTCTCTCTCTCTCTCTCTCTCTCTCTCTCTCTCGGCTGTTCTGGACTCCCTCTGTAGACCAGACTGGCCTCAAACTCACAGAGATCCACCTGCCTCTGCCTCCCTGGGATCACAGGCAAGCACCACTGTGCCTGACTCAAAACCTTTCTTTCAATGAACAGAACAGATCAGCAAGTAATGAAAGACTTGACATTATAAAGCAGGTAGGTCCACAGACTGCATGGCCTAGTCTGCATGGCTCCATGTCCACTCAGCAGCACACAGCCTTGACAAGCACAAGTACACACGTAATGTTCTCCAGGACACACTGCACACTGCCATAAACTCCACAAAAACTAAAATCATGCAATACATATTCTCTAAACAAGGAAAATCATGTGGGAAATTAGAAAGTATTTTAGATGAATAAAAACAACACAAACATTATAGCTTATCGGAAACAAATGTTCAAACAAAACTTACATAGGAATGTGTTAGCAGCGCTGGTTGTACAGCCAAAAAGATAAAACAACTTTAATATGAAATAACTGATAAATGGACTTTAAAAAAGCATATCTATAAATGAGAACACAGCCAGGCGTGGCGGCACACGCCTTTAATCTCAGCACTCTAGGAGGCAGAGGCAGGAGATCTCTGTGAGTGCGAGGCGAACCTGGTCTACAAAGCGAGTCCAGGACAGCCAAGGCTACACAGAGAAACCCTGTCTTGAAAAACCAAACTAAAACAAAAAATCCCTAGTATTATTAAGCTGCAAAAGGTAATGATTTATGCTACAACATGGATGAATCTTGAAAATGCTAAACTACGTAAAGAAACCAAGACATAAAAAGCCACATATTATGATTCCATGTATACAAAAGATCCAACTAGGTAAGAAAACCAATAGACACAAGATATTTTGAATGTTTGTTCTGTGCTATGAGATGGGAAACAGAGAGGTGACAAGATTGTATCCATCTGTGTTGATGAAGGCTCTGGAGCCTGAAGGTGACTGAGCTTATACAGTAATGGCACTTACACAGTTCTCTAAACCAACCTAATGCCACCTTAAAATATTAAGATAATATTTTATCTTAATGAGGTGTATTTTATCACTGGGCATGGTGGCATTCCTTTAATCCCAGCACTCAGCAGGTGGATCTCTGTGAGTTCAAGGCTAGCTTGGTCTACATAGTGAGTTCCAATCCAGCCAGGGCTACACTGAGACTGTCTCAAAAGAACCAAACTTTACTTTTAGAAAACAAAATAATGTTAAGAAAATGCAGTCAAATTAAATATATTTTTTTGTCTGTAAAAAAAATGTGTCACTTATTTACTTTGTGTTTGTGAATGGGGGGTGTGAGTCACACCTGGAGTCTGGAGGTCAGATGACAATTGCAGGGTCAGCTCTCTCGCCCACCATACGACTGACTTGGTCCTCAGGCTTGGCGGTGTGTGCCCTTTCCCACTGCAACACCTCAGTGGCCCACATGTTTGTTTTGGGGACAGGTCTTGAGCTCTTATCTTCCCTGCCTCAGCCTCCCGGGAGCTAGGGTCACAGCCGCATGACATGCGCACGTTAAAAGTTAAATCTTAAAGAACCCTCGGAACCAGCAGACTACGGAAATATGGACACTATGTAACACAGAATTCCAGTACATACCTGTATGTGAGGCCAAGAGGCTTCAAGTGTGGGCTCATCCTCTTCAGGGTCAAAATCTGGATTATCACTTGGAGGAAGGGTGCGGAAGATGTTAGCACTGATCTGAAAAGAAATTAAATTTGGATTCACGTCCTTTGTTATATAATTGAATTAAAAAATGAACAATAAAACATTCTAACACCATTTTTTTAACAGAAAAAAAAACATACAGCTATAAATTTAGCTCAGGTCTATGAATCTTCAAGATATGAAGGGCAGGGATCTCTCTGTGAAGTAGCTAACTTCCTTACACCAAGCAACTGATGGTGCAGATACCTCCAAATGCTTCCACACCAGCTGTTCTTTCTGAGTTCTACTTGAAATAAAGAGTTCAGGGGAGAGGAGAGAGGGGAGCCTGGGCAAGAGGCAAAACAACCAACTGCCTCTGTCTTGAATCATCCTTCTCCAGTTCCTCCCAAACCCTAACTCAGCCGTGTTCTACACCTGTAACATGAACACTCTCCTTGTTACTAGTTATTAAACCTTATGATGGTGTAACTCTAGGTTTCAAAACGCTGAGATATGACACTTTAAAAACACAAATCACTCTGAAACAAGGAAGTGCTCTGGCATTCATTTTAAAGTCAGTGACAGTGCTGTTGTACTTTATCCTTTCGCACTGGGCACACTGGGCGTGGTGGGGCGGGGCACAGCTTAACCCAGCAGAGGGTCTACAGCCAGCCACCCCCTCGATATAGTCACCCCTTCACTACAGCCACCCCCTTACGAGCTCAGCCTTAGACTTCACTAAACTATCTGGTCTGTTCTATCTCGTTGGAAGAATTAGGCTGGGTTTAACAGCATACACCTTTAATCCTAGTTCTCTGGAGGCAGAGGCAGGCAAATGTCTGAGTTAGAGGCCAGTGAGTTCTAGAAAGCAAAAAGAATTGTGAGTTGGGACTACAGTGTAGACTTTGCTGTAGAGAAAAGGATATCTGTGGTTATTTAGGTCCTGGCTGACACAGATGATGCAAAGGAGGAAATTATTTATTGGGTTTTTGCTGTTGTTTGCTTTTTTGTGTTGTTTTTGGTTTTTTTGTTTGTTTGTTTGGTTTGGTTATTTAAAACAGGGTTTCTCTGTATATTCTTGGCTGTTCTGGACTCACTTTGTAGAGCAGGCTGGCCTCAAACTCACAGGGATCCGCCTGCCTCTGCCTAGAGCGAGAGATGGCTGTAACGAGGGACTGTGACTGCAGTGAGAGACGACTGTTTGAAGCAAACTGCTTCGCTATGTGCCAGCAACTGATGGGCATCCGCCTCACAGAGAACGGCAGCAAGTCTCCCGACTGCCACTAGTGAAGTGAGAAGTTAACCTTGAAATCACCAATAAAATACCCTGTGACAAATGTCCAGAAGCATGTCAAAAGAAATGTTGATCAGATGGCCCAAACACTTACCTAGAAACTAGCACAGAAATTAAAAACAAGGAAACACACATCTTTTCACTTGTATAAAGAGACTGAATGCCAGAACAATATTTAGAGAATTCTAGAGTAACCAATATCTTATCAACTTTATAAAAGAGTGTCTTCCACTGGAATTTCAAAAATATTTCAATAAAAATCACTGGAAATCAGTCAACAGAAGGCAATAAAACTCTTGAAATTTTAATAATAAAATAAAAATAAAAAAGGAAGTTCATCGGTATTTAAGATTTACATTCTCTTTTACTATCTGTGGGAGTTTATTCTGATTAATGTTCTTTCCATAGCCAATCTTTAAAAACAAACAAAGAACCACTAAGACATTAATTTCTGTTCTTAGAAATATAACACAAATTCCTAAGTTCCTTTGACAGGTCTTCAAAAATCATACAAAGAAAACCCAACTAATTTACTAGGGGCAAATATGTTTTTCCTAAATCCATTTTATTCTTCTCCTAGAGCATGTATAGGCTGTTGGTTCTTCTGTCCTGGTGTAGTTTAAATTATGCTCTCAGTGATTCTAACCATTCCCTTTCAACTGTTTTATCTCATTAGTGTGGGAGAAAAGGCAAGTTACAAATGCTGGACCAATTTCCACGGCTGAAGCATCATCCTAAACAACCTCACTGCATAAAGATGGCAACAATTTATTTTTGCACATGAGATATCCCATAGTATATATATACAGGCTGAGTGCTCCTTGTCTAAAATGCCCTGGACTTTGCTTACCTGTACACTGCTATGATGAGGTACCCGGGCATCTAAACATGAGACCTGTTTATCACATACTGTCAATATTTTTAGTTCACCTGTTTGGACTTTAAAGTCAGGTGTGAAATTTTCCACTTGTGGAGTCATGTCAGTGCTCAAATGTTTTTGCCTCAGATTTCTGGCTTCCAACTGAGGAGGCCTGACAGGAAGTACTACTAACTCCTGATGGGTTACAACTACTACATGAGGATCCCTAATCACTGCCCACAGGCTCTTTCACTGTCTTCTCTGCCCTTTAATCCCCAGGAACTACTTGCTCAGACATTACCTATCATCTGTACAGATGAATTTACACTGCTTTCTGTGTCTTTTCTTTTCCTTTCACTCTTTTTTTTTTTTTTTTGGAGACAAGGTCTCATTGTTTTTTGTTTTCTTTATAATGATTTCAGTTTTAGTTACATGTGTCTGTGCAGGTGCGTGCACCTAAGTGCGGGTGCCAGAAGCCGGAGGCAGCCCTGCTGGAGCTATACACAGGCAACGAGCTGCAGATATGGTGTTGGGAACCCAACTCCAGAGGTCCTAGGCAAGAGCACTATTCCTGAGCCTACATCTTTCTCCTAAGTTTGAGATCTGCACTATCCAATAAGGTATGCAGGAGCCACAGTAACTAGGAACTTCTCAGACTCCTATAGAGAAAGGAGCCCCTCCCCCCCTTCAAGACGGACTCTCCTGATGCTTCCCTGGCTGTCCTGGAAATCACTATGTAGCCAGGCTGACGTATGACTCCCAGAGATCGTCTGCCTCAGTCTCTGAGGTGTGCCGCAATGCCAGGCCCCAGCAGGATGTTTTGAGAAGATTCTTTTCGGCGTGTCAGTTACTGAACATACACCTCAGATCTTTGAACTTACATAAATCTGAGGAATAGAATCTAGAGGCTTACCATTTTTACTATATCAGAATACGCTGATTCAACAATTACACCACGATTAGTTGAAACATACTCAACCAGTTCATTCAGGGTTGCTCTTTTAACTTCTTTGCTCTTCAAGTCTGAAACAGAGTCCATGAAATCAAACAGCACACAGCACTGCTGTAGCTTCTGGCAGAAAAGCTCCTGCTGCTCGTTTGACGTGGCATCTACAAACAGAAAGAGAAAAACTCTGAATAGAGAAACACGAGTGCTACTTTTGTGTTCTTTAAATATAACTTGTAGAAGTTATTTGCACGCATGCAATCCTCTAGGTGACTGAGTGGTAGATCCAGGTGTCTGTCATTTCTGCAGGGCTGTTCTTGCTGCCCACAACAGGTCAGCGAACATTACCGATTCTAACAGCAGTCATATCTCTTGTGACTACCCCAATTATTTCAGATGCTTATCATCCCTCATCTAGATTCTGCCACAGCAGACTAATCGTTCATAACTAATTATTCATTTGATTTGTTACCCAAGCTTCTTAAAAAGTTGAAACTCCCGTAAGAAAATCAATAATTCAGGAAGGAAGCCTCGGAGTCCCATCACGGTGCAGCCGCCTTGGCGGAGCACAACACGAGCCAGCGTGCCCACCCACCCTGGTGGGCTGCAGCCCTCAGGCTTCTGAAGAGCACGCCTGCATCCTAAGCCCACAAGAGCCATCTCCCTACATTACTGTCCTGGAAACCCTACTCACTGGTTCCATTCTGGCCTCAGTCTGGGGTTTCCCAACAGAACTGAAATAACCCACCTTACCCTACAGCACTTTAGCTGTGGATCTCTGCAGCAGTTTTTGTGCTGGATAGAAACTGTATCTTGTGTTTTTATACTCCTAATCCAGGAGGTCCCCCAAAGCAGAAATCAAGTGTTAACTGGTTCCACCCACCAATTCGTCTCTTTCCTCTAACCCCCAGCATAGAGCCTAGCACAGAAATAAGTATTTGCCTTCTGTCTGTTACAAAAACAAGGGACATTACATCGACCCTAACAAATGTATTACAGCTTTTTGTTTTTAGCATTACAACACTTAAACTCTGGACTTCATAATCTGTCCACAGGAACCCGCCAGCCACTTACTTGTCTAAGTCTTTTGAACTTCCGTGGTTAAATTTCTAAGATCATATATCTAAAAGCTGATGCTTAGGCTCATACTATGTAAAATTATTTCTCCATCCAAAACCAGTACCTATTTTATGTAAATACACAGAAAAGATCTTCAAAAAGATTAAACTCTCACTACGGGTACCTGCATGTGGGTGTGTGTGCATGAGTATGAGTGTACATGTAGGGGTTGTGTGTCCTCGTGATTGGGTGTGGGTGCATGTGTGTGGGTATACATGTAGGGGCCGAGATTGATGTCAGATGTCTTTCTCAATCAATTTCTACCTTGTTTTTGAGTCAGGACTTTCACTGAGCCAGGAACTTGGTACTTGTCCATCTGTCTGACCAGACAGCCCCAGGAGCCTCTGATCTCTGCCTCCTCAGCGTTGGGAATACAGGTGCCTGACTTCTGTCTGTGGAAATCTAGCTCTGTCCTCATCACTTCAGGGCCCACCCTGAGCTATCCTCCCAGCCCCCTGTACTTTTCTGCTGTGGGAGTTATAAGGACAGCATGATTTCCATGACTGCTGGATGAGTGATGAAAGTCAAAAAATAGAGTTTGTATTTGCTCTAACAGCCATCTGTGGCTGAAAGTGCCTGAGACAGTTCTATGTCCACAGAGGTCATTGCCTGTTCTGTCCGAGAGCCAGCATGGGCCTCTGTGACACAAAGTAAGTAACATTTTTACTACCGTTTTAGTAGTCAAGCTCGTATGGAATTACTCTGAAGTGGGCATATTTTAAGATATCTTTTTTAAGCATCATTAAATTTGCAGCCGTGTATCATAAGAGTCATCTGTGCTCTGGATAGTGAGAACAAAGAAGACCTGACTCACATAGCCAGCAGCCAGGCCAACCACCCTCCTTCCTCCCAAAACACCAGCAGGTGTCCACCAGTGGAATCCGCTCCAGCTAGGCTAAGGCAGTGGCGTCTGAGTGGCCTTTTTCTTAAATCTTTTGGAGATTCCTGTTAAATGGTTAATTTCAATTAATAAATGATATTTCCTAACACTGTACCAAATTCATTAGTTTGAAAGACTAGAAGATAAGACATCTTTGTTTTTTGTAAGCTTTTAGCATGTTGAACTTTCTGGAACAATATGATGTATTATCCATTCAAGCCGCTGAAGATGACCCCATTCTAAGAACCCTTTCTCAACTCCTAGTTCTCTCAACTATTCAAACACAGCTCTGCCCTTACTCAGGTCGCTATCTCTACCACATCTTGCGCTTGTGTGTCTGTGATACTGGGGATGACACAGTAGTCATACGCGCTAGGCAAGTGCTCTACTACTGACCTAACCCCAGCTCTGTACTGCATCTTTATAATTAATATGATTCCATTATAATGACGACTTGAGTGTAACAGGCCATCGTTAGAAGCTGATGGTTTTAACAGTCTTAACAGTATTTTTTAGTATTTTTCTCCCTGATGTTGAAATGAACACAAATTCACGCTTTATCCGCTTCTACATGTAATTACCATCTAAGTCCTGTTCTCTCCTCCCACTTCCACAAGTGGGCCAGTTTTCTCCTCAGTCTATAAAAGCCATGCCTCCCATTCAAAACCTTAGCCAGGAGCGGCTCGCTCCCTTCACCCCTTAGAGACGATGGAGGGGGTTTCTGACAGAGGCCAGCCTCTGTCTATCATAATGCTGTTTATCTACTGCAAACAGTTACGGTTTGAACGTGCAATGTTCCCCACAAGCCCATGGGGTGAACTGTTGGTTCCCAGCTGGTTGGTGGCACTTTGGTGGCCAATGGAAAGTTCAGAAGGTAAGCCTAGCTGGAGGAAACAGGTCCTGGGGCACGCCTCTGAAAAGTATAACAGCTTCCTGTCCACCCGCGGTGAAGAAGCTCCAGCTCCACACGATTCTGTTCTGCCCAAGATCACCAGCTGAAAAGAAAACCCTTCTTCCTTCATTTGTACCCGGTGCTTTTGTCCGAGCAATGAGAAAACTAACATTGATGGATAAATTCCCTTTTAATATAGATTCAATCAATTCTGTTCCTCTAGACAACCCCAATACAAGGGGAATAAAATATGTACGTACGACATTCTTTGTGTGAAAGAATCTAGGCTGGCTTCATTTTTGGCTATTGTGACTAGCATAGTGTGTAAGTTATCTCTGTAACATGCTGACCTAAGAGTCCTTTGGACATCCACCAAGAGTGGAGGAGCTGGGCTCTAGGGCAGGCCTATTCTTAGCTGTTAGAGAACTCCCACAGTCATTTCCAGTGGCTGCCCAGCATGCCTTCCCTAGCGGTACCTTGCTGGCATCTGTCTTCTTGCTAGC
Organism: Meriones unguiculatus; assembly: GCF_030254825.1. Classification (NCBI taxonomy): domain Eukaryota; kingdom Metazoa; phylum Chordata; class Mammalia; order Rodentia; family Muridae; genus Meriones; species Meriones unguiculatus. The sequence goes on from NC_083359.1 coordinate 109,921,793, forward strand.
CGTCCGGCATGGGTGAGGCAGGCTCTCACGACAGTTTTAATTTGCAAGTTCTAATGGCTAAGGATAGTCAACACTTTTAAAGTACTACTGGCCATTTTATTTCTTATATCGAGAACTATTTGGCTATTAGTTCATTTACTGACTGGATAATTTATATGTGTTAAATTTTTGCAGCTTTCTTTATATATTTGGACAAATCCCTGGTCTGATGAGTAGACAGCCAAGATTCAAGATGGCCCTGTTCAGTAAGCTGTCTCTGAAATGTTTCCTTTGCTGTGGAGAAGCTTCATTTCGTGTAATCCCAATTGTGCCAATTCTTGGGGTTATTTCTTGGGCAGTTGGAATCCTTTCCAGCATGCCCTTGCCCGACAACTATTAGGAAGCATTTTACTTCCAGAAGCTTCAAAGTCAAGTTTACTAACTTAAGGCCTCTGATCCACCCTGAGCTGATTAGCGTGCATCATGGTAGACATGGATGAGGTCTCCTTCTCCTACACGGGAACCCAGCTTTTCTGGCTCTGCTGCTAAGGAGGTGGGCTTTTCTTCAAACCCTAGTCTTTACATCTTTGTCAAAAACCAAGGATAGTCATGTTTTACACTAGATCATGGGCTAAAGGCCAAGAAAGGACTGTCATTAAAAAAGAAAAAAAAAGCCAGGTTTACATCCCTGGCATGAATCTAACATGGCCAATACACTATATTCTACCTATATATTTCAGAATTCAATTCAATTTGCCAATATTTTACTCAAGATTTTCAAGTTATGTTCATAAGTGACACTGCTCTGTAATTTTATTTTTAGTAATTCAGATTCAATCAAATAAGACACACGTATTGAAATTTTTGTTTCTTGTGTCATTTTTAGAAAGCTATTTACTTCAAGAATTTCCCCATATCCTCTAAGATTTAAAATACAAGTGCATAATTTTGTACCTAAAAGCTATGATAGCCTAGATAAAAGGTACTAATTACTACTCTAAAACAAGTTAAATTGTACTAAGTCAAAGACCAACTTCCAAGAAGACAAGGGTAAGAATTCCTCAGACCTCCTGCTTCCTTCCCCCAAAGTTCACTTTAAAACAACCATATAGCCCAGGATGGTGGTTCATGCCTGTAATTCCAGCACTTGAGAGGCTGAGCAGAAGAATCACCAAAAATTCAAGGCTAGCCTGGTCTACACATAGTGAGGGCTACACAGCAAGACCTTTCTCAAAATAAAGTTTTAAAACAAACAATAAAAGAGCATTTAAAGACTGGTGTGAAAAATGAAGAGAGCCAAGGACAGCAGCACCAACCACCCCAGGCTAACCTACAATGACCCTTCCATAAAGTCAGCCCTGCTTTCTCAAAGGACCCTTTAGCTTACAGGTACCCTCAGACACAGCAGCGGCTGTGACGAAGGAGAGAGATTTCTAGACTCACCCAGGACATGAGATAACCCCAGGCCCACTCATTTTCAGAAGAGATCTGCAAAAGGGGACAGCCTGGAGGAGCCTTCTGGTATAAGAACAAGATCACTGGCATAAATCCCTTACAGTCTGAACTGGATTAGACCAACTGTGCCCTATAGCATTGCTAAAAGCCACTGAGCAGTCAGGTGGAAATAAGCAGAACTGAGAGGCAGGAGTACTGCCAGGAGAAGAGAAGCCTACTAAGACCAGTGTCTCCCCAGGTCGACTGCGCACACCCAAAGCTGCGCCTCCCTGAGGAACACAGTATCATGTGGGTGAGGGACTGTGTACCCAGCCACTAAACACACAAGCGAGTAACGACAACAATCCCCAGGGGTGAGATCAGCACCCAACACACGTTTTAAACGTCATGTTCACACCCTTCCTACTCGCAGCCCTCCCTCTCGCTGTCTGGAGAAGTACAGCCCATAGGTTAACAAGAAGAAACGCATAACTTAGTTGCTTGTGAGAGTTCACACTAGATTTAACAGAACATGATTTTCAAGTAGCCATTATTCAAAAGAAACCCTGATTAAAGAAAACTGTCATACAATGTCATGTCAGATAGAGAACAACAATAAAGAGGAAAAAACACCAATTAAAAAATGGAAATTACAGGTTTAAGGAGATGCCTCAGTGGTTAAGAGCACTGACTGCTCTTCCGGAGGTCCTGAGTTCACTTCCAGAAACCACACATGGTGGCTCACAACCATTTATAAGGAATGTGATTCCCTCTTCTGCTGTGCATGAAAATAGATCATTCATATACATAAAATAAATAAATGACTCTTAAAAAAAAAAGAAATCTAACAAAATGAAAACAATCACTAAAGGAACTCATCAGGAACTGAAAGACATATCAAGAGATACATTCCAATCTTAAAGACTGAAAGAAGAGCTGGAAAGATGGCTCAAAAGTTTAGAGCACTGGCTGCTCTTGTAGAGGACCTGGGTTCAAGTCCCAGCACCCCACGGTGATTTATCACCACACATTACTCAGTTTCAGGGAATCCAATGCTCTCTTTTAACCTCCACAGGCACCAAACACACATGGTGGAACACATAATACAGATGCAAGCAAAACGTCCACATATAAAATAAAACGAATAAATCTAATTTTTAGAAATGGAAGAAAATGGACCGAGCTTTAGTGCCCTAAAGTATTCATAATGGAAGTACCACAGAGATAAAAGGAGCAGGAAAACATTTGAAGAAAGAGCGACAAAAACTTTGCAAATACACTGAATAGTTCTAACCCAGTCTATCTAAGCAGCTCAGTGAGTTCCGAAAATGAATCAATTCAAGCCAGCAAGATGGCTCATCCAGGAAGGTGCCTGTTACCAAGCTAGAATCCGCACGGTGGAAGGGAAGAATGGGCTTCTGAAAGTTATCCTCTGACACGCGTTCTGTGGTATCCATAGGCACACACAGCAAACAAACAAATGTAAACTGAAAAACCAAAAGGAAGGATAAAACCAAGGCGATCCATAAACTACAGTCAGTGCAGTGAAAATTAGACAAGAACAAAATCTTTAAAATACTGAGATAAAAGTAATTATTTGTAGGACATAAGATTAACAGTTGAATTGTCAACCAAGAAAACAGAGGCCAGAGTATAGAATCACATTCAAAGTCTCAAAACACTGGACCACAAATCTTATACCCAACAAGGCCATTTTTAAAAAGGAAAGCAAGATGAACATCAGATAAAAACCTGAGTGATGAAAGGCACTCTAAAGCCGACGCTGACGGTGGCCTGCGTTTGTGAACGTACTGGCCTATTTAGCTATGGAAACGGGTGGTTATACGCTGTGTGAATCTTCATCTTTTTTTGAGGCAGGGTCTCAAGTATCCCAAAATGGCCTCAAATCTGTTGTGCAGCCGAGGACCACCCTGACCCCTGACCCTCCCGCCCCTAGCTTCCAGGAACTGCGGTTACAAGCACACGGCTCCAGTCTGTTTTGTGCAGCCCTGCTTATGTGAACCCGGGTTGTGTGTACACAGCAAGCACCCCAGCAACTGAACATCTTCAGTCCGGTAAATGTTTTCCTAATAAGGCTCTTTTTAAAATGCAGTCCAGTTCTAAGCTCCAAATCCTTTCCTATCAAATTACCTGACGTTACTGAGAGACAGCACAGGTTACATGTCAGCTGTACTAACAACTCTAATCACATCATACAAATGTCAGTCTATCTCTCACACACACACACACACACACACACACACACACACACACACGTGCTCAGATCCCTTCTTTTATCTTTATAAAGGATCTGTACCTTGTAACACTAAACTGGATTCAGGAAAATTTTATAAGGACCAGTAAATGAGAACTCCAAAATCCACAAACAAAATAAAGACCTAGCAAAAGCATATGGAACAATGATGGCTACATAGATTACTTTGCAGAACACTTTGCCAACCTGTCAAAAATTGCTACAGTGAAGATGGGTGTGATGGTGTACACCTTTAATCTTAGCTCGAAGGAGGCAGAGGCAGGTGATCTCTGTGAGTTCGAGACCAGCCTGGTCTACAAAATGAGCTCCAGGACAGCCAGAGCAAATAGCAAGACCCTGTCTCAAACAAAAAATATTTTAACTAAATAACTACAGCAATGTGGCCCTAAAGTATAGTTTTGCTAATACTACACAAGGGCATCTCAGCAGAAAGTCTAGCCTGTTTTTTTGTTTTGTTTCGTTTTGTTTGTTTGTTTGAGATAGTGTTTCTTTGTATAGTCTTGATTGTCCTGGACTCACTGTGTAGATCTGGTCACAGAAGTCCACCTGCCTCTGCCTCCAAGTGCTGGGATTAAAGGAGTGCGCCAGCCCTCGCTGGCTAGTCTGTAATCTCACTTCTCAAGGTTTCAAAACCACGTTGAAGAAAACTGGTATTTGGATTTTTTCTCTTGTAAATTACTTATTGAGTATGACTTCTAAGGACAGTGAGTGCATTCATGGTAACGGTAGAGATGAGGAGCCGCAGCCAACAACTGTGGTGAAACTGGCCCTTTCCAAGCCATAGCCCTTGCAGCCATATGGACTGGGGTGGAGATTTGCTGGGTGTCAGGTTTCTTCTGATAGCTTTATGGAATGGACCAATGAGAATAACTCAAAGGATTGGATGGGAAATCTTCAGCAGCCCAGCGAGAATTCAGGACTCTCAAAGACTCACAATGGCATCTGGCTCTCTCCTCAGCAACAGACGGAAGGCTTCAGACAAACTTCAGCTGGTCAACACCTTGACACAGCCTTGCTTCCCCTTCTATCCCAGCCTCCCAGCTTCCCTGGGCTGGGTGAGGTGGGAGGCCTGTGCAGCACAGCAAGCTGTCAGCACTGCCAGCAGCGGACTCTCACACCAGACTGCTGGTGCTTCCAGAGCTCCTGGGTGTATTTGTGTGCATTTGTATCTCAGCTCACCTGATGGCTGCTGCCAGACAGAAAGGGAACACTGATTCCTGACCAGCCTGTCTTAAAGCTCTCCTCTTCTTCACCATCTTCATTAAGTCAATGTGAGACACCCAGGCACAATTGAGTTATTTCAACTTTTTCATTTGTTCGCGCTGTGTTTAATTACAAGTATTTGAAAGAGCAGGCATAATCTGTAATAAGATAATTTGATAAACCATACCCCCAGTTACTGCTGCTCATTTATTTGAAATCTAAAGCAACACCTCACATAGGAGTCATGTTACAAATCATAAAACAAGTGCAGTGTCCCAGCCGCCAGCACCACTACTCAGGGGCAGGCTGAGGATGTGGTCCAGAATTCTAACGAAGAGAATAATACAGGACATGCAGCTTTTAGCAATGCCCAAGAACATTGTAACCAAGAGCTTAAACTAGCTTTTACCTAAAACTAAAGGCAGGCTATAGTAAGGAAGCAATGGAAATATTTATATGTACTAAAAAATGTGCCTTGTATCCCTGATCTCTCCAATACCTTAAACATAAATGGATGCTGGATTTTGTCAAATGCTTTTTCAGCATCTAGAGAGATTATCATGTGGTTTTTTTCTTTCAGTTTGTTAATATGGTGGATCACATTGATGGATTTCCGTATACCACCCCTGCATGCCTGGGATGAAGCCTACTTGGTCATAGTGGATGATATCTTTGATGTGTTCTTGTATTCGGTTTACAAGTATTTTGTTGAGTATTTTTGCATCAATGTTCATAAGGGAAATTGGCCTAAAATTTTCTTTCTTTGTTGAGTCTTTGTGAGGTTTAGGTACCAAGGTGACTGTGGCTTCATAGAATGAGTTTGGTAAGAAGTGGGAAATAGTAAGATCTGGAGAGGACAGGAGCTCCACAAGGAGAGCAACAGAACCAGAAATTTTGAACACAGGGGTCTCCCCAGGGACTCATATTCCAACCAAGGAACATGTATGGAGATAACCTAGAACCCCTGCACAGATGTAGCCCATGGCAGTTTAGTGTCCAAATGGGTTACATAGTAATGGGAAGAGGAACTGCCTCTGACATAATCTGATAGGCCTGTTCTTTGATCACCTCCCCCTGAGGGGAGAGCAGCCCTACCAGGCCACAGCAGAGGACAATGCAGCCATTCCTGATGGGATCTGATAGACTAAGATCAGAAGGAAGGAGAGGAGGACCTCCCCTATCAGTGGACTTGGGAGAGGCAATCGAGAAGAAGGCGGAGGGAGGGTGGGGCTGGGAGGGGAGGAGGGAGGGGCTTATGGGGGGATACAAAGTGAATATAACTGTAATTAATAAAAAATTAAAAAAATTTTAAAAAATGACTCAGCACTCTTAGTAAGTATGACTTAGTTAAGAATTTCATTACAACTGAAAATGGTGAGAAAAAAGTACAGACATCATATGTTAGGAAACTAACATTCACACTGTCAGTCTGATATTTTAATGTCTGTATTAAGATTAGCCACTGGGGGGCTGGAGAGATGGCTCAGAGGTTAGGAATACTGGCTGTTCTTCCTAAGGGTCCTGAGTTCAGTTCCCAGTAACCACATGGTGGCTCACAGCCGTCTGTAGTGAGATCTGGTGCACAGGTGCACACACAGGCAGAATGCTGTTAAAATAATAAATAAATAAGTAATTCTTTAAAAAAAGATCAACCACTGGAACACTGCCTAAAACTTAACAACAGCTTTAATTCCATCCAAATAAAACTGTATCTATAACTATTGCTATAGAAAGGTGAAAGCACAGTGATCATTAAAAAAACTTACGGTAAGCTGGGTAAGGTGGCACATGCTTATAATCTCAATCTTTTGACGGCTTCGGTAGGAGAACAGAGAGCGCCAGGCTGGCCTGGGCTACATAACCCAGTCAAGAAAGGAAAGAGGAAAAGAGAGGAGGGGAGAGGCAGCAAAAGATGGAAGGAGGAGGGAAGGAAGAAGGGAAGCTAATTATATATTACCTTTTTAATTTCAAATGTCACTTTTGGTAAAGCGGCGAGAGCAGGAACAAAGACGAGCCCCTAGGCATGCTCTATGGACCCTCTGTGGAAACCAACCAGCTGACAACTGCCTCTTGGAAGAATAAATGCAAAACTTATGTCATCCCCCTAATCTCATTTGAATATGAAACCCGCCATTCATAAGACAAGAGTATGTGGGATTCTAAACAGATCTTTACAAAAGGAATAGAAAGCTAAGGCAGCTCCAGCTCCCTCACTTTACAGCTGTCAGGACGTCTATCTCAACAAGTCTTACACCCCTGCTTGACTCAGAACACGGTACCTTCCTCAGCAGGCACTCCAACACGCAGCAGAAGCTCAGCTGCTGGCTGGCTCCACTTCCTTCACCCTCAGCTGGGTGTGAAAACCTAAAGATAGTCAATCAATTTTTCTGGAAAAAAAGGATGGATTTAACTGGATTTTCTAATAGATCAATGTATAAACTCCTTAAACAAGACTCTTAGAAATATTCACAGCAGTTACTGCTTCTCATTCAATCCTCAACACTCATAAAAAAAATTTTTTTTAAATAAGCCAAGCATGGTGGCACATACCTGTAATCCCAGCACTTGGAAAGGCAGAGACAGGCAGATCTCTGTGAGTTGAGGCCAGCCTGGTCTACAAAGTAAGCACAAAACAGCCAAGGCTACATAGGGAAACCCTGTCTCAAAAAAACAAAACAGCAACAACAAAAGTTAAAGAAGAAACCATTTCTGAGCCAGAGGGGCAGCTCAGCAGGCAGGCAAGCCTGACAGCTTGAGCTGCATCCCAGACCCCTCCATGTTTACCAAGGCATGCCTGTGCCTGAACACTCATGTATACAGACATAGAAATAAGCAAGGAAATAAAAGTTTAAACTCATGTATACAGACATAGAAATAAGTAAGGAAATAAAAGTTTAAAAAAGAAACTTCCTCTTATTTTGTGAAACTTATTTATTTTAGGCTGAGTATCTGGTCTCGGGGCATGGGGTGGTCCCTGGGCTTGGCACCAAGCACTTTCTGCCTACTGAACCATCCCGTCTAGTATATAGAATTTATAACCACGGTTTCAAACGTTCCAATTCAGCACTTCCAGAAGTACTTTATTCAGAATCAGTTCAAAACTGTTATTTCCCTTTCAGAAAAATCATGCTGTTTGTAACGTCCCATGAAGTTAAAGCACCAGGTGAACCACCCACAGCCCCCGGTGCCTCTGACAGCGAAGCATGCGGTGTCAAATCTGAGGTTTGCTCCGAAAGGGGAGTTTTGTTTTCAATAATCCACAAGCTCTTTTTAAAGAGCCGCATAAAGAAACAAGGTAGTTAAGAAAGGTATTTCTCACTGTGTATTCTTTAAATCAGTTTATTTCAGAAAACAATGAAAACTGAGACTTGTGACTCACACCAAATATTACATCCTAAAATAGTCATTCCTGCTTTAGAACTAAAAATGAGTTTCCAAGTGTGTGCAGGGTCATCCAGGTACCACAGCCATGCCAGCTATCAGCTAGACCAAGCACCAGGGCCATCATGGGAGGCCCATGACCCCCAGGGAGGAAGCAGGACTTCAAAGCACAGCCGCCTCCGGGGCCACTTCCTTCAAGTTAGGGCTGCACACCGACTGCCCGCACAAACGCACCTGACACCTTAAAGAGATGGCACAGAACTGTCCAATTTCATCTCTAGAGACTTCGGGAGACCAAAACTATTGAAGTGTCTGACAAGTTTTCCTAACTACGTTTATATGCAAATCTCAGTTATCTCAGCCCACATTATTTCCAGCTTTCAAACTGGGGGAGCCAATAGGAAAGACAGTACGTGTAAACGTGGCTGCAGCATAACAGAATTCCAGTACCCTGTGCACAGATCCCCAGACGAGAGCTGGGTAAGTGGCCTCAGCTCTTGGCAATCTGGGACTGCACATTCAAGCTAACACTTTCAGATAACTGTAACTCTGAGTGGCAGTGACTCTGATTACAAATCTAGCTGTGTCACAAATGTGCTGTGCCACTGACAATTATCAGGGTCCATTCAGAAAGCCAATGTTCTCCATTATTTTTAGAACAAACTTTAGGTGATTTAAGGGCAGTAGGGACAGTGTTAAATGTTCCCCAGTTGTCAAGCACCTAAGAAGCCAGCAGCTTTCTTGGAACGCTCTGAACCACTAGTCTTTCTCTTGCACAGACAGAAACAAGTGCTCAGTTTTACTTAAATGCATTCAACAAACACCTTCAGTTTAACTTCAGGGAAGTGAGAAGGTTAAACTGTGAGGGGTCAGCAAAGAATAAACCTAACCTAGACGCTATACCAGAACGCTGGTCTAGCTACACGGTACTCAGTTACCGTGGTGGTTTGCAGTATCTGGTCCCTAGTTGGTGTGACTGGCTGAGAGAGATTGTGGATGTGGCCTCGTTGAAGGGTGCATGGCACTGAGGGTGGCCTTTGAGTCTCTAAAGCTTAGTCCCAGACAGTTCTCCCACCCCAGCCCACCTGCCTTGTGCAGATGATAAGACGCAGGCTCTCAGCACCGTGCCCACCTGCTGCCATGCTCAGACGTGACGGTTATGAACTTTAACTCTCTCAAAGTATAGATTCTCAATAAACTCTCTCCTCTACAAGCTGCCTTCCTTGTTCACGGTGTCTCCTTGCAGCAATAGAAAAACAAGTCATAAAACATAGAATTGTTAACTATGACCTTATGTTTTCCTTTAAATCAACTTACCAATAGTGTTTGCCTCTTTATCCCACTCAATAAACAACCTGCAGGCTGTGTGTGTGGTGTGGGAACATACCAGTTTTCAAAGCCTCTGGTCTAAGGCACACAGCAGACAGCTGAGGAGCTCACACACTTCTCCCAGAATCCTGTCCCCCTCAGCTAACACCTGCACTGTGCACACAGAAGACCCCCCCCAATGGACAGGTCCTTCATAAGCAAACCTGGGAGTCTGAGCAGCTGCTGAAGGTAAAACAATGTTCACAGGTACTGATCCTGGTGAGGTGGGTCAGGATCACGGCGCCTGCCTCTACGTCTGTCGACCTGCATCCATGCTGAGAACACACGTGGTAGAGAGAACCAACTCCTGCATGTTGTCTTCTGACCATCACACATGCATGAGTGTGCACACACATAAAAATGCGGAACAAAAAAATCCAAAGGCCTTTTTGATATTTAGAACTGTATTTTTAAAATGTAAAGTTTATAAAATAAAATGGGATCTCCATCTCTACCTGGTTCTTTTCCAGAACACTCGTGGTGGTGGTCATCCAAGTGTCCAGGAGAAAACACCTTGAGATGACTCCCCTTCACATGCCACCTCTTCCCACTCCAGACAATGAGCTAACCGCCCTACCTGTAAGGACTGCCAATAAACCCCAACAAACCCCTCCCTGGCTCTGCAGCTACCCTCTGGATGGAGCTGTAGCTTGCCTTAATGAGGCTGTAAAAACAACCTCCCAACCAGGTACTCCTCCCTCAATACACTGGTCCACAATCCATTCCCCCTTTTGCAGCTACAACACATATCTTTTTAAGGTTTGTTTTTTTTTTAATGTGTATGGGTGGTTTTGCCTGCATGTGTGTCTGTATACCGTCCATACACCTGAAGAAGGCCAGAAAAGTGTGAGAGAGCCTCGGGGCTGGGAGTTAGAACTGTTGTTAATGCTATATAGGTGCTGGGATATGAACCCCAGGTCCTGTGGAAGAGCAGCCAGTAATCTTAACCACCGAAGAACCATCTTAGTAGCCCATGTTTAAATGACCACACACACACTCTTAATCTTTACCCTACAGGTGTCTCACTTCAAGTCTATCAAACCTCTGCAATGTTCCCCACCCCCAAATAACCAATGACCCCAGAATGAAGACTGCCAACAGCATGGACTTGAGTGACTTTTCTGCTGTCATTCGCTCTACCCACCCAGCGACTAGCCCTCTCCTACCCGAGGCTTTGGTGTGGTGCATACTGTCTCCCCCGCCTCTCCAGATGCCGGTGTGCCCTGGCCTCTTCTCATTCTACACATTTCTCCTGAGCAGCGCTTCAGCTTCCACTGCTTCCAACACCACCGGCGAGCTGAAGACCACCACATGCACATGTGTTCAGCTGTACACCCAAAGGAATTTCCCAAAAGGCAGCCTCGCCTCAGTGCCCCACCAAACAGCAGTTACTTTTAAAGCCTGGCCCTGTGGCTCACATCTGTAACTTCAGCACTTGGAAGGCTAAGGCAGATCACCACGAGTTTGAGGCCAGCCTGTGCTCAGTGTGATCCTGCCTCAAAAACTAATTTTTAAGCACTATCAACAAAAATATTATTATTTCCCCCCAAATCTGATTTGTCTGAAATCCTGTAATCTTATCACTGAGACAGCTAAGTAAGGCAGGATTGTTGAGTCTGAGGCTACCCTGGGCTATCCCCTGACAAACTGCTATCACACACCTAGGTGTTAAGTGAGTTCTTCACTAAGCCCTGTCTAAGGCGCCACTCCATCTCCATTTAGGAAGGCTATTGTCATCATCTCGTGTAAAGATCACAAGGCTGGCGTCCCTATTCCATCTCCCACACTCCTCACGGGGACAGTCGGGGTAACCGCAGTGTAATGCCTGTCCCCACTCTTTACCACAACATCCCAAAGTAAAGCAAGCTCCAAAGCGCTGCTCCGGAGTCCTCCCTAACCACAAAAGCTGGCACCCCTCCGATGTGCGGTGCTCCACTGCGGGTCTGCGCATCCTGATGGTGGGCCTGAGACCCCGTCTCTCTTTGCTAACACCTTCCGGCCAGTTAGCTGTTAGGTCTCAGCTGATTCTTTCTCCTGGAAGTTTTCTTTTCCCTTCTCCCATAACAAAAATAGAGTGGGCTGTTCTCACACACTCCCCTGGCATCCTGCAACTGAGCAAACCCCTCCTCTCTTCAGAGACTCTCAGACAAAATGCCTAGACTGCTATGTACTTGGAACAAGAGCGAAACCAGCTCCCAAAGGAGGCCCCGGAGGCTGGCTTCTGAGGCTTCCTGTTCGGAGCTAGGGGCTCAACTAGAACTCACGGTGGCTGGAGGAGGTGATTTAGCTGTTCCAGGAGGGGTGTGATCCCAAGAAATCTCTTTTGTTCAGTATCCGAGTGAGAAAAGGTTCTCTTTGACCATGTAAACCTACCCTAGCAAGTAAACTACAGAAACGATAGGCATGAGCAAATGAAACCCACTAAGTTTCTTTAAGGAAATGTGAACCAAAATGATAGGGTTTCTAAAATTCCTCCTTACTCAAAAGCTTACAAAATCAAAGTTCTCCAGGGACAAGTTCAAAAAGATGTATATAAAAAATAGTCTTGAAACCACTTATTACTCAATTATTGCTCACACAAATAGTCTGTTCTACACAGACCAGCCAGTCATGTCAAACGTTCAGCAATTGGATTTCTTGTTATGCAATAATAGACTAAAAGTAACTACACATTTTAATCTGTTTCTTTTTTTTTTAATTCTTTATTAATTACACTTTATTCACTTTGTATCCCCCCCTATGGTTCCCTCCCTCCTCTAGTCCCAAACCCTCCCTTCCTCCCCCCTCTGCACGCATGCCCCTCCCCAAGTCCATTGATAGGGAGGTCTTCTTTTCCTTCCTTCTGATCCTAGTCAATTAGGTCTCATCAGGAATGGCTGCATTGTCTTCCTCTGTGGCCTGGTAATGCTGCTTCCCCCCTCAGGAAGAGGTAATTAAAGAGCAGACCAATCATTTCATGTCAGAGACAGTCCCTGTTCCTATTACTATGGAACCCACTTGGATACTGAACTGCCATGGGCTACATCTGTGCAGGGGGTCTTAGGTTATCTCCATGCATGGTCCTTGGTTGGAGTATGAGTCTCGGGAAAGACCCCTGTGCTCAGATTTTTGGTTCTGTTGCTCTCCTTTTGGAGTTCCTGTCCTCTCCAGATCTTACTGTTTCCCACTTCTTACATAAGGTTCCCTACACTCTGCCCAAAGATTGGCCATAAGTCTCAGCATCTACTTTGATAGTCTGCAGGGCAGAGCCTTTCAGAGGTCCTCTGTGTCAGGCTCCTGACTTGTTCCCTTTTTTCTCCTTCTTATGATGTCCATCCTCTTTGACTTTCTGGATAGGGATGGAGCATTTTAGCAAAAGTCCTCCGTCTTGATTAGTTTCTTTAGGTGTACAGATATTAGTATGTTTATCCTATTCTATATGAGTGAGTATATACCATGTGTGTCTTTCTGCTTCTGGGATAGCTCACTCAGGATGATCTTTTCCAGATCCTACCATTTACCTGCAAATTTCATGATTTCCTTGTTTTTTATTGCTGAGTAATATTCCATCGTGCAGATGTACCACAATGTCTGTATCCATTCCTCCACTGAGGGGCATCTGGGTTGTTTCCAGCTTCTGGCTATTACAAATAAGGCTCATAGTAGCTCATAACCATCTACAATGAGATCTGGTGCCCTCTTCCAGAAAACTGTATAAACAATTAAATCGAAAAGAAAGAAGGGAAGGGAGGGAAGAAAGATGCTCTGGAAGAAAACACTTGATATAACACAAACATAAGGCATGACCCCAAACAGTTAAAACTCAACAGTTCACTTTCCCTTTTTTTTTTTTTTTTTTAACTTTTTTTAAAAGACAGGTCCACTATGCAATAAGGCTGCTACAAAACATGGTTGAGCAAAAGTCCTTATTGTGTACTTGAGCCTCTTTTGGGTATATGCCTAAGAGTGGTATAGCTGGAACTTGAGGAAGCACTAATCCTAGTTGTCTGAGGAAGCACCAGATTGATTTCCAGAGTGGTCATACATTAATCTGTTTCTTTTACTTCCTTCAAGGAATCCTCGTAAATTAAGACTGAACTTCAAATTTAGAGATTAATGTAAACTAGCTGGACACGGTCCTACAGGCATGTAATACCATCATTTGGGAAGGAGGAGGATCATGAGTTCAAGGCCACTCTGGGCTACACAGTAGTAAGTCTGAGGTCCAGGCTACACAGTGAGAACCTATCACAAAATAAATAAATACATAGATAAATAGATAGATAGATAGATAGATAAATGGAATACAAAATATAAATATAAGCTCTCATTTTATCCAATTTTAAATACGCATAAATCTTTATCTGCATCAATGTTATATTACTTTTCCACACAACTTTACATGACTGCTTTTCTAGAATAATCTGTATTAGCCCACACTATAGCAAATGTAATAGCAAGTACCTTTGTTTTAATCCAGTATTTACTGTGCTCCCTTCAGCAGCACATACACTAAAGCAAAACCAAGCCAACCCCATATTTACTTTTTACTATCAAAGTACTAAGAAATCAGAATTCCTTTACTTAGCCTGCACTGTTTTAGGCATGAAAAGAGAACGTATCTCTGACAGTCAATGCTGAACACCCTGGAGCCCACTATAAGGTGGGAAGGTCATGAGTACAGACAACCACAGTCTCACAAAACAGCAGCTGTGCCGACCTGACATTTGTTACACTGTCCTTAGTCTAGACAGCCACTTTGCAAAATAAAATCTGCCATGTTGTTCTGGAAAGAAAACTACCACATATTAAAATCAACAAATGCTAGTATGATTTAAAGTGGTTAGCAGAAAGGCCAACGGCAATAGGAAAATGGATTAAAACTGGCTTTTAGCCTCACCATTACCTTTCACAAAAAAACATGGTCAAGGTTAAGTTAACTGTCAGCATGAAAAATGCTCTGGGGCTGGAGAGAAGGCTCAGAGGTTAAGAGCACTGACTGTTCTTCCAAAGGTCCAGAGTTCAATTCCCAGCATCCACATAGTGGCTCACAACTATCTACAATGAGATCTGGTGCCCTCTTCTGGCACGCAGGCAAAAAACTGTATAAACAATCAAATCGAAAAGGGAAAGGAAGGAAGAAAGATGCTCTGGAAGAAAACACTTGATATAATACAAACATAAGGCATGACCCCAAACAGTTAAAACTCAACAGTTCACTTTCCCTTTTTTTTTTTTTTTTTAAAGACAGGTCCACTATGCAATCTAAGTTGTCCTGGAATTTGCTATGTAGGCCAGAATGGCCTCAAACTCGGAGTTCTGTCTGACTCCAGAGTGGCCAGATCAAGGGTATGCAAAACCATTACACTTTATTTGATATACCCAGTAGAAATATTAGGCTAAGATCTTCAAGAAATAGAAGACATCAGTTTGATACTCCAAAGTGACTGGCATCATTACCTGTGATCCTGAAAGATGGGATTAAAGTTAAGCCAAACTCAATCATATGATCTCAATTCTTGCCTGCTCAATCTCAGCTCTAAAACAAATCTGATCACTGGGCACTGAATAACAACAGCTGGGCTTTCATTTAGATAATAAAGCAAGAAATAAAGGACGCTGACATCCTTCCCTCTAGAAAAGCTCGAATTAGCCAGCCATAGGGGGGCAGCAGAGTTAAGAGAGTGAACTGTAAACTCCAGAGGGTGAATGAGGGCAGGAAAAGTTAATGGGCTGAGTTGAGAGTAAGGAGCCGGACCGGAGAGAAAGACAAAGCTTCAGTTATGAATTAAAGCAGCAAATGCCCAATGCTGTATCACTGTATTAGTGACGCTGGGATCTCACTCTGAACTGCACGTGAGAATCATCCTGGGAGTGTCAAAGATAAACACGCTGCCTGCCCACGGCCTTAGAGTAACTGAGGCAGACCAAGGCATGGGCCAGGTGTGCGCGTTACTTTTAAGCTTTCCAAGTGGATAGAAGGCTACGCAGTGTAGCATACAGTATGCAAAACAAAAACACAGACGCAAATCTACCCCTGATGACACTATGTCAAAAGATAGATGAACAAAACAAGCAAGAAAATTAAAAACAAAAACCTTATTTCCCAAATGTATTATTTTGTAGCTAAACCTTTGTCTCTAAAACTCAAAAGGGCAATACTAACCTAAAGGCCTGTCTTCAGAGTCATTACCAAGGAGAAAGCTTTTCTCACAGCTGAAAGCGAAGTTCACAGGGACTGATCAACTAGCCCAAAGCAATGGCGAGTCCTCACCGAAGCAGGGACATGATCCCAGCCTGCTACCTACAGGACAGCACTCTACCCCAATGGCCTTACCAATCTGCTAGATATATTTTCCTAGATTATCACTTTTCTCAATTAGATGCTTCCAAAAATAAGCCAAAATCAAATTAAGAAACATGACCAAATAAATAAATAAATAAATGGGGGGGGGTGATCCTAAATAGGAATTCTGAAGATGTCAGCCTTAATGGAAAAAAGATTCTTCACGTGAAGACTAACGCACGCTATATTTAGCGATTTCTAAGTATATCCTTAAAAAGGAAAAGGAAGGGATATGACAATAGTCAGAAAATAGTCCCAAAATAACTAAAATGTTATAGGCCGCTGAAAACACATCTCTCAGCTGAGATGAATTTCAACCTCACCTTACTGTTTTCCCAATTACAAAGGGGTTGTGTTTGCAGTAATAACAACCTGTGGATCTCCATCAGCCTTCAAGTTAAATGGGTAGTAGCCCCTCCCCAAATCAGGACAACTAACAAACCAAGTGTGTCACAGTTCACCCAGAAGACCACACACCTGCACGAAACAAGCCATGCATTTCCCCACTGCTCCGCAAGCTACTTCAGTTAGCAGCCACGCCCTGGCCTCAGTTCTTCAGAGATCAGCAACGTAAAGGATGATTCCCAGGACGCTCTTTACCTCACCTTCCTGTTCAGTTATTTATTGTCCTGTGTTGGGGTGTGTGTCTGTGTGCCACTCGTGTACCTGGTGTCCTCACAGGTCAGAGGAGGGCACTGGGTCCCCGGATGACGCTTGTGAACCACCACGTGGTCGCTGGGATCGGAACCTGGGACCTCTAGGAAGAAGAGCCAGTGCTCTTACCCACTGAGCCACCTCTCCAGGAACCTCTTCACCTCATCGGAGGAAGAGTTCAATCTCAAATCAGTTTCTGTTCCTTGCTGTTTACTGACTACATTCTAGGAGAAATACATGTCTGTATGGTCATAATGACTAATCTGATTCCTTTTTTTATTTTAAAAAAAAAAAAGTTATTCCTACAGGCTGGGGAGATGAGCCCAGGTTAAAAGCATGTGCTCCTCCCCAGACCCCAGTTCCGTTCCCAGAGCCCCAGCACTCTGGCCTCTGCAGACACCTGCGCTGCCATGCACACGCATATTTAAAAATAATGTTCTAGGAAAGCTTATATTTAGGTACTATAATAATTCTTCATTTAAAAATATCTTAATCTGGATCTCACATACAACAGAGCAGGAGTTGGCATTCTTTGCATATTTTTAGGCACTTAAATTATTTCACTTAGTCCCTCCAATCCTGGGAGACAGTATCATTCCCACTTTACTGATAAGGAAAATAATTCAGGAAGAGTAAAACCTTACTTTCACCCGGGGCTCCCTCCACTGTAACTTCCTCAGCCATACTACTTCAAGTTTATGTAAAATAAATTTACAGCAAAACTACTGGTCACACTGCTGCCGACTCACCAGAGCTGCACAGTCAGACGGAGCACCACCCAAATAACCACAGGTTTGGAACTAACCTGCTTAAGCCTCAACAGAGTTCTAGCCTGTCACAGAAGAGCATATCAGGATTACCATCGTGGGTATGAAGACACAGATAACAAGGACTAACGATGCACAGTTTTAGGTTGTCCAGCTGTCACAGACAATATAGCTTGTCATTTTGTTTTAAGATAATTATTTAAAATACTAGGCTGTTGTATACATGTAAGGGATCAGCTATTTTACTAATCCAATCCTTTCCAGAAATATAAATCAAAATAGGATAAACACATTGAAAGACTACCTATTTTAAATAACGAGTTTCCTAATTGTTCATTATCAAATAACAAGTTTTAGGCGGAAAAATTACAACCTACATGAGCATAAGTTTCAAGGCCAGAAACAATGATTCACATAAAACGTTCCTAATTTTATTTTCTAGCATGTAGCTCTCGGAAAAACTTACTATTTATTTTTAACATTTTCAGCAACCCACTCACCTACATGATTTTGCAAAAAATAAACTGAAAAGGTTGGACTGTTTTGTTAATCCTTACTCGCAATCTGCTTTTAAGAAAACCACTTGGCGCCTTTCCAGTTTAGATGCGCGTGGACAAAGCGTAAAGTAAGCAGGCTGGTATAAATACTCGAAAGATGCTGGGTGCCCACGGATCTGAGTCACTCCACAGTTAAGACTGTATTTCGGAGCAGGAAGGAAAACTCTCTCATACTAAAGGGTTTCCTCTGCTGTTGTTTGTGTTAAACCCACAAATGGGGGTGGGGATACTCCTGACAGAAAACACAACGCCGTGGTATCAAGGGCACCCACAAAGTACTAAGTAAAACAATTCTACGTAAAAATCACTTTTCAAGCATTTTGACAACTGGAGTAAAAGGAGTTTTTCTTATTTGAGGATTTTATTTCCTTGATTGAGTCTGCACCAATTTATTGTGAATAATACCTTATAGGGGATACTATACATGCAAATGCCTAAAATTAATAGTTTCCTTTTTTTCTACTACTGACCAAACTCTACATAAAAACATCTATGCTAGCTGCAACTTCCCGAACCAAAGAGCATGCAACTTAGAATCTGATGAACTCCTGTCAGCTTTAAAAGCAAAATCTTCAAAGCTGCGTCTCTCGAGGCTAACCAGATGTTTAAACTTCCGCTCAGAATTCAGTTAGGTCAGAGGACGGAGTATTCCACTAAGAGCAAGGATAACTCTCGCTCGCCATGAAGTACCAAAGAGAGACGGTCAAAGCATAAAATAACTTGATTAAGGATTAAAGCTTGATTAAAGCTCTCTGCGCGGCAAGCCACCATCCTGGCAGGCCGGCAGGGCCATTTTAAGGCATTCCATTCCCTTACGGCCCTGCTCCACCAACTCTACAACTGCGGTATGTACGTTAAACAATCAGTCGTAAATGAGATCGCACACACTAAACCTACGTACACTGTGGTCAGAGGGCGGTTCGATTCTAGGTGCGGCGTGCCCTTGACTCAGAGCACCCCAAGAGGCAGGCAGAAGCAGGGTCTAAATGGGGCTCCAGAGCAGTCGCTGGTCAACAGCTGAGTTGATCTGGGATTCTCTTTACACTCCTCGACAAACTAAGTCAGGATTCATAGACTCAAAGACACACCAGAACCAGACTGGCCTCGAAAGGGATGCTGGATCGCAGTCAAAAGAACTCAAATATCTGCTGGTCAGTTATCTATTTTGGCCTGACCCTGTAGTTTCTTGGCCTTGTAAATCATTCTCTGGATTTCTATCAGGTTGCAAGAACTTCTCAAACACCTAGGAACGCAACCACCTTTTCCATAATGACACCTGGCTCGTAAGAAGCAAAATTATTAAGTCAGAAGCCAGTCATTCTCGAAGAACAGGCAGGAACACCACGAGGCGACTCACGGACAGCCTCCAAAGCCGGTGGGGAAAGTGAGGCCGAAGGCGGGCCGAGCGCTCCCGCAAGGCACTGGGCACGGATACCAATCGGAACTGCTGTCCGAAACCTTTCGGGGGTCCTTGGAGGCGAGTCCCCGCTCTCCTGCGAACCTCTCCCCAGAGCGCCGGGGTCTTCTGCGGGACAGCCCCCACCCCCCGGCTCTAAGCCTTCTCTGTAGAGCTGCGTCTCAGGGCCAGAGGTGTGAGCGGAGTCGGCCGGGACGCTGGCTCTGGCGACGGAGGGGCGAGCGGGGAAGGTGGAGAAAGCGGGGCCGGGCGGGGCGGGGGCGCGCGGCGGGCGGGTTACCTTTGAGCTGGGGCAGCGGGTGCAGCTCCGCCTGGCCGCCCTGGCTGCGGAACTGCGAGGAGCCCTGCGAGCGCTTCTGCCTCTGCGCCTTGCGCACGGATTTCCGGGTGAAGCCGTCCACCTTCTCCGAGGCCGAGATGGCGGCGCAGGCGGTCGGCGCGGGCGGCGACGGCAGCGACATCTCGGCGACCCCGGCGCTCCGCGCCTCCCGCGGAGGCCGGCCGGCGAGTCCGGCGAGGGACGGGCGCGGCGAGGCTGCGCCCCTGCGCCCCGGCGCCGCGCGAGCCGCTCCCCGCCCGACGGCGCCTCAGCGCCGCATCCCCGGGCCGGCGGCGGCGGGCGGAGCGGGGGCGCGCGGGCCGCGCGAGGCGCTGACGCCCGGCGGGCGGGCGGGCGGGCGCGGCGAGCCCGAAGTTGCGAGCGGCCGCGGCGGGCGCGCTGGCGTCCCCCTCGCGCGCGGGGCCCCGGCGGCTCCTCAGCGGCTGCCGCCCGCGCCGTCCGCCCGGCCGGGCGCCTCCTCCCGGGGCGCTTCCATCGCGGGTCCGCGCGAGCCGCCGCCAAGCGCTCGCTCCGCTGTCAGCGCCGGCCCCTCATCGCCCGGGGCGGCCGCCCGCGCCCGGGTCCTCGGAGCGTCGCCCCGCTCGCCCCCACGCGCCCACCGACCGCCCACGGAGCACGCCGGGCGAGCGACCGCTGCAACTCGGGCGGGCGGCTGGTCCGGGCGCCGGGGGCACGGTGCGCGTGCGTGCGCGCTCGCGCGGCCCGGGGGAGGTCCTCGCGGGGGGTGCGGGGAGGAGTTTGACTGACAACTTCCGCGGGGTCCCACCAGCCCGCGGAGGCTCCGGAGGGGGCCGGGGCGGGAGAGCATGCCCGTTCCCTCAGCCAATCGCAGGGCTCAGCGGCGCGCGGGGAGGGGGCGTGGCCTCCGGGTGTCAGTCAGGAGTCCCGGGCCGGCCGGGCAGAAGGGAGGGGCTGCGTGACAGACGCGGGCCCCAGCCAATCACAAGTGAAGGCGCTGCGCGGTGCCGCGTGCGTCACAACTGCGGAGACCGCCCTCGGGAGGAGGGAGCGAGGGGAAGCGCCGCGCCGCTGGGGGCCGTCGCGTCCGCCTGCGCTCGGCTCCGCGCCCTCGGGACGGCGGGCGAGGGAAAGCCAGCCGGGCAGTTGAGAAGGAGAGGCGCGTCCTCCGCACCCTGCCAACGAGGACCGGGGCGAGGACGGGGCGCCCGAGAACGCCCGGGGATGCGTCAGGGGGCGGGGCGGGGTCTGTCCAATCGGAGCGCGGGGCTGGACTCGGGGGCGGGCCTTCGTCCCGTCCGGTCCTAAACCGCGTAATTGGGGACTGGGGAGTGCGTGTGTACCTCCCCGGGGTTTCGGTGCCGCGCTGCTCTCGCGTGGGGTTTGGGCGAGCTTGCCTCTGCCACTTGAAAGGCGCCCGCGAGTGCACGCCCTCTGAAAAGCAGCCTCCCGTCTCGAACTTAGCCCCGCGTGACCCCCCTCGGTCCCCTCTGGTCCAGTTGGGGTTCTCCGATTGGGGGTCGGGGACCTCTTCCTGGGAGATACCGTCTAGACGGTACATTTAAAGCCAGGACTGTTCGTGTGAGTTTTTGTTAGCGCTTTCCATACGCTGCTTCGACAGTTAAGTGACCCCAACAGTGTCCCCTTTACTCTGCCGTCTCTCCTAAGTGCCACACCTTTTCCTTTTGACGTAATAAAAACAACTGAGTTGAAGGGGCCTGACCTGATGAGTGAGGGGCATCGAGAAGTGTAGAGTTGTAGACCTACACTCAAAGCATCTGCTTAGCCAAATTACGGCACTAACCTAGGTGTCCAGAAGAATGGATAAAGGAAATATGTATACACAATTTTTTTCTACCATAAAGAACAAAGTTACCATTTGTAGGAAAATGGATCCAACTGGAGATAATCTTATTAAACTGATTAAGCCAGTCTCAAAACATAAATCCCTTGTTTCCTCACGTTTGTGGTTCCTAGATTTTTACATGGGTACATTAAATCCTGATGTATTTGCAAAACAAAAGTAGATGTGACGTTGGCTAAGGGACTTAAAGGGATTAATGGGGGGATATGTTTGATGTACAAGAAATACTTGTATGAAATCTCCAATATAAAAAAAGACTTTTAAAAAAGGCAGGTGGTCAGTGGCTCCTGCCTTTAATCCCAGAACTCTGTAAATTCAAGGCCAGCCTGGGCTACAGGACAACTAAGGATGTACAGAGAAACTCTGTCTCGAAAAAGAAAAAAGGTTGTATCCAATCTTCCCAATCAAGGAAGCTCTGACTGCGTCAGCAACTAGAAGGTTTCTTTCGCTCATCCAATCCAGAGTAAGTTGACTACCTCACAAAGGCTCAAAACTTCTTTAACAGTTTGGAAATGAATCACGATTCATAAGTTTCACGATCCCGGCCAGCTGCCTTTCCAGAGGGTACTTTCTTATTGAGATTATAATTAGATCATTCTCCCTGCCTTCCAAGCCACCCTCCTTGTTCTCTTTCAAATTCATAACCTATTTTTCTTTAATTGTTGAGATTATATAGACATTTATATGTATCATGTATGTATATATGGGTGTATGTATATGTAATACATTCATAAGTATGTAAATACAACCTGCTTAGTCCATGTAATGTTTTCAGGGTGACCATCTGGGATTGGATAGCCAGATGTGTGCTCTTCCCTGGGGAAGACTGTTTCTCCAGTTCTCAGCATTTCCTTGGTTGCCTGTACTTGTCTTCTGGACCAGTACATACAGAATAGGATCCAAACTCAGTGAGACTCCGGACCTGCCAGAGGCAAGCCCCACTGCGTGTGCTTTCTTCTTCTAGCTCGAACGGTCACCCACGGGTGCTCATGCTTCCTCAACACTGCACCTGTCCCAGCATCTTGACATGATCCCCTCATCACTGTTGGCTGAACCGTCTCTCCTCCCAAGCCCAGCTAGACAGCTGCCCTCTGTGAAGCTGTTCTCAGGGATCTGCCTCCTTATGTTCACCTGTGTGTGTTACTCCCGTCCTCACAGGACCTGCCACCCCAGACTCTCCCAGATGGCGGCATGCTCCTCCTCTGAAGACTTGGAAACACCAAGAAAGCAGGAACTGGGTTACTTCGCTGCTCTTAGCTCTACTGAAATAGATAGGCAGTATCGAGCAGTATCATTTTCAGCTCTCAGTAGCTTCTGAAAGTGCACTTACTGGATTCCTTGTGTCAGAATCTTTGAGGTGATTATTGAAATGCAAACTCCTGGACCCCTAATCTGATGCACTGTATCAGAAAATATGGAGAAAAGATTGGGCATCTATTTTTAATATGCTCTCTATTGTTATGCAAGAGAAGTCTGATATCAAAATTCTCTATAGTCACCTAAATATTATCACAAATAGTGTACAGGTCTGGAGGTGTGTCTCGGAGGTAGAGCACTTGTTGGCATACACAAGGCCACAGGTTCAATGCCCAGCACCTCAAGAGATGGTGACTGTCCAAAAGGCAGGGGAGTGCTAAAGGGGATGGATATAAGAGTGAGAGAGAGAGGA
Source organism: Meriones unguiculatus (assembly GCF_030254825.1). NCBI lineage: Eukaryota > Metazoa > Chordata > Mammalia > Rodentia > Muridae > Meriones > Meriones unguiculatus. Next base: position 109,944,984 of record NC_083359.1, read on the forward strand.
AACGAGGGAGGGAGAGAGGTTGGGGGAAGAAAAGCACAACGCAACCCTGTCTCAAACAAACAAATCAAAAGACCCAACTTAATGTATTCTATGAGCCACTGAGTCCAGTCATGGCAGCCCTTCTGTGCGTGGACACGGCCATCCACGAGAGCGTGGGAACCCTACCAGTGAAGTCATGGTCCCGTCGTCTCTCACCTTGTCAGAGCTTATTTTCTGCATTCATACAGGAACTCAGAAAAAGAAGAAAAAGCGTGCACAGCCTCCTTGGAAGGGTTGACATGGGTTTTTAATGTGGCACCTGAAAGACAGCACTTGAAGGAATGAACCTTCCATACACAGTCCTTTACACACAGGTATTTGTCAAAAATCTATTTCCCACCCTCTGTCTTGAATAAAGTAGGTACTAGTAGATACATCAGGGTCCCAGACAGAACCTTGGACACTATGAACCATCCACATCTGGACAGGATAGCAAACACGGGTCCACCTAGCCCCTGGGAGGCAGAGGAAGGAAGACTGCAGAAAGTTCCAGGCCACCCAGGACTGCACAGTGTGACCCTGCCTTGAACAAAATTGTCTTACCAAAGATTTTCCTCACTCTGTGAAAGACGATCTTTTGAGTAATAATTTGCCATGTGAGCAGTTAGAAGTTATGGAAATCTGGTTTTCCTGAACCAAACTCTGCACTTGCCTGTTTTTTGAGGCAGGATCTTGCAAAATTACCTAAGCTGGCTTCAAACTTGTAATTTTCCTACCTTCGCCTCCCAGAGTGGTAGAATTAAAGACCAGTACGACCATGCCCAGCCCTTTTATAGGTTTTCAAGGACTAAAGTTACAGGTGGCTTATCTCGGGGTGTGTTGAGATGATTAGCATTCCAGTGAGTGGAGAGCAGGGCAAGGTGGGAGGTCAACTTCCTGTTGGTTCCATTTTTCTCTTTGTCATTATAAACTTTCCTCTAAGTTCTTCACTTTAATGCAGTTTGTTGTGGGCTATTGTGTTGGTCAACCAGGACTTTTCACAAGGGCGCTGGCAATCGGGGGACTGCTGTGGTGAGGGTACAGGGGCCTGTAGGTGGACTGAAGGGGAGCCGAGGTGTGAATACACCAGACTGTCCTCACTCTCCCTCCACAGCTGGGAAGCTGTGATCCACCGGGCTGAAATCCTAAATGTCTGCTGCACCTGCTCTACCCAGTGTTTGACCTCTACAGACGAGGAATCAGAATTGTACAGTTCCTGCTGTGTACCCTTGTCCTTGCCTGCGCTGGCCAAGCTCCCCACCCTATAAAAATAAAATCCTACACGTATTCCATAGGTGTTTTTATGTTGGGCAGTAGGCCAGTTGCTAGAAATGAAGAGAGAAAGCGTGGACCTTACAATCAGCCCAGTGAGAAGGAACAAACTTAAATGCAAAAATCTCTGTGGGTTGAGCTGGCGCATACTGCAGTGTCGGCACTCGGGAAGCAGAGGAAGAAGGCTCAGGAGTCCGAGGCCAGGTTGAATGCATAACAAGTTTGAGGGCAGCCAGGGCAACATGAGACCTTGTGAGAAAAACACAAACAGAAGGAAAAAGTAAATAAAACTACCAAAATGAAATAAGCACAATGAAATAAAACAAAATGAAATGAGCACAGTCAACAACTCGGATGAGCAGAAGCTTACCACCCGTGTTCTTTACCGTACCATGGAAAACACCTCACTTGGTTTGGGAAGAAAGAGTCAGAGGAAGTTTAACAGAAGCCATGTTTGAAATAAATGAGACTGGAAGAAAACAAACTTCAGACAACACTCAGAACTTTCTAAAGCTTGCTGTTTTAGAAATCAGCTTCCTGACGTTTCTTCCTCACCATAAAGGTTTGCGTGTTTCACACAACACACAGCCGAAAATGAAAATTCCAAAGCCACAGGAGAATACCTTATGCCACGTCTTGTATTCGAGTTTGACCTGGCGGAAGAACAGAGGGGTAGGCCTTGCCACATGACTGTCCTCTGGGCATGTCATGAAAAGCAGTGAAGTAGAAACCTGCGTGTGTGCTTGGCGTTTATGTAAGTCTGCGCGTGCACATGACCTTTCTCCGTGTACCTGGAAGAAGCGTCTGGGAGTTTCGAGGCTGTTGTTAGCCACGCAGCTGCTGAATGTCAGCAGTCAGCAGTCGCCGATTGGCTTACTGCTCAGGCTCAAGCAGGGAAAAATCAGAATGAAAAGCCAACAAACTGATCTTTATCTGCAGGAGTGTGCTGTTGTCTACACCTGGGTGAAACAGTAACTGCAGTGTGTGTGTGTTGGCGGGGTGGTCAGCAATCACTGAGTTGGAAATACTCAGGCATTTTCAGAGCTGCTGCTTTGACTTCCAGAACAAAAGCTGTCAGTTTTTCAGAACTGGGTGAAGCAAAAGCAGGTGGATTTCTGAGTTCCAGGACAGCCTGCTCAACATAGTGAGTTTCAGGCCAGCCATTTAGCGAGATCCTGTCTCAAAAATGACAAAAGGCAAACAAACCCTCACCACCACCAACAAACTGTATGAATCCAGATGAGTGCGTTCATAAAATCCTACCATTTAGGAAGCTGTGGCAGGAAGGTTGGAAATTTGAGGCCAGCCTGGGCTACTCAGCATCTTACTGAAAGGGAAGGAAGGAAGGAAGGAAGGAAGGAAGGAAGGAAGGAAGGAAGGAAGGAAAGAACGGGAGGGAGGGAGAGAGGGGGGAAGGGGAGAAGGGGGAGGGGCCACCACGAGTCTCAGTACCGATGACTATAAGCTCCATTTTACATGTTGCACTTCCTGTGTGTCAGGCTCCTCGTGAAGAACATGGCAGCAATGAAGCAGAGCTTCTCTTAGGGTCATGCTCACATGTATGATACTCCTCTGTGCTCCTTGGTTAGTTCTGTCACGCTCAGGAACATTTCTTTCTGAGACTCCTCAAGCAGGCTCTTCTGGAGTTTACTCTATATCCCACGATGGCCTTAGACTCTCACCAATTTCACTCCTTCAGTCTCCTGAGTTCCAAGGATCCAGGCAGGAGTCACCTGCTGTGCTTTTTGCTGAAACTCAGGGCTGAAACCACAGGCCTCCCATCCATCCATGCTCAACAGGAGTTCTGACAAAAGATGACAACAGGATGGACTGGATGTTTGCTACCATAGACCCTTGTTCTTGCTAAGAATTGCATGGGGGGGTGTAACCATAGAGCACACTGCTTAGATGGAAACTGAGATAATGGTCTTTAGTGTTTTCATTCGTTCAAAATTATCCATTATTCTTAAACAACAGGCTTTTCCCTGCCAGCTGTTTGGGGTACAGCAGCAAATGGGACAAGTTCATCAACAGAGGTGAAAATTCACATCAGTAAAGCCCGACTGTGGAAACTAGGTCTGCGCAACACCTAAAGCATCTTCTTGAATTATCCTTCAATCCTGTGCGCTTGCCTTCCCAACCCCGTGGAACTGTAAACTCCCAGACAAGGAGCTGTTGCCCCCTCACCTTTGCCCCCTCTCTTCTGGTTAGGGGATGAAAAACAGTGACAGGCCAGACCCGGCCAGTCTACTCCAGGAGTCAGTGGGCTGTGGACACACACAGTCACAGAAGGACACCGAGAGCCGAATGGGAGCAGGCAGTGGGCTGGGGGTGTGAGCAGCTACCTGGAGAACACGGAACAGTGCGGCTGGCCAGGGGCTAGGAAGCAGAGCAGGCAGGAAAGCCTGGTGGTTAAAGGAGGGGTGGGAATTGGAATGTCAAAGGTGAGGACTGGGCACTGGAGAGCGAAGTATCTGCAGCCGGAAGTTCTGGATTCGACCTTCCTCTAAGAGGCTTCTGCTGGTTAACGTTTTGACAACCTGCTCAAGCTTGGGTCATCTGGGAAGAGGCCTCCATCCGATGGGCCTGTGGAGTGTCTTCCTGTTTGCTGTGGGAGTGCCCAAAGCACTGGGCAGTGACAGTCATGGGCTGGTGACCCTGGGTGGCATACCAACATGGGCTGAGCAGAGCCTGGGGAGCAGGCCAGTGAGCAGGATTCCCCGGGGTCTCTGCCTCAGCTCCTGCCTCCAGGTTCCTGCCCCGGCAGAGTTTCTGCTTTGCTTCCCTCAGGGATGTATCAGCCAAATACTCTCACCCGGTCTTCCGAAGGCTGCTGTAGGTCACCGCCTTTCTTGCAGTGATAGGAAATAAACTAAAGGCTTGGTTCCGTTCAGTGGGAGGAATTCAGAGTGAGGAGAACAAAGGCACGGAGCAGTCTGGGACACGTCGGGCTTAACGTGTCTGTGCATTCTCTGAGTGGAAAGAGGCCTGGCCTTCAGGAGGAAGATACGGTTTAGTCTACGCAGCCCCAGCTTCTCCGTGCCAGAGGCCGGGCAATCACACTCACTTGAGGCTGCTCAGGGGACACGCTGCTTCAGGAAACAGCACAGCGCCTGACTCACTGCAGGTTCCCCGAGCCGTGTTTACAGCAGAGGTGGGCATGCCTCCTCCTCGTAGCCTTTCCTTCTCCCCAGACCCTCCCGAAGCGACATAAACAAAAACACATGCGCAGCCTTGGTCTCTCCCTGCAGCGGCTGACGCTGCACTGAAACCACGGTTAACGGGCTCCAGTTTCCCCACAGCAGCCACGTTCGGGGTAGATGCTCAGCCTCCGTAAATGGAAGTTGGTTTTGTCTTCGTTCTCCGTGCACAAGGGTTCATGAAAGTGAAAACCTTAATGAAGTAGGTTAAAACAGGTAAAGTATCATGGATCGCTTATTAAGACACGGAAAGTCTAAATGTGTATGCGTACAAATTCATCCAAAGAAAACTTCGTATTTCATGTCCCTAAACTATAAACACAATGTGTACTCTCTCTCTCTTACACACACACACATGCATGCGCACATTATGGGCCCTGAAAACCCCGGTTCAGATCTAGCGAGATGGTTCACTAGAGTGGGTAAAGATGCTTGTTGCACGCCCTTGAGCCTTCGCTTTGATCCCTGGCACCCAAGTAAAGGTGGAGGAGAGAACTGAGGGAACAGACTCGTCCTCTGATCTCCACACAGGTGCTACGGCACACATGCACACCAATGGTATCAGTAAGGAACAGCTTCAAACACGCAAATTCAGTGAAAGCTTCTCCCTGTGAGAACAGCAGGAGGGGAAGACAGCCTCCACCCACAATGCTCTACATGCTCCAGTGACTGGATGATTGTTCTATTCTCGACAGCGTTCGTGTTGCAGGAATAATATGCTGATATACGCATGCAATTTTAGGTCTTGGAGAGAGAAGGGTCGGGTCTTCTGTTTTTGAATGGCGAGCTTGAGCTGGCATCCGGGCTCCGACAGAGGGAAGAACCCTTTGCCGCCTACATCTGATCCAGCCAGAAGACAGACTGCCAACCTCAGACACAGCGGAGGAATTCCCACAGAAAGAGTGGGATCCCGGAAGACAGTCTCCAGCCCCCCCCCCCCCAACCCGCCGCTGAAAAAGCAACTCGGAAGTGGCGGCAGCAGAGGGAAGGCTGCAGGGACAGATGGGTCGCTAAAACAAAGGCAAGGGAAGGCTCTTCAGATTTCTGGGGAGAAAAAAAGGCCAGGAGAGGAAGGGAGAGCCTGTCTGTGGTGGCAGGGAAGAAAGCAGGCGCAGAAAGCTGTTGAACTGTCTGGAAAGCACTTGTGTTGACCCACGTAGGCAGTGCAGACCGCCTGCTGTGGAGATTCCAGACAAATGTTCCCAGAACGGGGCTTGCCTGCTCACCAGCAAACAGGAGAAAACCGGGGAAAGCACACGGAACAGTTGTTTTCCCAGCACGTGGCACCGGGCGAGAAGTGAGCTATCCACCCCTGCAGTACCCCTGGCTCTGTGCCGGGGCTCTCCAGACCACAGGGGACAGGTGGTGGAAGGGACAGTCTTTCTGAGGTGAAGAGGAGAAAATCAGCATTTGGAAGGCACAGAGGCAGCACATCCTACGGCCCAAGCCAGATGGAGCCAGATGCTCTCTGTAAGCCAATCATAAGAGCCAAATTCAAAGTGAGAAGCAGAAAAGGGATACTTACTCCATGTTGACAAGACCGACAAAAAGATCCAGTAACTCCTCCAAGGCCATCTTCAGGGTCCTGAAGTGATGGAAGTTCAGAGCCGAGGCCACGCATGTCTAAGCATCCTGGTCAAGGGTGGTCCTGTGTGGCTCAGTTCTCACCTTGTAAGGTGTGCTCACAGCAGGAACGTGGGATCTCTTTCTGGGACACAGGTTCCCGTTCTGGCTAGCACCTCCTCCTCCCAGCATGAGATCCCTGGGGACATTCCCATTCTCTGGGGTCCACTGGTTTAACAGTGCAGTAGTCAGACTGAGAACCAGTGTCTAAGATATCCATTCCAGCAGGCCTGTTCCAGAGGCTGGTGGCCTGTTCCAGAGGCAAGGCAGACAGGCTCTAGAGAAGGGAAAGCTTGCCAAAAAGAGCTTCCTTGTAGCGGATACAAAGCTTCACAAGGTACAGTCAGGCGACTGGACAAAGAAAGTCCTTGGGAGCCCAAAACGAACAGTTTCCTGAGCTTGGCGAGGCAGGGAAACATTTCAGTTCCAACAAGAGGGAACGGCAGACCTTCTGAATCCTTGCGGTCTTTGAGACTCAAGAGTAGCCTTGCTTACCACATTCTTCTGTGGGAGCTCCAAGGCCACACTGAGGCCAGGGGTCTTTCCGGAGACCCAGTAAGAACTGAGGAAGGCATTCTGGACTTGAGATCTGGATTTGACTGACAGGTAAGGAAGGTCCTGATGACTGACAGGTAAGGATGGTCCTGATGAATGACAGGTAAGGATGATGACCGACTTGAATTCCCATACTTAAAAGAGAAACACTTTTAGATGGAAAGGTGTCCAAAGACATTACCATCTTCATCTTGGAAATTCTGTTGGAAAATATAAGGCAAAGATCTGAGAGACATTTTATAACTTTATAAGCTCAGCACAGTCGTTAAGGGAAACAGTTTGGAAGTTCCTCAAAAAAAAAAAATTAAAAGCAGAACTACCATATGGTTCAACAATCCCACTTCTGGCTATTGGTCCTAAGGAGATGAAATCGGCGTCTTGAAGAGATCTTTAGACTCTGCTCTCTCCAGTAGAATTTACAATTTTACAGTAGCCAAGACACAGAAACTGCCTAATGCCTGCTAGTGGATGAATGGATAAAGAAAACATGAGATAGACATAGACAGACAGACAGACAGACAGACAGATAAATGTTTATATCTGCCAGGTGTGGTGGTACACGCCTTTAATCCCAGTACTCGAGAAGCAGAGGCAAGTGGATCTTCATGAGTCTAAGGCCAGCCTGGTCTACAAAGCGAGTCCAGGAAGCCAGACAGCTAGAGCTATTACACAGAGAAACTGTCTCAAAAAACAAACTAACTAACTAATATTTATTTATTCACTCATTCATTCATTCATTCATTCATTCATTCATTCATTTATATCTATAGGATCCCACCTTATAAGGAAGGAAATACATTTCCTGGATCATGGGTAAACTTGGAAGAAGACATTGTGCTAAGTACCATAAGCTAGAAACACTAGAACAAATGCTGCACCAGCTCTCGTGTGGCGCCCAAGGAGTTAAAGAGCATGGTGGTCACGGGAGTGGGCGTGGGGTGAGGGAAATGGAGAGCTCCTCACCTGCTGCTGCCTTTGGCCTGTAAGCCGAAGATCTGCGTCACAGTGTGGAGATCTGCCAGCCGCGGTTAGGACAATGGCTCCTGGGGTGGGGGTTTCTGCATGGCAGAATGCTCGCCTACGGCTCACTCTCCAGCCCAGGAAAAGACAAACTAACAATGTATTAATTAGATACTGATGAAGCATATTAATCTGAAGTATTCCCACCACTCAGGAAAGGGTACTCCTTCGCTAAATACTTGGCTTTGTTTGGTAATCACGTCACAGAGCTTATCAGATGCATGTGTCTTAAACACATACAGCTTTTGTCTATTAATTACAGTTTATTCTCTTTGTATCCCAGCTGTAACCCCTTACCTCATTTTCTCCCAATCCCACCTTCTCTCCATCTTCTCTTTTCATGCCTTTCTCCCTGTACACTGCTAGGGGAGGACCTCCTCCCCTTCCATCTGACCCTAGCCTATCAGGTCTCATCAGGGCTGGTCATTCCTCAATGAAGCTGGAGGGAAAACCTGAAAGTTCTACAGTTAAACAACTGAACAATCGACCTTGAATACAAAGTCTTCCTGAAACCCGGTGGCTTCGTCTAGCTCTTAAGGACTTTCTCCAGCTGCAGAAGTCATGTGATGTCAGGACACAACAAACTGATACTTTGGATATGTTTGCCTCACAGGGTTTTCAAACTTTTCTTTTAAGTGTTGTCATCCTGTAGCTGAACGTTGAATTCATGGCACAGGCATTTGCAAATTTTACAATTGTTTTGACAAATGCATAACTTCTGTGAAGGGTGGTTAAAAGGCAGATCGAGGCCTGGGTTGCCTGTGATGCTTGCTTCCTTGCTTGGCTTCAGTGCCAAGGCCAGGACCTTTCACACCCCAGGCTAGGGCTCTACACCTCTGACCCTTGGCTTTTGAGACAGGGTCTTCTCCAGATTTCTAAGAAGCTGGCTTCAGCTCTCTTCCTGTCTCTGCCTGGGTCTCACCACACCTTGGTGGACTGTTGAAGTTTCAAAGCAAGAAGCTCATCCTTTGCTTGTTTCTTTACTCCTCTGTTTGTTTGTTTGTTTGTTTGTTGAGACAGAGTCTCACTGTGCAGCCCAGGCTGGCCTGGAACTCACTGTGGCACCAGGCTGGCTAAATTCACGGAAATCTCCCTGCTTTATCTCCTGGGTGCTGATGGGCTGACAGGCATGCCCCACCAACACCTGGCTCTTTGCTCCAAGTAACTGATACATGCTGAAGATGTTCGTGCTCGGCTTCAGTGAGCTGGTGGGTGGAATTCTCAGTTATCCTGAAGGTGTGCGCGTCTATGACTCATCCTCAGCGGAATGCAGAAATAGAAGACAGTGTGCTCTCTGCCAAGGCTGTGTGTGTGTGTGTGTGTGTGTGGATCATAAAGCTAGGGAGGTGATCATGAGAGAGGAAGAGGTCTTGAGGGTGTTTGGGGAGTGGAGAGGGTGATGGGCAGCAGAGCAGGCACCTACCTGTTAAGAAAAGCATTGGCAGAGAGGTGGAGAATCTTTGTAACGATCTCATGGTTAGTTCTTCCGTAAGATTTTCTTGAAGCCGGAAGAATATTTGCAGATAGTCAATAACCTAAGATAGCAGGGTAATTTCTGTCTCTCCACAGCCTGTACGTCAATGAGCTGATTTGGAGCCCCAAGGAGAGCAAAGCTTATCTGTAATCTAGCTCGGGGGGCACAAAGGCCTATGTTGAAACTGAATTTTTAAATAATATGAATCAATCATTTAGTATGCAGATTTTCATTGTAATCAAGAACATTATGCAAATTAGTTGCAAAGACTGAGACAGTAAAGTAGACTTTAGAAATTTTGTTTCACTGACGACCCCTTTGAATTTCGTGTTGCTGGTGAGTTGACAGAAAGGCAAGTATCCCATGTTTTCTCGAGTGTGTGCTGTGCAGGTGGCTTTTAATTGTCAGCTGGACACTGCTGAGAACTGCTTCAGCAGAGGGTCTCCGTGAGGGATTGTCTAGGTCCAGTTGGTCTCTGGGCGTGTCTGTGGGGTCTCAAATGTGTTAGCTGGTGTGAGAAGAGCCAGCCTAAAGATGGCAGCACCATTCCCTGGATTATATCTGAGAGCAAAACCAAGCCAAGCAGTGAGTGTGTGTGTGTGTGTGTGTGTGTGTGTGTGTGTGTGTGTGCGCGTGCACACGCGCTTATGTCCCTCTGCTCTTGATTGTGGATGTGATGGCCCAGCTGCTAAGGTCCCTGTTGCCTTGGCAACCCCTTGGTGATAGATGTAGCCTGGAACCATGAACTAAGATAAGCCCTTTTAAGTTGCTTTTTGTGAGGGTGTTTCATCACAGAAACTAGGCATGATGACATGCATACAGAAGGGCTGTGACGACACCCACCATGTGTTCGCTAAACAAACAAATAAATACATGAACAATAGCACAGATTTACACAAAGTCAACCAATTACTTAGACAGTTTTGAAATTGATGGGGTTTAAAGTCGGTTCTAAAATAAAATAACTAGACTGGAAAATATGGATGTAGATATTAAGAAAGAAAATTATTTTTGGTACTTAGACTAGATATTGGAAAGCTTTTAAGTTATGGAATGTTTGGAATAAATCAGGTATGTGAATACTTTTTCAGCCATAAATCAAGTGAAATATAAATACATATCAAGTATTTCTGATGCAAGTTTAGCATTTGAGTGGAAATATGCTGTGGGTTTAAAAATACACAGATGAATTTGGAAGAGTTCATATGAAAAAAACAAAGTGAAATGAAATTTTTATACTATGTATGTGTAAATGATTTTTTTGAGATATTTGGAGAAAGCAAATGTGTTATTAAAATGCATTTTCTCTCAAAACAACCCCCCCCCCCAAAAGAGTGCTTCAACCTGTTTCTCTTCATGCTACTCCAAGTGCATGTTCTGGTGTGCATGCGGCTCGAGTCCAGCTTCTGTTGGCAGCTGTGCTTAGGGGGAGCCCCACCCTAGGCAGACCAGTCCAGCCTATGACACTTTTTATTTATACACAGTGGAAGCGTTGGGGGTTTTGTTTTCTTACTTAGACCTGAGGATAAGTAAGGTTGCTTTTCCCCCCGGGGGACTGTTTTAGGGATGGTTGCCTCCTGTCTGGTACTAAGTAAAGGCCCTCTGTGATGGGATCACCCTCACCATTGCTGTTCATTTCACCGGCGCTTTACCGGCGCTATTCATCCTGTGGTCCCGAGAGGGTCCTTCATCATTGCTTCAGCTGAGTGAGATAAGGCAGGATAGCTGGGCCTGGTGTGCACGCCTGTGATCCTAGCACTCAAGGAGTCAGAGGCAGGCATTGGATCTCTGGGAGTTGGAGGCCAGCCTGGTCTACAAAGCGAGTCCAGGACAGCCAGGGTTACACAGAGAAACCCTGCCTTGAAAAATAAAACTAAAAGAAGAAAGAGACAGAGACAGAGAGACAGAAGACAGGCTACAGCTTAGAGTAGGTAAGCACCAGGCTGCATCTTCCTGAATCTTTCCTTCCACAGTGGGCTGACTCAAGCTCTGAGCTCCTAATGGCTGTTACTTTGTTGTCTCCAGCTGGAGGCTCCTTCTGGAGTAACTGCCTTAGCCACTTGCCTCTAACTTCTCTTAAGGTCTGTCCTCAGCCACAAGACAACCCCCCTCTCCCTGCATTCCTTAATCATTTCTTGTCTGGTGTGTATGTTTGGCATTTAGTTCTGTGCTGCCTTGCATTGTTGGGTAAGGGAGTTGAGTGTATTTTCTTTCTTGTTATGTCAGGGCTAATGTTTTAAAATTTGCAAATTATCCAACAGGGCATAAGTGCTTAAATATATATATATATTTAGCCAACAGCAGAGGGGAACATTTGGAAAAAATAAAAGAGAGAGAAAAAAAGAATTTGACCTGTAGACCCCAGTATTCCCAAAAAATGCCACTGGAGAGAAGCTTTAGGTACAAGTTTGAGGTAAGCAAGAAGGCCTGAGCAGAGCTGACAGGCACACAAAGGGTAGTGGCCATGAGCGAGCTGACGGCCACCCTGCCACACAACCCCACACTTGAAGGGGACCTCCCTTCCCAGCGACTTCCAACAACGACTCTTGGCCACACTCAGTTTCAGAAAGTGACACTGGTCCTGATCCAGTCACTGTGGCTCTCAGAATGCTCATCCCCAGGGCTAGCTTGCTCTCGCCTGCCTCTGGAGTCTTCTCCCACACCTAGGCTTTTCTGAAAGCCAAGCATGGTGGCACATGCCTGTACTCCCAGTATGCAGGCAGGCAGAGGGGTGGATCGCTGTGAGTTTGAGGCTAGCCTGGTCCATAAAGCAAGTCCAGGACAGCCAAGGCTACACAGAGAAACCAGTGTCTCAATAGTACAAACAACAACAAAACCATTTGGAAAGGCTTTCTTCCACAGGAAGCCTTTGCTGACCTCTGAGAGTGAACGGAATCAGGTCCCCAGCTTGCTGGCCTTGCTGCCATCCCTGTACTCCGACAGCCTCTCCGCAGAGGACACACGGCTACCTGGGTCACTGCGGAACTTGTCACCTCCCAAAACAGTGCCTGCGCCAAGGCAGCACTGAATGAATTATTGTCACAGAGTTGATTCTTGTTTGGGTCCCAGACGACGTGGAAAGAAAGAAGGCGCTGTTCAGCTGTGACTCCTGGGCTTCCTGCCCAGCACGGGGTCCAGCTTTGTCCTCAACTTCTGTGGGTCCAAACTTACTGTGAATTAGCAAGGCGAGAGGGAGCCAGCGTTGAGGAGCCCAGAGACGAGATTCATTCCTTGTCACCCTCACAGACTGTAGTGTGAGCTTGGGCTGGTTGTGCAAAATGCTAAGGTGACTTCTCACCTCCAAGTTCTGTTATTCGAAAGTTAGACTGTTGTTACTGGCGGCGGTCACTCTCAGTAGAGATGGACACTATCCATGGAGAAAGAACTGTCAATCACTAGACTTAGCGAAGGGGATGTGTCTGACACGGTCAAGTTAGGCTTGAGGCGCCAAGGCACGGGGTTCACAGAGACCAGGGCTTGGGGGACTCTGCCCTCCAGGAATCCCCATGGCTGTTGGGGTCATAAGTCATGGTGGTTATGACGGACAGCCCTGTCACAAGCTTTCCTGTCAACATGAGAAGTAGAAGGCACGTTCATGAGGTGGCGCCTGAGATGCTTTCTTCACTGAGAACATACACATGGTTAACAATGGCTGGGAAGACACTTTTCCTTGGCACTGTAGCCGCCTGTAAGTTGTCCACATTCCTCTAAGAAACCCCTCACCCAGGCTGCCGTAAGCAAATCTAGCTAAACTCAGCGGTTCGCTAAGCTGGACTTGAGTGCCGCGTTGCCTCATCCTGCCCTGTTGCCTCATTGCTGCCCTGTCTGGGGGGAATGACATTTGCTCATGTCTCCCGGGAAGGGTCAGGCAGCATCAGCGGGGGGGGAGACTCAGACAGCTTGATCACTGCCCCGGGTTCTCTTCATGCAGCACAAACATCTATGTGATCTGATGCCCGTTTCTGGTGTGTAGGCGTACATGCAGATAGAGCACTCACATGAATAAATCTTTTTTTTTTTCAGCTGCTCTGTCCCCCAATATCTGCTGTGCATTAGAAATCAGATGGACATTTAAATTACACTAGAGGAAAACAAACGGCTCAAATGAGGTTAAAGTTCTCGCACAGGAAACAGCTCCCTGGCATCAGGTATGCGGCCATGAGGGTAACTCCACTGCCGCGGTCCGCCTGCGGCCTGTCCGTTCCCCCCACCTTCCTTCAGCTTGCTCTCGGCTGGTAGCACGATGTCCACAAATATACGGGCTCCTCGTACTGGGTACAGAACTTTGCCTCGGGTTTTGGAACGCAGGTGAGAGAATAAGGCTTTGGGTGGGCCTAGAACTCAACAGCCCACAGAGTGCTTGCCAACATGCCTAGCAGGCCCAGGCCAGGCCCAGCCCCCAGCACCAGAGAGAAAAGGAAAAAGAAAAAGAAAAGGCTTTGGCCGCATCTTCCTAGAGAGTCACGTCGGTCCTCTGGTGACTTAGGACACTTTGGGTAGAGCTTTGGGGATTCATGGGGAGCACCAGGCTTGCGGAATTCCGGAATTCCTCGGCGGAAGCAGAATTGCTGCCTTCACAATATTCTTGGGGCACACACTGCTCACCCCAACGGGAGAGGGAGATGCTGGGAGGGGGCAAGGTAGTGGGTGAGAGGGATAGACAGTGGGGAGCATGTCACGTTCTCTCTGAAAGCTGCTTTCTGTCTCACCCATGCTTTTGAATCAAGCACTGATTTTATTATTTCCCTGACCAAGACCTTCCATCTTAGCCAGACATATTGGTTCATGCCTTGTAATCCTAGCACCTGAGAGGCTGAGGCGGGAGGATTTCCCTCTTCACTAGTCCCGACTTGTTTTGGGGTAATTCACACCTGCCATCTTCCCTCCAGTGTGCCTTTCAGGGAGAAGGTGGCAGATCTGGAATCTGGCCTTTCCAGGGTGGAGAGTCACTAAAACACTAGATCTCTGCCTGTACCCTGTATGTGTCCACCTGTACCACATATGATTTTGTGGGTTATTCATTTATTTGAAAGATTAGGAGGTCGAGCTAAATCACTTTCACCCACACCCCATGGGCTTCACTTGAGAAATGTTAGCTGAAGTTCGGAGCACGCCTGTGACCTTGGCCCTGATCACACTAAAGCAACTAGGATGCAGGCCCAGAGGCCTGGCAAACAGGCAACTTGGCAACAGCCCTTTTGAAAAAGAGCAGGCTACCCTGCAGATGACCAGTTATAGGTCCCTGGGGCTTCTGGAGCAGTCTCAGCCTGGTTCCCGGTCCTTGAGAGCCTCTCTCACTTCAGCAGGTGGGAACAAGTCAAGGTAAACAGATGCCTTGACGGTCAGGGTCTGGGGAATCTGAGCCGCATCCCGCAGGCTGCCACTGGGCCACTATCTCAGCCTGAGCCCTCTAAAGGGAGCCGCCCGGGGCTGAAGAAGGAAATCTGAGCACAAGCTCTGCACTGAGTTTAGGACATCTTCATGTATGGTTAGAAATGGCTCTATGTGCCATAGCTGAAGGACTGCCAGACCAGAGTGGTGCTGGCTGTGCCCTCAGGCCACTGCCCCAGTCACTCCTGCCTTCTCCCAAGGTGACCCAGCACTGTGCTGCCAGCTCCGTCCAGAGCTGCTGAGTGAGGTAAGAATCTTGGCCAGCATCTGGCTGCCTGGGCATGACCCCTGAGCCGGAAGCTGTGGGGGAAGGAGCAGAAGGGGCAGGGGAGAAAGGGGGTGTCAATGGGTGGGCTGAGACTCAGGAGCAAGTGGGTTTGTGGTGGAGTGAGCACGGGATAAAGAGAGACAGGTGGAGCTTTGGGAATGTTTTTAACCGGAACAAAGGCGGGTGAGAAAAAAAATTAAAATCTACCTTCTACTTCTTTGGCCTCTTGCTGTCATTTCTGAAATAAAATAGCCAACAAGTGGCTCCTTAGGTATGGCTGAACACAGCCCTTTTTCTTTCTCCTTCTGTTTGCTGATAGGATGGGGGAGGGGTGTCATTGTCTTATGGGTCACTCCCCAGAATAATGGTGTTTTGTGGATGGTCAGGCCATCAGACCATCAGATATGACTTTTTCACCCTAAAATTGCACAACCCGGTGTTACTTCTACCGGCTGCTGAAGCAATCTCAGACTTGAAATCATCATGTGACTATTTTTTCCTTGTTTGTCAGCCCCATAATTAAATAGTCATGAGTGGTAAACACCCCCCCCCCCAGCTCCGTGGTGCATAGTCTGGGTGGCATCTTGAGGAGGATTCAGGGTGTCCCAGGCAGCCGGGAGGGGTGACAGGGTTCGCCCACCTCTAGAGCCAAGGCTGAGCTTCACCCTTGGCCCACAGCTGTCCCGCTCAGAACTGCTGGGTCAGATGAAGAACTCACTCCCATGGCACACCAGAATGTTGTTAGCGCATCAGGACGCGAAAGCCACAGGAAAGCATAGTTTCAGAAGTGTGGGCCTCCTCGGGGCCTCCCCATGCCCCTCACAGTGTCATCTGTGTGCCCCTCCCTCGCCGCTGGTGACAGTCGGTTTTCTCAGACGGGGGTTTTGATCTTTAGCCCAGGCTTAACCTTGGCCTCACTATGCAGCCCAGGTTGGTCTCAAACGCTCAGCAATCCTTCTGCCTCAGCCTCCCAAATTCGAGGTTTACAGGCATTCAGGAGTGCTACCCGGTCCTTTTTGGTCCTTTTCCGGTCCTTTTCCGGCAGCTTCCTGAAGAGCCACCAGCAGACTTTCACTCCCTTGTGAACTGGGCTTATCACTTCTCCGCCTGGAGGGAACAACAGCCCTACCTGAGGCTGTCTGACCACAGGAACTTCCTCGCTGTGTCTCTCCTACACACAGACCTTTATCACCACCTGGGGCACAAGGCCTGGCCTGTCATCTGGCCGCAAAAATCCCTAAGCCATCTCGCCCTCCCACTCTCCTCCTGACAACTGCTGTGATGACTGCTTCTGTGCCCTCTGGGCTCCTGGGATGCTAACGCAGGAGATGTGGAGAAGGAGGAAGAAAAAGGGAGGAACAGAGGGAAGGAAGGAAAGGAGAGGAGAGGGAAGGAGGAAAGAAGGGAAAGATGGAGGTGAGCAGAGGAGAGGGAGAGGGAGGAGAGGAAGGCACAGTTCAGGAAAGGAGGGAGGGAGGGAGGGAGAACACCTGGGCTTCACAAATCTTCCTCTAAGGACTCTAGTTCTCAGTCAGCACCCCCACCCCCACCCCCCAAGCCCTTCCACACACTGAAATACAGGCAAGCAGAACCAAACCCTTAAGGTTACAAAAACTCCCAGTCTTGCGTCACCAACTCTCTGCTGGTTTCAGTAGCCAACAAGTTTCACCATATTTATTTGTTTCCCCACCTCACCCTCCTCCTCTTCCTCTTCCTCTTCTTCTCCCCCCCTTTTTAGTTTGTTTTCTTTTTTTTAATAATTTATTTAATTTTATTTTATGTGCATTAGTGTGAAGGTGTCAGATCCCTTGGAATTGGCAGTTACAGACAGTTGTGAGCTTCCACATGGGGGCTGTGGATTGAACCCGGGTCCTTTGGAAGAGCAGACAGTGCTCTTAACCACTGAGCCATCTCTCCAACCCCTTTGTTTGTTTTCTTTTATTCTTTTTTTTTTTTTTTTTTTTTTTTTGAGACAAGACCTCACTAAATTTCTTAAGCTAGACTTGAACTCACTATACTCAGGCTGTTCTTGAATTTTGTTCTCCTGCCTCAGTCTCCAAGTGGCTGGGATCACAGGCCTGTACCAGGGCCTCATCCTCTGCTTTCCTCTGTATGTGGTACTGGAGGCTGAATGTAGGACTTTGCATCATTTAGGCTTTTTGTTCATTTGTTTTGTTGTTGCTATTTTTCCATTTCCTTGAAACAGGGTTTCACTGTGTAGCCCTGGCTGATTCTGAAGCTTGCCATGTAGACCAGGCTGGCCTTGTACTCACACAGATTTGCCTGATTCTGCCTTCTGAGTGCTGAGCTACATAGTGAGTGCCAGGCCAGCCAGGGCTACACAGTAAAGAGCCTAGAGAGAGAAAGAGACAGACAGACAGACAGACAGAGTCTGCCCATGCTAAGCATGTGCTCTAGCACTGAGCTAGACCACAGCCATCTTTTAACCTTTGTTAAACAAGGGTTGACTCTCATGTTTCCTTCCACGCCACTGACTAAATCAGCGTATGGTAAACCAGGGTGAACACCAAATGTCTGTGCTCCTGGGTTACCTGACTGATTCCTTGTGGCAGCGTTTTCACCTACTCGTCTCAGCCATGTTCCTTGCCTGCCACCCTCTCGTGTCCACGGTAGTCACCTGAGGCTTGACTGAGACCTGTGGGTGCACAGAAGGTCTCTGCCTGGCAGTTTCTGCATTTTGGCCTCACTTTTGTCTATGTATGAATTGTTGCTTCCCAGTGAAAGAGCAAGCTCTCAGACAGAGCCTGTCACATGCCCGAACGTGTGTGGCAGCCACAAGAAAAGCCTTCGTGAGCCAGGTCCCCAGCAGCACCTGCTGGATAACGCCCGCTGCAGTGTGCTCTGGGGAGAGCCATGAAAGGAGCAGCTGCTGTCTTGTCATTGCACAGGGTGCTGGTTCGCAGACAGGTGCGGACCGGGGCACTTCAGGACCACTGGAGGGCTTGTTAAAGACAGATCAGCATGGCGGTGCCCACCTTTAACCCCAGCACTTGGGATTTCAAGGCCAGGCTGGTCTACAAAGCATGCCCAGGACAGCCAGGGCTATTACACACAGAAACCCTGCCTCCCAAAACCAACAACCAGATTGGGGTGTGTGTGGAGAGGTGGCTCAGTGTTTAAGAGCACTGGCTACTCTTTCAGAGGACGCAGGTTCAGTTTCCAGCGAACCAGTTAACGAATGGCAGCTCAGAGGATCTGATGCCCTCTTCTGACTTCCACTGGGTTCTGCATGCATGTGGTTTGCACACAGACCCGAGTATTCATATGTACGTATTAAAAATAACTGGGGGGGGGGGTGCTGGAGAGATGGCTCAGAGGTTAAGAGCACTGACTGCTCTTCCAAAGGTGTTGAGTTCAATTCCCAACAACCGCATGATGGCTCATAATCATCTATACTGAGATCTAGTGCCTTCCTCTGGTGTGCAGGCAGAATGCTGCATAAATAATAAATAAAGAAATCTTAAAAAAAATAAAAAAGGAAAAAGACCAGGGATGCTGAGATGGTTCAGTGGGTGAAACAGCTTGCCACAGAAGCCGGACAACCTGGCTTGAAGTCAGAGAGCACTGACTCCATACAGTGTCCTCTGATTGGTACTCGCACATCAGGCCATCTGCCCCTCCCCCTCCTGCCCAGTGTTAGCACATGAAATTAAACAGGACAACAGACAAAGCATACTGAAAGCTGGCTGTGGTGGCCTTCTGCTCCATAGTCCCAACATTCCTGAGACCCAGGCAGGAGGACTTGGCAAGTTTGAGGCTAGCCTGATCTATGCATTGAGCTCCAGGACAGCCGGCACCGCTTCTCAAAATAACAACAACAGGGCGGGCCATCACCGGGGCTGTCGCTGCCTCTGCTCTAGGGTTGTGCCCTGGACACGGAAAAAAGACAACAACCACAGCGTCGGCAGGGTGCAGACAACACGAGAGAACTTGCAAGTCTTCTCTGTGGCTCCTGGAAGCAAGTGACTGAATTTTTAAGTTTTATTTTGTGTGCACTGATGTTTTGCCCGCACGTGTGAGTGTGGGAGACTGCCTGGAGCTGGAGCTGCGGACAGTTGTGAGCTGCCTCTCGGGTGCTGAGCCGGGCCCGGGTCCTCTGGAAGAGCAGCCGGTGCTCTTCACTGCTGAGCTGTCTCCTCAGCCTCCTGAATTTTTTCGCAGGGTCTCTATGTAGTCTTCACTGGCCAGAGGTC
The DNA here is from genome assembly GCF_030254825.1 of Meriones unguiculatus. Lineage (NCBI taxonomy): Eukaryota > Metazoa > Chordata > Mammalia > Rodentia > Muridae > Meriones > Meriones unguiculatus. Next base: position 109,964,019 of record NC_083359.1, read on the forward strand.
ACAATGTGGACCAGGCTGGCCTTGAACTCACAGAGATCCACCTGCTTCTGCCTCCCGAGCGGGGCTAATGGTGTGTACCACAGCACCCAGGGAGATTTGACTTTAAACCCTGTTCTTTTTCTCCATGCTCTCAAGCCTTCTCCCACCCCAGACTTTCTTCACAGACGACTGCCAGCCATTCCCTGACGTTTTCCTCACAATCGTCTCTAACCGTTTGTGCTCTCTGCTCTTTCCTTCCTTCACTGCTGGGGACATGCTCCTTTTTCTTCTCCCCTCTCTCATACTTGAGCAATTTCTATGTTCTAAACTCCGCCCCTCTCTTCTCGCTCACAGTCCTGCCTTGCCATGTCGTCTCTCTCTGCAGCTTCAGCTTTCACCGTATGTTCGTGGCCAGTACGCCAGATCTCCCTCTTGCTCAGGCCACGGTGCCACTCCCTGCCCACTGGTGTGGCACTGATGCTATCCGTGCCACCACCTACCTCTGCCCCGTCCTTTGTGCACTGTATGTTTTCATCTTCCGGTCTCTCTCTGTCCTCCCCACCTGCCTTTCTTTGACTCAGCTCCAATCTTTCCCAGCTCTTTCCTGGATCACTTCAAGGTAAAAAGGAGAGCTACCATGAACGGCTTGCTGGGCCAGCAACAGGCTTCAAACCCTTATCACACATCTTATCTGACTTAATCAAAAGCTAAAGATGCAGTTGTTCTCACATTTTACAGATGAGGGCAGGAGAATCCTAAATAAGTTGACCAAAAGCCCTCGCTTGCTGCTAGTAATACCTAAGAGCCTCTATTCTTTTTTCCCTTTCGTTTCATGTATGTGGGTGCTTTGCTTGCATGCTTGTCTGGGCCCCACACGATCTGGAGGCTAGAAGAGGGCATCGGCATCGGGTACCCTGGGGCTGGAGACAAGAGTTACAGGATAGTGTGCTGCCATGAGGATATTAGAATCAAACATATATCGCATACTCTGAAAAAACAGCCAATGCTCTTAGCTACTGAGCCATTTATCCCCCAAACCTCTGTTCTTAACCTCAAATGCTCCTGGGTCCCACACTTGGTTGAGAGCTTTTTAGACCACATTATTCCAGACCACCTAGATCAAAGACAGCCAAACACCCTGAGGCTAGGGCCCCTCAGTCAAGACTGCCTCTGGGCAATCAAGTTCATAGGCCCTGAGGAGGTCCTAGCCACTCTTCCTGCTCCAGCCTGCAGAACTCTTGCGTTGCCTACAGAATGCTGTTCCTTTCAAATATGGAGGCAGCCTGATATGGAGGCACACACCTGCCCTCCCAGTATTTGGGAGGTGGAGGCAGGAAGATCAGGAGTTCAGCTACAGAGCCAGTCTGAGGCTAGCCTGGGCATAGACAGACACCGTCCTGGCCATGCTCTTGACCTTGTGGAAGCCTCACTCATTCCACTCCCTTTGCCTACAGGCTGACTTTCCTTCTTGTACTCATGGCCCGGAGCCACGCCGTGCACTTGGGAGTTCCAGAACCTTCACACTCGCTATTTGCTCAGCCGTGCATGGCCTATGGCCTCCCTCCTCCCTCTTACTCTGCCCAACCTTAACTTAGGCAAATATTTTCCCCTTCTGCTTGTACGTGAATGTGTGGTTTTGAGATACATTTAAAATGTCACCTCTACAAGTCCCCTTGGTGACATTAATCCCTCCTGTTTGCTCTCCTGGTAATTTGCCCAATGACCCTGACTTGAAGTAATTTATTTATAGATTTATCTTCCCCAAAGACTGTGAATCTTAAGATCTGTGTCTCCTTCTTTAACTCCATGACCCAGTCTGAGGTAGATACTCTGAGAGAGACCCGAGGCCTGGTCTCAGCTGTGCCGCCGCGTGCCTGTCTCTGCCAGTCAAGGAGACACTAGCTTCATGTCTACTACCTCTCTGCCACAGTCTCCATCTATATACCCACTTCACAGAGTGGCCAAGATGACGCCATGTCAGGGGACCAGCGCACCGCCTGCACATAGCAAGTGCTCAAATGTCCTGGTATTAGGAACAGCTTAGAAAGCAGCCATCTAAGGAATATCCCAGGCATCTGTGTGTCAGGGGTGGCAAGACACATGGGAAAATGTTCTCTTGGTTGACAGGGTAGGTTTTGTTAAACTTATATTTGTTTGTCCTTTTCTTGATTCCTTTGGTATTTCTTTGTAAATATTGGTTTTTAATAGATAGTCACCTCAGCTGCCAACACACACAAACATATACACAAACACTCCAACCCCTGATCTGACTGATAAACCTCAGGAACCACAGAAATGCAGAGTCCCTCAGGAGGCAGAAACGACAGCTGTGACTCAAGCACACTGAAACATGTTAGTTTAGAGAGAAGCCTTAGTCCTCCCCCTATCTCTGGCTCAAAGCCAGTAGTCAGGTGGGCAGGCTCAGTGCCAACTGTGGACCCAGGAAGTGACATTTTTATTCATGCCCGTGTCCAGGGACACCAGAGTGGATGTCTGGAGACAGACTCCCTGAGGATGCAGACCTGTGGGGACATGGTGGCGCTGGCTCCTTTGCTGGGAGGTGAGAAGGAAAAGACCCATAGCTCAACACCCGGAATGCCGGGACATTATGTGAGCTCCCAACCATGGCTGTCAGAGGGAAAGGCACAGCCCCCAGTCAGAAAGCAATATATTCTGAATCAGAAAAATGTAGGAAATGTTGGGGGCTGGGGGCCAGACAGAGGAAGCTAAACTCTGTAGGTGGACACATTCTTCCATAATGAGGAAACAGGCTTTGGGCCTGGCTGCGGTCTTCCTCGGTCTGACATCAATGGTGTAATCAAGGTTGCCTATCACGTGTGAGGGTGCACTCTGACCAGGAAAAACCTGGTCAACGACCTCCAGAAATCATAGAAGGGATCAGGTAGTGTTGAGCGCATCGGGGCAGGGATGAGGCAAACATCTAGGCCTGAGAAGCAGCCCTAAGTCTCAGAGGGGGACCTGGGAAGGTTTCCTGCAAACAGAACAGAGCCCAGTTCAGGGGCAGGACCTGGCAGAGAAGATGCTGTGGCCTGCTCACTGTTACCCAGGCTAGACCAGCAAAGAGAGGGAATCCCGTTGACTAAAGAGACAGTCTGGGTTCTTTAAAAAGTTTACATTATAACTGGAGAAAACAAATGGACACTCCTGAGACAGTTAAGAAAAAACCCACAATGTTCTAGCTTGTTCTGTCCCATTAAATGCGTAACTACCTTGGTTTCTTTCCCTGTTGCTGTGATAGAATATGCTGACAGTCGGTGGTGGTGGTGACGCATGCTTTTAGTCGGGCACTCAGGAGGCAGAGGCAGGCAAAGCTCTGAGACTGAGACCAGCCTGGTCTACAGAGTGATTCCAGGACAGCCAGGGCCACACAGAGAAACCTTGTCTCAAAAACTAAAACAAACAAGCAAACAAACTTGAGAAGAGCAACTGGAGGAAGAAAGGGTTTATTTGAGCCACAGTTGGTAGACAATGGCTGACTAAAGCAGATAACCCTCACAGCTGTGCTGTGTGTGTCCTAGACACTTCCAGATCTCGTCAAGGTGACAACATGGATCATCCCAGTAACTAACCAGGACTGCCACACACAGAGCATCTGTAGAGGCTGCACTGTGAATGGCCTGCCAGCCGATGTCGTCAGGCCTGGGAATATGCACTGTGTCCCAGCTCCGATGTCTTCAGCTCTGAGGCTATGAACTGTGTCTCAGCTCTGATGTCTTCAGCTCTGAGGATATGCACTGTTCTCAGCATTGGGCTGTGTGCTGCCTCACAGAGGCCTGGTGGGCACAGCCTACAGGTGCAGCTCAGCATTTCATCAGCTTGGCAGAAGCCAGAGTTGGCTGGGAGGAGGGAGCTTCAGTGAGGAACTGCCGTCATTAAATTGGCCCTCGGGCGTTCGTGTAGCCTATTTTCTTGGTGGCTGGTTGATGTCGCTGGGCTCTCAGCCACTGTGTGTGCTTCCACCCCTGGGCAGATGGTCCCCGGCTGTGACGGAAGCTAGAGAAGCAAGGCCTGTGGAGAAGCGGGCCAGTCAGCGCCCCTCCACGGGCGCTGCTTTGGTCCCTGCCTGCCGGAGGGCTGCAATGTGTGAGCCAGGTGCCCCCCCCATGTTGCTTTTAGTTGACATTTCTATCAGAGCAACAGAGGTGCGAACTAGGGCACCAAAGGAGAGCGGGCAGCAAGGGCAGCAGCAGCACCAATAACCAACAGGGCACCGACCTGCGGCCTCCCAGTCAGGCGGGTCCCCAGCCCTCCTACCACATCAACGTCCCGTCGGTCATTTGGAAAACTGACACATGCCCAGGCGTCACAAAAGGCACCCTGTAGAGTGAGCATCTCTGAGGCAATGCATCACCTCGGGATGGCATGCACCATCTCCGCCATCTTGTTCCGGAATATTTCCATCACTGAAAAAGAAACTCAGTCTCTTCCCACCTCTGCCTCCGGCCCTGACCGCTGCTCCTTGTTACTTGCCTATCCTGGCATTTGGTGTGGTATAACGCTGCCCTCCATGGCATTTGTGCCTGTCTTCATTTTAGCACCATGTTGTTGGGGGGCCCCATGCTGTCACGTACATCTGTGCTCTCCGGTCTCTATTCTACGTCCTGGGGTTCTACAACTGCAAACCCAAGTGTAGGGCGGAGGTTAGCTCCCAGCAAGCCTCCCTTCCCTGCGCCCGGGCAGATTCTACACAGATCCTGGGGACACATCTCACTCCCTTGCTCCTGGTCTTCAGCAAGCCACCAGTCCTTTAATTTCATTTTTTCTGCCTGATGGAAGACCCAAACTTCTCTCCTTCATCTCTCATTCCTCTACTGTAGAGGCGCGGGTTGGACCGGATCCCACACAACCAAACTTTCTTTGGCCAGGTTTTCCCAGAAGTTCATTGGTGCAAAAGTGGATTAGGAAGAGCCCAGTGAGAGACAGTGGAGCAGTGCAGGGAATGTGTGAGACCCAGAAAGGGTCAGGGATGCAGCCAAGTGCCATCAAGGGGCAGTAATGATGCAAACCGGATCTCGGCTTGATGCTTATCTCCCACAGTTGTTGGTCGCTGGCTGAGGCTGCTCTCAGATGCAGCCAGTCCCTTCAGCTCTCCGTGGCCCCGGGCGAGAGTGCGCCCTCTTTCTGAGGGCTGCAGAGGTGCTGTTAGCAGTAGGAGCGGTTCCTCCCACATCGCTTCCCCACAAACACTGGTGAAATCTCCCACCCCATCCAGTGCAGAGCTGAACACTCAAGCTCTGTTGACTAGCAGACAGACAGACGGTCAGTCAGACTTCACAGGAGACCTAAAAATAATTTTGTTTATGGTCATAACAGTCGGTCCCTTGTGGGGGAAGGGAGGACTATATCATACGCTTTTCTGAGCATCTGCTTGTCTGTGTATCTGTTTTGAAACAAGGTCAGCCTTGAATTCCTTTTGTGGACCAGGTTAGCCTCAGGCTTGTAAGAGGGTCTCCAAAGGCTGAGATCCCAGCTTTTTGCCAAGCCTACTCATCTCCAACTCTTTTCACTCACTTTACATTTTGGCAGGTGAAAAAGAAAACAAAATGGGTCACCTCCAGGTGGTTGATGTAAAGAAAGAAAGCAAAGACACCCAGGGAAGTCTGCACCATGACACTCCTGGCAGTGGGCTTGACTGTCAGCAAAGTGCTCAGTGTTTGGGAAGCCAGGGACAGCCGGGCACACGCCTTTAATCCCAGCACTTGGGCAGAGGCAGGCTGATCTCCGTGAGTTCGAGGCCAGCCTGGTCTACAAAGCTAATCCAGGACAGCCAAGGCTACACAGAGAAACCCTGTTTGGAAAAACTAAAGAGAGTGAGAGAGAAGCCAGGGGTTCAAGTTGTAGAACTCACCAGAGTACCCTCTGCTACATGACCTTTGTTGGTTCTTTGTCACATTCTCTGATGCAGCCATGTTACCACCATTTTTCTTTGCTCTTCTTCCTTGTCTCTGTGTCTCTTTCTCTCTCTCTCTGTCTCTGACTCTCACACACACACACACACACACACACACACACTTCTTTCTGCTTCTTCAACTGCTTTGCACAATTCTCAAAGTGGTGCAAGAGCATGAAATGAATGGACATGGAAGGGTTTTGAGAAGCATAGAATGTTTACAAATATAACACTTTTTAATGACTTGGGTTTCTTCACTGTATGTTGGACAACTGAGCAGGAAGATGTAGAGAATAAGGGTCAAAAGGTTCCAATGGATTCTCAACAAAGTCTGTCTCAGTTTGAGTTCATAGTGACCTAAACCAGACTGACGTATTTATTCATTAACCCCACCACGATTAGTGACTGTATTTGACCTTCAGGAAACAGCTAATTAATAGAGATTCAGGAAGAGCCCCAGAAGAGAGCAGGAGAGTAGCCAAAAGGAGAATGTAAGGGCTGTGTGTGTATGTGTGTGTGTGTGGGGGGGTGTATGTGTGTGTGTGGGGGGTGTGTGACAGAGAGAGGGGGAGGGAGGAGGCCACTGGCAGGTACCCTTGTACAGCCACAGTGTTCCCTTTCTGGCACTGGTTCTGTGGAGGATGCATTTTCTACATTCTCTTCATCTCCCTGCTTCTCATCACTCAGTTACCTTTCGGATTTACTTAAGGTGAGAAGGGTTTCTAGGCAGCCTGACCTTGACCTTTATCCTTCTCCTGAAGGCCTTGGGCAGAAGGTGGCAGAGACAGCCAGGAAGCACAGCCGGATCAGCCGCAAACAGAGGGCCCTCAGTGAGCATGGCAGCTTGTAAATTGTCCTTTTGTTTCGCAGGCTTTACCAACACGGTTTTATTCCATGTGACTGCTATTTCAGGAGCAGTAAATATTGCCGGCGGTCTGTTTAAAAAGGCCAATGACCTGAAATGTTGTGGGCTTTTCTTCTTCTTTTCTTTTCCATTTGAATTGTCTCCAAGAGGCAGGCCTGCCCAAGCATCATGTAGTTCTAACTCACTTTTTTTAGTCTGACCATTCCCTTTTTGTCTTGTCACGTGCTGGACTGCCAAATTACAGACAGCAGAGACACAAAGATACAGAGGTGGAAAGCTGACCCAGGCACAGAGAAGACAGATGTGTCCGGGTGTACCGGAAGAGGGTAAGGAGCACACAGCTCTCTGCCGCCCGTCCTGCTTCCGGAGCTGGTGTTTGACCTATAATTACCATCTCTTTCCTCTGAAAAAAATAGCAACATCAGGACTAAGCGCAGAGCAGAAAAAAGCATTACATAAAGGATAGAGGGTTTATAAATACGGTTAAAATTATAGGATTGTTTCTCTGTGGTTTCGTCCTCTGAAGAGAGGGCTGGGAAGAGAGGAGAAGGCTTCTTCAACTTGACTCAGGTCCTAAACTACCCAGGTGGGACTCTTTAGGGGCCAAGCTGAGCAGCTCTCCCAACCCCCGTGCCGGATGTGAAAACACAGCTTAAAAAATGAAGGAGGGTGTCGCTGGCTAGGCGTCGTTTTTATGACTGTGTGTGCATGTGTACACGACCTGTGGGAGTTGGTTTTCTCCCTCCACCGTGTGGGTTCAGGACACTGAACTCAAGTCATGAGTCTTGCCCTCAAGAGCTTTTTATTTTTTTACCTAGCCACCATACAGGTCCGCCTGGCCAGGTTTTTATCATGACTTCTTAAGGTTTCTCACTCAATGTCTGATTATTCAGCCTCTTTTCATCAAACTGTCACTAAGGGGGACAGTTTACTTTCACCTACTACCACACAGCACCAGGGCTTGAACCTGGGGCCTTGCACGTGAAGCCAGCATTCAACCCTTTTAAAATTTTGCGATTTTGGGCAGGATCTTTCCTAAATTTCTCAGGCTGGCCTAGAACTCACTCTGCAGCCCAGGCTTGAGCTTGTAATCCTCCCTCAGCCTCCTGCATAGCTAGGGTGACATGCCACCTGTCCAGCTGACCTCTCGGGCCTTTGAGAATCTTCATCTTCCCACGGACCAATGAAATACCATGTCCCAGGTCACAACTCATACTCGCTCTCTTACCTTGCCACCAAGAGAGACGATAAGCTGAGTGAACCTGCAGAGATGGAGGTGCTGGACAGACCATGCGTGGAAACAGAGACAGCTCGCCTGTGGGAAACAAAGCAGCAAGCAGAAGTAAGCAGCAGAGAAATGGCGGCCGCAGAGGCCGGGCACACAGAAGTCCCTTCTTGTTACGGTTCTTAGGGTCTAGACTCTCCAGCCTTTGCTTGATGTGGGGTCTCAACTATTCCATGAGTCTCATGAGCTAACAGTCTCCCTCTGTGGCCTCCACTCACTAACATGGGGCTTCTGGTGCGTGGGGCAGAAACGCCTTGACCAGCATAAGTGCGAACGCTGTTGGTAAGGACTCTGCAGACACACTGACAAATACCGGGGCAGCCCTTCACGTTAGCCTCCCGTTAGGGGAGCCTCCCGGGGCGAGTCTCTAGGCTGTGCTCTCCAGAAAGGGAACAAGGGTGGAAAGGTCTCAAGACAAATATAAGACCAAACAGCTGAAGAAGAGGAAAGGCCTGCAGCCTGGCCTCTGGCTTCACGAGGGATGAGCTTCCTGGGAGCAGAACTCTGGAAGAGATGACAGCAATGGTCTTTCCATCGCTCTTTGCCATGCTTTTAGTGCGGCCCCATGTCTGCCCCTCAGCAGAGCCTCAGGATAGTGAAGGCCCACCCTCAGCACAGAGCGCCTCCAAGCACAAAGGTTCTGACCCTCCCTGTGGGCAACCAAAGCAAATCAAGCCTCCTGAGGCTGGAAACGTGAGAACCTGAACTCCAGCCATGGGCTCTGCTCCGCCCCTTCAGCCCCTGCCCCGCCCCTTAAAGTCCCGGCCAGTTTCCTCACCTGCTGGGATTGTTTCTAAAATGCCTCAGGCTCTCAGCTGTGCCCCTCCAGGATAGATAGACAGGTGGCCCAGAACCATTCACTCCTGCAGCGTCCTCAACCACGGGTCTTGACTCCCACAGGGGTCGCGTATCAGATCTCCTGTGTATCAAATATTTACATTAGGATTCATAACAGTAGCAAAGTTGCAGTGATGAAGCAGCAATGGATGCTTTATGGCTGAGGGTCACCCCAACGTGAGGAGCTGCATTAAAGTGCCGCAGCGTTAGGAAGCTTGAGGACCACTGCAAGACAGTACATTTGCCTTCTAGCACAAACATCAGGTAAGCACGGAAAGACAGAAAGGCATTCTCAGACCGTGTGATTCTTTTTCTCTTTCTTCCTCACAGATCTCTAGGTTCTGGGCCACAGCAGGGTGCTGGAAGAACTGCTCTTGGTTAAGAGCTTTTGCTGTTCCTGCAGGGGATCCCAGTTCAATTCCCAGCATCCGAGCTGGAGCCCCCATCTTTAACTCTACAACCATCTGTAACTCCAGCTCTAGGGAGGCCCGACCCTCCTGGCCTCACATGCCACACACCCCATACACTTATACATAGAATTTAAAATGACAAATCTTTAAACCCCCCCCCCCAAGTTAATTGGATTATATTAAATATGTTTTCTGTAAAAAAAAAAAAGACGGAAAGCGAACCATTATTTTTTCTGACTGAAGCAGTGTCTATTAATAACAAATATAATTTTTTTTGTAAGCATGCTATGGCTCAGAAAGGTTTCCTTTAAATTGTATGGTTTGGAAACTTAATCCCAAATCATGTTAATTATATTTGGAAACGGAGCCTTGGAGAATTCGGATGAGATGAGCTCATGAGGGTGGGGCCCTCTCAATGCAATTAGTGGCTTTATAGGGAGGGAAAGAGCCTAGCCCAGCATGATAACTCAGTCTCGCCGTGTGACAGCGGCCTTCATCATGTTATAACCTATCAGGAAGGCCTCACCAAACGCCCAGCAAATGCTGGTAGCGCCTTATTTGATTTCCAGAGCATGAACTGAGTAAATCCATATTCTTTTATGAAGTGTGGGGCCTGTGGGATTCTGTTACAGAGAAAGAATCTAGATGGAGACCACATCTTATCCCTGTGTGTATCGGGGTCTCAGCACATGCCTGCAGGTCAGGGGACAGCGCTGTTCTCGCCTCCCCCCTTACGGGTTCTGGGGCTCAAATTCGGGTCACGGGGGGGGGGCAAGCACCTTTGCCCACGGAATGTCTTGTTGGCCTTGCCTGACTGTGGTGGCACAGAGTAACCGGTGTTTTAGAGCACCTGAATTTATTGAACCAATATTCTAGGATAGACAGATGGTTGGTTAGACTGACTTTGGGTACTAGCAGACTCAGGTATATATTTCATGCAGGCGTGTATGTTTTTCAGTGTTGGTGAGCAGCCAGCATCGATTCAGGGCAAGCATGGTGGTAGAGCCAGCATGCCCTCACTGTCCGATCACGCACCAGGCAAGCTCTTCCGGGTCACAGGGAACCACCTGACTCAGCCACGCACCTCCCAGCACTGCAGTCAGAACTGGATTGGTGTCTTCTACAAGTACAGCCATCTAGAAATGCAGGGAGAGCCTCTGGGAGGGATTTGTGTCCGAGGTGGTGACAGGGTGGGCTGAGCAGGTGTCCCTCAGGCCTATCAGCCCCTTCCAGGCCTAGGAAAGGAGCAGGCACAGGGACACAGCCACCGGCTAAAGCCCCACAAATGAAGTCGCCGGGGTGGCCTGAAACTGAGAGGTGAGGGAATGTTTTCCACCCTCCCAGCTCTAAGAAATTTAGCCTGGAAGGTGACCATATGACCTTCTGGAGCAAAGAGCAGGTAGGAAGCCCGCTCTGTCCTGTCCCCATCACTTTCCATCGCCGTTTCCTCATCTGAATGAGCACACGGATGGATACCTGTTCAAAAATGTTGCTGTGAATAATAAGTGGGGGAGGGGGGCTTCGGGAGGACACCTAGACGCAGTGCTGTGCCAGCCTGGCTTCACTTAGCTCTGAGTAACTGTGACTGTGGCCCAACAAAGCAGTAAAGAGCGCTTAAAACATTGAGTGACTTTTCGGCAACTTCATCATGTTTCTCAAACATGAACTTTGGAGATGACAATGTGGCCCAGAGAAGCAAAATCCTGGGAAGTAGAAGGAGAGAGGATGTTGGCACCAGTAAGGCCAGATGGACCAGAACCCTCCACCCCTATGCCCCCAGACCCCGAGAGCTAACGAGTCACAAGTCAGCGGCACCTGCCCCAGCAAACGCCACGCATCTAGCAGGCTGGTGAGCCTGAGGGTCTGGGTAGTGTCTGAATGCCACTGTGTCCTCCAGGCCTGGCACAGGATGGTACTCCACCTGTGACTGATCCTGCTGACTGGCAACAGTGTCCTCTCCCCGCAGATCCAGCACAACCAGTTTGGACCAGTGCAGTGAGCAGCTGGGCCAGCAGCTGAGCTCCCCTCCCCCATGGCAGCCTTCCCAAGGACATCTCCCTGGAGAGCACAGAGCCAGTTGCCAGGAGCAGCAAGGCGACCCTGGTTGCCTCCTATTTCTGCTTGCAGGGCAGAGGATCATCCCCTGATAGTTAGCCCAGAGAGCTGCCTTGGACATTAGCAGTGCCAATAAGATGCAAGAGCTCACGCTGAGGGACAGCCCCTTGCAGGATGCCTGGCTTCTTCTTCCTAGGATGACCCCGATCACACGTGCTGGCCTCCCCTTCCAGTGCACCTGCTGATACACCTGTGCCTCAGAACACAGGCCTGATGGCTCAGCAGTCACCAAGACACTATATTCGTATGAGTGGGAGAGGTCTACTGCCCAGAACAACCGAAGAGCGGGGAGCCCCCAGGATCTGCCTTAGGCTAGAATCCCAGGTTCCACAGGCAGAGATTTGGGGTTGGTTTGGTTTGGTTGGCATTTTCCCGGCTGCGCTAACAGCTGGGGCACGGCACACACCACCCGCTGATGTCCAGGCAAGCATGTTAACAAGTATTAACTCGTTTAATTAGAGCTCACTGGAGTGCATAGCACCACCTCTGCATTTTACAGTGCAGGAAACTGAGGCACAGTAATTTGCTCAAGGCTTCACAGCTCCTGATAGGCATTGCCAGGTGTGCTCATAGTTTAAACAGAACATGGGCACACATATACATATTTTCCATGTATTTTACTTAGTTCTTATTTTATTTTACTTTTTGGTTTTTGAGATGGGGTCTTTCTCTGTAGCCCTGGGTGTCGTAGAACTCATGCAAAGCTGAACGGATCTCACAGAAATCTATCTGCCTCTGCTTCCCAAGCTCTGAGCTCAAAGGCGGGCACCAGTACATATGACTTTATTTATCTGTGGGTTTTTTTTTAATTGTGTGTGGGGGGGTCTTTTGAGACAAGGCCTCTCTCACTTTTCACTGTAACTCTGCACACCAGTTTCCTGTGGTTTTGTTTTGGAGATTGGAAGACTGAAGCACAGGTTAAATATCTCTCACTCAGGTCTCCCGGTTAGCGAGTGGATAGTAACATAGGTCTGTCTATCTCCACCATGCCCCAACAAGCAGAACACACTACAAAACCACAGGCAAATGCTCAGGGGGCCTAGGAAAGGACAAGGCGTGACCACACAGACTGGAAGGGCAGATCAAGCCAGCTGGAGGTGGCACTCGGGACCCAAAGGTACCCAGGTACCCAGGAGACCCAGGTACCAAGCCTCTGATCACCTGCCCTATGGTTACCTCAGGCCACAGTGATTAGCCAGACTGGGCATTTGATTAACATCTGATGGTGGTAAATCTAGACACTCTTGAGAGCAGAGCCTTGCCATGCTAGACACCAGCCCTGAATGCAGACAAAGCTCAGATGGGAATTCCAAAGTTTTCCAGACCTCCCCACTCACTTCCTGGGACATCTTGTCTCATTTCTTTATTTGTCTTGTTCTTCCCTTTCTCTCTCCTTCTCTCTCTCCCTCTTCCTCTTCCCCTCCATCTCCATCTCTCCATCTCCCTTTCTTTCTTTTTCTCTTCCTTCTTCTCCTCTCCTCTTCCTGCAGGGTTTTCTGCCCAGCTTCCAGCTATTTTCAGCTCACAGTTACAATTTTAGGACATGCCAACTCCATGATAAAGGTCTGCCTTGCATGTAGAATGCCCTAGGTTCAACCTCCAGTATTGCAGAAGGGAAAAATAAAAAAAAATAAAAAACTGAAAGACGGCTATAATCAGAGATCACAGACCTGGAAGGAGCCTTCAAGATGGCTCAGTGTCCCTCTGTCTGCTTTAAGGCTGCAGAAACCAACAGCATCCCCTCTGCACTGTTCATTTTTTTCTCCTTGCCTAGGGGAGATTTGCCCTTGTTAATGGGGCTGAATGATCAGCTGGGGCACAAACGCCTTGGCATTTACCTGGACTCACACAACAGTGGCAGTCCAGAAGCTGCCCCTTGAAGGCAGCGTGTCCACCTCACTGACCTCAAAGACCCTGTTCCATCTTTTCCAGAAGGCCTGGGAACACAGAGCAAGTGGGATCTGATCAGATGTCTCTGCTCATGAAAAGCAGAAATCGTCAATGCCTTGGGGAACTCAGAAATTTCAGAAAGGAGGAGGCTAGGGTGGTACCTGAGACCCAGAGAAGCTGCAGGCCTGGGAGGTCTGGGGCCCGCATGAAGGCAGGCCTTGCAGGTTGGAACCTGACCACGCTTTGACTGGCTACGGGACTGTAACCAGCTACACAGCTTGGCATCCCCAGCCTGTCTTTCATGTGGGTGCCTCCCCACATGAAAGAGGAAACAAACGATGGCCATAAAATGATTACACTTCAGGATGATCTTTCTCTTCCTTTGTAGGCTCTCGTTCATCGCCTGTTGTCCTTCAGACAAGGAGGGTGAGGTTTGACCTGGAGGGCAGAAGCACCTTCTGAGCCCAGGGACTCCCATCCCAGCAGTGGCTAAGGCCCAAAGCTCCCTGGATGAAGACTTTGCTACAGCGCCAGCAGGCACCGCGGGACACAGGTAATCCCAGACCCACACCAGTCATTTCCTAATAGAGGTTAACAGCACACAGTGATTAAGTGTCCACTAAGTGCCAGGTCTGCGCGTGAGCACTCTGTGTACGTTACCTAACAAGCCAGGTGTGTTATTATCCCCGTTCCAGAGACCCAAAATCCACTGTAAGAGATTAGCTCACTGACCCAAGGCTCCACCAAATGATGAATTCTGCAAGACTGCCCAATTACTGACACCCAGCAGGAGCCAGACCCGGGAAGACGTTTAGTAGTCCTTAGCTGGGATGTAACTCAGTGACAGGGCGCTTTCCCGGCGTGTGAGAGGCCTACATTGGATGAGGGGGTATCAGAGAGGACTCCCTCCGCAGGCCAGCCAGAGTGCCGGGGCCATCCAGAGCATCCTAAGCCTTCCCCTTCTCTGTTTATGGGAACTGTCTAGCTGCTCCGTGGGTGTGTGCACCAGTCGCTAATTCCGGAAGATGTGTGAATGCTGCGCAGAATCATGACCAAGGCTGGTGAGTCACAGGCCCCATGTGGAGGCACGGCACACTGAAAGAGGGTACCTGGGAGTATGAGCAGATCAAGGACATTCCAAACAGTAATTCCCAGCCCCAAGTTCCCCCAGAGGAGCATTGCTCTGGATCCAACTAGATAAAGCAGGTGTAAAACTAGAAAAACATGCTAAAAACAAACAAACAAAAACAAAATTCTGAAGGTTGACCAGATGGCTCCATGGGTAAAGGCCCCTATCCCCAAGCTTGATAATCTGAGTTTAACTGCTGGGATCAACATAGAACGGTAGAAGGAAAATGCAGACTCCTGCATGTTGTCCTTACACAATTAGCACGTAGAAACTTTCCTCTTTAATAGTGCTGAGTATTATCTGAGTAGACTTCAGATAACAAAGGACTGTGATGGGGAAGGCCTGCTTTGAGCCTCTAGTGCTGCTGAGAGCAGAATTTGGCAAAATGGCCTCAAAATGAAAGGGTTTTGACTCACTAAGAACTCCAAAAAGTGGAGAAAGCTGCTAAGCAAAACACCTTTTCAGCAGTTAAGAGATTTGAGTATGTGCGTGTGTGTCTATGTTTTGTTTTTTACATTAAAAAATGTAGTGTATGTTTATTGTACAAGACATGGGTCCCTTGATGACTTTTCCAATCTGATCTTGCACAGTGAACACATCCTTCCCCCACTATGTCTTTCCTCCCACTAGCTTTTCTCTTTCCATGTCGGCTCCCTCACTGACTAGAACGGTTTTGAGACATAGCCTACCTTGCTGCAGAGAGGTGGGGCAAGCCCTCCCAGCCCCAAGGTGTGGCCCAGCACGCTCTGAGGCCTGCTCTCATCTATGCAGAAGACTCTGCTTGGTCACCCAGTTCCCAGATCAACACCAGAGCCCTACAGACAGCACCAGCCTCCAACCTTGCAGTCTCGCCACTGTTGATGAACCTCCCCTTGTAAAAAGCCACCCGCCTTCTGCAGAGGGCCCTGGCACGAGGGAACTGAGGCATGCTGGTGTTGCTTCCAAGCAGTGGCGTGAGCAGCACATACTTGTTTCCTCATAGTTCTGGAAGAAGTGTTTGGCTAGTTTTGTCAGCTTGACACTATCTAGAGCCATCCGGGAAGAGGAACCTCCATCAGATTGCCTGTGGGGCGTTTTCTTAATTAATGGTTGGTGTGGAAGGGCCCACTGTGGGCAGGGCCATCCCTGGGCAGGGGGTCCTGGGCGAAAGCAGCTCTCATCCATGACTGCTGCTTCCATTGCTGCCTCCAGGTTACTGTCCTGACTTCCCTCAACGGTGGGCTGTGACGTGGGATTAGAAGCCAAATAAACCCTTTCCTCTTCAAGATTCTTCTGGCCAGAATGTTTTAGTGTGGTAATATAAAGCAAGGTGCCGGCAGATCCAGTCTTTCTGAAGGGCTTTCTAATTGGATTATGGGTGGTTAGCTTTTTGCAATGCCTTCCTGAGACTGTCCTTGTGTGCACCCATGGGGAGTGAAAGGTCTACTTATGAACACAAGCACCATTGGGGTACTACCCCAGACACATGTAAGCCTGGGCCTAAACGTGTGTGTGTGTGTGTGTGTGTGTGTGTGTGTGTGTGTGTGTGTGTATAAAAGGGCCCTCAGAAAACAGACTAGTCTCAACCCCACCTTTGAACTCCTGATCAAGTCCTGGGATCACATATTACATGTACTACCATGTCTGGCTCTGAACTTGTGTACTTTGGGCACACAAACATTCACTTCATAGTGGCTATTAAAGTAACAGACTTCAGGGAGTCAATTTTCTAGCCCGTATTCTTTTCTTAAGATCTTCTTTTTTCTTTTGGTTTTTTGAGACAGGGTTTCTCTGTATAGCCTTGGCTATCCTGGACTCACTTTGTAAACCAGGCTGGCTCTGAACTCACAGCAATCCACCTGCCTCTGCCTCCCTGAGTGACTGAGATTATAGGCATGCGCCACCACGCCTGGCTCAGATCTTATTTTCTTAATACAGTTTAAGGATGCTTGCTTGCAAATTTGTCATATGACTTTTACTGGGAAGATTCACATCTGTTTCTAATCATGATTCACAAAGACACCAAGAGGCTTAAGAAGAGATTCTGTTGGGGCCAGACTTGGTGAGCCACTGAGTTTATTGAAGTTTCTGACAGGAGCATGGATGACTGAAGGGCAGCTACCCTACTGAGGGGTCCCCACATCTGTCTGTCCACTGAGCCTCCCTTCCTCCCCTCTCCCTTCAGGAGGGAATGCTGTGGGTCCAGGCTCACAGGGTCTCCTGAGCACATCCCAGCTGTTCTGCTTCAAGGTGACAATGGTCATGCCAGCCCAGAGGGGACAGCTACCCAGCAATTTCATGCAAATGGAAATATTTTAATTGTGCATCATTATAATCAGTAGTCTTGTGGCAATGCAGTGCGTTGCTCTCTGGGGCCTTTTTACGCCATTTCTGATGGGCTGGATCCATGGTCTGGTCAAAGAGCAGCACACTGAGAATTCCCAGTAAGGAGAAGCAGAGGGACTCCAGAGTTAGAATGACCTGGTTAAAACCTGGTTTTAAGGGCTTTTATGCCCATGACATTTCCAAACTTGGTTTCCTCATCTATAGAATGAAGTGGCCAGAGAGGCAGCTCAGCCAGCAAAGCAGTCACCTTGGAAGCACCGGACCTGAGTTCAATCCTCAGTAAATCAGAACTCAAACTGAGCAGGATCCTGGATGCAGGAGCTGAGGCAGAGGCCATGGAGGGGGCTGCTCACTGGCTTGCTCCCCATGGCTTGCTCAGCCTGCTTTCTTAGGGAACTGAGGACTACCAGCCCAGCGTGACACCACCGCAATGGGCTGGGCCCTCCCCCATCAATCACTTAATTTAAAAATGCCTTACAGCCAGACCCCATGGAGGCTTCCTCTTTTAGACGTGTCAAGTTGGCACAAAGCTGGTCTGCACGGCTCCTCTCCACAACTTGCTCTCATCCTCCTGAGATTAAAGGATCTCTGTTAGTCAGGCACCGTGGCCTATGTCACCAATCCCAGCACCCCAGATTCGAGAGCAGGTGGATCTCTATGAGTGAGAAGCCAGGTCTGCATGGTGAGTTCCAAGCCAGCCAGAGCTGCATAGTGAGAGCCTGTCTCAAACAAACACATCTCATCCTTGAACTATCACCAGACGTGGCCAACACTGGAACTGCTGGGGCACCCGCCTCACTCCCAAAGAACTCCTCCAGGGTCCAGAACACCTGAAAACACTTGCAATGAAACGTAGGCCTTAAATTCAAGGAGGCCAGTCGCCTTCCTCTACCCCTGGGCCTTACCACCTCACCCTAGCAAGCACTGATCTCCATTTGAACTTTGGGAGCGACCCACTGCCTTCTCCGGACATGATTCTTCAACCCTGAGCACACACACACACACTGTATTACCCTGACGGCGGGATCTGTCTATGGATGGTGGCGGCCGCAGGAACTATACCTGCACAGGATGTGTTGAGAGTGTGCATGTGTGTAAGCATGTGTGCATGTGTGCAAGCATGTGTGTGTGTGCGCGCGAGCACGAATGTATGAGCATGAGAGTGCGCATATGTGCGAGCGTGTGTGCTTTCCCCGTCTTCCACTTTAGTACTCCACCTGGGTCGAGCCTGTGGCACTCCTGTTTAGATTGACCTCCACACTCAGCTCTCTGACACACATGCCAGTCTTCTCCAGCAGTCCTCTCACAGACATCCCCAGAAGGACGCTTCACCGATTTTCTAGGCATCCCTCAGTCCAGTGAAGCTGACCACCACACACGTCACTCACTGTTCTCCAGAGGCAATCAACCTTCATTTCCACGGGTTTTCCACACTGGTCTTTGGAGACAGGGTATCGTGAATCCCGCTGGCCTTGGACTTGTTATATAGCCACAAGTGACCTTAACCTATTTTGTGTAACCCTGGATGACATGAGGTACGCTTTGTAGACCAGGCTGGCTTTGAACTCACAGGTATCCAGCTGTTTCTGCTTCCAGAAGGCTGGGATTAACGGTGTTTGATGCTTCAACTTCTGATCCCCCTGCCCTCCATCTCCTAAAGGCTGGCATTACACTGGTGTGCTCCCACACCTGGCTGTGCACCCCGCCGGCTGAGCCTCGGCCCCTCCCTGAATTTCAGCTTTCATTTCTGCTGCCAGCCACCTGTACCTTGAAACAAGCCCAGACTTCTGGGGTGAGTCACCTGTACCTTCCCAGAACGTTCGTGCTAGGTACATTTGTGTTAGTCACGTTTGCAGCTGTGACAAAACTCCTGACAGGGACAACTTGAGGGAGCCTTCCGAGGCCTCTGTCCTTCATGCAGGGGGAACAAGATGGGCAGTGGGAGTGTGCAGTCCACGCTGCTCACATTACGACGAGCTAGGAAGGAGAACAAAGAGAGAGCCAGGACTCAATCCGTAGTTCCCACAGGGCCTCTCCCTGTGACAGCCTCTTCCAGCCAGTCCCCTAGAACTGCCAGCTGGAGACCAAGGATTCAAAGCACGAGGGGAGAAGGAGCAAGAATTTCCGACTCAAACCATGCTAGTGTTATCCCTACCCTGCCTCTGTGGTCCTAACTATTCCTAGTGACATCAAAATCTGTTGTCTTTTGTGATGGATGCTCTTGGTTCTCAACTTGACCACATCTGGAATTAACCAAAACCCAAGTGACTGGACACATCTACTAGAACATTTTTGGTTTGCTTTGCTTTTGTCTTTTGAGGCGGAGTTTTGGAGTTTTTCTGTCTAGCCTGGCTTGAACTCACTCTGTAGACCAGACTTTAAACTCAGAAATCCACCTTCTTCCTGAGTGCTGGGACTAAAGGTGTGCACCACCACAACCAGCCGAGGGATTTTTCTCTTCATGAAATCTTTTGAAGCGGGAAAGCCCACTCTTCATCTGGATCTTTAAGGTGGGAGACAAACCTTTAATTCAGCTCTTCTGAGGCGTGAAGATCCATTTTTACTCTGAACCACAGCACCCTATTTATAGCACATGGAAGAAGGAAGCGGTCCTTCTTCGCCTGCTTGCTCGCACCCTCCCTAGAAAGTCAAGTTCTTCACTGGCGTTTACTGCTTTTTCAGGATCCAGCCACACGCTGAAGACCAGCTGAGACATCAGCCTTGTGGATTGAACAACTACTGGATTCTTGGATTCTGTTCATAGGCAGCCATTGCTGGATTAGCTGGACCACAGCCTGTAAGTCATTCTAATAAACCCCATTGTGTATGTGCGTGTGTGTTCATTCTATAAGTAATTCTAGAGAACCCTGACTAATACATCTTCCATCTGTGGAAGGCTCACATCCCTAAAGCCCTCTACCTCATTCCCTTCAGCTATCGTTCTTAAACCACATGAGTGTCTTGGTCTGTTGAGAAAGAAAGGCCTTGGGCCCAGCTTCACTTTTAGTCAATCATTCAAGCATCTCTTTTAGGAAGCTTCCTATCTTTTTCCCAAGCCAAGCAAGACCAGGAACTCCTCCAGTGTTTTAATGTTCTCTCTCTTTCTCTCTCTCTTCCTTATTCCCAGATTTTTCTGAGTTCCAAGAGGGCTGAGGATATGTTATTAATTTCTGTATCCTTAGCACTTAGCACTGAGTTAGGTTAAAGATATAACAAGCATATTAAAAGAGGAAAGAAAAAAAGGGAGGGATGAAGGAAAAAAATATCCAAGCAGAATAGTGCATGTCTATAATCCCAGTACCCAGGAGGCTGAGGCAGAAATATTAGGAGTTCAAAGCTAGCCTGAACTATGTAGCAAAACAAGCACACAAGCACACACACACACACACACACACACACACACACACATGGAAGAAGGAAGCGGTCCTTCTTCGCCTGCTTGCTCGCACCCTCCCTAGAAAGTCAAGTTCTTCACTGGCGTTTACTGCTTTTTCAGGATGAGGAATTAGAATCCTGGGGGAAAGGATATAGCAGCAGGCTGAATCTATTTCTCTAGACCTCCCAATGGCTCCAAATAGCATCTCTCAAATCTATTCTTGTGGTTATCTTTCAGCTTCACTTCCCTAGTATTAATATAAAAACAGAATGCATTTATACGGATCCGTAAAAACCACTGGCTAAGTCACCATCATGGCTCCTGGAGCCCTGGGCTGTCAGCAAGCTTGTAAATGTCCCTACTGACAGTGAGGCCTAAAACCATCACCAAACACAAACACTGGCCTTTTTCCTGGTCACAGATACACACTCCATTCCACACCCAAGGTCACTCACTTCCTGTAAACACAAGCTCTCCACAGCAGCCAAAATTTTCCACACACCTTCAAGGAAGAGAACCAAAAAGTTCTTAGTAGTCAGTCCCCTGTTGCTAATCACTTTGTGGCCATCTCCACAAATGGAGAGGGACAGGGGCCCAGAAACACACAGAGGAGCAGGAAAGCCAGACAGTCAGGGGATTATTTGTGCGTGCACGCACAGAGGCCCTGCAGTGACGCTCCCCAGCCATGCTGTGCTTAGATTAATAATTAAATGGCCGTGTGTATTTTGACTAGGAGCCAATATCTGGGCAAGGCGAGGTAACAGGGAAACAGGGTGACAAGGGTAGGCAGGAATGAGAGTTGGCCATGCAGACAGTCCAGGGTCGCGCATTCGTCGCCTCTAGTGTTCTCATTTTTTTCTTTTAAGAAAAGGTCTTTTTTGTAGTCTAGACTGACCTCAAGCCCGCGACCCCTCTGAGTGAGCTTACTGAGTGCTGGGGTGACAGTTGTGTACCCAACATTCAGCCAGTGTTCTCAAAATGTTTTAGCTCCTCATTTGACCCTGACCTGAGGTTTGAACGGGTGCTGGCTGCGTCTGGAGGGCTGTGCCCACGGCTCTGAGACCTGCTGCTGACAGTCCTCTCCCCTCTGTGGCCCACACCTGTTTGAGAGGCCAGTGCTCTCTACAGCGTGTACGTTTCTCTTGATTCGCTTTGTGCTCACACATTTCAGTGTTGTGCAGACTCTAGTGGGGGTCAACCAGAATGTGACTGGAGGAAAAGACAGTCCAGTGTAGGTCCCTGTTTCTGGCAGAGTATTAAAGTGGAGTCTGGGCATCCCAGGGAGGAGGCTGTGTGGGAAGAAGGCATCGCTGTTCTGTATTAAACTGTCAGCATGACAAGACCTAAAGTCTAGAGTCGTTGCCTTAGTTACTTTAAAAACAAAACAAAAACAAAAACAGAAAACAACAGGATTGCTCTAGATAGCCCTGGCTGTCCTGGAATCACTATGTAGACCAGGCTGGCCTTGAACTCACAGACATCTATCTGCCTGCCTCTGCCTCTGCCTCTGCCTCCGCCTCTGTGGAGTTCCAAGGGCTAAGAGTCCAGCATGGTGGGGACCATGGCAGCAGGCAGCAGGCCTCTGGAGCAGGCAGCTGGAAGCCTCCATCTTCACTCAAACACTGGGCTCAGAGAGGGTGTATGGATTCAGGCGGTTCTAACTCTCCAAGCCCACCCCTGATGACACACTTCCCCCAGGGAGAGCGAGGCCTCTGGCGCGCCTGGGAGGGGCATGAGCGCATCTGAGGTGGGGGGTGCAAGGCTGCAGGAAGAGCATCTGCCCGGATCCTGACTGCCGCTGCGTGACCAGGGCCTTCCTCGCCAGGGTGGACTGCAAGGCCAAAGAAGGCCTGCGCCAAAGCACTCTTGGCCCCTCATGCTCCTGAGTTTTGTCACAGCAAGGGGCGGGGTGGCTAACACAGTACCGGTAGGTGGAGCACACTCCCCAGCAGGGAACCACACTCCTCAGATCAAGGTGCTGTGGGGGGGGTCCCTGAGCTTAGAGCGCCTTCCTTCGTACCTACCTCTTTCCGTCCACATTAAAGTATTATTATTGTTGTTTGTTTGTTTGAGGCAGGGTTTCTCTGTGTAGCCTTGGCTGTCCTGGCTGTCCTCACTTTGTAGAACAGGCTGGCCTCAAACTCACAGAATTCCACCTGTCTCTGCCTCCCTGGGTGCTGGGATTACAGGCCTGCATCACCACACCCCGTTTAATTTTTTTTTTTTTTTTTTTTTTTTTTTTTTTAAGCAGGGTCTTGTGTAACTCTGGCCAACCCTAGCCTTTTTATATTGTAGAGGATGACCTTGAACTACTGATCCTCCTGTTTCTGTCTCCCAAGCACTGAGATTACAGGTGTGTGCTGCCATGGCTGCCCCTCCTGCGTCTTTTCTTGACAACCTTCATATTAGGTGCAAGCACAGGGGATATAAAACACACGAGAAGACGTCAGGTAATGGCGTAAAACTAATTAACAACCAACAAGTTCAATAACCCGGCTGTGCACCTGCGTCCAGGGCCTCAGTGAGGCGTTGCAGGCAGAGGCTGGAGCAGCTGAATCAGCAACAGCACAGGCCTCTGAGCGCTGCGCTCTGTGATGGCAGAGCAGACCCACACTGGATAAGCCCAGCAGAAGGGTGTTTAAAACAGGCCTGGCTGTTAGCCGGTGCTAGCCTTGAACTCGCTTAGTAGCCAAGGCTGGCTTCAAACTTGAGATCCTCCCGTCTCAGTCTCCAAGCACTCATATTACAGATAGCACATCTGGTTTTGACTGGCTCTTGTTTGAGAAAATACAAATCTTTTAGAAGACGGTGCTGAATGCTACAGGAATGGTTACACGGCCTGAGAACCGGTGAAGTTAGGTTGCTGGTGTCAGCTTCTTAAAGCATAGAAAAGCCAACAGGCAGGAGAATGTCTTCATCTCCAAGGGATGTGCTTTCATGTGTTTTAATTGATTTCTACATCTCACATTGAAGTGCATCAGAAAAATAGAAAGGATAAAATGTGAGCAATTATATCATTCAACAGAGGGGGTATATGGTCATTTATACAGTTATTTTCACTGCACATCTGCATTTTTTCATAACAAGACATTTTTCTGGGCATGATAGCCCACATCTACAATCCCAGAATTTGGGATATTGAGGAATGGAAGACGTGTCGTCGTTCCGGGATAGCCTGGGCTACATAGCATGAGGCTGCCTCAGCAGACTAAACAACAATAACAGAAGCTAGACAAAACCAAAACGAAACGTCCTCTCTACTTCAAGCTCTTCTACAGAGGCCTCTGGTGAACAGCTCCTTCTAGACTGGCAGACAATGATCGCAGGTAACACTTGTCGTAGGCCTGGCAATGCTTAGTGCGGATATGCATTTCCTTCTTCAGTCCCCATGGCAACACTGCCACACATACGGGCTTTCCTTCCAGAGCAGAAATTGAAGCCTGGTAAGGTGAAGAAGTTTATCCCAAGTCATAGGAGCTAGCAGAGCCAGACCGGGCCAGGCCTTGATCTGGCTCTGTGCTGCCCACGCTTCACCATCAGCCTGTTAACCATCAGCCTCTGTCCATAGCCACTCGGAAAAACCGTGAAAGTGAAATCCTTGTGATGAAGGGCATCTGTGCTGTGAGTAAGAAAACCAGCACAAAAGCCTCTTTGCTGAGACGGGGAGAAGAAAACCCCATTGCTGCCAGGAAGACAGGGCCAGGTGAGTGAGGAAAGAGTGTGGCAAGAGGACGTGGAAGACGGACGGATGAAGGGGCTGTGCCCTGTGGGCCTTCAGCTGCTCGGAGGCAAATTGAAGCCTGCAGCAGACCTTTCTGAATACAGCAGCAGGCAGCCTGGCTTTTCTGTTAGCAGGAAGGTTGCATCTGCCGGGGCTGTTCCACACCATGGAGTCACAGCTGAAGTGTGTGTGTGTGGGGGGAGTCTTCCCTCCAGAGGTGACAGGCACAGGGAGACAGCTCCACCCTGTCACCGCTAGTGGTCCAAGCAGCTATCTCAATCTTCAGGAAACTGGTCTCAGGTAAAACTGAATCCTCAGTTTCAGAGTGGGAGAGATCAGGATGGGCCAGTGTTCAGCAGAGGTGTGCGTCTGTTAACAGAACGTGTACCAGAAGCGCAGGTGAGGCATTAGGAGACGAGGGTGTGCCTGAGAGCTTTGAGAGAGTCACACTCCGCTGTCTTCACCGCAGCCATAGCTGTGGCCATGAATTCTGTTCTGGCGTTGTTTGCCTTCAGAGGGTTGATAAGAAGCCCAGGGCCGCAGGGCAAATCCTGTTGGCTCCAGGCAGGATTGTAGTGGATAACGCAGGCAGGGGTCACCGGCGGGGGGCAGGCTGTCTCCACTGTCAATGAGGTCACTGATCCTGTTTGAAGTTTCCAGAACACATCTGGGAAAGCAGCGAGGTCTTACCCAGGGCCTAAAGCCTGGTGTTCACTGTTATTGTCACAAAACTATCTAAGTATGGAAGGACCCTGCCTCTATGTTGGGACCTTCTTAAAAATTGTGTGGAAATTCTGGCTTCTCGGTTGATGAGGATTCAACCAGACTCTGGATGAGGGAGTCCTTTCCCTTCTCATGGCCCTTCCTTCCTTCCTTCCTTCCTTCCTTCCTTCCTTCCTTCCTTCCTTCCTTCCTTTCTTCCTTCCTTCCTTCCTTCCTTCCTTTTCTCTTCCTCCTCCTCCTTCTTCATCTTATCTTCTTCTTCTTCTTTTTTTTTTTTTTCTTATTAGATAGGCTTTCTCTATTTGTCCCTGGTTGACCTAGAGTCTACTATTTGGACTAGGTTTGAACTCACAGAAATTCTCCTGCCTCTGTCTCCTGGGCACTGCGATTTTGTGTGTGTATGTGTGTTATTACTTTTAAAAGATTTGGGCTGGAGAGTTGGCTCAGCGGTTAATAACTTCTTGTTGCAAAGGACCCAGGCTGGATTCCCAGTACCCACGTGGAAGCTCACCATCTCCTCAAGATGTGTGCTGCAGACACACACGAAGGCAAAACACTCGTACACATAAAATAAATCTAACCAGAATTCTTAGAAAGATTTATTTGTTTTAATTTTATATGTATGAGTGTTTCTGAACCACATACATGCCTGGTGCCTGAAGACGCCCGAAAGGGGAGGGGTCCTCTGAAGCTGGGGTTACAGACATCTGTGAGCTGCCATGTGGGAGCTGAGAACTGAACCCAGGTCCTCTGCAGGAGCAGAGAGCGCTCTTAACCACTGAGCCATCTCTCCAGCTCCCCCTTTGAGTGTTTCATACATGTACATAGTGTATTTTGATCATCTTCACCCTCATCACCTCTCCTTTCTTTTCCTGGAACTCTTCAGTATCCCAGAAATTTTCCCATCTTGCTATGCTGCCTCATTCAAAAAGGTGCCTAATCAAGGCCTCTTCGTGTCTGAGGTCCCGCTTCTGACCCAGCGTGCAATTTAAGGAAGTGTGCTGTCCTGTGAGGAGCTGTCCGTGCCCTCTCTCCTGGTCCCCTTTACCACCTGAGCAGAGAGAGCAGAAGGCAGGCTGTGCCTAGCCAGTTGGCCTTTGCAGGAATTTCCTCCAAGACCATGGCCTTCGCTGGCCTCTGCTCTGGCCTCTTGACTAATCAGCCCATGCCCACAGCTCAAGCCCCTGCCAGACGGGAGGCCAATCTTGTAATCACCCCGGGTCAAGCCCTACTTTTCTCAGTATGTAAGAACTGCAGAGATTGTGTAAGAAGTCAGAAAGACGTGAACGCTCAAGCGAGTCTCCGAGGGCTGCGCGTTAGGGCAGAAGTTCCCCCAGCGGCCTTTCCTCCCAGCCAGCTTTTCTCGCAAACCCTTTGGGAAGTGGGCTGATCTGGCAAGTGGCATTCCTGGGCGTTTGTGCAGCCAGTCGAAGGTCTCCTCATGTGGAACTGGATGTTTGCTCCTTTGAGCAGCCACTCATGTCACCAAATCTCAGATATTTCCAGAAAACTCAGTGTATTCTTGCAAGCACAGACCTCCGCCATTGCTGGAGCCCAGGGAACGCCCTTGGAAGCTGGTCTCAGAAGGCAAAAGTCCGGCTGTTTGTGGTGCCCAGTGTTGGTGATCCCAATGCTAGGGGTGCAGAGGCAGGAGGATCAAGTCTGAGGCCCCAGGGTCTACAAAGATAGGCCGTGTCTCAGAACCAAGAAGTCAGAGTCTGCTGATGGTGCCTACTGTGTGGACTCCATCCTGACACGGACGGAAGGAAACTTCTCCCAACCTCAAAAAGTTACAGAAATGCCAGCCGTTTTACCAGTCCTAAAACGGAAAGTGCTTCCTGAGGAAGAGGGAGTGGAGGAATGGGAAACCGTTTGTTGAAATAAATGGCTCCAAGGGACATTTTTCATAAAGGTCTCCCTAACCCCAAATGACACGCCCACCTTCAATCTTGCTTGACACTACACAGCTTTGACATGAGCTGCTGATAAACAGGTCCTTGTTTAAAAGTCTCTGCTCCTTGCTCCAACTAATCCACTATCCATCCTCAACTAAGTCAAATAAACCACAACCCTCCTTAACTAACCCATCATCCATCCCTTACTAAGCCACTATCCTCCCTTAACTAACCCACCATCCTCCCTTAACTAACCCATCATCCATCCCCAACTAACCCACCATCCTCCCTTACTAACCCACCACCCTCCCTTAACGAATCCTCTGTGCCCCCTTAACCCCATCACCTCCTGTCTGGTCTCCCTTCCTCTGGCCTCTCTGAGCAGCAAGGCTCCCTTCTCCCGGTGACCGTCCCTTGGAAGCACCTTACGCTCCTCTGTCGCCTACACCACCTCTGGCTTCCTCTCGGCAGGGTGACGCGCACACTGAGCACAGCGCAGGCCCAGCTGATCTGTCCTTCCCGCTTGGCTCGGATCTCTCCGCTGCCACAGGCTTGTGCATCCTTTGTTCCTGTCAGCAGACTTCCCGAATTCACGCCTGTCCCATCCCAGCAGCACCTGTCTGTCTATCCTGGTCCTTCGCCTTCGCTAGCTGCTCTTTGGTGATTGTCAGCTTGACCGGATTTACAGTCACCATGGGAGCGGTCTCTGGGTGTGTCTGAGGCTGTGTTTCCTTTTCAGAGAGGTTTACTGAGAAAGGAAGGCCTAGCCTGAGTTGGGGAGCTACTCTCTGCCAGCTAGGGTCCTGGCCTGAGAAGGAGAAAACAAGGGGATCCCGGCATTCCTCTCGCAGCCCCCCAACTGTGGAGGCAAAGCCTCTGCGGCCACTCCCCCCAGCACACCCTGGCCCCACCCTCAGAGAGTGAGTCAGGTGAACCTTCCTTCCACTCTGCGTTGGAACAATGAACCCATCGTGGACGCTGAGCCTCGAGTGCAGCGTGCCCGGAGTGCCCAGCTCCCCACGCACCCTCGTCGCCCCCGCCTCTGCCCTGCACAGACATGCGAGGTGCCCACGGGTTGCTGGAGGCCTGACCTGGCTGTGTCTGCGGTCTGACTACCTCGACCTGAAACCTTCATCTTGTTCTCTGTTCGTCACCCGGTGCCCTGCACCCATAGATGCTCTGTCGTCTGAATCCAACAGCCTGAAAGGCCAGACTCGCATTCTGCGTTTCCAGCTGTCTACTATTTTAAAATCAAGTCAGACACGAAACTTCTGTCTCACTGAAAAAAAAAAAATTTTTTTCCTAGGATTTAAAGTTTTTGCTGAGGTCAATTAAGCTGCCTCCCTTTTTTCATTAGCCTTTGGTGGCTTAAATGTTGTTGACTAATTAATTACTTTTTCATTAATTAGTTGTTGACATCAAAATAATTAAGATAAAAACAGTAATTGCTTTTGAAATTCTTAGTTTACAAAACAAAAACCTGTAAACCTTACTTTGTACCTACTCATAGGTCTGATTTCTTTTCTCCAAGACAGGGCTTCTCTATACAGCATTGGGTGTCCTAGAACTTGCTCTGTAGACCAGGCTGGCCTCAAACTCATAGAGATCCACCTGCCTCTGCCTCTCAAGTTCTGGGATTAAAGGCGTGTGCCCGCACTGCCTGGCTACAGGTCTGAAGCCTTTAGAAGAGGAAGCTGGGACGCTTGGGAGATGCAGGATAGAGCAGCCTGCGGAGGAAGAGGCTCTGGCCTTGCCCTGGCCGTTTCCTCTTTGCCCTTTCTTCTCCATGGTCTCCCCCTCGAATGGGGTCAGAGGCAACCCCAGGCTTATACACCCAAGTCCTCTCAGGTCCTCTGCAGAACCCTGACCTTTGCTCCTAGGTGTGAGGTGGAGTTAATGGTCAGCTTGAGAGACTCCCCAGGAGGTGAGCCTCTGGACAGGCATGTGGAGGGTCTTTAGTTTGTTGTGTGGGAAGACTACTCCCTGGCCAGAGAACCTGGGATGTATAAAATGGAGACGGCCTGCTGAGCAGCGGTCGCCCACCATGTCTGTGGGTGTGCTGTAAGCAGCTGCTTCAAGCTCCTTGCTGCTTTGACGCTCCTGCCATGACGTAGGGTCCCCTTAAACTCTTTCCAGGGTATCGTGCCATAGCAACAGGAAAGGAAAGCAAGCCACGGTGGCGCTCAGCGAGGAGGCCTGTACCTCCAACCTGCTGTGAGCTGGTGGCCCTAAGGGGAAGCATTATCTACACTGGATCTTTCAGCATGATACTGGAGAACTCCCTCTCCCCTCCCCCGCCCCACCAGGGTTTCAGGAATCCTGAAATGCGCATCTAGGAAAGGAGAGAGACACAGAGAAGACTCTCCTTGGCCTTCTGCCATGTTGTCATCACCTATCTGAAGTCTCTCTGCCCGGAGGCCTTTGGTTAGGAAGGCTGCCTACAGGCAGGGTCCCCAGCACCCAGGTAGAACGCAACATTCAAAATGGCCCTGGGGTTGGAGCTACCAGCAAAGCAGTGGGCACCCTCAACTATCAACTCTCTCTTCACATCTAGTCCCAACTGTTCTTTAAAAACTAACCCTTAAGATCTTGGCAGGAGGCCAAGAGTTTTGTTCCCAGTAGGAAAGAGGCCAGATGCACTGTCACTCTGACTTTCACAGAGGCTCTCAAAGCCTTTGCAGCTGAACCCTTTAATCCTTGCTGAGTGTCAGTTAGCTGGGAATCCATACGTCACGGAGTCGAGGAATGGACAAGTGCTAAGGACATAAAGCAAGGCCAGAGCATTGTTGCTGGAGAGAGGGGAGCACAGGCGGCCTAGGGAGGCCGACGTGACGAAACCATTGTTAAGATCACCCAAACTGGAGGCACGCAGTCTCTGTGAGTTTGAGGCCAGCCTGGTCCGGGACAGCCAGGGCTACACAGAGAAACCTAATAGCATTCAGGGGTTCCGGCAGCAAGCATTGGCATTCAGGCTGGCAGTGTCTGGGTCTGGTGGCAGGAGGGGAGGGAAATGGCTGATCTTGGAAGAGGAATAGAGTTATTCTAGGCTGGGGCATAGTCCAAGTAGAATATCACAAAGCACTCTGGGAACCTGGAAGCAGGACCTGAAGCCAAACCACATTGAAGACCTGAAGGTTACCTCAGCGGCAGGTTCAGCATCTCTCCTTTTCCCGCTTGGATGGGGCCAAGCTCTCTCAAGCAGGTGCTGGATGAGCACAGGAGACACAGGGCGGAGCCCTCTCCTCCTGGTGTGCCTGCTCCGGAGAGGTGGTCACACCTTCAGCTGCTGGAGAGAGGCCTCCCCCACAGAAGAGCAGGCGGTCTTGGACACGCGGGTGCTACCCCGTCAGCGCTCCAGTTTCTGTTCCCCAGGAGATTGGTTGGTGTTTGGTTCAGTGGGCACAGCCCTCATGAAGACTTTGAGACCCTTCTCAGAGGACCCGGGGAACACTCGTGGTGACAGGATGCAGCCTCTCTCCTGAGTGCCTGGTTACCCTGGGCTCCTGAAAGCCGGTTGCTTCCGAGTGCCCCGCAAACAGGAGGGAGTGATGGTGCCCCAGCTCTGGGTGCGGGAAGGATGCCCACTTCCTCTGCCCATCTCTAAAATGCACATGAGACACGTGTTGGTGATGCTTTGCCTTGGAGGGTATCTCTCTTCCTTCGGGTTCCTGGCTTGGCCACCTGTGTCCAGCAACAGCTGTCCGTGTGTGTGTGTGTGTGTGTGTGTGTGTATGTGTGTGTGTGTGTTTGCGCTGCTCTCTGGACTCGGCAGACCCCATGCTTTGCATCTGCCATCTTGAAATTTCTAATCATTTAATCTTGAGTTTTTTATTTTGCCCTGAGCTCTGCTCATTAGGAAGCCCGCCTTGTCGGTGCCGTCCATAAGATCTGTCTGTTTCCTCTCCCAGCTCCCCTGCCTTGCCCACAGGAATCTACCTTTTATAATCTTGGGAAATTCTTGACATTCTTAGGAGTTAAGAGAGAGTATGGGTCAACTCCAGTTCTTAAGAGTCTCTGGTTCTAATCTGTTTCTCCTGGAGCTGATTAGGCGTCTCTTTTTGTAAGTCCTGAGGGCTCAGATACTCACACCATCCCCACCCTCTCCCCAAGCTGATTTCACTCTTAATCTCCAGCTCCCTGGCATTTTAAGGATGAGATAAAAGCTGAGGCAGGTTGTCAGCAAAGAGGGCTAAAAAAGAACATCCAGAAGCTGCAGAAATGGCTCAGTGGTTAAGGGCATTTTCCGATCTTGCAGAGGACCCAGGTTCGGATCCCAGCTCCCACGTGGTGGCTCACAAACACCCATAACTTCTGTTCCAAGGATCCATCACCCTCTTATAACCGCCTCAAGCACCAGGCACACCTGGAGCACATGTAGACCAAAGAAAGCCATGTTTGGATTTGGCCCGAGGACTGCTGGCTTTTGGTCTAGCAGGCAAAGCGCCTGGGTGGGGTTTTTAAGTATAGCGATAGGTGCCTGTACTGCCGCACTTAAGATGGAGGAACTGAGGTCAACAAGAAAGCTTTCTTCCTCGTGCCTCCCTGCATCCTGTCTCTCTCCGGGGTCACCCCTGTCATGTGCACACACATGCTAAGGATTTTAAGGTTTATTCTGTAGTCTGGAGGATGAAATGAATCTCTAGTATGAGCATTCTAGGTACTCGTGTGGAGCTTGTGTGTAAGTGTACACAGGAATACGTGCAAGTGCTGGAGTTTGGAGCGTGCCTGGCGGGCCTGTGCGTCGCAGCTTGGCTCTCAGCAGACGATGCTATTTTGGGAGGCAGTGGAAACTTTAGGAGGCAGGATGTACGTGTGAAAAGTAGGCCACAAGGGGCGTGCCTGTGGAGGGTGTCCTGTCCTTGGCCCTTCCTGTCACTTTCCCTGCTCTGGCTAGCACCATGTGAACACCCCTGCTCTGGCACACACACTCCTGAGCTCTTCCTCACCACAGCCCTGGAACAATCGCGCACGTGTCCTGAACTGACACCTGCAGAGCATAACCGCCATGAAGCTGTCTCCTCCCAGCTTTCCCTTAGGTATTTATTTGCCAGACTGACACAGCCAGGACAGTCACTGCTGTAGGAAATGAGGAACATCCAACAGTTGTTTTCCAGCCCCGTGTAAACCCTGGGATGCTTCCCCAAAAGAATCCCACCACGTGTTGTTAGATCAAGTCATTCCCGAGATTTCAGAACCACCAGGGGAGCTCAGAAAACACGTAAAACACAACCACTGCTTCAGATCCAAGTATGATGGAGCATAATTTCAGCCCAGCACCCAGCAGGCAAAGGCAGGAAAACCCCAATGGGTTTGAGGTGAGCCTGGTTCACACAGAGTCCCGAGCCAGCCAGAGCCCCATCGGAAGATTCTCCCTTAACCAACCAATCAGTAAACACAAAGATATCGTTGTTTTAATTCTGTAATCCAAATATAAACACGATCCCACCTTTGCAGGAGGTTGAAGAAAGAGGATTTGGAGTTCAAGGCTAGCCTAGACTACAAAAGGAGACCCTATTTCAAAGACAAAACAGAAATACAATCAAGCATCAGTACTGCAATGCAGTGGGCCAGTGGGCGCTCACCAGCTCCTTGCTGGCCTCCAGCCTCGGCTGCACCAGGTTATCACTCGAAAGCTTGAAACAACAGTGTGATGGCGAATCCTTGGGGCAGAAGCTGCAGCGGGTCAGCAGGGCTGCCACCTTTTTAGAAACCCTAGCGGAGGACCCTTGCCTCTCCCTCACGCAAGAGGCAGCCTGGCTCTTTTGACCCTAGACCACAACTATGGTTTGAATGCTCCCTGGAAGCTTGTTTGCTAGAAACTTAATTCCATCCCACCACCCTGAGGGGTGGACCCCAGGAGGTAAGCGACGAGGGCCCTGCCCTCGTGGAGAGACCAGTGAGGTTGCCTTGAGAGTGGGATCTTCCCTTCCCTCTGCCGTGTTCTCAGCACATTCTTCCTCTCAGGTGACATTCTCCACTGTGACAATCATATGGCAAGAAGCCCCTCACCAGACGCCCACCACCCCCAGGCTTCAGACTTCCCCAGCCCTGGAACTGTAAAAATAGATTTCTGCTCTTTGTCGATTACCCAGTGATAGCAACAGAAAATGATGGAGGCAGCCATGCCACAGCAGCCTCTGCGTCCTTGTCACCAGTCCCCTGCCGCAGCACCATGTCTCCTGGGATTCTGACAAAGACCCTCTGACTAAGACACCAAGTCCATCCCGATAACTTCCCTGTCTCAACCTTCCCTGGCTTAGCCCCTGCCTCAGAATCCCATGTCATATAAGATGGTGATGGTAGAGCAGAATGGCTCGCCTTATGGTGGCCAGGACACACAGTAACAGAAGGGGCCGAGGACAGGACGCCCTCATGGGCTGGGAGCGCTCTTCAGGGTAGACTGAATCCAGAGAGGAGGAGGAAAGCAGAGTCGGGAGAGGGGCTAAGAGAACTTGAGCTTGTCCGCCAGGCTTTGCTTCTTTAGAAACACCCTGAGTAAAACTGTGACTCCCTGAAAAGGAGTGGAAGGCATTGGTTAGAATGTTCCCACACTGTTCTCTGTTGAGATGTCCCCCAAAAAATTACAAGCAGGGGAAACGGGCTTAGGGAAAGAGGTTTCCCCCTCCTACTCCCTGTGTATACCATGTGTGTTGAACCACTGTCTGGGGAGAAGAGAGGACTCGGTTTTCATCTCAGGAGAGAGCAGGGCCTCAGTGTTTTGGGTGGGAAGGGACCTTAGAGAATGAAGCCTGAGTTCCTAGGCTGTTCTGGAAGTCATGGCTTGAGCACTCACAGCCACCGTGACTGCTTTCGAGGCTCCTCGGCCTTCGCTGCCCAGCAGCTGCAGTTACAGGGACCACAGTAAACTATAAACACCAGGAGTTTATTCAGCTCATGGTTGTGGAGGCTATAAAGTCCTGCATGAAGAGGGTGGCCCTCGTTTGTCACTCATGGTGGAAGGCTAAGGAATCCATGGAGGGGAGCCAGGGTGTGCAAACTTCTTTTATCGTAAGCAATCCCACAAGGATGTAAAGCCATTCTCAGAGGCAACCAACCACCTCTGCCCCCCAACTCTGCTACAACAGGACTGAATTTCATCATGGCTGCCAGAGAGGATAGTCAAGCCATGGCTGCCTCTGCCCTTCCATCTCTCCCCTTCCTTCATTTGTTTTCATGCTGGAGTGGCATTTGTTTATTACATTAACTCCACACACACACACACACACACACACACACACACACACACACGCACACACACACGCACACACACACAGGCTGCTAGTCTTTCATCATGGTGGGGCTGGGGAACGGGAGGTGACACAGAGAGAGCCCAACACTGAGATGACATAGCGCGTCACTGTCACTTAGCAAAGCTCTTCCTTTGCTGGGTTGGAGGAAAGCGCAGAGATGCCCCATGACGGCTGGGTGGCTGTCGAAGCGGCTTCCTGCAGCCATGCAGCCATGCATTCCCAGACAGTGGCAGGGAGATGAAGGAGGAGGAGGTGTTTCTTGGGATGGACCCTTTCTTTGTTCGTCCTCCTGCCTCTGAATGACTAAAGAAACTGCTAGAAGAAGCTGTCAAAATGAGGGGCCATAAATAAATCTTTATACGTAAAAGCAGCCTTTATACGTAAAAGAGTGCCAATGGGCAGAGCATGTCTGCCCTTTTGCCCATCTGTTCTCTCATGCTTTTCTCAAAGCATGTTTTCCCAGTTCCTGAGTCTGCCTTGTGTCTGCCTGTCTTTTGTTTTACTTTCATATTTATTACATTTCGCTGGAAAGGAAAGGGGTGGGACTCACTCCCCCCAACCCCCTCGCAAGGCGGGCCCTGTCCCAGTGAGCTGGGGAGCAAAGCCTTGCAGGCATTAAGAGGCCCAGCCCACAACAGAGAGGAGACAGGGGCCTCAGTCAAGAGGGCACGGCCTCCAAACCCTCACTTGTCGGATGTGCTGTGTCCTCTCTCCTGGACGCTGTCAATTAGGTTTTAAAAACCTTCCATCATTTCCCATTTCCCATCACTGGGAAAGGGAGGGGACTCTGATGAGGGAGGGGGAAGGAAGATGAGCACAGAAGAGGATGGTGGGGTGAATTACCTGTAGAGTGTCTGCACTATTAACTACCTTCCTTTAAAACCCCCACAACACAGGCAGGTCTGGGTATAAATACACGCATACAGTTTAAATGAAATTTTCTCACCTGGGCTGAAAATGCTCCCCCGGCCAAAGGCCATTAACCAAAATCCCAGCACCCGGCACGAGAAGCTCTCTTCGAGCTGTTGTCACGGTTGTTCCAGAGACCCCTGAGACATTGCCAGCTACGGCTGCTGCCCGTGGGTGGCCTGCCCCAGAGCGGGAAGGTAGGCCCTAAGGCTGAAGGCACCACGCCCTTCCAATGCTGGACGGAAAGCCGGCAGCTGGAGCTCACCCGGAACCCTCTTTTCTGAGGGCTGGTTTTCAGGGAAGCAGGAGGCACCGTACACGCTTCCAAACTGTGAAAGCAACTGTGACAGTCCTACCCAGCCGTGCTGCTTAGGAGCCACGTGGCACGGTAACCTGAGGGCGCAGCAGCGGCACGCACACTTGGTGCTCTCCAGCTCTCTAGCCACACTTGAGACATGCTCAATAAGAGGAAAAACTAGAAAAGCCAGCCAACTACCCAGGGCGGTGGAGTCGTGGATCTTGGAAGAGAACCTACAACCACTGTTCATCTTTAACTACATCCTAAACACTTGTCCTTAGACCCCAGGTGAGGGTGGTCCTCGCCCTTCATCAAGGAAGCTTCTCCTTGTAAGAAATTGAGCTCATTGCAGAAAACCACAACCAATCAAAACGCAGAGTTGCCGAGCCCAGGCCCAACGGATATATCTACAGAACTGTTCCTGCTCATGAGGCTCAGAGGTCCCTGTGGAAGAGGGGGTAGAAAGCGTATAAGAGCCAGAGACTTGGCAATTTGCTTCGAGATTTGTCACCTAGGAATCTCAGAGGCTACACCCGTAAGGTCTCACCAACGTGCCTGCCCAGATGTGAGCTGAGCAAGGTCAACACGAGACAGGATGAAGCAGACAGGATGAAGGCCTCAGCCCTCACAAAGAACTGCAGGTAACCAAGGA
Organism: Meriones unguiculatus; assembly: GCF_030254825.1. Taxonomy (NCBI): domain Eukaryota; kingdom Metazoa; phylum Chordata; class Mammalia; order Rodentia; family Muridae; genus Meriones; species Meriones unguiculatus. The sequence goes on from NC_083359.1 coordinate 109,999,589, forward strand.
ACGCTGAGAGTGGGAGAGACAGTCTTTCCCAGGGAAGGGCACACTGACCGGTTATTAACACCAAACGACCAGCCCTACAAACACCCATCCAAGTAGCACTGAGCAGAATAAGCTGGTTACATTTCTGTCTTTAGGGATATATAGGTATATACATATGTGCATCTAACAACTAATGAGAAAGAGTGTTGAGAGTTCGAAAGACAGCAGGAGGGGTACACGGAGGGCTTGGAAGAAGGAAAGTGAAGGGAGAAATGACATATTTATATCATAATCTCAAAATAAAAGATGATAATGTAATTGATAACTAATAAACAAAGGGCTTCCATCAGTTCACTTAATCTCTGAGGGAAAAGGTGAATTAAGAGGGCATCCTTATATCAGTGTGTGCAGGTCGGGTTCAAGTATGGTAGAGAAAACCAGTGACAGAGCTGCTGGGCCTCCTGAAGTGACCTTCTCAGACTGCTGTGGACAGCTGCCGGCCCACTCAGCTCCTGTGTCTCCTTTCTTCTTTGCCTTCGACAGCAGCTGGTCCACTCAGCTCCTGTCTCTCCTCTCTTCTTTGTCAGCAGAATTCCCTTTCCATTGATCCAACCCTTCCTCTCAAGGCTTAGAAAGAATGATCATACCCCACAGGTGTCAACCAAATCAGTTGTGACATTTCCAGCCACACTGACAGACGCTGGCTTAGGAAAGAGCACGTCACTCAGGTCTGACCAGTGATGCGAGGGTCGGTGAGGGCTCTTGGAAAGAAACCCAGGATGAGGTGGCCTTCTCTGATGACAGTCTCCATGAGGTCCTTCAAACACCCTGGTCATTTTACCATCCTCAGTACAGGAGGAGGACAAATTGCGAGTGCTGGTGCCTTAGGGAGGTGGCTTTCAATCTGTGGGTCGCAACCCCTTTGGGAGTCAAACTTTCCACAGGGGTCACCTAAGACCAAAGAAAACACCAATTTACAGTTCATAACAGCAGCAAAATTAGAGTTATGAGGCAGCAACAAAACGATTTCGTGGCTGGGTCACCACAGCGTGCAGAGCTGTGTTAAAGGGCAGCGTTAGCGAGGTTGAGGAGCACTGGCTTAGGGCATCCGGGTCAGCCTGAGCTACCTAGTGAGACTGCATCATATCCTTCGCCCCTGGCTCTGCCAAAAGGGTGGTGGAGGGATGGCTGCTCTTCCAGAGGACCCAGGTTCAATTCCCAGTGCCCACATAGCAGCTCACAATTGTCTGTAACTCAGTTCTAGGCATAAGTACAGACAAAACACATAAAATAAATTAAATAATAAAAAGATACAAATAAATAAATACACATTCAGAGTGAGTACAGTGGTTTGAACGAGAATGGCCCCTATAGGCTCATATGCTTGAACGCTTGGTCCCAGTTAATGAAACTGTTCGGGAAGGACTGGAGGTAAGGCCTTGGTGGAGGAGATGCCACTGGGAATCGGCTTTGAGGTTTCAAAACCCTGTGACAGACCCACTCTCCCCCCCACACCCCACCTGCAGCTTTTAGGAATGAGATGTGAGTTTTCAGCTTCTGCCCCAGCCCAGGCCTTCCTGCCTGCTGCCAACTCCTTCTATCAATTACCTTGTCATAGGGTTTTACCCAGCTCGAAAAGAGTGGCTAGAACTTGAGGCTTGTAAATAGAGTAGGGAAGTCGCAGAGGCAGAAAGGCGTTCACAGAAAACTGACGGCTGCTTAGAAAGAAAGACGGATCCTTTAGGGGAACAAACACCTCTGTGTGCTTCTGTTTACCTCACAGCTCTAGGCGGCCTATTTTGTTGGTCAGCTCTGCACAGTGGAGAACAGTAGAGGATTACAGGACACACGCCATGCTGAATCAGGGCACATTCGAGGAGGCTAGGGCAGAGGGTGAGCCTTTAAAGATGAGAAAGGAGTCCAAGCAAGCTATTCTGAAGTAGCCAGAACTGGATGGCTCCTTTAGAGACAGCTGCAGTCAGGCAAATGTCCCCTCTCTAGGCAAGCCGCCCAGACAGAACTGCCCGGCTGCATTCCCGAGGAATCCATCATAGGCGCCCATGCCCTCTTCCATGGCCTCCAGGCTCCATTTTGTTGGTGATTGATGCTAGCAGTTCTCTTTAGATACTGATAACTTTCATGACCCCTTCAGGGAAGGGATTTGCCATAGGTTGGAGTCTCCCTTTCAGGAGGACGTGCCTTGAGGAGGAATTGTAGGAGCTGCCTTTCCACGTCTCCCGGCTCTCAGAAAAATAAAGAAGACCCAGAAAGGTTTGTACCTGTTGAACCCTGTGTTTCTTCAGCATAGGCAATCTGTTGATTCTGGGATTCCATGTGGCCTCCTATGACATAAGAACCAAAGCACACACATGAGAGTCAACAGAACAAGAAACAGAGGCACCGGATCACAGGCGCTTCAGGGAGCAGAATATGACATGAACATCCAGGTCCCAGCAGCAGAGAAAAGTGAAGAAAGCGAGAGCGCTGAACTTGTATTTCTTAAAAATCACCTATTTGTTGTATAAATAACACAATGACAGATGAACTTAGAGCCAGCCTTGGCTATGTGACACACCAACAGACCAGAAAACAAGCCACCATTTCACCACAGGGTGAACCGTGGAAACAATCCTAGTCTGTATATATGCTGATGACCTGGCCCAGTGGACACTGAGGGCCCCTCTCCCGGCCCTAGAAAACCAGTTTTTTATCTGTTTAGGTATTTCTGACAAGTAGAGGCCTTTATTTCACATTCCGTAGAAACCCTGCCTGGGAAGCCTTCCTCCCCCATCTGGGGGCAGGAGCCTCGCTGAGCAGGGACTCTGAAAGCCTAGCTGAGAAGCACTGTGAAAGTGTTTGCTGCTGCTGCGGTTTTGACTCAGGGCCTTGGAGCCGGGGACTGGGCCCAGCTAGACAAGTGCCAGCAAACATGAGGGCCAGAGCTTGACCCCTAGAGCCCTGTGCCCATGTAGCCACGTGGCTTATAATCCTAACACTGGGGGCAGAGGCAGAAGAGCACGGCCAGTCTAGATAAGCTGCTGAACCCCATGTCCCGATAGGAGACCCTCAAATGTGGACGGTTCTGAAGGGACACTGGAGGTTGACTTCTGGCCTCCATGAATGTGCATTCCTATGTGAGCACCACACACACAAGCCTGATGTATCTGGTGATTTATTTACTATTAATATATCTTTTAGTAACGCTGCTGTTAATCCTAAACAGCTGTCTAACCAAATCACCACACAGAGACTATGATTTATTTAGTTAACCTAGAACACAATGCTGGGCAATAGTTACTCCATCCTAAACCTCCAAGCCCTCATAGTTTCCTAACATTTAGAATTTCCACATTACACTTGCTTTTAGTGATACATTAGGTCCAGTCTATCTCTCTATGTTGTTTCAAGATCTCTCTCTTGCCTCTCCTCTCTTAGCTCTCTCCTGTCCTTCTCCCTCCTCTGCCTCCCACCTTTCTGTCCTCTGGCTCCTCCCTCTCTTCCTGCTTCCTTCCCCTTGCTCAACATTGTGGCTGGTTGCTTTATTTTGGCATGTTTACACAAAGTCGAGACAGGTGATACTTAGAATAAGTATCACAATGTAATGTCGGGATTGAAACCAGAGAGTGGGGGAGAGGAGAGGCATTTGAATGAACAAGGGTAACATGTATACATTTCAAAAGAACATTATACCTACACAAACCACACATGCACACACACTACACATACCACACACACACATACCACACATGCACACACAGCTAGTGAGCCAGGTCTGTGATCCCAGAGGCTCAGGAGTGAAGACACCAGGATCAGAGGTTCAGGTCCAGCCTGGGCAATTTAGTATGACCCTGTCTCCAAATATAAAGTAAAAAAAAAAGGAGCCAAAGGTATAAATCAGCGACAGCAGGAAAAAAGGAGGAGGACAGGGAGGAGGGAGGAGGATGGGGAGGAGGGACGAGGGAGAATCTAGTAATGACCTTCTCCACAGCCCGCACAGCTGGTCCTCGCTGATCTGCCTCCCAGGGCCAGGCCCGCACCACCGCTGTCAAGGGCTCCCTGGAGCCTTGTGTTCATGAAGGGGTGCTCCATTTGACTCTGTTTATGGACCGTAAGACATGAGACCTAAGGAACCCTCACCCCAAAGCCTAAAGAAAGCTGTCATAAACTCCCCGGCAATAATGGAGGGGCAGGCTCAGACTCAGCATGCAAGCGCCAGCGACAGTCCCCCTGGAGACCTGTGTGGTCCCACAGCCTGTCTTTCCCACCGTCCTTTGGCCTCTGAGTATTTTTAGCACCATTCAGATGAGCACTTAATATTCTGGAACACCAGTGCCGTGGAGCGGGGACAGTCGGGCTTGTCTGTGACCCTCCCCTCTTGGAAAAGTGAGTCTGCTCTCCCAGAAGGGGCTTCCCACTCAGGGCACAGTCTGGACACTCTTCACAAGCCTCCCCCCTGCCTCTGGGCTGCGGTTCCAGCGAGGACGGTGGCTCGTCTGCCGGATGCTCCAGCACCAATTCTCCACCCACCATGAGGCTTCAGCTCACCTCCAGAAAACTCTATCTGGTAAAAGCATCTTTCTGTTCAGCGTTAAAATTAGGAGCGTGAGGCAGAGGGGCCAAAGAGACGACTCTTGAGGAAGGCCGGGGTTCGGTTCCCAGCCTGGGTGGCGGCTCCCAGCGATCTGTAACTCCAGTTCCCGCGGACCTGATGCCCTCTTCCGGCCTCCTCAGCCACTACACAGAGCATACACACATGCGCGAACAAGGCACATACACCAAACAAAAACAAGCCAGCCTTTTTAAACAGTCTGACGGAGAGACGCTCCGCAAGGTCAGCTGTGGGAAGCGGGAGAGCTGGAGGGCGGCCAGCCCGGCGTCCGCGCAGCATGGCAGGCTAGCTGCCCGCCGCCTCCAGGCCAGCCCTGCTTTCCCCTACCGGGGTCTGCGGGAGAAAATGCCTTCCCTCTGGGTTACCCAGCGTAGCCAGGCAATCATGCACCGCACGAGGGCTGAGGTCAAGGGCATTCTCAAACTCCTGGCAAACAGTCCTCTCCCGCCCCAGGTCAGCCGCCACGGGGCAGCCCTGCTGATTCTGAGCCCCCATCTCCACCTCAGCCTCCTGCTGCCTCCCAGCCACATACTGCTTTTCTCAAAGGAGTCTTCCACGAGGAGGGGGCGGATGAAAAGGAGGAGCAGGGGAGCGGGAAGAAACAGCTCCTTCCCTGGGAAGCGTGGGGCCCGCCATCCGCCTGCCAGCAGACCGTGCGGCACGCAGACAAGGCAGTCTGTCCACACGGCTCGCGTGGACACGCCGTGTCCTGCAGTCTGCGTACGCTGTGGGCAGGCGCCACTGGCGCTCAGGGCCGTGAATTAGCGAGCCATCCACCAGACTTGAGCGAGGACATCTTGGATTCTGCCTCTAAGTGCCTGTCCCAGGGAGGGGCAGGGGCATGACTCAGCGGGGGACCCTTGCTGTCCTCGGCTCCCCTCTGGCCCTTAGTGACGCTCACCTCTTCCCTCCCACACAGCAGCACCTGATTCCCACACTCTTCATCCCCAAGGCCTCTCGTCAGGAGGACTCGCCCTTTTCCCTCCTTGTACGTGGGGAGCTGTGTTCTTGGCTCCGAGACAGATTTCTTAAATTGTTTTCCACAGTTGAGAGTGACTCAGCCGTTGCTTAGGGATTTAATTAGCAATGGGCGGCTTGAAAGAGAGAGGCGCCTTTGGGGCCTCTCTTCCTTCCCGGTTGGGTGAGAATGAAGTAACAAGAAACCTAGAACTATCCTGTTCCCCCGTGAAAGCCGGGTGTGTGGCAGCTTTGAGCATTTAAAATGGAGCTGCTCAAGTTAAGATGGACAGAAAGTATAAAAGATGTACCGGACCCCAAAGGTTTACGTGAAAATTAAATATCTCATTAAGTTAATATTTATTACAAATTTAAAGGACAATGTGATTGTTTTATTGGTTTCAACCACCTTTTGAAATGGGGTTGCTGGACCATTTAAAATTACCCACATGCCTCTTGGGTGTTGCTGCTCTAGAGTGTCCTCAATTTAGTAATGACTTAACATATCAACACTCTTGATTTTTTTAGGTTTTTTTTTTTTTTCATTTATTCTCTTTGGGGGTGCTGCATGTGGAGGTGACAGAGCAGCTTTGCTCTTTCCTTCCTCATGGGTCTTGAGGCTCAAACTCAGGCCCTCAGCCTTGACAGCAAGCTCCCTTACCTGCGGAGCCACCTTACTGTCCCAATATGCAATTATTCTTTATTTGTATCTAATATTTGCTTGCAATTCCTTTACATGACTTTTTTTTCCTTTTGAAAAGTTTTTAAGGTAAAACCTCAATAAGTGGGGTGTGGTGGTGCACACCTGTACTTCTAGCAATGGGGAGGTGGAGGCAGGAGAATTTAGAAACTTAGGATCACCCTTGGCTGCGTGGTGAGCCTGAAGCCGGTCTCACGCAGAACAGAACAAAATCCAATGAGATGATGTGTCAGGAAAAGACAGCAGTAGGTGCAATATCTTTGCTTTCCTTGTGATTATATACAAATTTCCTTCTGTGTTACTCTGGAAGACAACAAAAATGAGGTGAGTACAACCGCTCAGTGAAGGCCACAGCCCGGGGCTTTGGCGCTGATGTGGGCCTGTCTGTGGGGTAACAGGGATCCGGATGTGAGTGACTGCTTTTGCATATTAAGCACCGGCTTTGTCCCTTCTTCCTCAGTGGAGAAAGTGAGATCTGACTTGATGGGGGAAAAGGAAAGACCATAAATAAAGACACTGTGTTTCCTGGGGGACAGTCTGCCCAGGGCGCGCTGCCCAGATGCCCTCTCTTCCAAGCTAAACTGCAGGAACCAGACGGGTAAGGAGAGGAAAGATAGGAGAGGCCGAGACAGACCCCGACAGTCTGACCCTGATGCTGGGCTGCTCGCTGTTGCATAAGCCAATCACAGCAACTTCAACTAACCTTTAAAAAACTCTTTGAAGACAGGAGCTCTCTATGTGGCCCCAGCTGTCCTGGAACTCACTATGTAGACCAGGCTGGCTTTGAACTTGCAGGGAGTAAGGCATGCACCGCTACATTTGGCCTTAAAAAGTCATTTTGACCTGCGTGTGCATGTGCAATGTATGCCCGTGAGTGTCTCTCTCCATTTGGCATGGGCCTGGATTTCAGCAGCGGCCTGAAATGGCTTCTGGGTGGAGAACAGGGGTTCCACTTCTCTCAGGAGCAGCTAGAGCACTTTAGGGCGAGGCCATGTGCTAAGCCGGGGTGTGGAAAGGTTTTCCACAGTGTTACAGTTTCGTTCTTTTACAATGAGATCGCCAGTGGCAGCGGAAGCTAGGGCGTTCCAAAGCCTATGGCGATACCAAAGTGTTACGGCTCTTGGTTAAGCTGCTGTGCTAAGCTTGCAGCCGAGAACCAGACCCAGTGAGTCCCAGGCCCAGCAGTCCAGAAAGCAGGCCGAGAGATATGGCCCAATGACAAATGGGCCAATGTAAGTGTGACAAATGGGGGACCAATGACAAATCTCAGCCGGCCTGGTGGAAGGCTGCAGGTATCACACAGCGTGCAACTCCAGCAGCACATTTAGCTGAAGTCAGGGGTTTATAAACCTTGGCAGCGGGAGGGATTGCAGCGTGTTTGATTCGGCAGGTCAGGGGTCAGGGATGCTTCCTTTGCATGTAGTGGTGCGGTGCCTGTGCAGTAGCCTGGTCTTGTCAGGAAAAGGAAAAGGCAGTTCTTAATAATCCCGTAGGTGGGAGGGACTCTCCAAGTCAAAGGTCATTTGGAAGGTCAAGGCCTAAGGCATATTAGCACAGGGAATAACCTGCTAAGTGCACCAGCTTCCTCATCAGGAAAGGGCCTGGTCTGCACCCTCCCCCAGGCCTGTGTGACGCCGGAGACTTAGGGCCCTGCTGAGGAAAGGGTCCACCATCACAAGCGCAAGTAAATGGCTCTCTGGAGTTGGCAGACTTAACCTCATCCAGCAAAGCCCACTCCCAGGGTGAGAAGAGCTAGAGTTATAGGCAGCTGTGAGCTGCCCATTGCCGTGCTGAAAACAGAGTTCTCTTCTGAGAGAGCAGCTCGCTCTGTGCCTCTCTCTTCCCCTTCCCAGAATGCTCCAGGACTCTGGACTCATCCCTGCTCACCCAGCTCCCTCCTTAGCCAGACAGCAGCCTATGGTTTTCCTTTCCTCCCCAGAAGGCTGAGGAAAGCCGAGGACTCTCTGTCTTTTATACAAAGGAGAAGGTAGGGCGTGCTGCGAGTCACCCACTAAGGCTTCCCCAGCACCGCCACATTACTGGAGTTTCTTCCAAAAAGAAATGTTTGGCCATTAAACACAGCTAAACAGTTTTAAAAAAAAAATAAATAAATAAATAAACAACTTCGCTCAGCCTCTCTCTGGGAGTGGTGTTCAGGCATCCGAGGGACTTCGTGGTTTCGTAAAATAGGTATTGTATACCACGCTTATAGTGTCTACCAGTTAGATTCAGGTCAGTCTACAAAACAAGCATCAAAAATAACAGTCTGGGTTGAACTGCACACTTACAAATGGTTAGAAAGTTTTATAATTTTCACTTTGCCACAACTAATTTTTTTTTTTAATAGAATATAGTCTGTGTTTGAAGTCAAGCATAGGGACAACAAGGCACACACACTCAGGTGGAAAATGGGCTAAGCTGTCCTGGCCTCACTGACGGGTAAGTGTGGACAACAGCGAGGCTGCATACCTGCTGCCTGCCAGCCCAGCCCTGCACAGCCATGATTCCCACCAGGATGATGGTGGACTAAACCTCTTAAACTGTGAGCCAAACTGTGAGCCAGCCCCAGTCAAATGTTTTCCTTTGTTGCTGTGGTCATGGCGTCTCTTCACAGCAATAAAACCCTGACTAAGACAAGGTCCTTCCTAGTGAGAGACCCTGTTTCAAAAAACAAGCAAAGCCAAGGTGGTTAGGTAGCTCTGAGGTTGACCTTTGACCTTCACAGGCTCACACTCATATCACCCTGGCCTGTTACTCTTCCCTACGTAGTCCAGGTTGGCTTCAAACTCACAAAGATTCCCCTGCCTCCTGAGTGTCGGGGTCCAGCACACCTCACCTTTTTTTTTTTTTAAGTACAGGATCTCTCTCTGTGTAGACTAGGCTAGCTTCAAACTCCTTACTATCTCCTGCTTCAGCCCCAGGAGTGTTGAGATCACAAGCATGTAACTGCAGGCCCAGACAGCAGCTTCGACTACTAGCTTCTCTAGGCCTCGCCTGCTTCTCACAGTCGCCCACCTGGCAGTTTTAAGTTCGGACCAGGTATGTTTTAGACTATGGCCCTGGTGAGAAGGTTCTGGTGTGGGAGTGCGCTCTGAGAGCGGTGAGGTCCCGTTGTCACACACCCCGCCAGGGTTGGCAGCGTTGGGCGCTCTGTCTCGCTCACGCTGCCCTTGATCTCGTCCTGAGGGGTGTCTGCAGCGCTGATACTGCAGAGGCTCTCCTTGGCCCTTTTATTTTATGAATGGGGAGCCTTTGCATGGGTGTGTGCCTGGGTCCCGTGTGTGTGCCTGGGTCCACAGAGTCCACAGAAGACATGGCTTCCCCGAGAACTGGAGCTACAGACAGTCACAGACCTGGGTCCTGGGACTCAGACCTCAGTCCTTCAGGAGCAGCCAGCACTTTCTAACCTCTTAACTGTTTCTCCAGCCCATTGTGCGCTGGAGCGGGGTTTATAGCCAAGAGCTCGGCGCCTGTACAGGGTCCTTGCAGTTGCTCTGCGTGGGGCATCGCCTCACTGCCTTCATTTACGTAGTCACACCTTTGGGGACTGGGGGTCTTCTGTCTTTTTTTTTTTTTTTAGAACACTACAGATTCACAGCAAAACTGAATGACTATAAGCGGAGTCACTATAAGCAAGACAACAGATAAACACACTCAAAAGCCTAAACAGATATTTTCAGAACCAAGGAAAGGAAACCAGGAGCAGGAAATGATCTGATCATCATCGAGCCTCAGCCCCAGTGAGCGTCACCAAAACCCCGAGGGAGCAAATGCTGTTGAGAGCATGGGGGGCAGAGTCCTCGCACACGGCAAAGCATCCATTATACAGGCCACAGGGCCAGCTGGGGTCTCCCAGAAGACCAACGACAGGGCAAGGAGCCACTGTCCCATTCACAGCATATCATATGCGCAGGCAGTGGACTGTGTGTGCCAGAGGCCTCTGCACGCCCATGGTCACTGCAAATAATTCACAGTAGCCAGGACTGCGGAGCAACGTAAGTGTCCACCAGTTTGGATTCCTCATCATCTGCCAGGAAGTGACCTGCTTCCTGGCAAAGAAACTCCCACGAGCAGCTCCGGGCAGGGAAAGAGACACCCGTGGGCAGCTGATGGTTTCCTTTTAACAGCCAGACCCGCTGGGCTTTTGCTAGGTCCAGGCCCGTTCAGGGTCTGGACAGCAGCAGAGCCGGAATTCAGTCAACTTCAACTTTAGTGATATTTCCTGGAGCTGGAACCCCATTTCCTATTTACTCTCTGGCCCTGGGAAACCTTCCACAGGGCACGGGCAAAGCTGGGTTAATGAACGGCGTTTTTCTGTTTTTCTTTGTTCCGCTGAGGATTCGGGCAGGACGCTGTATCAAGCCCATCGTACTATGGGGACAGAGAGGGAGTCAAACTTTTTTCTTCTAAGAAGAAAGAACCATGTAACACAGAGCCAGCATGTCCCACCGCAACAGACAAAAACTTCAGTTCTGACTGGAACTCCCAAAACCTGTGTCTCAGGAACATGGAGGAGACGGTGCGTGCAGGGGCTTATGCGGCTCTTTACAGGCCCTGGTGTAAGAGGGCGCAGTCAGCGCTCCTTCCGTGGGGTGGTCAGAGTATTCCACAGAAGCAGCAGACAATACTGCTGATTTTGTGTCGTTTTAGCATTGTAGCTTTTCTAATATGCCAAATTCTATCAGCCAGTCAAAATTTGAGACCTTGCAATTGAAAAAGATGGAGCCCCGGGTGCCCAGGTGACTCCTCAGGACCCGTTCCACTGTGAGCTCTTCACTGGCAGTGCAGCAGTCCTGCTGTTAACCCCTCCTTCCTCCCACACTCACTGTGTCCCCGGCTAATGGATCCAGCCCATCTGTGTGTCAGTGAGCGCTGCCCGAGGCACGAGGTAGGCTTCCTGACTTGAGCAGAAACACCTGGACGGCAGAAGAGGGCACCGGATCTCGCTATCGATGGTTGTGAGCTGCCATGTGGGTGCTGGGAACTGAACTCAGGACCTTTGGAAGAACAGCCAGTGCTCTTAACCTCTAAGCCATCTCTCCAGCCCCTCCAACAGAACATAGGCCTCTGAGATGTTTGTTTTGTTTTATTTTTCTTTCCCTCTGTTTCAAGCAACTGTCTTTGAGTAACTCCCAGCAGCAAATCCTCTCAGCTTGTGTTTGTTTGTTTGTTTGTCACAGGATGTGGCTTTTTGTCTTGGTCTCCCCAAGTGATGAAGCTACAGGCATGAGTCACCCCAGCCAGCCTGAAATCGCCTTTCACTTTGCTATTCTTTCCAAAAGACATTTTCGTAGAGTCCAGAATCCTAAATGGACATTTTTTATTCTTGATAGAGTCGAATGTCGCCCTTCTTGACCTGCTGCCTCTGGTGAGAAGCTGTTCTTTTCCAGGAGCCAGCTCCCTGGGTTTCTGTTTGTGGGTGGGCAGGGGGTTTCTCTTTGGGGCCTGGGGCTGAAGCAAGGCTGGCCATCAGCAAGCCCCAGGAACTCTGCTGTCTGCCCTCCCAGAGCTGGAATTACAACCCTGTACCACTGAGGCTTTAAAAACAAACACGAACAAGCAATCAAAAACCCGAGGGTTCTACACCAAACTGAAGTCCTCAGGCTGCATGCTTCTGAGTCCGCAGTGCGAGGTATTCTGTCGCGGCTGCTCGGGAGGACTGCTGGCTGTGTGGGGTGGACCGCATTTCAGTGAACGCTCAAGAGCACATGCTGTGGTGACACAGCAAGTGTGAGGCCAGTGTTAGGCCTGTTTGAGATCACCCAGAAGGGCGTGTTCTCTTTCCTCAGCAGCAAGGAGAACTCTGGCTAGCCCATGGCCCCCCAGAAGAACTGACCATTGATCCCAGAGGCCCAGTAGTTTAAGATTTAAATTAAATATCAGAAACACCAAAGCCAAAGCCAGGAGCAATGACTGAAAGAAGCAGAGAAGAAGCAGAGAGAAGAAAGCACAGGCACAAAATAAGGAAATCTAGGGTAGCTCACAATTTGATCAGGACCCACCCCATCTTCTCTGGAAAAAGACAGCCAAATGGGAAAGCTGAAGCTTAGCAGTGGCCACAGATACACACACACATACACATAAGCACACACACACATGCACACACATATACATACACACAGAGGCATGTGCCCACGTGCACACAGACACACACATGCTCACATGTGCACACACACACACACACACACACACTCACAGGCTAACTTCACCCCCCACTCCGCCTCTTCTGAGCCCCTGTCAAGAAGATTCTTGTACAAACTGCTTGGACAAGCTCACTCTGAGTCAATCAATCAACAGTCCGAGCAGATTCCTTGTCACTCCTCAATGAGAGGCATTTCTGAAGAACCCAGTCACCGAAAAGGTTGACTCCAGAGTGGCTAACACACCCCACCAGATGCTGGGGACCCAGAAGGATGGTTTGCAAGAAGGCAGCCCGCCTCACCCTGCACGCTGTCCTTCATCTAAGCAGAACCAGGATGGTGGTGATTAGGCACATGCCTGAAGATGTGCGAGAACACAGTCCTCTGCGTCCTGGGGGGACTGGCCACATGGAGGCTGTCACACCGGGTTATCACGGGCGAAGTGACAGCTAAGGGTGCACAGGCTGCTGCAGATTTCAGAACACCTTGCCGCCACTTCTCATCTTCCACTGTCTCACTCTGTTCACAGGCTGAGTGGACCAGAAACCACAGGACTTGTACACGTCTGGAGAATTTAGATCAAGCCACGAAGCGGATTCCATGTATGGGGCACAGATGGTGCTGGGTTGCCACGTAAGAGAAGGAGCAAACGAGGTCCCTTCGGCCCTTTCCTAAACGTGCTCATACTGAGCGTAGAGGGCAACAGGACATGGCCCCCGGTGGGCTCCCCAGGCCCGTTCCTGCCTCAGGGGGCCCTTCCCCTGCTCGTGGGAAGACAAGGTAAAATCCCACCTTTAAACACTTTTAGGGCACAGCTTCCTGCTTCCTGGACACAGAGATACTTATCTCCCAGCCTTGCTCCTCTGATGGTCCCGGGGCAGCAGACCTCTGTACGGAACAGAAAGATGGCTGCTGTGTTCACCCACCCCTCTGCCCATGCTATCAGACGTGCGGGGCTGAGCAGGGGTGTGTGATCACCACAGGGACACTGCTCTGTAGCCTGCCTGCTGGCTCCCCTCCTCCTCTCCATGTCCTACACCGCCTGCCCAGCTCCTCCATCCTGACACAGCCTCTTCCTCTCCCCACCCCAGAGTAAGAAGAGTCGTTAGGAGGGTAAACGAGCTGCTTGACACAGAACATCTGACTCATTAATTCCTAATCTCTCCCTCTGGGTCGTCCATGCTCCCCCTGTGGCCCTTCACAGGAATAAATGAGACCTGACCCCGCACAGAGCCTCGCTAGAAGCTTACACCAACCAGCAAAGCAGCCAGCAAGCCCAGGCTGTAGGAGCCATCGTGGTGGCTGTCCTAGCCTCGGCAGTGGGAACGTCTATGCTCGCCAGCTCTGACTCATGACAAAGCATGCTGTGATTCGGAGCTAGACCAGCTCTGTCCTGGACGGATTCCCAAGGCTGAGCCACCCAACAGGCCCGGGAAGTTCCTTAATCCTCTTCAGGGAGTGGGACCGTCCCCAGCCCAGGCTCCGGGCAGCACACCTGCCCTCGGAGGCTCCCAGGCTGGGATGTGGTCGTGGCCATGCGCGGAGGTGAGAATGCGGAAGCATTCTGGGCTCCACCTGCTCCCAGCTTGGTCCAAGGAGGGAAGGACGCTGGGCTGCGGTGGTGGCAGAGGGCACAGGGACCAGAGTCGGATGGGCAGCTTGCCTGGGCCACAGTCACGCTTGGTCTCCCTTGGCTCTACAGACGCCGGGTAAAGCAGCGTGCCCACACACGCAGGCCTGGGGGCAACCACATCCCTTGGGGTGATGCGACTACAAGACTGTTTCTGGCCACTAGCAGAACACCTAAGCTCTGTCGTGGGCCTGTCTGTCCAAGGCGGGACTTGGTTTGCAGCCCACGCTGGCCTTGACCTTGACAGTTGCCCGCTTGCTCTTCCCTGGTCGCTGTGTAAGACCTGGGGTCTCACAGCTCAGGAGTTCAATCGCGCCCTTCCCAGAAACTCTCCCAGACCAACACTCGTTGCAAAAGCAAGAGGTTTATTAACCATTGTACAACGGGGTCACCCCTGCCAGTCAGCAAAGAGTGGCACCAGGAGACAAAGGCCTTTAGGTTTTTAAAAGAAAAATTGAGGGAAATTTGAAGTTGCAGTTTTGGCAATTTAGGATTGGATGAGGAAGCTATAAAGTAAGATAATTGGTTAGTCTTAGGTGCTCAAGCTTGGCCAGTCCTGTCAAGTGTGGATGCAGCTGCAATTGAAGGTGGGGGTGGTTAGCTCATCCTTGAAGATTAGGGGCTGCGGACTTTTGGCTGGAGGTCAAAAGCTACTCAGAAGAAGTCTAGGTTCGTTGCTAAGAAATGCTATCTCAAGGACAAGGGTCTGGTCCTTCTTTTGCTGAGTGAAGGTCATTGCTTGCTTGTCCTTTTTTTATATCTGTCCTCACAGATAGGGTCACATTCCTTCTCTCTCTGGAAAGGTACTAAGAGGCTTTAGCTTAACCTGGACCTAAAACTCAAAACTATAGGCCTTAGAAGACATATAGGTTACAAAGTTAGTCTAACCCTTTCAGCTGCAGTCTGAAGTCACCAAAGGCTGATATCCAGGCCAGTGGTAGAGTGATTGCCTAGCCAGCTCAGAGTCTAGATTTGGGGGCGGGGGGCTGTGTGCGTGTGTGTCTGTGTGTATATGTGTGTCTGTGTGTGAGTCTGTGTCCACAGATGCACACACATATAGACGGAGTGGAAGAGATGGGCGTGGGGGTGCAGGGAAACACGCAGAAATCCACCGCTGCCATCCACCTGGAGCCTGATGCTCGTGAACACCTCAGCCTGTGTGACCACTGAGAGCAAGGCTGAGGGCTGAGGAGAGTGAAGACAGCACCAGAGGCGGGCGGTGAGGAACAGCACAGTCCGCAGAAGCTGCCAGAGCTGCTTATGAAGGAGAGTCAAAGGACAGATCTCTCTGTCTGTCTCTGTCTCTCTGTCTCTGTGTCTCTGCTTATGTCTCTGTCTCTTTATCTGTGTGTGTGTCTCTGTCTCTCTCTCTGTCTCTCTCTGTTTCTGTCTCTCTGTGTATGTCTGTCTCTCTCTTTAGCTCTATGTGTGTCTCTGTCTCTCTGCCTATGTCTCTGTCTCTCTCTTTAGCTCTGTGTGTGTCTCTGCCTCTGTCTGTCTCTCTGTCTCTCCCTCTCAATGGGATCTTGGGGCTGGCGAGATGGCTCAGCACTTAGAGCTCTGGCTGCCCCTGCAGAGGACTGTGGTTGGACTCCCGATGCCTGCAGCATGGCTCATACCATCCATAACTGCTGTCTCAGACGATCTGATGCCTTCCGGCTTCCTCGGACTCCAGGCAAGAAAGTGGTGCAGACACACCTGCAGACAGCTACTTGGAAAGAAAGAGTCAGGGAAATCTAAAGTTCAAGGGCAGCCTGGGCTGAAGAGTGGGTTCGAGGCTAGCCCAGGTGAGCCCTGACGTTAGTGTGGGAAGGCCCGGACAGACGTCCTCCGCAGCAGAGTATTTCTCGCACAAGCTCCAGGCTGCAGGCTCAGTCTCGGCACTGAAAGGCCGCTTTTAAAACTGGGGGGTTACGTTTTCTTCTGGGGAAGTGAGCCCCGCTGTTGCTTCTATCCAGATGTGAGCTCCTGGACACTGAAAAGATGACTCTTGACTGGTGAGGGACATGCACAGGGTCCGGGGCTGTGCCCTCCGCAGATGTGGTAAATTGCATACCCTATGATGGCGCTGTGGGCCAAAGGCCCCTGAAAACACCAGACAGGGGCCATGTGGACGGTCGTGAACGTGCCTGTGACCACTCAGCAAGTGTCCGAAGGGAAGTCACTTGCAGGGAAAGCCTTAGAAAGAGGGAGAACGCTCTAAAAGTAGTCAAGGGTGGTGAGGCCACTCAGAAGCCACCAAGCCACCCTAGAACCCTCATAGTGGAAGGAGAGAACCACCTCCTGCAGGCTGGCCTGTGACTGCCACACACACGCCACAGCATGCCTGCATGCTCACACACAGGCACTCTACACACCAACCACAAAGAAGTGACATGAATTAAGCTAAGGGAAGTCAGGCAAGCGCAGGAAGGTTTGCTGGAACACCAAACCCACTGCGTCTGCTGGCTCAGAGGCCGGGGGCGAGGCTCTGCCAGCCTCTCCTATGCCCCACAGCACACAGGGCCCTTTACCAAGAGCCCACTGTGGCCTGGCCTGGGCCAGTTTGACCACGACTGCTGAGGCGAGCTGCTGGCTCCTCGGATCCCACTGTGTCTTTGATTCTACAGTGAGGAAACCCCTGGTTCCACGGGGTTGGGCTGAGAAGGCTACCTGCACTTCTGGATGGTGTTTTTGTTTTGTTTTGGTTTTTTTTTTTCCAGTGGTCCTGATATGGGATTATGTGTATAAAATAATCTCAGAGAAAGGACTGTTAGTTCAGGTCTCCTGACTAAAGTTTCTAGGACAAGACAGATTTTCATTTTTATTCTCACTTTTCAGGATTATTTGTGAATGTTCTTGCATGAGAAAATGTCTATGGAACGTAAATGTGCCCAACAAAAAATAAAACCCAGATGGGAAGATTCTGCTCCGGCTCTTCCTGAGGCCCTGGCAGAGCATTTGATCTTGGTGAGCCTGGGTGAGCTCATCTGTGCAATGAGGACACTGACACCCCTCTCAAAGCCTTGTGGTTAGGCTCAAACAGACTCACAAATGTAAAGGCCCGTGATGCACTGGTGTGTGTGTGTGTGTGTGTGTGTGTGTGTGTGTGTGTGTGTGGTCTACAAAGCTGTTTTTTACACATCAGCCTTTTACTGGTCTGTTTAAGCCAATGTCAGCTGGGCTGTCTTCCTTGGCCTTCTGATCGCCTGCAGGCCCCCGAGCTTCTCCTCTGGCAACTCAGTCCCTCCAGCTTCACTGGTTCAAAAACCAAAGGGCCTGAGACATTGACCTCACTGTGCCGGGAGCACAAGGTTCCTGAACGGGACAGCTCGGGGTGAGGAGCGCACCTGTTGTCCTACAACAGAGCCTTCCAGGACCCACAGAAAAGTGTGCAGCGGCTCTTCCTGCCTTTCCCAGGGTGCCGATAGGAGGAAGAGGAAAATGGGAGGGAACAGGGACTAGGATAGAAGACAAGGGGTGCTGTGGTCTCCAAGCCCCTCAGCCACAGCTTTACCCAAAACACTTTGGTACAAGAAAAGACAATGGCGCTTTCACCCTCAACCTCTCTCTGGGCTTGTGCATGCACACACCCACCTCAGAGCCTGAGGCCATGGCCACACAGTAGGAGAACAAAGGCTGGGCCTCACTGCCAACCGGTCTGAGTGAGCAGACTGACCAGCTCTGCCGAGCTTTGAGGGGAAACACATCTTGTCATGTGAGGGATTTTTGTTTTTGTTTTTTCATTGAGGAATTAAAACCTGAAGACATACTAGACACATATACGTAAAATATATATAAAAACAGCCAGACTTCCAAGAGTGAGCCTCAGAAAGCCCGCGACCTGATACCTATGTGTGTGAGTGCTATCTCACGTTAGGGACAGCCTGGCGCAGAAAGCTGTCTGTATTCCTACCGTTTGGTTTCGTGAGACAGGCTCTCATTACATAAGCCATGGGCCATGAACCCTCCATCCTCCTGCCTCAGCCCAGAGACGCACTGTCCTGCCCAGTCAGTTATTCTGTTGACACCTGTAAACTGGAACAAAGGATCTCTGGAGAGAGAACAACACAGAGCCAGGATTATGCTCTTTCCCCACACTGTTCTTCATTTCCTAAGCGTTTTTAACAAGCACGCATTACTTTTGTAACGTGAGGAGAGGGTTAAGTCTCTCTAAGGACATCTTCATTCAGGTTTGGCTGTTCCAGGAAGGAGGAAGCAGACATTTGAGCGTGCTTTGCACTATTGTCACGAGTTGTGCAGTTGTCCGGCTTCTAAGTTTGAGAATATTCTTCTTCCCCTGTGGATCCTAGGAAAACCAAGAGCAGTGTGCCTGAGGCAGGTCTTCCTGTGGTCCTCAGACTGCAGAAAACATGACGCCAACAGAGGACCTTCTGGAGAGCCTCGTTCTTCTGGAGAGCCCCGTCCTGTTCGTGGGAGAGGAGCTGCCAGGGCCGGATGGGCTTACAGCCTTTCCTCATCCCTTCAAGACTACTATGAGAGTTTCTGCAGTCATTTCCACACATTTAAAGACTTATTTAACGTGCATGCGTGTTTTCCCTGTGCACGTGTGTGTGTGTGTGTGTGTGTGTGTGTGTGTGTGCCTCGTGCTCTTGGAGGCCTGATTTGCTGGGACTAGAGTTACAGCCATTGTGTGGCCCCAGGGGATGGCACCCGGTCTTCCCCATTCAAGGCTGACCTGTGCCCGGCCCCACGTGTTAACACAGGGCCCCACCCTTGGAAGAATGCAGGGCGGGGCATCTGGTTCAGCATTTTGTACTCGAAGGTGGAAGGCCTCAGCAACTGACACAGCCTCAGCACCAGGCGGTCCGGAAGGGTAACGCTGTCCTGCTGCTCATGTCTTTAGGAAAGAATCTAAAAAGGCCTGAGGGTGAGAAACTGGGGAGATGGTGTGTGACAAGCACGCGTGCATGTATGTGCATGCATATGTACGCACGCTTGTGTGTGGAGGAAGGGAAGAGGCAGGAGTGCAGTCTGGCCAGAGCCGCTTTGCTGACTGGGCAGGAGAAGCCCTCCTTCGTTTAGACACACGGATGGCTGACACAAGCCTGCCTGGCCGTCGGCGTTTCTCGGGGAGACTCTGCCCAGGGTGATGTGTGTCACGGGGAGGAAGGAGGCCGACAGCACAGGGGGCCTCACCACCGCCCAGAGGGTGTCACCCCCAGCGCAGGTGCACGCGTGGCTCCGGCATGCTGGTGGCTTCCCTGATTTGCTTCCTGGGTGAATTCCCCTTGTCCTCACATGTCTGGAAACGTCACGGGGACTGTCGGGCCCAGCTTAGGCTCCTTTGCACGCCTGTTTGGTAACAGTTTCCCTAACTTCCAGTGATACCCCCGTACCCACTCAGGAGCCCAAGAGGCTCTGGCCAGCCGGGCTCTCTCCCGACAGAGCCATCTGGGGACACAGGGCCTGCTCGGAGCCTGACTTCCTGAGGACAGGGCCAGCATTCCCCGCAGGCTGGCAGCACACTCGTGCTTCCTCGCCTTTCCTGGAGGGAAGCACCTGTAATCCCCGTTCGGGAAAAGTCTGCTGGCAGTTCCCCCGGACGTGGTGCTCTTGACAATGGAAGGACGGTGGGACCGGCTCTCATGGCAGCCTGTTCCGAGCGCAGAGACAATCAGAAATTTGGCCGGCTATTTGGAAATGGCTGGGTTCTCCAGATAGCTTAATCACTGAGGGAACAATTCTTTGATATTTTTTTTTAATCAAGATTTCCATTTGCTTCCATCCGGCCGGCCTCCTGCCATGTTTAATTCAGCATCCTGCCCGTAGCCCGTGCCCAGCCACAGTAACTCCACTCGCCCGTCCTCCTGTCACACCTGCTCAGCAGATGACAGCCCCGGCCCCACCTTCCCGGGCCAGGGGCAGGGAACCCGCTTTAGTCCGTCGATGGCTTCAGCAGGGTGTGTGGGGATTGGTGAGGCAAACCTCGGTCCTGACGTTCCTTATGGTGACCAGGGGGCACTGAGACCAGGACTGGCTCCAGAATGGACGAGGTTCTAGCTCCCAACAAGAGGGCTGAGCAAACATGAGCATGCTGAAGGTCATAAAGGCTTTCATTCTCTTAGTGTTGAGGCCACAGAGAGAGACAGGGATGAAGGTCATAAAGGCTTTCATTCTCTTAGTGTTGAGGCCACAGAGAGAGACAGGGAAGGCTAGGACACACACACACACACACACACATGCACACACTTATGTATTTTCAAGCTTTCCCCACAGAAAGGACAATATTTGTCTTAACCAAAAATCAGCAACAATTTGTGGGGTTCATACTAAATGCACCCTCTCTCTTTCTGTGAGACTGATTCCATAGGACCTTAAAAGCCACTGCAAGACCTTTGCGGTTTACTTTGAATGAAATGGCAAATTGTTTTTCATAGTCTTAAGCAAATATTAATAATAATTAGCTTTGTCACAATACAGTTTAAATAAGCTTCTGCCAATTTAAGTGTACTGTTTGTGAGTTTTAGCAAATGTGTAGCTGCTTCGAATGGCGACCGTCACCTAGAACATTTCCGCTGCCTGTTCTGGTTCTGCACTGTGAAAATCTGGATGAGAAGAGCTGAGAGACAGCTCCAAAGGTTGGAGCAAGAGTCTTGGTGACGGAAAATGACGGCCAGCCTGAGAGAACACGAGAGTGGTGACTGAAGACTGAAAGTAGAGCCAGCAGGTTCTGCTGGCAGTTTGGCTATAAACTGTGAAGGAAAAAGTCGTGTGTGACTCCAAGGCTTGGCCCAGGAGCTAGGACTGTCATTGATGGAGCTGGACGGGGGTGGGAGGGGTGGAGGCTGGGACAGGCTTGATGGCAGAATCTCAGCCTCGCTTGCCTCCAGGTTAGGATTCTAAGCAAGAATTCTAAGCTCTGGATTCTCCATGATGGAAACATCCAAAAATATTGCTAGTATTTACATTGGGTAGTTACCATGGCCACGGCACCAAAGGAATATTCCTCAGAACCCAACCAGCTGTGATCCTGAATTTGCTTTTACTGAGTCTGTACACTTTCCCATCACAGGCCAGTCCAGTGTTCACAGAAACAAAGCCAGGGCTTGGAGATAGCAGAAGGTCATCCTGCTCCACATCACACCAATAGTGTAAGAGCTCATCAGTCACATCAGAAGTGCCTCCCACCTGCTAGGGCACTCTTGATGGAAGAAAGCTCTCTCTTGGGCTGGAGAGATGGCTCAGCAGGTGAGAGCACTGGCTGCTCTTCCAGAGGACCCAGGTTCAATTCCCAGCACCCACAACTCGGACAGTTGTGGCAGCTCACAACTGTTTGTGACTCCGAGATTGGACCCGCCCCACACACACATACACAGACATACATGCAGGCAAAACACCAATGCACATAAAATAAAAATAAGCAAATTATTTTAAAAAAGAAAAAGAAAGTTGTCTTGCCAGGCAGTGGTGGCACACGCCATTAATCCCAGCACTTGGGAGGCAGAGGCAGGCAGATCTCTGTGAATTTGAGGCCAGCCTGGTCTACAGACCCAGTTCCATGACATCCAGAGGTATACAGAAAAACCCAACCTCCAAAACCAAAAACAAGCAAAGGAAACAAGGACATTCCATCTTGTGTGGCGTACAGAGCTACCCCGATGTTCTTCTGTCTGCACTACAGCGCCTGAGTAAATGCTGAACCGCGTTTAGTGAACGAGACACAAAGTGCAAGAGTTTTGACCCGCCCACAAGGTTCTTGGCTTTCATCATTTTATGGGGCCTGTCAGATGGTTTAGGTTTTAAAAGTTAAACTCTTGGCTTCACTAAACCTTCCCAATCTCTCTGTCAAGAGGTTTCCTGAGGTTGGAAGAGAAAGTAAACCAAATGGGTGTTTGCTCTTCATCAGTGAAAGCAAAGTGCTCGGGAGAGGTGCACAGCTCTATTTTTGTTCTTGTGGGACCGAGCGTTGCCAAGAACAAGCAGAGGTGTTTTCCTGTGGTCAGCAGCGGAGTTCAGAGACCAGCATGGGTGGCTGGTTCTTAATGCTGGAGAAAGAAGATTCGGGAATAGGATTCAGAATCTGGGAGCAGTCAAGATGGTCTAAGTTCGACCTTCAAGTCCAGACAGCTAATCCTTCCTGTCCCTGAGTCCCCTGAGTTCCCTTCTGGCTGGGCCAAGACTGCAGAGCATTCATTTTTCTGCTAGTAGGAAGCAGGTTGCAAGCCTGTGGGTGCATCTTTCAGAACCATGTGAGATGCTGGTGTTCTGAGCCACAGTGCAGATGGCAGGCTCCTTTGGCTACTTCCCAGGTGAGAAGACACGCCACATGTCATGGCACAAAATACCAAAAGGGTCAAATCAACTCAAATCACTTGAGGACTGTCCCAGATTCAAAGGTTGGAAACAGTTCAGGGGAACACTGACTCCTCAGACCCAGAGTTCTGGATTCCAGAACTTTTGTCTGTGGGACCAAGGTGTAAAAAAAAGCAGTTTGGGGAATAAGCTACCATGAGGTCCCGAACTGTTTTAGCACTCGTGTTCTCTTCGGTAATCCACCGCAAGCATGAATTTCTAAAAACCAATGTTCTTAATGCAGATTTCAAAAATTAACATAAAGTACAGATTTCTCAGCAAGTCTGAGATGACTCAGAAGACGTGACCCTTTCTCCGCTGACTGCTGAGAACTGCATCTGTAGAGAAGGGACTCGGGTCAGACACTTGGCTGTGACTTCTGACCCTGTCCTTGCTTCAGGGGCTGTATCGGCAGCTTTTTTCTGGTCTGCCCGGATAACCGACCACTCGGTTACCAGCCTGCCCCTTGGCAGCGGCTTCAGGGAGGGGGTGACCTGTGTGCTCAGTGATCATCCCATACAAGCCAATTGTTGTCCATCTCTGCTGGGATTACACGGTGTCCACATGTGTCTCCCTCCAGCCTCTAATCAGCCTCCCCCACTTCCTGCTTGGCCCTGCCGGGCTCTGTGGGCGCCAGCCTGACTTTCTTGGAGTTGCTCTCTGTTCTTTTGGCAGGCTCCAGAGCAGGTGTGATTGATTCGCTTTGTGTTTGTTTAGAAACACTCTTGACGCTGGGAGGACTTCGGCCTCCCCTGGAGTGCTTTTCTCCTGCTTCCGGTCCTTTGTGGGTGTGTTTGCGACCATGTTTATGCGGTGCCATTTCTTGGAACTGAGCCCTGGGTGGACATAATGATGGTCATTAGATTTGGAGGGTCCCCAGAATGTAGCGATCTCTCTCTGGGCACTAGAACTACACAGAGCAGATACGGTTTTATTGTTGAAACTAGAACAAGGGCCATCAATGTGGGGCAGCACGGACCGGGGCTGCCAATCGGATGTTCTGAGTTCAGTTCCCAGAACCCACACGTTAGAAACAGAGAATGACCCCTGCAAGTCATTCTCCAGCCACATGAGTGCTGTGGCACAGACACACACACACACACACACACACACACGTAAGAAACAAGCTGGAGTGAGGATAAAGGCAAAATCTATTCATTTAGCTATTCGGAAAAAAAGAATATATATATATTTTTTTGAGACAGGGTCTCAGATGTCTCAGGCTGGCCTTAATCTTCTGATCCTGCCTCCACAGACTTATACATAAGTCCCGAGACTACAGGTGTGCGCCACCATGCCCAGACCATGTGGTGCCGGGACTGAGCCTAGAACGTCATACATGCAGGCAAGCGCTTGCCCTCTGAGCCACATCCCAGCCCTGTGAGAGCATCAAATGCAAATGCAACAAGCGCTGCACTAATGCAGGGAGAATTAAGCAGCCATGTCCATCCCCGCCCAGGCTGCCTTTGCCAGCACAGCACACCCGGTGAGGTGCTAAGTTGTCATTGACAACTTGATAGACTTAGGGTCACCGTGGGGGGCTGGAGAGATGGCTCAGCGTTTAAGAGCACTGGCTGCTCTTCCAGAGGACCTGAGTTCAATTCCCCGCGCCCACACAGCAGCTCACAGCTGTCTATAATTACTGTCCCAGGGATCTGACGCCTCACACAGACATACACACAATACCAATGTACATAAAATAAATCTAAATAAAGTACAGTCACCACAGAACCCCGAAGGGATGTTTCAGCCTTCACTGAAGAGAGGGGTGCATCCTGATAGGGACAGCGCCAGTCCTCGAGCTGGCAAGCGATATGCCAGCCTCCACCTTCTTACTGACTGTGGGCACCATTCCTCTCACACCGGGATGGCCACCTTCTTACTGACTATGGCGCCATTCCTCTCGCACGGGGCTGGCCTGTACATCTTGGGAGTGTGAGCCAACACTAGCCTTCCCACCCTCAGCCGCCACGGTCAGGAGACGACTAAGGGACACAGCTGGGTTGCCTCACCTCCAGTTTTTGAATGCTTCATACTCATTAGGCTAACGTGTTGGTGGCTGAAGTCCCTGTCTCAGGAGGTCACGGTTTGGGAATTAAGCAAGGTCAGAAGCACAAGAATGTCTTCTTCCAAGTTCTGTTAGAACTGAAGGAAATAGCCCTCTACTGTAGGCTCAAGCAGTGGAGTCAGGATGTAGCGTGTCCACACGGAGCATAAGGATTAAATACATGTCAGATGAGTCTTCATTCAGTGAGCATTTGCTGACTGCTTTCTAAACACCTGTGGCTGGGCTCAGACCAGGGAAACAGTTTCTGGGGGTTTGTTGTTGTTTGTTTGCTTTGTTTTTTACATACAGGGTTTCTCTGTGTAGCCCAGCTGTCCTGGAACTCACTCTGTAGAGCAGGCTGGCCTTGAACTTGGAAACCCGCCTGCTTCTGCCTCCGGAGTACTGGGACTAAACAGCTTCTGTTTTCATAGAACAGCGTTCAGAAGAGTGAGCTTCAGAGAAAACAGACCGGAGCCGGGACTGACAGCTGCCTGCTCTGTGCCTCAGCAGCTCTGCCCCTCTCTGAGCCCCATTTTCCTCATCTGACATGGAGGACCAGCAAAATGGCTCAGGGGAGAAAATGGAGGAAAGTTCCATGGGATTTCCCTCTGATCTCTGCACACACACATCCATGCACACACACAAGTGTGCGCACACAATATTAACTTTAAAAAAGTAAAGTGGAGGAAATAATGTCTAGAGACAGTAGCATCAAGAATGGCAGTTTTCTGTTTTGGTTTCGTTTGGTTTTGGGTTTTGGTTTTTGAGACAGGGGTTCTCTGTGTAGCCCTGGTTCACTTCAACCTCCCGAAGTTGGCACTGTTGCGCTCAGTTTTTGTCCTCTGGGATGCTTGCTGGACTGACTGTGCCCAACTGGCTCTGGGTGTCAGAATCTGTGAACGAGGTACCCTCGGTGCTCTTGTCCCGTCACGGTCCAGGGGTCCCCGCCAGACCTGGTGAGCTCTCGCTGCTTAGGTGGGGCAGGAAGCGGCCACCGGTCAGGCCTGCTCTTCCGCTCCTGCAGGCTCCTCAGGCTCCTGCAGTCTCCACGCCCGCCCACGCCCAGGTTCTTGGCCCTTGCTGCTGCTCTTCGCTGTCCGGGTTGGCACTGGCTTGTCTGCTTGCTGCTGACTTCCTGTCTGACTGGACTGACCAAGTCCAAGGCCCCTGACTGTCCTGTGTCTTGACGCATACAGTGTCACTTGCCTTAGAAGGGACCCCTGATCCTGCCATCTCTCACCTTGACAGAGCAGAGCGCCTGTCACCCCTGCCCCAACAAGACTGTGTTCCGTCCCTCCCTGACCCGCTCAGTACACACTGAGTCCTGAGAGTGTGACAGGGGCATGCAGGTCGATGGCCTCTTCTGGGAGACACTGTCACCGTCTGTCTCCACAGAACCCAAGCTGTTGTGGGCACAAGCCTTCAGTACCCACACCCTGCAGGCAGAGGTGGCTGACCCTGTGGCTCTGAGGCCAGCCTGGCACATGTGTTCTGGACAGAGACCCGGCTCATCTACAGTCCAGCAAAGAGCACGACAAGGCCTGGACTGGAGGGACTTAGGCAGACAGTCCCCAGGCCGGCTCCTTGTCTCAATTCTCTGCTTGGGAAGCAGATTTGACTAAGAGCTTCAAAATGTCCACCGTGAATAGCCGAGTGAGGGCGCGTTCATCCCTGGAGTATTACACCCCAATTAAAAGGCAAATCAAATACTCTTTAACGGGGCTCTTGACCCAGTGATTTTCCCGAGGAATTTATGAGCCACATACACTTTCCCAGGAGTTCAGAGATGAGTGTACAAGGAGGGAGGGGCCCTGGAGAGGGGTTTCTACTGGTTACAAAAGAGAGGCTGAGGAGACATCAGAAAACCTGCCGCCAAGCCGGTGCAGCAGCACACGCCTGTAATCCCAGCTCTCAGGAGGCAGAGGCAGGAGGACCTCTGTGAGTTCGAGGCCAGCCTGGTCTACAAAGCAAGTCCAGGACAGCCACAGCTACACAGAAAAACCCCGTCTTGAAAAACCAACAAAACAAAACAAAAACCTCTCACGAAAGCTGATAAGTTGAGCTCAACCCCCAAGTTTCATCTTGCGGATGGAGAGGACCAGTCCCCCCAAGATGTCTTCTGACCTCCACACGTGTGCACGCACACGCAAGCGCGCGCGTGCACACACACACACACACACAGACACACACACAGGTAAATAAGTGAATGCAATTTTAAAAAGGATGCTCTCCATAAAAAGGACTTTATTTTCGGTTTGGTTTTGTGTTCTAGCTGGGGGTGCACGGCACAGTGTGTGACATCAGAGGGTGACTTGGTGCTGTCAGATCTCTCAGGACTGGGGGCTCAGACCGTGATGGCAGGGAACAGACAGGCACAGGGCCACGGCTGAGGGCGACAGCTTTGCACCCTGATCTGAGGGGCAGGCTGAGGGAGACTGGCATGAGCTTTGGAAACCTCAGACCCCCCCCCCCCACATACCCCCAACGGCACACCTCTTCCAGCAAGGCCACACCTAATCTTTTCCAAACATCTCCCCTGAGTGCGGATGATTCAAGCCTGTGAGCCTCTGGAGCCCTTCCCATTCAATCCACCACACCTGCTGGCCATCTTGCCATGGTTTTTTTAGGTGAAAAAGCCTGTTTATTTATGTAGAAAAGTGTTTCTCCAGTAGGCTTTTTTTCCTTTTAGAAAAAGGACATATTCTCACCATTACATGTGCGTAAATGCCTCTGAGTAAGAATAAAAGCTGCTGTCTGAAATACTGTGTTCGTTGTGGACTCTCCACTGGGAACTTCATCGAGAGCCCAGGGTCTTGTTCACGCTAGGCAAGTGCTCTGACCATTGAGCAACACTCCCAGTCATTAGTTCACCTGTGTAATGCCGCCAGGCATGCACTGCCGTACAATCGCCATAGCGATGCGCGGAGTCTGCGTGGCTCAGCGGCGAGAATCTACTTTCCGTCGGTTCTAGAGGCTGAAGAAGCTTAATAGCCCCGTGAGGGGTCAAGATTGTTGGTGCTGTGCTAGGCCTAGGCGACTGTTTCCTTCAGAGAAAGAGAAGACGCTGGTGTGTGTCCCCCCTTCCTGTAGACCCTCACTCAATCCCATTTCAGAAGCACTCTTAGGGCTTCATTTAGCCCTGAAGACTTCCAAGGGTCCTTCCTGCCTCCAAACGGTCACCCCGGGTTAGAGCCATCGCTTCTCAGAGGAGCTCCTGGGAAAATTTCAGCTGAAAACTGACAGACTTGAGTTCCAAGATGAGGTGACCTCTGAGATCTGGAAACCGGAATGGGCCGAAGTCCCAGCCCTCGGCGCATGCGCTCTCTCCCTGCAGCCGCTGGTCTCCTCAGGTCCTCCGCTGAGGAAGAGCCCCGCCTACCCACCCGAATGTTCTGCATGGTCTGCAAACCGCAGTGCTCCTCTCCTTCAGACAGGTCTTCACAGACACACCCAGAAAAATCCTCTGGGAAAACGCTGGACCCCCTCACGGCCCAGTCAGGGCCACACGTAAAAGGAGCCATCAACGAATACAAATCTGCCCGGGCAAACACAACCTTTTCATGACAGACGTGAACATTTCAGGGGTAGCTCAGTGTCAGCCTGCTTGTTCAGGGTCCTGATTTTAGTTCCCAGCACAAAGAAGAAAAAACAACAGAACAAAACAGAGGGAAGTGAAAACTTAAATAAAGGCTTGAACAGTTGAGTATACTTAAATTTTTTTAATTTTTTTTTTAATACTTTTAATTCTGTGTGTTTGTGTGTGTAGGTTTGAAGAGTTGGTCCCCACTGTCTGGGATTGAGTGGCTGATGTGTCCCCGGGGCCGGCTTTGAGGCTTCCGAAGGCTGGAGCCATCCCCCTGTATTGTCAGCCTCCTGCTTGCAGATCCAGATGTGAGACCAAGCTCAAGCTCAAGCTCTGCACCCTTGCTCTGCCTCCGGACCCTCTGTCACTGTAAGCGAGCCCCATGAAATGCTTTCTTTCATAGGGTGCTTCGACCATGGCGTTTTGTTAGATCAGAAAAGTCACTAAGACAGGACCCACGGTCAGTCCCAGCACCCATGTCAAGGGGCCCACACCATCTCTAAGTCTGATCTGATGCCCTCTTCTGGTTTCCACAGGCACGCAGCACAGACATGTAAATAAATCTCTCTTTAAATTCTAAGCTTTCCACACAGATACAGACAGGTGTCAAATTTCAGAGACTATTTTTTTTCTATATATAATAAACATCACTTGGATGGTAAATTCACGCTCATTTTCCTCTTTTTCGTTGAAAAAAAAAAAAAGCCACATTTTATAGCTTTCTTCTTTTTGATATGTTGCTTCCAGGAAGGGAAAGGTTGAACTTCAGGTCACTTCCGCCCACTTCCTGAGAAGAGGCAGCTCCCTTCATCCTGGTGGCAGCCCTGCCTGACCTGCTCTTTTTTTTTTTTTTTTTTTTTTTTAATCATGAACTCTCTTCCAAGGAAAAGGAGGGTAGAGATCCAGGGTCATGGGAGGTGGAGGCAGCTGGACTATTTCCATGAGTAACTCGGCAGGACCAGCGCCTCCAGACCCATTCTGCCGCGGTTTCCCACTCAGGACTGCTTCCCCACAGTAAGGGGCAAATGGCTGGGCTTTGGTTTGCTTGCTTGCTTGCTTGTTTTGTTTTTTAGACAAAGTTTCGCTCTGTGGCCCTGGAACTGCTCAGTAGACTGGGTTGGCCTTAAACTCGGGGGAGCCACCTGCCTGTGCTTCCTAAGCTCTGGGGTTGTAGGTATGTGCCATCAAGCCTAGCTTCAGCTCAGGTTTTGATATGGGGCAAGAGAGACAGATAGGGTGCTTTCATGTTCCATACTATAACGACGCACTAGTATTCCACAACACACACTCAGAATCAGCACAGGTCCGTGTTACTACAGCCTCCTCCTGCCATGCTTCATGAGGCGTCCAGTCCCACCTAGGAAGACATCCCTGAGCACTGGCAGTACTCTGGAAAGGGGGCGGATCTTGAAAATGACCTTTAAAACAATGATGTACAAGAGATTACTGCTGGCGTCACTGGTGTGACGGAAGCTCACTTCTACGCCTCTGGAATAGGCAGCGGCAGGCCCTGGTGGAGGCACTGGCTTCTCTGAGCTGCTACTACCACAGAGGCTGCAAGCTGGGACAGCTGCCACCTTTACAGCCAAAGCTAAGCCAGTCGAGAGCAGCCAGACGGTAGTAGGTGTGGGAGCAACCTGGTTCAGTTTGCATCTCAAACTCCAAGCTGTTTTGCTACAAACACAGGAGTCATTTCCGGTGGGGAGGTCGGCCCTCTCTGCCCTGTAACTCCCAGCTGGCTTTCTCAGGGCAGAACCGAGGCATTCATGCAGTGGGCTCCGAGGCCCACACTAAACTGCAATTGCATGTTATCACCTGGGCTGTCAGAGGCCCTCAGATGTCTGAGGAGGCTGGCAGGACAGTGCGTGGGTGAGAACCGGAGCTTGGCTCCCAGCACCCTTGTGACTGGACAGGCATCTTGACCCGTAACCCCAGTTCCTTACTGAGGATTGCTGGGGCTTGCCGGTTTCCAGCCTCTTAGAGAATATATGAGCCCCCAGTTCAGGTTGAGAGCTCCCCTCAAAGGAACCGGCAGAGAGTTTTAGGGGACACCTTCTTCTGGCTTCCATGTGCACACATCTGCAATACACAGCGTGCACACACACATATACATAACACACACACAAATCATTTATCTTTAAATAAAAGTCAAGACAGGAAAAAAGCACTAGAGAAAAGGAGGAAGAGGAGGAGAAGGGCAGGCTGTGACGCGTCTCCTCCAGGGCGCTTGGGCACTTCTCGCTCTCTCTACTCCTCCCCGAGTAGCCCACACCCTTGGGTGTGTCTCAGCTTTCATTCTGAACATGGCTCTTTATTTTACCCTCGTGTTAAAGATTTATTAAAATATTCCTTCCTAGGTCTTTTCTTCTAAGCTTCGGTCTCTGATCCTGCCTTTGTACTTCACATCTGTAAAAGGACGGGTAATAAAGTGTGACAAAGGAGCCATGAAGGGAGCATGAGGTGTGAAGGAAAGCCGCACCCTCCATGGGGTTGGTGTGGCTTAGGAGCCAGCTGGCTGGGAAGGTTCCAGAGTATTTAATTTGAAGAGAAGATTCAATTCCCTGAGCTCAGTACCACAATTCAGGAGACACAAGACATGAGAAATGCTATCACCGCTGTAAGAAGACTGAAATTGGTAGCTGTTGGGGTCGTGCTTCCCCAGAAGCCTCTAGGGCAAGCTCCTTTCGGCCTCCTTCAGCTGCTGGTGATGCCACGTATTCCTATGGCATTGCCTACTCACCCTAACCTCTGCCCACCTTCCCCTCTGGTGTGCGTGGTCCATTCTCCTCCTCCTCCTCCTTGTTTTTTTGTTATTGTTGTTTTTGTTTTTTTCAAGACAGGGTTTCTCTGTGTAACAAGCCCTGGCTGTTCTGGACTCACTCTGTAGAATAGGCTGTCCTTGAACTCACAGAGATCCACCTGTCTCTGCCTCCCTGAGTGCTGGGATGACAGGCGTGAGCCTGTTCCATTCATCAAGACAATAGTCCTCCTGGATTAGGGTCACTCTTCGCCTACATGGCTGTAACTCCGTGCGATGTGCTATGGCTGTTTCCAGATGAAGCCATGGTCCGAGGGGCTGGGTTTTAGTGCCACAGAGTGGCTTTTGGGGAGCCCACTCAGAACACAGACTATGGGGAAAGAGACTCACCTGTTCTAACTTTAGGAAAAGCAATGTTTTCTTGCTTTCCTAGAAGAAATGCTGAGGCAGAAGCAAGGGGGCCAGCTGGGGTAGTGTTCTGGGGAGGAAAGAGCAGCTGGTTAATAAATACATGAAGTCCCTCCTGGCTCTTTATGGAGCCCTTTAAACCCCAGCGCCAGACCATTGTGAGAGGTGGCTGCAGGCAACGCTTGCTGCTGGGGAGCCTGCCCCAGGGTGCGCTCTTTCCAAGGAGCCAGGGCACCTAAGCTGACCTGTGTGGGCCTGAAGCAACTTGGGCCTGACAGGAGCTGGGCTCCACTGTCTGCATATGCTGGGTGGGCCCGACTGGGGGGCACCAGCGTGACGACGTCCCACGAAGGCCTCAGCTTCTCCCAAAACAGCATCTTCCCCTGTGCCTCCTGGCTAAATGTCAGTCGCAGCTGTGGTCAGCTCTCCAGCATTTGTGTGGGTAGAGCAGGCATTCTCAGAGCTGAGGAAGGAGGGCTGTATCACGACTTGTCAGTCCGTGGTCCATCTGCATTTGTGGCTCTTTTTTTTTTTTTTTTTTTTAATTAAGCTGGGTATGGCAGCACAAGTCTTTAATCTCAACACTCTGGAGGCCTGGTGTTCTCAGTAAGTTCCAGGACAGCCAGGGCTACATAGAAAAACAAACAAACAAAAACAATAAATAAGCCTGTCTCCAAAAAAAAAGCCATTCCAGCTGGGAAACTCCAGAGAATGGTCCTGACCAAAGTCCATCTCTCATATTAATTTAATAATGAATAAATCTTGCTTTAAATTTGCCCCCTAAAAACTCCAATGAGTAAATCAACAAACAATACACACATATACATGTGAGAGACGGGGGAGGCGACCCAGTGGTCACGAGGTGTGAGGACCCAAGTTCAGGTCCCACAGCCACATGATAGGCCAGGTGCGCTCTCGCACACACCTGTAGCACAGTGCCGTCGGGGGCGGAAACAGGAGGCTGACTGTAACTGGCTGCTGGCCTAGCGGGAAGACTTGAACTCCAGGCTCAGGGAGAGAGTCTGGTTGGAAGCAGCTGGGGGTGGTGGAGAACCCAACATCCTCCTCTAGCATCTGCATGCACATGCACACACATACGTTACACGCTGGGCCTTTTAGAATGTGCCCATAGTCCCAGCAGCTTGGGAGGGGTGAGCCCGGGACTGAGGCCAGCCCAGGCCTCAAAAACAAAACTAAATTCAATAAAACTAATTTGAAAACTTAGGGTGGGGCCAGTAGAGCACCTGCTTGGCCTGAGTGAAAAACAAGAACTTGATCTACAGGACCACACACATGAGCAACGGTGATAAGACTTGTATAATTGGCACCAAAGTATGATTCACGCTGACTCCACCATCATATATTCAATTATTAATCCATTCTTTATGGTTTTTCCCCCCTTGGCTTGAACAAAAGTTACCATTAACACCTCCTTTGGCCTGGGAGCTGTGGGACTAAGGGAAGCCAGCCCAGAGCAGGAGTGGGGTCGAGGTGAGTCAAAATCCCAGAAATCTTGTCCTGAGAACCCCAGAAGTAAGATGGTTCCGCCATTCCTGAGGCCTGCACCCCACTTCTGCCCCCTGAAGGAGGTCACGTAGCCTGGTAGCCAGGCTAACCTTCCTCTCCCCTTGTAAGTCAGGTCCAGCAGCACCTAGAGTTCC
The DNA here is from genome assembly GCF_030254825.1 of Meriones unguiculatus. Taxonomy (NCBI): domain Eukaryota; kingdom Metazoa; phylum Chordata; class Mammalia; order Rodentia; family Muridae; genus Meriones; species Meriones unguiculatus. Next base: position 110,032,356 of record NC_083359.1, read on the forward strand.
TCTTTATGCAAACAAGGCAGCCCCGGCACTCTGGCTCAGCCAACTACGTGCACACACCCTGAAAGCCCCTCCACACCCCTAAGTGCCTTTGTTCCCCCATCAGACAAGCTGTCTCACTGAAGCTGAGTCTGTCCTCACTGCACTCACAACCACCCGAGTCTCTCCAACTCCTGGCCTTTCTTGCCTCACATCCCCTCTCAGGATCCACACACTGTGATCCTGGGATGGTTTTGCAGTGATGGGGAAAGGAAGCCTGAAGGATACTTTTGTATGTTGGGGGGCGGGGCTTGTATCTACAGTATCATGGAGGTAGGGCTTCTACTCTCTCATGGACTGTACCATGTGTGAATAGGATTAAGAGGGTGGAAACCTCTCAGATTTCGGTCTTCAGTAGCTTTAGGGATGTGATTAGGTCACTGGGGGGTAGGGCCCATAATTCATCCTTGTTGACATTATGAGGAAGAGGCAGACTACAAAGACCTACATACGCTCCTGCCTGTGGTGACGCACAAAGGCGCCTTCAGCATAGCCTTCCCCATGCTGCTTAGACCCCACACCTCTGGGACTATGAGCACAGACAGGCCTCTTTCCTCACTAAGCAGCCTGCTTCAGGCACTGAATTACAGCAAGGAAAAGCTGACCAGCACCTCTTGGCTGCTATTATTTCTCACATGGCTATAGTGGAAAAGTAGCCCCCAACGAGATATAAACAGATGGGCATGATCATGGTCCTCAAGCACCTGCTTTAAAAACCTATAATCCTATGCTTGGGAGGCTGAGGCAGAAAGAGGAGTCGAAGGCCAGCCTGGACTACGTAGTAGGATCATATCTAAAAAAGAGTAACAAAAGAAACAGGCAGAGAGATGGAGGCAGATTTGACCGGTGGGGATAGCTAGCCAAACCCAGATTCTACTAACCCGAGTTCCACGTCCTGATCTCGTTCTGTCTCTCCCAGAACAGTGTGTCTGTTGTGTGCTGTGCGCTCTGTGAGACGTTAGCAACCCCTAACATTTCTGTTCTCCCTTCATTTCTGATTTCTTTAAAATAACTTACTGCATTTTCCTTCTTCGCTGGGTGGGGTAGGAGTGGAGCTGCAGCTGTTAGGGTTGGTGGCAAGTGCTTCTCCCTGCTGAGCCAGTGGCAGGGTGCCTTTAGATAGAGACTCAGGCCGAGGAGGTCCCAGGACCGAGCGATGGGCATTTCACACGGTGGCACGGAGGAAGCATTTGTGTGTGTGTATGTGTGTGAGATGTCCCTCATTTCTCTCAGAAATCACATGTGCATGGCACCTTTCTCTGCTGATTCATGAGCCTGACAAACTGTCTTGTCTGTAGGGGTGGAGGCTCACACCTGGAAGTCCAGCACCTAAGAAGTCAAGGCAGGAGCGGAGCATGGTGACACATACCTATAGTCCCAGCACTCAGGAGGCAGAGGCAGCTTGATCTCCAAAGTGAGTCTAAGACAGCCAACGCTCACACACACACACAAAACAAAGAGTCTGTTTTCATTTTAGAAAACTCCAAGGCTGAATCCATGAGGTCCTTACTGGGTTCTTTCTTGGGAAGGGTTCCAGAGGATGAGTAACTTAGTCCCTTAGGCTGTATGGGGGTCTTCTTTCCACATAGCCAAGCTTAACTAAGAAAATCATTGTGTGGCCACACATGTGCGCGTCTGGAGGCTTGCACGCCACAGCCTGTGTGGAGGTCGGAGGACAGCTCTGTGGGGGAGCTCTCTGCAGGAACCAGGCTCAGGTCTTCGGGCCGCACAGGCAGCGTGGTGCCACTAGAGCTTAGCTGTGGCCATATGCCATGCTCAGCAAGCATGTGACGGGCCCGAACCGATGAGAAGCCCAGAGCGCAGCCACCACACAACGGTGAGAGGTGACACAAAAAGGCATCAGAGTACCAGTGGTGGCTTCTAAACCCAGGGCCTCATGCATGCCTGGCAAGCACTTCACCAACCAAGCTACACCACCAGCCGGAGCGAGCTGCAAAGCCCTTTCTTCCCAGGTCCAAACTAGGCTTTCAGACACTTCCAACTGCCCGACCACCAGCTAGGCGCAGCGCATGGAAGAAGGCTAACAATGGCATCTTGGCGAAGCACAGCTTCTCTGTAGGCCTTGGAAAAGAGCTGGACCCCGGGTTTGGACTGAGGGTTAGGATGAGGGCAGAGGAGGCCCTCAGGGTCTTAGCAGGCCTTTCCATTGGCACGGGAGAGGACTTGGCACTCGGCCTGAAGTGGGAATAATAAGGACAAGGCCTTCCCAGGCTGCTCCTGGCTTCCTATTCTCCGGAAGGACTGACAGGCAGGAGGCCGAGCTGTGCCCGCTGCTAGGGTGGGGTAGAGCCACTCAGCCCTGTTTGCCCAAAGTTTTGTGGGACACAGGTGTGGCCCTGGGAATGAGGTAGATGATGGATAAGGGCTTACGAAGGCAGGGTGGAGCTGGGTGGCTCTGGGGAGGACTGCCTGTGACAGGCAGGGGCATATCTGGGAAGGTGTCCCTGCATGGATCAGCCTGTGGCTCTGAGGCATGACTAGGCAGCTACTGTCCATGGGAGGGCTCAGGCCTCAGTGTGGCCTTTTCTCTCTCTAGTCTACCAGAGCTTCTGTTTGCTCTTTTATAATACAAAATCAGAAACTATGTGGGATGACAAAGGGAGGGGAAAGGGCACCACCCCTCCTCCATCTCTTGACAGTACCCAGCACCTTAGAGGAGAACTGTGTCAGCTGGGACCACGCTGTGGTTTTTCAGGGATGGCTTTCTCCATAAACATCCCTAAAGTGACAGTTCGTAGCCGCGCAGCCAAACAGGAGCAGAAGCCACCCTGGGCTTGTCATATATTCATTATCGCTATTGTCATCCTCTTCTGACTCTAAAGATTAAAATGTTCCTGTAGGCCCCTAGCATCCCATCAGCTCTGAGCTCTACACCTCTGTTCAAATGGCAGCCTGGCTCTGGAATCAGGCCACACAGGCTCGGTTCTCCCTCCTCTACCACTTTTGAGTCTTGTTGCAAGCCAGATGGACTGAAATGATGAGTTCACACACAAGGAGGTCTTTGTCCCTGGCGAGGGTGTCCGGAACAGTGGCTGTGGCTGGCCACACTGTCTTTTCCTGCCTACATTAGGTACTTTTTTCATTTCTGTGACAGAAACATTGACAAAAGGTTGCTCAAATTCTTTTCCCCTCTTCATAAAGTCCACCAAGTTTCACCCTGCGGTACCAATGAGTTTATTAGGCTCACTTACAGAGCGTGGGTGACAGAGCAGCCTCTCTGGAAGGTCTGAGGCAGGCTGGATGACGGCTACTCACGCCCAAGGCTGGGCAGCTGGCCTTCCTCCCCTACAGCCCCTCCCTGAGACCCCAAGGCCCTGTTCAGGCGGGGCAGGACTGGGTACAGGTGCCTGGGAAGAGATGCTGGATACACTAGACAAGGTCCAAAGACCCCCACCCCTGCCCTTTTCCTATGAGGGAATGTCAACAGTCAAGCCCAGCTGGGGTGAGCTTTCTTGCAGGTAGATGCAATGAGAGTTTTGCAGTTTTTGTTTCTTTAAAAACACAGAAATATTGCAAGGCTGTGTTTTCATTTTAATCCCAGGGGTGGAGATACGGGCTGCTTCATAGCAGCTGACTGTAATTCGCCTCATGCTCTAGCGCTGGCGCAATTTTGCCAGCTGCAGCTAGTTTCTGTGATTGTGTGCTGGCTGGAATTCTGGGGTCTTTTCAGGAGGCACATACATTCTAGAGCCTGAGAGGTGGGGCATGCTGTTGGTTGCTGCTGATTGCGGTTTGTTAAATAGTTGTGCACAAAGAAGAAACAACAAGAAATTAGATATCCTGAGAGCAAAGATCCAACTTTCCCCAGGGAGCTGGATGCCGCCAAGTCTCTCCTATCTAGTGTCAGGGGTTAAAAGGGAAGAAGAAAGGGGTGAAGAAGGCTGGAAGAAAGAAGAACTCACAAAGTAGCAAATGCTGGCCACAGGTAGACTTAGGAAGATGGTGGGTGATTCACTCGGAGGTTGGTGCTAAGCAGCATAGGAGCAACTTTAGGAAGGCTTTCGTCTGGGTCACAGGTTGAGGACACAGTCCACCATGGTATTTGGGGCACAGCCCCAGGAGTGTGAGTGTGCTGGCCACACTGTCTCCGCAATCAAGAAGTAGAGATGGATGCTGGTGCTCCCGTTCTCCTGTTCTTTCCATCCAGACCCTCAGCACACAGAATGAGGGCTTTCCCTCACAGCTGAGGCTTCCCACCCAATCAGTTCAGCCTGGAAACTCCTACAAGATGAGCCCAGAGATGAACCTGTGTCTCCCAGGTGGCAGTCAAGATGAACTGTCAGCCTGTCACGTGCATACAGCTTGTCTGTGGTTGTCTGATGCACCTGTATTGCAAGAGGTAGCTGTCTTCATGGGGGAGGACAGTTCAAACACTTAACAGGCCCAACATTTTATTTGATGCTTTTTTGTTAATCTGCTGCATGCCAAATGCTGTTGCAGGAACTGGAGATTACAGTGCAATAAGCAAAAAGAAAGTCCCTGTCCCCAGGCCGAAACCGACTGAGCCAACTTCTGAGCCCTTCTCAGCACCACACTGCTGACGGTTTGATCCAAATGGACGCTCACTGGACCGCTGTAGGCTCCCATTGCCATGCCTGCTCTGGACTCCCCGTTCTATCTGTGAATCTGTTTCCTTTAAAAAACTTTCTGTGTGTTTGTCTGACTGAGTGTATGTATACCACATGACTGCGTAGCCCACAGACTGGGAAAGGACATTGGATTCCCAGGCACTGGAGTTACAGGCAATTGTGAATCCCTGTGTATGCGCTGGGAACAGAACCTGGGTCCTCTGCAAGGGCAGTCAGTGCTCTTACCCTTTGAGCCATCTCTCTGGCTCCCGTTCCTTAAATTCTCTGTGATTTTTCTTTATCAGTGACTCAGGCACATAGCGGCTCAGCTGTCCCCTTACCTGCATTCCAGGGTCACCTTGAAATGGGCTACCGCCAGCATCAGTCCACTCCGACTTACTCCCACGTGTGGCTGTTTCCTCCTGCAGCACTCCCAAGGTCTTTCAGGATCCTCAGAGACCACCTGTGTTGGCACAGGTGCCAGCTGAGAGAGGTGGTGTCGGAAAGCTTCACTGCCTTCTCCTGTCTAGCCCCAAAGCTAACACTACCTCACTATGTGCTCAGTTGGTAGAAGCCATGATGACCATGGTTAAAGAAGAATGGAATTCAACTTTGTCCTTAACATGGAAGAGCAGAATGTGGAAGAGCACGTGGGTGAAGTTGGAAGTGCCCCGCCATCTTTGGAAAATACTGTCTGTCGTAAGGTCTCTGTAGTCTGGTTAGCCAGAACTATAATGTTTCCAGCCAGAGTTGGGTTCTCAGGACTTTTCAGATTGTTCTTCAGAGGTTGATGTTTGGCTGTGTGCTGAGGGAGTTTCTCCTATGCAAACACAGGCTGGCATTCAGCCGCACGCAATGTTCTCCATGGAGCTCTTTCCCCGGGTTGTTACTCCCTCTTGGGCATTTCATCTAGTAAATTCCCGATGACCTGATTTCCCTAAACTTCAGCCTCATTTCTCAAACTCAGCAAGTCCTCTGATCTGTTTGTGTTCTCCATTCTGGCTGCTATGTGACAATTCGCTCCACAGCTGTGTGCTCCTCCATCTGGCTCCCTTCTCTTGAATCACAGATCTCTGCTGCCTCTTGTCCAATATCTGGAAATCTTCGCTTTGTTTCCTGAACTCACTTTCCCAGCTGTTTATAAGAGTCTGAGTCCTACATCAATTATTCCTTTGTTGATAGAATCACAGCTGGAATTCTAAAGGTAGACCAGGATTTGATTATGAACTGGATTTGGGTTGTGAGAGAGAGACATACCTGGAAAGTGACCAAGTGTCTGGCCTGAATTTCAAAGATGGCATTGCCACCAACCAAGGCTAGATCAGCATTTAAAAAGTTATTGTTTTGAGACAGGGTTTCTCTGTGTAATGGCCCTGGCTGTCCTAGAACTTGCTCTGGAGACCAACTGGCCTCAAACTCACAAAAATCTGCCTGGGATTAAAGGCATGCACCACCATGCTGGCTTTTTTTTTTTTTTAAGATTTATTTATTGTTTACACAACATTCTGCCTGCACACCAGATCTCACTATAGATGGTTGTGAGCCACCCTGTGGTTGCTGGGAATTGAACTCAGGACCTTTGGAAGAACAGCCAGTGTTCTTAACCTCTGAGCCATCTCTCCAGCCCCATGCCTGGCTTTTTATTATCATCATCATCATTAGTTTTAAACATGTTAAATTTTAGAGGCCTGCTAAATGCCCAGGTGGGCATGCTAATTTTACCATTGGACACATAAGCCAGGAGTTCAGGTTAGAAGCCAGGCTACAAACACAAAATCCAAAATGTCTGAGCATAGATGGTACATGGAGCCAAAAGCCTAGTTAAGGTGAAGGAAGGAAGGAAGGAAGGAAGGAAGGAAGGAAGGAAGGAAGGAAGGGAGGGAGGAAGGGAAGGAAGAAAGGAAGGAAGAAGGAAGGAGGGAGGGAGGGAGGGAGGGAGGGAGGGAGGGAAGGGAAGGAAGGAAGGAAGGAAGGAAGGAGGGAGGGAAGGAAAGAAGGAAGAAAGGAAGAAGGAAGGAAGGAAGGAAGGAGGGAGGGAGGGAGGGAGGGAGGGAGGGAGGGAAGGGAAGGAAGGAAGGAAGGAGGGAGGGAGGGAAGGAAAGAAGGAAGAAAGGAAGAAGGAAGGAAGGAAGGAGGGAAGGAAGGAAGGAAGGAGGGAGGGAGGGAAGGAAAGAAGGAAGGAAGGAAGAAGGAAGGAAGGAAGGAAGGAAGGAGGGAAGGAAGGAAGGAAGGAGGGAGGGAGGGAAGGAAAGAAGGAAGGAAGGAAGAAGGAAGGAAGGAAGGAAGGAAGGAGGGAGGGAGGGAAGGAGGGAGGGAAGGAAGGAAGGAAGGAAGGAAGGAAGAAGGAGGGAGGGAGGAAGGAAGGAAGGAAGGAAGGAAGAAGGAGGGAGGGAGGGAAGGAAGAAGGAAGGAAGGAGGGAGGGAAGGAAGGAAGGAAGAAGGAGGAGGGAGGGAAGGAAGGAAGGAAGAAGGAGGGAGGGAGGAAGGAAGGAAGGAAGGAAGGAAGAAGGAGGGAGGGAGGGAAGGAAGAAGGAAGGAAGGAGGGAGGGAAGGAAGGAAGGAAGAAGGAGGAGGGAGGGAAGGAAGGAAGGAAGGAAGGAAGGAAGGAAGGAAGGAAGGAAGGAAGGAAGGAAGGAAGGGGAAGCAGAAACGATGCTGAGGCAATCTCATTGTGCCATCTCATCTCCCATCCAACCGAGCACTGGCCGCAGTCAGCCTTGTCTGGCACCGCTCGCTGGCCTGTTGCCCTCCATGGCCATCGGGATCTAGGCTGACTCAGAAATTCCTCTAACCAGGGAACAGCCACAGAATCTTCTGGAGTCACTGAAGCTTCACCTGGCTCCGGCAAAGGGGCTCTTCTGCCAAAACACAGGATAGGAATAAGGCAAACAGCCCGTAACTTCTAGAGGGAGCTGTGCCTTGGCCAGAACCCTTTGGCAGTCCCATAGTGTTGCCCATGCTGGGAACTCAGAAAAAGGAAAGACCAGACCTCTTACCTGGGCCAAATGACTCATGTTTTTTGACTCTCATACTGTCCTTGGCAATGTTACTCTGTGGTTGCCTCCATGTTATTTCGAGTGTACATCCCAGACACCTCTAGTTTCCCCATGGCAATTAGTGATTTGACTGTAACAACTGTTAGCAGACTTAACAATTATACTTATGTGTTTTGGGGGGGAGGGGCGTGCAGTCACCATGGCACCGCCCATGGAGGTCAGAGGACCAGTTGGTTCTTCTTCACCGTGTGAGTCCTGGGGACTGCATGCAGATCTTCAGAGTTGGCGAGCACCCTTACCCACTGAACCATCTCACCAGACCTGTTGGCACTGTTCAGTCACATGCAAGAATAGCTGACACACAAATATTCCTCATGAAGCTGTTAATAATAGTGAAAACTACCTACGTAGCCGCGATCAGGATTGCTTAGCCAGTCATGGTACAGTGGGCACTCATTAAAGTAATTCTGTAGGTTCGGGGAGACTTTGGAATATATACTTGATATATATGTACATCCTGATGGTCAGTTCAGCATACTGTTCGGGGAGTTTTAAGTACAGACTTGAGGGCTCCTTAGTGGTGAACTCCAACAAGGAGTGACTAGGTGAAGGATAAGCCTGAGCAACAGCAGCCAGAGGTACAGGAACTACTAAACCCACAGAAGACATTAACAAAGACGGAATGGTCACTCAGCTATTCAACAGCTGAGGAGTGAAAGGTGACTAGACCACTGAAGACTGATCTCAGAACCCTGAGATCATTACAAGAGCAATCTCAGAAGAGCAACTGTCAGATGCAGGGTGTTGAGGGTTGAGCAGGTGACAGCACAACCAAGGAGCTGGGAATGAGTGGTTAGAGTGAACAGAGTCACACATGGGAAATGTATTTTCATATCGTGTGTGTGTGTGTGTGTGTGTGTGTGTAAGAGAGAGACTGACAGAGACAGAGACTGGCTGGTTGCCTGGGTACAGTCAGGCAGGCAGCAGGTAATCTGGTTTGTGTGAGGGAAAGGAAGTGATGCAAGCTTCCCTTCTCTGCTCAAAGGTCTGTGTAAACACATGAGGGTGAACAAGCAGAGGCACACAGGGGAGAGTGACAAAAGGGGGCTTTTCTGTCTCCACTACCCCAGCTTCTCTTCAGCTCACTTTCCAATCCCCTGCCCTGGTACCCAGGGAGAGCCACTGAGCCTCATCACTAGGCATATTCCAGGTGGCCCACTTCACACATGCCATTCACATCTGCAGGCTCGTCACGATGGCCCTTTCTAGCCCATAGGTTTTTACACAGGGCTGCTTCTTGTTCTATACTCTGCTTACTGCCTAGGAGTAGGTAGAAATGCCAGGGGCGGAACACCTAGCAAGCAGCAAGGTCACTGTTAAGGTCAAGTGAGGACATCTCCTGTCATCCTCCAGGGCCAACAGTCTTGAAGAAAGCTTCTCTTTGCTTGGGCCTTGGCTTCTGTGAAACAGAAGAGAATATAGACATGTGTTTCCTTCAGCTCCTAGTTTTTATCCAAAGAGGACAACCAGGACGACCAGATACAACCACACACAAGTAACAGTCCTTAGCTGGTTGCTGGCACCATGCTGGTGCAGGAAACAGGGCTCCTATTGCCCAAGGGAGGCTGGAACTCTGTAATCTTAAGGCTTTTGGGGAAGCACCATTTCCAAATGGACATATTACAGTCACACCAAGGCCCACAGGGGTTTTCAGTGCCTGAACTGCTAATAAGTTATTTTATAGACAGATTCAATAAATTCTATAATGCTGCTTTTCAGTAGTTCTTGGAAGGTCTGGAGGTGTAGTTCAGTGGTATGTGCAAGGCTCTGGATCCTCAGGTCCAATGCAAAGGGCAAGGGAGAATAAGAACTTCAAATAATCCTTGGAAAACTGTGTATGTGCACCCTGGAGGAGGTCGGGAGGGACATGTAAAATTCAGGACAGTGCTGAATGACCATCTGTGAAATGGCACATTTGCCAGCTCCATGTCAACAGCAAGCCAGAGCCTTGAAAGTCTGTTTCATCAGCAAGGATGCCTGGTGTGCTGCTGGAGGAAAGCACCGCTCTGCAGAATTACTGTACTTTAAGAGCAACTCTAGTGAGGGTGGGAAGTCCCAGCCCCTAACATGTAGACGCTACTTTTTAAACTATTTTGTTTTTGTTTCTTAAAGTCCCCTTCCTCCCTACTCCACCCTAACCCTTCTAATGCCCCAAAACCAGGTTACTAGGTAGGAGGGGAAGGTTAGTGGGGAGAGAGGACATAGCTCTCTTCAGCTACTTCCTGCTGTTTATGGGTTATTGGGTTCCTTGGGGCGAGTCCAATGTTGGTTTCAGGAGATCTTCAAGTTCTTGTCAAACTGCATCAACAGCAACCACGAGCAGCAGTGGGGAGCACCAGCAGCCTTCTCCCCACCCCGCCATTTATTTCCAGAGCCCTTGGAATTAAACTCTCTGCAGCCGGCAGAGCCTCCTCAGAGCCTGTGTGAGGGAAATGGTTTGCTGCTGCGGACCCTCTGAACCAGCCCCACATCTGGGAAGGGATTCAGGCAGCAAGACTGCTGGGTACAGACAGGAGGCCGCCACATTCTGCATGCTCCTGTAAATTGGAAACCAGCACCTCAAGTACACCGGCAGCATGGGTTTGTTGGAGCCACAGCTTTGGATTTGTCACAGATGGTATCTTGGCACCCACATGATGATGGTAATAAATCTTACCAGCACCAGAAGCAGCCCGGGAAAGGATGTCATGCAAGCAAAGCAGTGTGACCACTGTTGGCAGCCAGCGTGTCAATCTTCCGTCTGGAGTGGAGCAGGTGTGCACACGGCAAGCGTGTGCTTTGCTCACTGCCAAGCTTACCACAGAGCCAGTGGTGGGACCCAGCCCTGCCGCTTCCCCAGAGGTGGGAACATCTGCATCAGGGGTGCAGAGCTGGAGGCTGAGTCAGGAGAGGGGCAGCGGGCGTTGAGTAGCCTGGGGCGCGCAGCTGTTCTTACACACCTCTAGTTTACAGCCCTTTTCAACTGTGGCTCTGGGCAGCAGATGAAGTCATCTGTGGAGTCTTTATGTGAACTAGGTGGGACAAGGCCCAAATCTCCACACCTGGTGGACGTGAGCTCACATCTTTGATCAGTGAGGGAGCCGTGGGGGGCCTGGGTCCACGGGAAAAGCTTCCTAGGTGACCCTTGGTGCCCACGCCCCTGTGGGCGGCAACCTGGTGGAGACACGAGGGTTGGGGGTTAAGCATTATGGCCATGGAACGTGGGCACCACTCCTGCCCTTCTTGCGTTCTGAGAATGGCCAACAGTAACTGTTTGCTGATCTGTACCAGGCACCAACTTAAAACCAAATGTGTAAGAACCACAAGCCCACCTTCCAGACAGGAAATTGCCCAGAACCGACAGGCAGGGTTGGGATTCAAATCCAGGAAGTGGCCATGTTTTAAAGAACACAATAAGAACAAGCAGAAGATGAACTTTTTCTTTTCCTGTGGCTGTGACAAAATACTCTGGGCAAATCAACTTTCACAGAGAAGTTTGACTCAGCTTTGCGTTTCCTTCATGGCCTCTGGGCCCATTTTTGGGCCAGTGGTACCAGGAAGCAGGAGACAGGCAAGGGCTGAGAAAGAGCATCCCCTTCACAGGCACGTTCCTGTCCACCTAGCTTCTTCCACTAGGCCTGCGCTTCCCATCACCTCAGCAGCTCCGCCTTGACCATCAAGGTCTATGGGGAATTTCAGATCCAACTACAGGCCCTGTGAGCAGCAGGGAAAGAAAAATCTAAATTATTAACAGGGAAGAGACTGGTTGTTGACACAGAGCTGCTTACACACAGGCTCATGCAAGGGGCTTGGAAATCTGATCTTTGTTCCTCTTCAAGTGCTGCCTTGAGCTCAGGAAGGCCAATCAACAAAGTAACTTCTGGTGACAATTGAAAAGCAGGTGCCTCACACAGGACTTGGACCCAGGTGGTTAATACTAAGGGCAGGTGAAATGAAAGTTCCAATCAAGGGCATTTGCAATGTACTACTGCTGTCGTATGTCCACAAGATGGCTTGAACACAAATTTAGAACATGTGGCCAGTTAGAGAAATCACAGAGAAATGGAGAAGAAAGGGAACATTTCTGAATCCTTGAAATCCTTTTCTGGCTCGGCAGAGAGGGTAATGAAAGCAAACAAACCTCTTTAGCCACACAGTGCCCCTCAGGTGTGTTGAGGCTTGCTGTAAGCGCACTCAGCAAGGAGAACAATTGATAATTTTAAGCATGTGTATGTACACAGAAGGGCATACGTGTATGCTCTTTTCCATGTGTGTAGAAGCACAAGGCTGACTTCAGTCTTCCACTCCCTACCATATTCTTTGAGGCAAGGGCTCTCTTTTGAACCTAGAACTCTCTCAAGACTAGTCTAACTAGCCAGGCTGCTCTGGAGATCCTGTGTTCTCCCTTCCTGGAGCTGGAATGAAAACAGGTTGCCACACCAAGTTGGCATTTGCAATTCTGTGGATTCTGGGGATCTGAACTCTGGCCCCAGCTTGAAGCACTTATTCCACTCACTCTACCAGTCCTCTTCCCAGCCACTAATTTTTTTTTTAAAGCATTGATTGAGCTTATTCCACAGCATTCTTGAGTAACCTCTACACAATCCAGCAGCCTGCATTTAAATTTAGCCCCACATAGAAACAGGATTTTCTTTAACATTCTACAACATGGCTATCTGAAAGTTGTAGCAAAGCATAAAATTCAAATCCAACAAAAGGGGTTCAGCATGCCTGTAACTTTAAGCCAATATCCAAAGGGCTGCCACACCAAATTTTTCATTATTTCAAGACTTAATGGGAAAACTGGTTAGTGTGCAAGATGGCATGGGTTCCCATGAAGCCCCATAAGCAGCAGGCAGAAGGCAAGCAGCAGCAAGCGCCTCTGAGAACCGCTAGGGCTTAGCTCCAGCTTCCTAGTGCATTATCCGCGGCTCCCTTCCCAAGCACACCGTGAGATGTTGTCTCCATGGCCTAGGTGTGAGTGGATTCTGTCAGAGTACTTGGCTTTTGCTCTGAGGGTGCCCTGATTCTCTTAGGATTAGGGAAAGGACAAAAACAGCCCAAAGAGAATGATATGATAGGCGTGCAACAGACACACAGACTAGACATGTGACCTCCACAAGACGTTAATAGGCTTGTTTTTAAAGAAAAAAAAAAAAACGTGTGTAGGGGGAAAGGAATATGAATCCAAGAACATATGATGGCCAGAAGACAATTTGTGGGAGTTGGTTCTCTTCACCAGGGAGTCTTCGGGATAGGGGCTCAGATCATCAGGCTCTGTGAGCTATTTTGAGCATGTGTATGAGAAGTACAAACACACACAGACACCCCTCCTATCCACCAGGTATTCAAAAGTCTTAGTGCAGTTTTTTGAGACAGTCTGTGCAGCCCTGGCTGTCCTCTGCCTCCTGAATACTGACTGGGATTAAATGTGTGCTAGCACCATCCAGTTTAGTGCAGTTTTAACAGAGGCAGGAAGGAAGGTTGTTGGCTGGTGCCCTCTTCTCAATGCACTTCAGGCATATGTGCAGCCCACATAAGACATTTTAAGCAAAAGAAACTAATAGTAATATAGCCACAGTGCTTGAAACGTATCCAAATGGAAAGAAAAGTTTGCGATGAAAGTACTTGCTTAGACAAATGTTGTGGATATAAACATGGCTTTGTTTTAATCCCAGGTGTGGTGTGTGGGACTGATTCAGAGGGGCCACAGCAGCAGACTATTTGCCTCCTGTGGTCTCCAAGAGGGGCTCTTTGCCAGCTGTAGACAGTTTAGATCTGAGGACTCTGGAGAGAGAATAAATTCCAGAGCCCAGAGAGTGTGAAGGTTCCGGGGAAAGAACAAGGCTGCTCCTGCCTACCCCCGCCCCCACCCCCACCCCGTTGCTGTTGTGAGATGTCCTGAAATGAGGGTTGGACTGGATCCAAGGAAACCAATGACCTTGACCAGCAGGAAGCAGGTAAGAGAACTGTACCCCTCTCCCACTAACCCTTTTTCTCTTCTCTCTGGTGTAGGGGTGTTGGAAGGGACTAAGGTGGAGTAGGAAGATAAAAGAAATGCAACTAAAGTTTTTTGGTTTTTGTTTTGTTTTTAAAGTACACCAACAGATAAAGAACGACTTCAGCCATTCTCCTTACCAAGTGTCATGGACTCCGCTCTGTTGCTGTGAGGAGACACCATGACCAAGTCCACTCTTACTAAAGAGAGCATTTACAGGGGAGCTGGCTTACAGTTTCAGGTCTGGTCAACTATCACAGCAGGAAGCGTGGCAGTATACTTGGAGCTGGAGCAGTAGCTGAGAGCTACATCCTGATTCACAAGTCAAAACAGTAGATATGAGGGGGTGGGGGGAAGTAAAAGCAACGCCCCCACCATGCACTTCCTCCAGAAAGGCCACACCCCTTATACCTCCTAATCCTTTCAAAGGGATTATATGCTGGTGACCAAACATTCAAATACGAGACCATAGAGGCCATTCCTACTCAAACCAGTGCACCAAGTAACCCAAGCCATCTTGACACCCAAGGTTTGACAAAGTAAGGCATTTATTAGAGCATCTTTCAGTTTAAACTAGATTATATCTTTGGAAACAAGCACATTTTACTCCATAAACAAGAAAAAGGGACTCTATAGTATTACTTCTGTGTAGATTGCTTCCAGGTCACTGTAAAAAGCTTGGGAAAGGACACCAGATAATAAAAGGCTTATTCAGGGTCAGCTCAAAGTCTGATACTAAAAAATAAAAAATAAAGGTAGGGATAATTACTGCTTTGTCACACGTGACCTACAACACCCATCTGTGGCACCAGTTTTCCAGGCACAGCCCACAGACTCACCTGGCAGTGCTGCCAGGCGTGGACACAAGCCATCTTCACTGACCACCACTGGCTTTCAAAGCAAGATGTGTTCAACACTATTGGCAGGTATGCATCACGAAAAATACCTTCCTACTGCCTAATACTCTAAAAGCAAACCGCTGTAGATTCCAATAATCAGTTAATGCTACCATGTGTGTTTTAAATTGTAATCCGACTTTCTCTCCCACCTCCCACCCCACAGGGAGTCTCTGTGTAAAAGAGCCCTGGCTGCCCTGGACTTGCTTTGCAGACCAGGCTGGCCTCGCACTCAAGAGACTGCCTGCCTCTGCCTCCCGAGTCCTTTAATGTTTTTTTTTTCTCTCCTTGATTAAAACCACAGAAAACCAACGCTTATTACTTGACTTATTATTCAGTCCTGTTTGTTTTATAATCTTAATTCACAATCTCAAAGGAATTAAAGTTTTTAATAAAAGGTTTAAAAATCACAAGAATAGAAAAAGTTTAACCAGTCCCTAGGGATCTGAATGAAACAAACTCTTTCCTAACTGTATGGGAACGTTTTCCCTGAAGATAAAGTTTCTTTCCAAGAGGCTGCAAAGGGAGATATGATGCTCATTTCATGAGGAATGACATGTAGCATTTAAAGGAAAGAAAAGTTAAAGTATTTCAAACACTATTTAGAGTCAGCTGACATACCCTCTGCACTAAAGGTCAAGATAAAGTGCTGTGGGTTTCTTTGCTTAACAATATGCTAGTTAGTGCCTTTTGTGAAAACAAAATAAAACCAATGCTTGTTTTCCAGGTCTGGCTCTTTAGTTCAGCACTACCATCCTTATAAAAAGTGGTAAGAAGTCCCTTTAATCTTAAAAGCCTGATTATGACATTAACATGTAGCCCTGGTTTCAGTGTAACCGACTTTTTAAAGCATCTCAAAGTGCTCAACTGCTCCAACTACATGACAATGCTGGTTTGTAACAGAAATCTAGGAAAAAATGAGACCTACACAGCTCTCAGGGACGCAAACCCAGCTTTCTGTTGTTTTCTCCTTTCTCTAAAGAGTTGACATTGAGCACCGCATTTAAGATAATCACAACCTCAACTCAAGATATTGTATTTTAACATGGAAACCACCATGAATGTACACAAGAATATCATTTTTTTTTTTTTTTTTTACAGTTTGGAAAACACACAAGCATAGTGAACAGATACATACCCAGGTAAGGCCGTGCTTGCAGAAGGCACCTTCTGTCTTCAGATTGGCTTTCGCCGACGCCATGTGTTGGACTTTGGGCACTCCACTATACACACAGCCAGGGTAACAAGGGGCATGCTTTCCTTTCTGCCTCCATGAGCCGGATGTCACTACCACAGACTGCTGGGAAAGGCTACAGATGACAAATCACCACAGGAAATGGAAACGGCACTCACCAGGCAGCTGTCTCTACACTAGACAGTGAGACCTGACTAGGTCTGCTAAGGAGTAGAAAGACTTTTTCCAGAATGAAAACATGACCATTTTCTTACAAGACCAGAATTATAAAGTCTTTTTTCTTCTTTGTAGACCCAAGTTCAGTGAATTCTCAGATTAGAATCTATAATTCAGTCGAGTGTTCAGGACTACAGAAATCATCTTGAGACTTTCTACGAAAGTATGTGCAGATCTTCCTCATGGAGTTGGGAGTGATGGTGACCTAAAAGAAAACGGAGAGTTAGAGACCTCCCAGGTTAAAGTCCCAAGCCTCTCAGCAAGTGTCTAGGCTAAAACTGCCGTTCTTTTGAGCAAATAAAATTAGCCTCCTTGACTGAGAAATCAAACAGCACTTATACATTACTTTCCAATAAAGAACATTTTTTTCTGGTAAAGAAACATTAGTTGATAAATTTTCATTTTCATGAAAAATAAAAAAGGAAAACATTAGTTGAAGCTGGGTGTGGTGGTGCACGCCTGTAATCCCAGCACTTTGGAGGCAGAGGCAGGCAGATCTCTGAGTTCGAGGTTAACCTGGCATACAAAAGCAAGTCCAGGACAGCCAGGCTACACACAGAAACCCTGTCTTGATACGGCCCCCCCCAAAGAAATTGTATATTGTGGCACCCCCACACTGTCAGTACCTAAGAGACTAAGTCAGAAAGTCCTGAGTTTAAGGCCAATTTGGGACATTGAGAACTTGTAAGTCAATAAAATATAAAAATACTAAACAAACCCAAAACTTCTCTTAAAGCTTTAAGATTTATATTATCAGTGAAAATGATTTTCACCTCAACCCTGGTCATGGCGGCTGGAGAAGACGCATGGCCAGAGGGATTCTAGGACACTGATGAGGCTAGGAGCACAGAACACAACTACCTACCTTTGAAACCAAGAAACTTTGTTTTCCTATAAGGAGCCATTATCTATTCTGTGTCCTTTCCCAGGAGCACAGGCTGGGTAAGGGCATTAACGGGCAGATACTCAGCACACTAGTAGCAGCCTAAGGGTACCTAGCTTCTGCTCCTACTTATCGCCTGGCGTCCCTCCCACCCTTCTCCTCAGTACACAGCAGGAGCTTTGTGAAGCATAGCGGAGCCGATTGGCCCTCCCCACATTGCACACGCAGTAGAAGCACTTCTCTATTCTGCTGGTGGCCACCGGCTTCCCCAGTGCTCAGGCTCACTTATTTCTGCCACCATATCCCATTATGTCATGCCAGTCAATGAAAAATGAGTCTCAGAAAGTTTTCAGAATATTGAGGTATGCAAGAAAATCATAACCTTGAAGAAAGGCCATTAAAAAAAAATCAAAGATTTTGTAATTTAATTGCTTTGAAATGTTTCATTTTGATCATAAAATGCAATTACAAGCTGAAAATTTACTTATGGATGATGGCAAGTTATTCAAGAACAAATTTTACTTAAAAAAAAAAAAAAAAAAAAAAAGCATGCTGTGTACCAGGAGAGATTTTTGAACTGACACTCTGGATGGTGAGAGAAGACTTTAGTCAATCAAGCAGCAGACTGAGGAGTATGAAGGATTAATGGAGAAACAGGGTTGTCAATAATCCAGCACAGTCCATCTAAGTTCCAGACAACCTTGAGAGCTATACTTGGACCCCTTCAAATAGGACATCCTCCTTCTCCCACACTGTAGGCTTACCGGAGCTGGTGAAGTCTTTCCACTCTGTCTCCTGGAACTGGGTGTCTGAGACGAAGGAGTTCGTGGAGATGAATTCTCAGCCTTCCGTTTGGCTGCCATGGCCAACAACCAGTTCTTATTCTCTGGGGAGCTATTCTCTTTGCCTGCCATCTCAGACCCTTCTCCACAAGGTCTCAGAGGAAGAGGCAGTGGTCCACAGCCTTCAGGGTTGTAAGGACTGACAGGAGAAGGAGGCTCCGAGATGCTTGTGCCAGTGCCTTCGATCTTGCTCAATTTGGTAGGATCCGCAGACTCCTTGCTAAGGGAGTCCTGGTTGCCAGAAAGGCAGCACAGATCCACATGAATACTCTCTACTTGGCTGTCAAGCTCAGTGACACAACTGCAACTCTTCACACACTTCTGTTTCCCACTCTCCAGACAGCTTGAGTCTAGACGCCTCTTCACCCTATTTCTAGATTCAGAGCAAGCATCTGCTTGGGAGGACTTCAGGCTCACAGGGAGGAGGGCTTTTCTGGGAGACGGGATCTTTGTCTCAGAAGCAGGTGGAGTGATGGGTGGTGATGAGGAAGGTGTTCGGGTCACCCAGTTTCTAAGCGACATCTTGAAAGATGAGAGTGGCTTGGGAGACACAGAGATGGAGCCTCTTCTGCCAACTGGAGACCGGGTCTTGGCAGGAGTGGTTTTGACTGAGAACGTGGGGGTATTTGAAGGAAGAGGGAGGTCTGCAGCGCAGCTTGGAGTACAAGCTGCGGCTGACGGTGAGGAAGTGGACGGGCTGCTCTTGGCTCTGGGAGCTTTGGCAGGAGTGCTCTGGCTACTTGGTGCCGTTCCTGAAAATGATGAGGAGCACGAAAATCAGAAAGACAAAGACGCACTGGCCTTGGGTTCTCAGGGAAGTCATCATCTAAGGTTGGTTTGTCAGTAAATGGGTACCTGAAATCACCCCATTTCTACCTCACCTTCTAGCATTCTTCCTCCCTAAGACCCTGATATAAAACATATACTTGTAGAATCTAGAAAGACAAACCCTTAAAGCACCAGGAGACCACTCCTAACAGTTCCCATGTGTGCAAGTGACACAAACACCACAAACTTGCTATACAAAGTGAGATCAAAAGGTACAGACTGTCTCAATCTTCCACATCTGTACATTTTGTTTTATGGATTTAGAAATGTGATATTCTGATATATACAGTAGAATGATATAATAGACGACACAACCCATCACCAAATAATATGAGCATTTAGAAATCTAGTCCCAGCAGTTTAAGTGCACAATTGTTACTAATTGCAGCGACCATGCTGTACAATTATCCAGAACCTTTTCCATGCTCATGCGTGTCTACACAAAATTTTACATCCTTTCAAACAGTATCTCCCATTTTGCTGACATGCCCTTCTTACAAGACCCTGGTAATCAATTCTGCTTTTTTTTTTTTTTTTTTTTTTTTGAGAGAAGGTATAACAAGTAGCCCTGGCTGTCCTGAAACCTACTATGTAGACCAGGCTGGCCTCAAACTCAGCTATCTACCTGCCTCTGCCTCCCAAGCACTGGCATATTAAAGGTGTGTACCACCACACTCAGCTCTCCTTTTAATAACAACAACAACAACAACAACAATAATAAGGTTATGGGTGTTTTATTTAATTATGTTTGTATACCCCATGCATGACTGTACCCTTGGAGGCTAGAAATGGGTGTCAGATCCCCTTGAACTGGAGTTATAGACAGTTGTTAGCCAACAAAGTGGGTGGTAAGAATCTGAACCCAGGTGTCCTCTGGTAGAGCAGCCATGAGTGTTCTTAACCCTGGGGCAACCTCTCTGGCTCTCTGTTATTTTTAAGACAAGGTGTCTGGGCTGGACAAACGGTTCAGTGTTAGAAGTACTTGTTGCTTTTCCCAGCCCTGGGTTTGTTTCCCATGGTAAACCTACATCTGGCAGCTCACCACAGCCTGTAACGCAGACACACCGCCCTGCATGGCTAACGGCACACGTGTGGCATATACTCACACACACACATAGATAAAACAAACCTTAAAACACAAGTTTCTCATATCTTTATGACAGAAGTAATAAAAAGAAAAGGGAGGAAAGGAGGAGACACAGTCCCAAGTGTCTCAGAATGGCCTCTTGATTCTCCTGCCTCTGTCTAACTTGTTTCTTTAAACTCAGTGTTTTTAGATTCTACATAGAAAAAATATATCATGTAGCATATTTCCTTTTTGTGCTTGCTCTCTTAATGGCTGAACCTTATCCTTTCTAAAGGCTGAAGAGACCAGGTATGATGGGATACACCTGAACTCTCAGGACTTACAGGTTGAGGCAGGAGGACCATGAGTTAAAGGCCAGTCAGGGTTACACAGTAAATCTGTTTCAAAAAAAAATCTGATTCTTCCCCCAACCTAAAGCTCGCCATTAAGCAGTATCCGACTGACATACAATTACATCATCTGTTTGGATGGTACTCATGCTGACTCTGCACCTGGATACTGTGCACACCCTGAATGACCACATGCATGTGCATTCCCCACACAGCCATCACGCCCTCGTAATTTTAGGGCCATAATACCTAAAAGTGGGGCTGCAGGGTCATAAGGGAGCTCCATTCTTAATTTTCTGAGAAACTGCTGCATTAGTTTCCTAAAACAGTGGAAATAATTTATAGGAGCACCCACAGCTGTCACCCTTTTGTTTGTTCATTTTGGGACAGGGTCTTACCATGTTCTCAGACTTTAAACTAAACTATAGACTTTCTCAACCTCCTGGGATGACAGGCGTCCAACACCATGCCTGCTCGACAGCTGACGTGACTGTGATTGTGGTTTGAATTTATGCCCTCCTGTTGATTGGTGGTGGCATTTTACATTTTTTACATGCCATTTGAAATGTCTTCCTTTGACAAATGTTTACTAACAGCTTTTTGCTCATTTAAAAATTTCTAATCTAAAAATAAATGTTTTTAAAAATAAGATCCTATCTCAGAGGAGGAGGAGAGGAAGAACCAACCTGCCTTCTACTTTATCGTCAACCCATCTCACACTGACAGAGTCCACTGACGTTCTTGGCAGCACACCGAAGAACAGATGCGATATAACTCTTGGCCGGTATCGCAGTGCATTTCAGCAAGAATGCAGGTTACTAACGGTCTCTCAGTTAAATGATGTGACACTGCCTTCTTGGAAACACTCTTGACCAATCTGAGGGCAGAGAACACCTCGCAGGGTTCTCAAACAAAAACGCAGACTTAAAACTTGGCACAAGCACTCAGTATGGAACTTGGACGCAACCATCCAACTTATCCTTTCACATCTGTGAAGTGACAAACTTTATCCCCACAAGAGGCGATCCTATTGAAGTTATCAGGCCTTGGCTTTCCAGCTTAATTTACAAATGGCTACTAATATCTGCAAGTCGAGGAATACCAAAGCACGTTCAGAATCCAACGCTTGCTCTCTGTAACGCAAATCTAGTTTGCTGATAGTTTTCCTGTGTTCTTATTCCACACACAGGAGTAATTCTTACAGATTGTATGCTTATGTGCCGTCAAATTTCAACAGCCAGTATTATATTTTTCATTTATTTTTGAGCTTTTCAAATTAAAGAACCATTGATAGATTCTCAGTCACAAAGCCTTTTTGATAAGCACCGAATTTCATTTACAGGAAAAGTGAATTTAATGGATGGATAGAAAACATAATCTGGGCCGGAAAGCTGGCTCAGGGGTTACAAGCACTGGCTGTTTTTGTAGAGGACCTGGGTTCAGTTCCAAGCATCCACATAGCAACTCTCAGTCTCAGAGGGCCCAACTCCCCTTTTTTGGCCTCCTCAGGACTGTGGTACATACACAAACATACACACAGGCAAAATACTCATTTAAAAATATCTTAAAAAGGAAATGTAAACTCTCTTAGCAAAAATAAAGTTTTGCAAGTGCCTTGAAACAAAGTTTTTAAAAGATTTACTGTGTGTATCCTGTACACACACACACAAGTCAGACAGCATCTTGTGGGAACTGGTTTGTCCTTTACCATAAGCACAAACTCAGGTTGTCAGGCTTGGTGGTAAGCTACTTTACCTACTAAGGCTTCTTGAGAGCTTAATACAGGAATTGTATAAACGCTTTTCCGTCAACTCTTTACCTTAAGCAAGTGCTGAGACTTGTCTAAAGTGAATTCGCCCTTCCATTATAAATCACAGCTGGAATTTCACTGTCTGGTGGTCACTGCCACCACACATCTGCTCCCGAACCGGAATGAGGTCATTATGGCAAGAAGAGAGCAGCGGTCACTGGCTGCTCAATTCAGGCTGACAGTCACTTCCTCCATTTAAACAGCCTGCATGTGTAGGACACAGGCTTTAGGACTCGTATAGGAAATCCTAAAACAGTGCATGCCTAGCAACATACCAAGTTGCTAGGCATCACTAGATGAGGCTTTTGGGTAAAGGAAAGATGGGGTAAAGAATAGCTGCGTTTTTGACACTCGAAAACCACACTCTACAAGTGTCTTCTAAAGGCTAACACAGCCTGAAATTGGAAAGCTGGGGAAAGACTGAAAGATGGCTCAGTGGTTAAGAAACTGGGTAATTCAATGTCTTCAGGCTGTTAGTCTGGGGTCAAAGAGAAGGATTTGTGAACATTAAAGATTAGCAAAACTTTGGGCAAATTAAATTTTTGTTTTTAATTAGTAACTAATTACACAACTATGAAGCCTTTCAGCAAAGAACCCCAACAGTATAAAAGAGCCCTACTCAACATTCTCATGTCATGTGTATGCCATAATTGCCCATGTGTTTATTATTAACACATGCAAAGGCATAGGCATAACAGTTTCAAACCCCAAACAGGCACTAACGGATCAACCATGCTGACACATCCTGCACCCCGCTCCTCTGTGACTGCTTTCAGGACGCAGGTGCACCACCCTCACGGCGTGTCACAACACTGCCTGTACACCCAATGACCCACTCTTTTCCATCATCCATGAAAGCCAGTCTTCAACAGACCATGTAGGAAGTCTGGGGCCACAGCCCTATTCTAAAAACAAAGTTAGTTCTTTTCAAGAATTCTACAGCACGTGACTATTCAACCGGTCGCTTCTTTCTATTCAAGGGATAGTCACGTGGCCCCAACCTTTCTGTCTTCTGAATGCTGCTTAGACCCTGCAATAGGAGACTACTCACTGCTCTTCTCCACAGGGTGGGAGCTGTTTCACCTGTCTCCGTTTATGTGCATTTTTGCACATAACCAGGCAAAAATCCCAATGTTTCAAGAATCTGTTAACACTAACCCCATATTCAGACTCTTTTCCCAAAACAGCTCTGTTCTCACAGAAGATGAGGCTTCTCAGAACCCTTCACTAATACAGCCAGGAGCAATGTTTACAGTACAGTTACTACATAGGGGGCTGAGGATTTAGTGTTTGGTAAGAACGCTGTTAAACAACGTGAAATTTCACAGCTGCTAATGATAGGGCGATAGACATATTAGAAGACTGACAATAATTATCCTGCTGTCTAATCAGATGACAACAAACACTTGAGCTTGAACAAGTAAGAGCTCGTTATGTTTGCAATTACAATAATCATCCTGTCATTCAATGCCCAGACCAGAGCGTCTCAATCTTGGCTGCATAACAAATTTACCTAGACCTTTATGAAAATACAAGCAGCTGACCTCCATGCAAGGCTTACAAAATCCACAAGTAGCAAAGTCTAAAGTTTCCAAAAGCTCTACAGGTAGTTCTGGTGCCTAGCCGAGACTGAGAACCTCTGGAATCAACAATGCTGTGAGATCTCCAAAGTCAAAGAACAGCAGAGCAGGTGCTGGCTAGAAAAAGTAGGTCAAAGGGAAGAAGGCTATGCCTTGCAGTTAGTGTTAAGAAAGCTTAGAGAGTCTACTTGAACCCAGGGCAGAAATAAATAAAACTGGAAAAGCAGACGAACACAATTCTCAAAAATTGGCAGTGTGGTCAGTAGCTCTGGAACATGGCTTTACAGGTCAAACAGCAAGCACATCACCCAGGTCAGGCTGCTCCTTTGCAGTGCCATTTGGAGTGATGTCAGCATCACCTAAGGATGGAATGATCACCCCACTCCAAGGCTGGTCTCACTGGAGCTTCATTTGCTGTGTTGGTGCGAAAAAAGATGTCACTGCACATTATCTCCCCATCGCTCTACGACTGGCCTGAAAGCCCTTGAGCACTGGCTCTAAACTTTACACTAGGAACCTCCATCAACTCTCATTTGAAAAAAAGAATAAAATAGCAAATCCCACCCCATTTAACACTGTTTTCTCCGGAATTGTGCTCCTTTCCTTCACAATAAAACCCTTCACAAAGTGGTAGCAACCAATGTTTCATGTTCCCCCACTGTTGTGATGGACCAGCTAGGCCATCATCACTCCACTGTCGTTGTTCATAAGCTACAAACTGCCAGTCAAAGGCCTCCTGTGTACAGTGGGACCATCTGGTCAAACTCTGGCCTACCATTTCCTTTGTTCACCCTGCTGGGGCTCCTGGACCTGGCCAGACAGCGCCCTGCAGTAGCCTGTGGTGCTATGCTTCTCTAGAAACACTGGCGTTCAGAAGCTCAGGCACGTGCTCTATTTGCTCGTCTATCTACAGCTCTTTTCACCTACCTCATAATTAACCCCAAATTTACGACCCCTATTCTAAGTTGCAGACTCAAATACCTAACTGCTTCCTTGACACCTCCCTTTGGATGTAAGATAATGTCACACCACACCAAAATCAAACTCTAGCTCCCTCCCCAAATCTACAGGGATTCCTATTTCAGTTAAGGCAACCATATCCTATAGCACCCAGTAAAAAACCTGAAATCGATCCTTAAAATCTCCCTTAGACCCTACCTGTGATCCTTTCGTATACTCTGTGGGCTTTCTTGTAAATATACACAGAATTAGAGTTTAAAATTTGTTAAATTGATTCTTTTTTATTTTGCTTTTTGTTTTTTTGAGACAAGGTTAAGCTGGCATCAAACTCCCCCTCTTCCTGATTGTTGAGATACAAGTATATGGCACCCACAGGCCTTGATGACTTCGGTCATTCTCCATTGCCACCTTCCAGCTGTTTCTCAACAGCGGCAGTGCTAGAGGCTCCTGCACATTAGCCTTCTGGAGGCAGAGAGAACATGCCAGGTACTCTCCCTGCCGCAGTGCCTCATCTTCGCCATGCTATCTGCCTGGAGTAGTCTTCTAAACACTCACACAGCTCACCAATGTCTTCACTTACCTAGGTCAATGAGGCCTCTCTATCACGAAACATTTGACAGCAGTTTCCATTCTTCTCTTCCACTACGCTAAGCACCTCCTGTTACTTACTGCCACTTACAAGATCTGTTTATATCTGAGATTTGAGTCTTAGTTTTGTTCATTGGTAAACAAAACTAAGAGTAACACAGCACATGACAGTCCATAAATATTTACTGACAGAATCCATTATTGTGCCTTTCAGAGATGACAAACAGAGTTGTGATCAGACAATTTCTCTTTGAGAAATGCCAAGATGGTGCCTTTCTTTAAAAATATTACAAACAAGAGCAAATCGAGCCTCCCATAGAACACAGCAGGACTCAACTAATGAAACAACAAAAACCTTGGGAAATGCATACTGTCCTTACCTGGGCCAGCCTTTGCCTCTTTGTTCCTCTGCGAGGTCCAGCCCACTATGGAGTGTTTGTCAACCCCTGGTCTGTCCTCCAGGCCTCTATTCAAGCGCCAGATTCTCAGTGTGTTGTCATCAGAGCAGGTAGCAATCTAGGAACCAGATGAGAATGATGAAAACAAAACAAGAGGTGGATGAGCCCTAAGGGCTCATGAACAGCGGCTTGTTATTTGTTTATTTTTTTTTTGCTAAAACACACAACACTGATGATATTTTAAAAAGCACCTACTTTCATACCTTCTTTTAGATAATTTTTCTACATTTCTGATAGAAACTTTAGTTTCTTTTTTAAAACGTATTTTCTGAGAAACTTATTAACAGTGATTCATTTTTTAAAGGTGTTTTGCCTGCATGCACATGTGTGCCGCAGAGAGCAGAAAGGAGCGACAGAGCCTATGGAATGCAGTTAGAGATGGTTGTGAGCTGTCTGTGTGTGCTGGGAAGCAAATCTGAGTCCTCTGCGAGAAAAGCAAAGGGCTGTCTTCCGTCACACTATTCTCACCTAACTTACAGCTCTAAAATTACAGGCTCATCTCCTTTTGGTTTCTAAAGGAGACGGACAACTCACATATTTGACACTTTTTACATAACTATTAATTATGGAATTAAAATTCCCCTTTATTCTCCTTCTGCGAAATGATGGAGCAATACCTATCACTATTCTATTTCTACAAGTTTCTTCTAAATTCTACATGCTTTATCTTACTACTAAAATGAGAACATTTCCCAGATCAGACTTAGCCTGTGACTCCAGGAGGCCATGACAATCACAAAGCCATTCCTTAGAGATGCTTTTTCAGATAGGTAAAGGAGCATTCTGGAAAAACAAAAAAGCTCACTAGGCTGAAAGAAGTTAAAAATAACCTTTGCCCCTTTAAAAATATCTGACCATTCCCGATCTTGGTCCCCAGCCTTTTATGGCAGAGAAAGGCAGCTTGAAGAGCTGGAGGCCAATGGCCACTGATGCCAGATCTGTTCCCTAGCACTTGTTTATACAATTTCTCTATTTCAGTCACTAAACAGAAAGAAAAAAGAACACACGTTAAGTCGTGGCCCCCAAGAGACTGGCAACTTTTTCCTTCCCTTACTGGGAGGCCAAAAGAAGACACAAATTTTACTCAACGAAAAATGTTTGGAACTCCACAACTGCTCTGTAGTGACAATAATTATATTTATAGGCACCTATTATACATATGCTCCATCACATTCTCGATCTTATTAAAAACGCTTGAAAGCCAGGCACGGTGCTGCACACCAGTAAGACTAGCACTAGGAAGCTAGGGCAGGAAGACTGAGTTCAAAGCTCCGAGCTATACAACAGCAAAATAATCTTACAGAAGCAGCCCCCCTCCACCCGAACAAAGAAAATACGAAATCCTATTATCTTGGGACTTTTTTTTTGTCCAAAATATCATGAAATGAGAAAAAGCAGAATTTAAACCAAGCCTCCCCCTATTCTACAATTTAGAGCTTAAAAAGAAAAACTCAACCTCATTAATTCTAAGCCTCTGACAAAATTGTTTTGAAGAAGTTTAAAAGGAAGTGATCAGTAATGAGTGCAGTGAATCTTTTCTCATAGGAAATGATAGCTGGAAAAAGTAGGCACAATCAACTGACTAGTAAAAGTGGCTCATTTTAGTTAAGTTCATGATAGCCCATACACAAAGCAGACACTTCATGAGAAATTACATGGAATCTTGGAGAAAATGTCACCAGGATGACAATCGTAGCAATGAGTTTAAGAAAGATCTGTATGGGCAAGGAATAACGCCTTAAAGTGCATGCAAGTGTCATAGTGAAGCCTGTTCCTGTGTATGATTGTAAAAAAGATCTCTCATGAAGCTAAGAAATGTAATACGGACACATACAAACCAACACTAGGAAAAATCCACAGCAGTTCTGAAATGCTAACAGGATGCCAACACCACGAGTAGACTAGAGTTAAGTTTCTGGAAGACTAGAAAGTTCCAGTGAGGAACAAGAGAAGCAAAGCAGCAAAGATTCCTATATATAAACAGCTTCTGTTTCTGGTCTTCTTACATTTTAAGCGGTGTGGCTATAGTACTCTGACCCAATTCTTGTAGTTTAGCCACAGGTAACTTGCCCTGTTAAAACTTGACAGTAACCACTGTCAGTTATATGTGAACATTGCGGCGAACAGCCAGACGCCACTGTTAATCTCCATTTTGTTGGGTTGTTGTGACTCTCACATCTTCATGTAGTGCTCTGAACTTTGGAGGATTTTGTCATGTGTGAGTAGGGCATATATGGGCACACTGAAGCCACAGGAAAAAGATGGGGTATGCTTTTCTACAGCTCCCCTCCTAATCTCCTGAGGCGGGCCTCCCCTAAGCCAGAAGGTCACAATCACTCCTGGGGGGCAGGCCAGCGGGTTGTCGGGTTTCTGGCATGCCAATAGGGCTACAGGAAAGCACAGTACCCGAGCTTCCCAGTTGCTGCTGGAGAAATCTCATGATTGCATAGCAAGCACTCTTATGCACTGAGCCTTGGCATTACGCACTGGCTTTAAAAATTTTTTACCTATTTATTTTTAATTGTGTGTTTGTCTCTGAGCTTGTGAGAGCAGGTACACATGAGGCCAGATGCACTGGATGACCCTGAAGCTGGAGTTACAGGTGCCTACGAGCCACCTGAAGTTAGGGTGGATTCTGAGAACCAAACTTAGGCCCTCTTTAAGAACAGTATTTGCTCTTAACCACTGAGCCACCTCTCTAGACCTTCACTTCAGATTTTAAGATGACAAAAAAGAACCCAACTTTACTCCTTTAGTATATAATGATTTCTCATATTGGTGAGAAAAGCAGGGGAAAAGTGTGTGTGTATGAAAGATGTGCAATACACATTGTGGATTGTTTTAAATGTCTAAACATAAAAAGACTGTCATTTTCAATCAAACCTTAGGAAAATGTATAAACCTAGAATCCACTTTTTAAAATCGGTTATGGAGATTCAGCCACAAACCTTGGTAAAGTCCGATGGACACCAGCACACAGATGTGACCTCTTGAGAATGACCCAGGAGCACAGTAGGAGGATGCCAGGGCATGGAAACCTGTCCAAACCAAAGAACAAGTCGGCAGATCAGTGTTAGGTCCCCCATTGAGGCCGGAACCTCCTTACCTACGCTACAGGGCTTCAGGGTGGTTAACAAAGACAGAGCTATCTAAGTTCAATAGTCAAAGTCAAGACTAAGTTCAAGCTGCAGGAGAGCTCTTATTTCAGTTAAAATGCAGTGCTAATTCTAATTCATTCTACTAAAGCCATTGAGCTTTCTGGGTAGAAGTTCAGTTCCAGACACAGCTCTTCAATCCAGTCCTGCCTTCCACAGCATGGACACGCTCAGATCGTCTACGGTCAGCCACTTCCAGGAACGCAGGTACCTGAAAAGGGCAACCAGCTCTTTTACGACAAGGGGAAAGGTTTTAAAAAGATATGTTGACTGTGACCAAAATCCAAAGTATTGTCCTTTCATTTTGAATTGGATAACCTCCAATTTGAAGGGAGACACATATGCTATAATTTACACTTTTTCATTCAAGCTTTTCAGTTAATCTGTTTGAAAAAAAAATACAATTTCCAGTGATCCCAGCACATTTTAACAAATCTGTAATGAATTAAGAGAGTTCGGACTGTGAAGTGCTGTGCATATCACTAAGATTTTAATTTTCCCATCACTGGATGCTTCCAGTGGCAGGCACTTGAGAGCACTGCACACACAATTCTTTCTAGAGCTATCAATATCCTTTACAGCTCACAGGAACCCAGCACAATAAACAGTACAAGCTCACACTGCTATTATTAGTCCATCTATTTGAAAATATGCAGCTTGGTGAACCCATTCTCTATTTTCCTGAGGCTCTGAATCATGGATCATTTGCATGAAGTGCAGGCAACTTTAGAAAGACTATCTGTGATAATGACTAAGTCTGCTTAAGAGAGTCTTTAAATTACAGCTAAGAGACTGGTTCATGAGGTTATCTAAGTCAATCATTACCACTCTTATCTCTGCCACAAGGCAAATGCACAATGATTAAAATGGCAAAAACAAAGAACAATGCCTAATTTGCCTTGTTAAAGTTTACTGTATTAACAGCTAAGGTGGCTTTCCCCAATCTACATAGGCTGTATTGCCTATTCCTATGAGCCACAGACTATGCCATTCTTTCACAGGAAAACACACTTCAGAAAGAACTTTAAAATTAGATGGTTTCTTACTGTCCCAGCTGTCAGGAACTTTCCTTCCTTTCTGTTTGTGATCAACCTAGTACACTAAGTTTCTGTTTCCCCAGCACTCAGATGAAAGGAAGAGGAAATCCTCACATCCTTGTGAGCATTTCTGGTAAAGTATTTCTTCCTGTCAGTCTATCACCGCCCATTTCTTAGTTCTTTTAACACAGTAACTAGGAGCACCTAACCTTATACATAAAATATTAAAGTTTTAAGATAAACCAAGTGCTTGCCAACAGAATGTACCCATTCTGTTGTAGCTCTCAGAGAAAAACAACCTTCATAAAAACTCGGACAGTGGCGATATTGAAATAGAGGCTATGGCTAATAGCCAAACTTTGGGCAGAGTACAGGAAATCTTAGGAAAAAAGGGGGAGATAGAAAGACCTCGAAGGGACAGGAGCTCCAAAAGGAGAGCAACAGAATCATAAAAGTTGAGCCGTGGGGCCCCTGAAGAGAATGATACCCCAACCAAGGACAATGCATGGAGAGTACCTAAAACCCTGTCTCAGATGTAGCCCATAGACTCAGTCTCCAAGTGGGGTCCCTAGTAAGGGGAGCAGGGACTTTCTCTGGTATTGGCTCCGTGACTGGCTCTTTGATCACCTCCCCCTGGGAGCCTCCACAGTCCACAGAAGAAGACAATGCAGCCAGTCCTGACGAGACTGATAGGCTAGGATCAGAGGGAAGGGGAGGAGGATCTCCCCTATCAGTGGACTAGGGGAGGGGCATAGGGGAAGAAGAGGGAGGGAGGGTGGGTGGGTTTGGGAGGAGCAAGGGAGGGGGCCACAGCTAGGAATCATATTGAAAAAAAAAAAAAAAAAAAAAAAACCAAAACTAATAAATGGTGATAATAAACAACAACAAAAATACCTTAGACAGTACAGACTCAGTAGCAACAATAATAGAGTCCACATTTATTCACTGAATTCATAAATCAGGTACTTCATATAGCAGCAAAATATAGGTGGAAGGTACCTCAAAAAATTCACATGCGTAATATCATGATCTAATAACTCTATTCTTTGGTATATACTGGGAAACTTAAAGTATAAAAATAGTGATATCACCGTTTTAACAGAGTAAAAAAAATTCAGATCATTTCAAATGGCCATCAATTGGCAAGCAGATAAAATATATGGTTTGCCTATTAAATGAAAGTCTTCAGCCTTAGGAAGGACTGAGGTAATATGCAACATGCCTAAACCTGGAAAATATACTAAATGAAAGCCATGTACAAAACGCCACCTATTATGTTATACTATTTATATGGAATGTCTCAATTAGGCAAAAATCCATGGAGAAAATATCGAGTCTAAGAAGAGAGATGTCCTAGTGTGACATCGAGAATGTCGACGGTGGACAAGGCCACATAACCCTGATCACATTGAACTGTAGACTTTATTCTTCAGTGAAGCTGGGGAACCAAACACAGGGCCCCCACAGGCTCGGCAAGTACAGGGACACCGCGCTACACTCTCGACTTCTAAGTACATCGCTTTACTTTCTCGTAAATACCGAGTCTTGTTCGGCCCAGGCTCACCTTAAACTTGAGACCCTCTTGTGTCTAATTCCTAGGTGCTGTAATTTCAGGTGTGCACAATTATACCCCTGACTCCTAAATTCTGTTTTAATAAGGAGAGGAAGAGACAGAAGACAACCATTTCTAAGTTTTTTTTCCTTAAGATTTATTTATTATATATGCAATGTTCTGTCTGCATGTTCACCTACACGCCAGAAGAAGGCACTAGATCTCACAATAGACGGTTGTGAGCCACCGTGTGGTTGCTGGAAATTGAACTCAGGACCTCTGGAAGAACAGCCAGTGCTCTTTTTTTTTTAAATGAATTCTGAGCAGTTTATTCTCAAGTCATTACAGTGCTCAAACAATTGGACATATAGAGACGACAGGTGTAATAGTAGACGCGAGGAGGCACATTCCCGTTCTGAAAGGAGCAGTTGCCCAGCACAGGAACACGCCATTCGCCTTTTGTATCCACAAGCTAATGTTAGAGCTCTGTGAGGTTCTCTTTCTGCACCTGCATTAGAGAACCACAGGACAGCCATGTCTCCAGCCCTGTTGATAAGGGTTGTTTTTTTGTTTTTGTTTTTGGAGGGGGGGGGTGAAGACTTTGATAAAAAGGGCTTTTGACAGTTCAGGACTATCTTAAGGTACAAGTTGTACTCTTTGACTATTTTGAATAGGATTATTTTTTTCTCATGAAACTCAGATGGCTTTGAATTTACTTTCATTCCAGTAACTTTTAACATCAATTTATTATAAAAAACCACTGCCATAATTATTTGATTTCATTTTTTAAAAGCTTCCCTTGAGTATGACAGAAACTATTAAAAAAAAAAAAACAAAAAAGAACCTAAACACTTTGGGGCGGTCAAGACAGAAAACTGTCCTCTTTTACTATATCTTTTATAGAATGTTTAAGACTACAGCAATCTCAAAGTTGAATTTATGAGGCAGCTCTTAAAGCAAATTGCTCTACCCTCATTAAAGCACTTTGAGCACTTAAGCATACAAAAAAAGCCATCAGCACTTTTCCTCAAAAAAAAAAAAAAAAAAATCTCCTTACTCTGCCCAATTGGAAACCAAATCTAATCTTTATTTTTGCCATGAGATCATTTACACTTCCTAAAGTGTCAGGCTCAGTGTTCCGCCAGTCAGCGGTAGAATGGCCATGCCAAATCAGTTTATTTATAACCACTTCAATACTATTCAGTGGCTGTATCTGAAGCAGACGGAGGAAGAGGGGGTGGAATGAAGGGTAGGAAATTAAAAAGCAGAATGTTCAATGTTTGTATTTTTAGAATGTTTGGCCTTAGTATCAGATACTACATTTCCCTTTTAATGAGGAATAAGGATTCTACAAAAGGCCATTCTCTTGTGCCCGAAGATATAAAACTCCTTTCTTCTGTTCTTTCCTCATGCAAGGGCTTTAGCACAGAACAGATTCACTGTGAACGCAAAAGCTAACCCTGGAGAAGCAGCAGAGTTAAAACCACTGCAGTGACCAAGGCTCTCAGCTTACATGGACTCCTGTCTAAACTCCTCCTCCCTGTAATAATGGAAAAGAGAAACTGAGCCATCTCACTGGACAAATTCAATTTTAGGAGCAGCAAGCCTGCCAAGATCTCAAATATCAGGGCCTGTACACTGAGCTATGTGCAGACAGGCAGGAGAACATCCTGTCTGAACCATGTCATTCAGTGGTGACGCGGAACCAAGCCTGGCAATCCGTGTATGTGGTGGTCACAGATGAGATTTCTAAGAATGGGCCAGAACCCCACCAAGTCCACAGTGTGCAGCCCCTCGAGTCTCATTTACCAAAGACAACATTTTAAAAGGATCCTGCACCAGACAAATTTTAAGAATGGGCAAGAAAATGTATTATATATATTTAGTTACATATACAATTATATATATTTATCATTAAATAACTCATTTAAATGGCTTAAGAATGGTTGGTAGATATGTATTTTTACATCAACATTGCAATATTTGTCATGGCCTTGGCCATTCTGTTACTTGATATGTCTAATTTCAGTTGGTGTTTTTCTTTCAAGAAAGAAACATCAAATGGCACAGACTTGTGGAATTAATAAAATTCTGTAAGTTGGGAGTTAGAAGTAGAGAAATAAATGTAGTGAGATAGTGAGGGAAGGAGAAACAGAAAACACAAAGAGCAAAACTTTGAAACTCAAATATTTAAAGGTAAGAGGGAAGCACCTCTCTCAACAATAAACAGAGACACTTGTGCAGAAAGCAGGGGAGGCCGCTGTTTGAGATGGGAGCCTCTGGCTGGAGAGGTAGCTCAGGTTAAGAGCACTGGCTGTTTTTCCAGAGGTACTGAGTTCAAGTCCCAGCAACAACATGCTGGCTCACAACCAACTTTGACGAGATCTGGTGTCCTCTGGTGTGTAAGTACACATGCAGGCAAAACATTGCATACATAATAAAAAAATAAAAAAGGCGAGACTCTCAAGTGTACATTCATAAGGAAACTTTCATTAAACCTCCAATGAGCAAAGAAACACCCACATTAGACAGGTCTAACATAAGCGCCTCGGCTAGAACGGCAGCCCCACCTGTGACCACTGAGGAGACTGACAAAAAGCTGTCTGTGGGAAACATGTCATTTTTGCAATTCCAGGTACGAGAATCATTCTTTTGCCCTTCCTCTAGGACATCCTTCCATTAACGTCATTTACGTTTCTTGGCTTACGGCAGTTGTTTTAGAGTATGGATATATAAATGTGGTTTTTAAGAAGCATACATTTCCTTAATAAGCAGTAATGGACATCTATAAAATGACAGTGTGGGATCAGAAGGGCTGACACCCATGGAAGGGGCTGACAATATGGAGCAGAATGGGCAGTGTGCATAATTTTCAAGAAGCAAGACTGTTGAAGGCTCTGACTTTTCAGAATTCTTCACCTCCATGTCCTGAAGGAGGACACAGAATGCCCCACCCCCAACTTTTTGGTGCATGATATTCATAAAATGAAATGGCTAGCAAGCAGCGACCTTTCAAATATTCAATGCAAGAAGTCATCCGTGTGTTTGCACTAAACAGACCTCCGACTGGGCCATAGCCTTCTGTCTGCACGGGGATTTGACAACTCACCTTCCAAATGTAGGCAGCCTCATCACTTGAGCCACTCATTAGAAACTGGTCATCTGGACTAAGACTTGACTTTACGTAAAAGGTAGAGTTCTGGTGTCCATTGAAGATAGCCACTGCCAGAGGAGAAAACCAAATTACTTGGCTCCTATCACTTCCATTATTTCAATGGATGCAAATGACACAAAACACACAAGTGTTACTACAGGGAGCTAAACACTAAAAACAGAACAAAACACAACCTAAAATTAAGTCATGCATTAGACTCAATCTACTGAAATCAACATAAATTATTTAGTATGGAATTAAACGTCACATGACGATGTCATGAAGAAAAAAATGCAAGAGGCCTAGTTCTATAGTACATACAGACCATGCCTAAATACTTATCTATCCTAGAGGAGGATTTTCTCCATTGGTAACAGTCTTACACTTTTTTATAGACCTTAGCACTTTATGTATATAGCATTCTGCCTGTGTGTGCCTGCACGCCAAAACAGAGCACCAGATCTCACTATAGACGGCTGTGAGAAAACCATGTGGTTCCTGGGAACTGAACTCAGGACCTCTGAAGAGCAAATAGTGTTCTTAACCTCTGAGCCGTCTCTCCAGTGCCCCACTCCCACCTTTTTTTTTTTTTTAAATTCAACTGTTTTAACAGGCAGAATGATAGATGGACCCAGAGGGATATAATGTATGTTCATCTAGTTAGTATTAGGTTTCTCACCATCCACGGTCAAAGACACTACTAGAATATTTAAAGGAGAAAGTTTAATTACCAGAGAATTTAAAGATAAAGCAGGAAATAAAGCTAAAACAAAACATTTGAATGCTTAACAGACGAAGAGGCAGGAGCAAGAATTTTAATGGCTTTTGGTAAGGAAGTGCTCGCAGAAATTCCTTCCATTTTTAGAACAGAAAAAACTGTATTTATACATTAAAAAAAAAAAAAAAAAAACCAAAACATGGTTCTGAAGAGATAGCTCAGAGTTAAGAGCACTGACTGCTCTTCCAGAAGACCCTATTCAATTCCCAGTGCCCACATGATGCTCATAACTGTCCACAGCTGGGATGTACTTGCGGACACAATACCCACACCCATTAAAAAGAACAAACACCTACATCAAGTGTTCTCCGTGTCTGTCAGAGATTCTGAATAGAAAAGTGAAGCTCAGCACAAGTCAACGTAGATGTGTCAGAAACTCACTGTGATAGTCTGGAGGTGGCAGCACACGACCCCAGCACTCGAGGCAGGGGCAGGTAATCTGAGTTTTAGGCCAGCAGGGTACAGAGAAACCCTGTCATCTTGAAAAACCAAAACCAAGAAAATCAACAACAAAAACCCCTTACTGTGATAAAAACCGATGTAATAGTCTCCTTCATTTTGAGCACTGCTCCAAACTGAATTACTCGTCTTCTGCATGAACTATGGATGTAAAGTTATAAACTCACCTTCCCACTAACCCCGTTTTATTGCCCTCTGCTGGTCTAGGAAAAGCTAGTATAAAATATTGCAAATGATTCAAATATGGCAAAAACTCTAATACCCAATAGCAGCTTTCATTATAATGAACTCTCATTTGTCATTGTTCTGAGATGAAGAGTCTCACTATGTAGCCTAAAGCAACCTTGAACTTCTGATCTTCCTGCCTCAGTGTCTGAAACACTGGGATTGTAAGCGTGTGCTACTATGCCTGGCTTCAGCTTAGCTTTTCTATGCCCCCGAAATGGGGGCACGGGATATAACTATCACTTACTACATTATAATACCGTGAATTTAAAAAGAAACAAAACCAACCAAACAACAACAACAACAAAACACCAAAAGTCTTGTCCTTTCCAAAGTCTTGAAAAGGCAAGGAATTACCAGGCACAGACACACACACTCTCTCACACTCTTCCTCTCTTTTATTTTTTGAGACAAGATCTCTTTATTATGTAGCCCTGGCCATCCTCAAACTCAGAGATCCACCTACCTCTGCCACCCGAGTGCTGGGACTAAACCCATGCGCCACCACACCAGGCTAGTATTCTAAAAACAAATCTATCCACGAGAACAATTTTAAAAGGGCAGGAAAAGGGTATTAAATTATTAGTAAGCGCTTAATGGCAGACTGGCAAACGAAACTCAAGACCCTTTGGTGCTACATTATAGGAAAATATACATAGAATAGAATAGGCCTGATAATGAACCAGGATTAGATTTTTGTCTGTGTGCGTGCACTGTGTAACATTATGTGTGCGCCTTGTGCACCGTATAACATTACGTGGAGGCCGCAAGGCGAAGACATCAGGTGTCTTCTTCATTATCCTACCTCCAATTCTATAGACAAGTTTCTCCCTGAGCCCGAGGTTCAGCAAATCCACAAGACTAGCCGGCCAACAAGCCCCAGGACTCTCCCATCTACAGGGGAATCTACAGGTGTGTGCTGCACAAGCACACACTCAGGCCCTCATGTCTGCATGGTGAGCACTTTACCAGCTGAGCCATCTTTCTAGGCCCTACAGTGGTCCCTCCACCACCCCCTTTCGGTGGTACTGAGGATTCAACCTAGGACTTGGTGCACACCAGGCAAGCCCTCTACCACAAAGCTAGATCCCTACTTGATTCTGTCTTTTGAAGAAAGATTTGAAAGGTCATACCAATTATGGTGCTGCCACAGACCACATAATCCACAAGATGGCTGGGGAAAAATATTTGGAAATTTTTCTAAGTGCACACTCAAAATGACCCAAGTCCACAGTGTTTCAAAATTTCTTGTTTATCAGCACATTTGGGAACCAAGTAGCTCTGGAATTGGGATGTAGAATTTCTCTGGTTGTCCTGGACTTACTTTGTAGAGCAGGCTGGCCTTGAGCTCACAAAGATCCACCCACCTCTGCCTCCCAGAGTGCTGGGATTACAGGTATGTGCCACCACATCCAGCTTTTTTCTTTTTGGTTTTTTGAGAAAGGGTTTCTCTGTGTACCAGAGCCCTGGCTGTCCTGGACTCATTTTGTAGAGTGGGCTGGCCTCAAACCTAAGAGATCTGCCTGCCTCTGCCTCTGGAGTTCTGGGATTAAAGATGTGCACCACCAGGCCCAGCTGAATTCAAAGACCTTTAATCAAACTAAATTTGAGGAAGAAACTATGGTACTAGTACATATATAGACTGCTTAAATACAGATTACCTTAAAATAATGCAATCCCCAATTCCCTACAGTGTGCTTTAGAAATATGGCTTTCTTTTAAAAATATTTTCTACTCTTAAGTATCAGATATTTTCCTTTAAAAAAATATGTATTCATTTTATGTGAGTGTTTCCCCTGTCTATCTGTATACCATGTGCAGGCCTGGTATCCTACACTGAGGCCAGCAGAGAGCACCTGATCCCTGGGACCCAGAGCTAAGACAGATGTGACCTGCTTTGTGTGTGCTGGGAACTGAGCCTGGCTCCTCTGAAAGGGCAGCAAGTGCTCTCAACTGCTGAGCCGTCTCTGTAGCCCCCCACCCCCTAATTTTATATTCTTGAGGGAAAGAGAAAAGAAAAAAAGGTAAGTTCAGGAAGAAACATCTCAGGAGATAAATGGTTTCGTTCAATACCGAGAAGGCGAAAATTACCAGGAAAGCCTAAAAAACCCAATCCTCTATTTTAACAGGATCGAAGTTGAGTTTTCTGTCCTCTGAAAGCTAGAGATACTCAGTGGTTTATGGCAGAGGGTCCAGGTTTGACTCTCAGCGCCCATTTGGTGGCTTACGGCCATCTGTAACTCCAGTTAAGGGAATCTAATACCCTTCCAATGTCCAGATACCAGGCATGCACTCAACACACACACATGCAAGACATATAAAACAAGTAAATCTTAAAAAAATTAAAGATAACCTTCAACATAAGCCAAAAAGCCTGGTTTTGGGAGACTCACTATCACACAAAGTAGGAGTCTACTTGGTTGTGAAATGGTCACAGGAACATACACTCATAAAATAGCACAGGAACTAAAAAGATGGCAGAGTCCTCATGTGGCTAATACTTATTTTAGGAAACCCACTACTGAATTATCATTAACAGAAGATCAAGTACTACTTCGCAGTAAGGGTGTGTGAACAAATAATAAAGAATTCGCACCCGGAGAAGTCTTCAAGCCAGTCATGTTGAACATGTAGATGTTGTCATCTGTGCAGTTAGCAAATAAAGCAGAGCCGGTGGAGTCCAAGACCAAACTTGAGTACCCTGGGACGAGTTAACAGGATGTCACTGAGGTTAAGGTGTGGGGAAAAACAGTTCATGCCATTCTGTTTCAAATATATAGAAATCAAACTATGTTAAGATTTTGTCCTTATAACCACATTCCCCCCCCCAATCTGCTGAAATTAGCCTGGTATTAAAATATTTTTCTTTTTAAAAGAATTTTATATTTCATGCCCCCAAACCCTCCAAACAAAGCAAAGGCTTACCTAGTTTTCGAGTGCTGGTACCTGGGTACAGGAAGGACTTGGACGCTATGGGTTCTTGTCGATAGGCAGTGTAATTCTTTCGTAAATCCCATACCTTGATTATCCTAAAAACCAAGACAAGCATTTTATAAACTGTCCAGACCAGCGGTTCTCAACTTCCCTACTGCTACGACCCTTTAACA
Organism: Meriones unguiculatus; assembly: GCF_030254825.1. Classification (NCBI taxonomy): domain Eukaryota; kingdom Metazoa; phylum Chordata; class Mammalia; order Rodentia; family Muridae; genus Meriones; species Meriones unguiculatus. Next base: position 110,071,153 of record NC_083359.1, read on the forward strand.
CAGTTCCTCATGTTGTGGTGATTCCCAACCATAAAATTATTTTCGCTGTTACTTAACTGTCATTTTGCCACTATTATGAATTGTAAATATCTGAAATGCAGAGGTCTTAGGCGACTCCCAGAAGGTCCCTGACTGATGGGCTGAGGACTGCCAGTCTCTCCTCTGGCACACTGCGGACATCTCCCTGGGAACTCATTTAACCACTTCATACCACTGTTTCCAGTGTCAAGGTCATAGTTCATACAAACGGAAACAGGTGTGACCTGACCCAGTGGTGAGTCCCTGGCACTTACTCCAGGGCAGGGGGAAAAGGAAGATGGAGTTAGATGCTGATAGTCACCGTTCCATTGTTCTCCTAGGAAAAACACTTCCTAGGCCTGTAACACTCTGCATGTAACCCCTGAAACACAGGGTGCACCCCTCATGCTTTATTTCTATACACAACTCCTTAACTAAACACATTTTCCTGTGAAAGGGGGAAATGTTTTTCATTTCAACTATTGGAATAATTGTCTTAAACCTTCTACGTTGTGAGTAACCTTAAACTAACACACACATTTATCACTATATGGTAGTATCTTTAGAAATAAATGGAAAACTTTCAGTCATTCACAAACACAGCACTAACTCTTAGGTAACTTCCTCATTCTTGCTTGAGAACCTGGCTCACACTAAAGGATTGTAATTAATACACACAGGAAACAATAGAAATCCTAATGAGTAAGACATTTTTCAAGTTAAAAACTTGAACACTGAATTGCATTTGGAAATGTAATAGGCAAAGAGGTACACTTTAAGAGTCCCTATACATAAAAACAATATTTTTTACAGCTCTCTGCAGAGAAAGGAACAAATGAACAGCGCACAGACTTACTTGGCCATGAGAATTTAGACCAATCACAGATGGCATGTACATAGAGACATGTAGGCTGGACTGGTAGAAGGCAAGCAAGCTGCCCAACCCACAGCAGCAAACGCTGCTCCTGTGTGCTAGAGACAGCACACGATCACCTCAATTATGTTTATTTTCCAGTGTGACCTGCAAACTTCTTCCCAGCTACAGCATCCACTATGTCTAAAGGCACATACATATTTATTTAATGGGACTAGGTTCTAGTGTAGCTCACAAAGGCACTGAGGAAAAAGCAGAAGAAATAAAGTCTTTTACCCATCCACGGCTCCTGCTGAGACTAATGTATTCTCATCCTGAAAGAGGACCACAGTAACACTCTGCTGGGAATCCTAATAGCACAAGAAAGAAAAAAGAAGGAAATTCTGTTTTGGGAACCACAGCCTTCAGGAGTAGAGAACAAGGTACTTAAAACTCGCTTTTCTGAAGCTGCTGTGAGATTGTGTGTTCTAAAAAATGTCAGGAAGCTTCACTGACAATACTTCAATATTGTAAGGCAGTCATATCTGGCTGCTAAATAAGACCTAAAGTACAATACCAACAGACATGCTAACACAGAAGAGGGAACTCTCACAGGGCCTTACACAACAAATGATAAGCAATATAAGGAATGCAGAGAGCAGGAGGGTGCTCTGCACCCAGTTATCCAATACCATGTAGTCAGCCCTGAAATCATATACACTAAACAAACAGAACATATATTTATATATTTAGGCATGTATGTATATGTGTGTGTATGCAACAATAACAAAGACAAAGAAGCCCCAATTCTGAGAGAGAAAGGGAGGGGTCAGAGGCAGGAGTAAAGGGGGAAAAGAACGTATTTTAATTTTTAAAATTTATTTTAAAATGTAGGCAGGGCACGGTGGCATATGCCTTTAATCCTAGACGTTGGAGACAAAGGCAGGTAGATCTCTGTGAGTCCAAGGCCAGCCTGTTCTATATAATAAGTTCCAGGTCAGCTAGGACTACGCAGAGACCTTGTCTCAAATAAAGTAAAATAAAATAAAACCAACTGATCAACCAACATAACCCATACAAAAATAAAACAAAACAAACCAAAGCGAAAACTTTCCCTACATTAGTATGATGGTTCAGTGGGTAGTGACACCTGCTGTCAAGCCTAAAGAGCTGAGTTCAGTGTTTAGAATGCACATGGCAGGACAGAACTAGGCTCCCATAAGCTGTCCTCTGATCTCTATATGTATGCCATTTGTGTATGTGTGTGCCATGGACATACATGTGAGGTCAGAGGACAACCTGCCAGCGTCAATTCTCTGCTTCTACTCTGTGGGTTCCAGGACCAACCTCAGGGCATCAGGAATAACAAAAACTTCCTTTACCCAACTGAGCCATGTTACTGGTCTCCTCAATTTTTTCCAAATAATTCTAGATATGTTCCTAAGGAAGCAGCCGTAACATTGCTGCTAATATGCGGACACTAGCTTAGCAAGACGGCTCAGAAGATAAGAATGCACCCATAGTGCAAGCCTGACAGCCTGAGGTTGGTCACAAGAAACCAAGGTGGGGAAACGGCGTCTGAGAGCCGCCCTGCTTCCTACAAATGCACATCAACGTGAGCACACTCAAACAAACAGAGGAGTAAACTCCCTACTAACGAGATGCACAGCATGGAAAGCTGACCCCTCCTGTGTCTGCGTCACCAGAAAATGCTGCTGCAATTTCAGTTACAGGTGCAGAAAAGGCACTGGTTAGCGGAGCTTTAGCTCCTATGTGCTACCACCTCACAAGCTCTCTTGGAATCTGATGAAATTTGACATTCTGATATCATCTGGTCTCCACAGACCACTGTTTCTATTCACGTCTGTAGAGTTGGACTGAAGAATGCCACCTTCAGTCACAACAGTTTGGGGGAGGGGCTTATAAGCTGATCTTGACTCCCCACATGCCTGAAGCTGCCCTCACTGCTGTAAGAAACATATGCCCGCTTCCCACAAGCACAAGACCACCAGCTCCTGAGTGACTATGAGTCACCCTCATTAGTTCACCCAAGGGAAATGGGAACATTGAGGTGCCCCAAAGCACAGAGTACCCCAAAGTACAGAGCTGCTGCTTATCCTCAAAAATTGGGGGAAAAAGATCAGAGCCACACACTCTGCAGGAAGCAAGAGTGTCACGAGAGACTAAAACAAGGCACCATGGACACCTGAGGATGGGGTCTGAGATCTGTGGCTGAAACAATACAATGTTTGCCAGTTTGTTAGTTTGTTCGTTAGTTCTGAAGGCTCCCATTTTTCTACAAGACCAAAGAATTCCTCTCTCCTACTGAGATAAAATTTTTAAAGTGTGACGGCCTTTTCACTTTCTTCGGGTTCATTAAGCTCTGAAACCATTCTTCAAGACTGGGAAGATTTTGCAGAAAAAAACAAAAAAAATTCAAGCTCATTTTTTATTTTTTTAACTATTGGTTTAAAGCAGTGGTTCAATCTTCCTAATGCTGTGACTCTTTAATACAGTTCCGCATGTTGTGGTGACCCCAACCATAAAATTATTTTCCTTGTTACTTTGTAACTGTAATTTTGCTACTGTTATGAATCATAATGTAAGTAGCTGATATGCAGGATGTCTGAGATGTAACCCTCACAAGGGTCACAACCCACAGGCTTAGAACCGCTTAATGGATGTATGTGCTTTTACTCCACAGCAACTACTATGCCCCAAAGACCAGTGCTCCTTCATCTTATGAACATATTTCTTTTCTTTCTTTCTTTCTTTTTTTTTTTTTTTAAAGACAGGGTTTCTCTGTGTAGCCTTGGCTGTCCTGGAACTCACTCTGTAGACCAGGCTGGCCTCAAACTCTTGAGATCCTCCTGCCTGTCTCTTGAGTGCTGGGATTAAAGGCATGTACCATGGCCTGAATATATTTCTATCGCTGAATATCACTTGCTCCTTTTCCTAAGTCCACATGACTCCGAGGTCTTGGTGTAGATCTACAGTGTGTGGGACTTAGGAGCTGGCCTGCCTATTAGTGTAGTTCCTGTTTACCAATCTTCTTCAAGTCTTGAAGAATGTGGATACAGAGCTTAATGACTGTGAATGCCTCGATGTTACTCTAAAAAACAAGTCACAATAGAGAAAAATCCAGCACATCTAAAAATGTATTACAAATGCAATACATACCAGCACCATGTTTACAATAAGTTGATCAAAACACCTAGATGAAAATAACTAAAGCCCCTCCCATCTTTAGATTACCTGCTTATTTTTATTAAAAATAACATGGTGCATGTTTCAAAGCATTAAAAAAAATGTACGGTGCTGAAAGAGGGGACTCAGAGGTTAAGAGTACTGTCTGCTCTTCTTAGAGTCCTGAGTTCAATTTCCAGCAACCACATGACTCACAACCATCTATAATGGGAACCACTGCCCTCTTCTGGTATGAATGCATACACGCAGGCAGAACACTGTATACGTGATAAATTTTTAAAAATGTACACCTTTTCTATAGCTACCATGAAGCTAAGGATTCCTTTCCCATAAGCAAAGCTGTCACTTGGAGTTCAACATGCTTCTTCAAAGTGCTTAGGAATTGTTATGATGCTCAGAGGCTGAATCTTTGCCATGTTCCCTATGCAACCCACTGGAGTCTGAGGACCCCTACAATGGTATCAAATAAGCTATAATCAATAGCAAAGACATCAAGAGTTACCCCCATCTCTATGGCCAACAAGTTCCTCAGCAGACTCGACTCTCTGCTACTGCTGATGCCCACCAACTCCAGGTACGCGGAACATGTCTGCAGCCTCACCAGCAGAAACAACATGTTCCCAGGCCGACCTAAGCTTGCAGGGAGCTAGGTCAAAACAAACACAGCAACAAAACCCCTATTCACACCCGTACTTCTCTAAAGCCTACCACAGAAGGAGCGAGTCCTTTTGAATTTTGTTTCTTCTTAGGTTTTGAAGGTGTTTGCTTGTCTGCAGTATTGTGAGCTCCACTGATTTGATTCACCTGTCTGTAAAATCCATCTGCAAAGTTCCAAGGAAAGTGGTTTTAGTGTCTCCAGACTTCAAGCTGAACGTAACATTTAAACATTTGTATATAAGACCTCAAAATTATGTGACTTGACTAACTAGTAAAAGATAAGTCATTACAAACAAACACCCAAATGGAGGACTCAGTAGTTAAAGGTGCTTTCTGCCAAGCCTGATGACCCGAGTTCGATTACCCTGACTCACATGTTCAAGTGAGAATGGATGCCGCTAAGTTGTCCTCTGATAGTCACATGTGTGCTGTGGCATGTGAATACAATGAATAAAAAATAAAATAATAATAGAAACCCTCCAGACCCAGTTTATCTCCCATGGTGAACTCTTAACATTCAAAAAGAAAGAAATACAGATACATTTCTATAGTAGTTTTATTCATAATGGCTAGAACTTGGAAGCAACCAAGGTACCCTTCAAGAGGTGAATGGATACAATGTGGTATATTTTGACAACAGAATATTATTCTGTGCTAAAAAGAAATGAGTTATGAGATGACTCCAATTATGAAAATGTGGAAAGCCACAGAGGCAGTTAAAAAAAAAGTGGTGGCAAGGCTTAATGAGGAAGCAGATAGGAGGACCAGAGCAGACACATTTTAGAGCAATGAAACTGCTCTATGTATTACAATGGCAGACATAGCATCTATTTGTCAATATCCATTGCATGTGTAACATGAAGAAGAAACCCTAATGGAAATTATGGACTTGAATAACCAGTGTCAACGAACACTTGCCAGCTGAGAAAAGCACCAACGGAATGTCGGGTGCTGCTGGGAGGCTGTGTGCGCATAGGTGGTGAGCATACATGCAACTCTGCTCTCTAATGTTACTAGGAAACTAAGTGCTACACAAACTAGTTTAATATTTTAAAATCAACACATAAATTAGTGGTTAAAAAAAAAATCAATGACCACCTGCCTTAATAGCACCATGGTGAAATACAATTTATCTGATTCTTTAAAAGACAAAATTTGTGTTTTTAGTGTGAAGGGAGAGGGAGGAGTATGTATCCTATGGTGCCAGAGCACAGAGGTCAGAGGACAATGTAAGGGAACTTGCTCTCTCCACGCTCCTTTACTTGATGAGCCATCTTGCCAGCCCCAAGAAAGAAAAATTAATAAAACAATACCTAAAGCAAACTTTTATTCAGTGAACCTATGCATTAGTAGTTTAGTTCTATCAATAATTTATGTAAATAAAATATTTCAGAGCTATGAGATTAAAAACATGAATTAATAGCTTTGTAATAATCATTACCTTGAGAATTGAGCAATGTGCAAAAAATGTAGGATTGTGAACACAAGTGCCCCCTGCTGGTATCATATGAAATCACAAATATTTTCACTTTATTTTTAGTATCTTATTTTATTAAGCATAGGGTGATCTCACACTTTATTAACGAGCTTACCTTTTTTGTTACACCTGGTGTCCCAGATCATAATGTTGCCATCTCTCCCACCTGTGCAAAATACAGCTGTGGGAAGTTAATCAAAATGTTAGCAAAACTAGTCAAAGACACATTTCCATTTAAATTTCCCAGAGAACGCATTCCCTGAAAGTACTCAATTTGACAGTAGAATTATGTAATAAAATGATAACTAGGCAACTGTGAACACACAGAAGAGCTTACTATCTTAAGTAATATATTCTACTCTACATGCTCTTAGCACACTCTCAAAATTTCCTGTCGGTCCAGTAGGTAAGCTCCACTCCTCCTGTTTTACAGTTGACAACGGGCAGAGAAAAGGTAAGTAACAGTAACGTCTGAAAGTACTCTCAGCAGGTCAAAGCTCTACCTCTGAGCACGGAGGAGGGTACCGGGATTGAGGGGAGCGCAGACCTGCTGCTTATTTGTAATGTTATTTTTAGGTAAACGTGAAGGTGGGGATATAGCCTCAGTGGCACAGCACTCACCTAGTGCACAAAAGGGCACTGCAAAATAAGCACATCTTAAAAAAAAAATCTAAAAAAATTCTGCTTCCTATATGGAAGAGTGAGCAACTAACAAATTGATTCAACTATAATAGTTATAGTACCAAACTACGTGAGAGCTTTATGGATACTGAACAAAAACACAATTTTGTAGGAGCCAACAACTAAATCAAGATATTAGACTGCAGCAAACGAGTCACAAGGTAACTGAATGGATAGAAAAACTTGCCATCTTCCTTTTGAGACAGAGAAAGCTTGGGGTGGAGAAGAGCTGTGTGTGCAGAAGAGCTAGAAAGAGAACCTTCGGATGACACTGACTGGGGTTAGTTAACATAGTGACTTGATCGATCCACTGTCCTGTATTAATTACTGCACAGCTCTGAGTAAACTAAACACTGTTTGAACAGTTTACCCCCTATGCACCAGCCAGGTAACGACTACTAAAAGGCAAAGACAGAAACAAATACGGCACTGTGTCTCCCTACCATTAAGGAGAGAAAGGGCCGTGAACTCCAACCTACCTTTTTGGAACTTGGAAAAAGCTACGGACTTGAGGCTGCACTGGTGGCCTTTGCACGTTCCCATCAGCTCACCAGCTTTTACATCCCAAAATCTGGCTGTTTGATCACCTGCTGCTGTAACCTTCCAAGAATAACACAGTAAAATTTAAGAAAGAAGCCTATATGTATAAGCGTCGACTCAGACCTAATAACATGAAGCCACTTACAAGTTTAAGTTCACCAGGGACCCAGGCCAGGTCAAAGACAGCATTCCAATGTGCCATCCACTCTAAACAAAGAAAACGTAAATGTGACACATCTAGACTGTTCCACAACAGCCATACCAGTACATGTTTAAACACCTTGTGTGGTGGTTTGAATAGGAATGGGCCCATAGATTCATGTGTGTGAGTGCTTGTCCCATAGGGAAACGCACTATTAGGAGGCGTGGCCTTGTTGGAGGAAGTGCCATCACTGGAGGCAGCTTTACGGTCTCCTCCACACCTATATGGCACAGTCTCCTTCTGTTCCCTGCAGCCCGAGATGTAGAACTCTCAGGCCCTCCAGCACCGTGTCTGCCTGCATGCCGCCATGCTTCCCACCATGATGACAATGGACTAAGCCCCTGAAACTGCAGCCAGCCAGTTAAATGTTGTCCTTTCTAAGAGTTGCCATGGTCATGGTGTCTTCACAACAGTAAACCCTAAGACACCCGGGAAGTTTTAATTTAAGACAATGGCTAGGGCACTACTGTCAACACACCAAAGAGCATTATGGTATCACAGATATCACACATTTCCATAACATGTGACAGCTACCATCTAAAGTCAAACGAGGGCTGGAGAGATGGCTCAGTGGGTAAAGCACTTGCTGCCTACGCAAGAGGACCTGGGTGCATATGCCCAACACCCAAACAAATACAGGTACAAGTCTAACAAAGGAAGTACAAGTTCACGGAGAGATCTTGTCTCAAAAAGCAAGGAAGAGCAAAATTCAGGAAGATTCAGGAAGACACCTGAATCTGGCTCCACACTGATGTACAGTTGTGTACATGAATAAATGATGAATAAAATGATCTTCTGATATCAGAAGTAGTCTCTAAAACAGGATCTTCTCAAAACATTCTCAGTCAACAACCTTCACAAGGTCCTAACAAGGAGACAGGGTCAGGCGTGACTTTGGTTTTTCACACTCAAGGTCCGGCATGCTTTGAGCCCTATTCTGTAGAGGAGCTCATCTCTCACGCTACTCACATGATTTGTATCTTATTCCAACCAAGATAATGCCATGCCATACGCTCACTATATTTGTATTAAGAGCGATTTGCCAAAGGCTTTCTGAATTAAAAATGTTAAAAATGACGGACTTACCCTTGAAACATGTCTTTTTGCTGGTTTGTGACTCTGTATTATATAGCCTGACAAAGCCTTCTTCATTAGCAACTGCTAATATGTGCTCCATGCCGGGAGCTGAGGAGACACAAAGAAAACACGAGGACTTTCCAAATGAACACAAAGTACTAGATGGCTCAAAACAGCACTACAGAGATGGCTCAGAGGTCAAGAGGATTCGATGTTCTTAAAGAGGACTAGGGACTGGGGTTTAATTCCCAGTACCCATATAGCAGCTCACAACTGTTTGTAACTCCTTGGAAACTGGTCTCTGTGGCACACAGACATACACACAAGCAAAACACCCATATACATATAAAATAAAATTTAAAAAAAATTGACTCAAAACCATTAAAATAGTCTTCAGATACTCTGAGTTGACTAAATCAAGAGTTGTACTGGCCAATGGTGAATAAAAGCATGATACAGACAACTAACAGATGGAACCTACTGGTTTTAAACCTCCCTTTTATAATCTTTCTTCAATTAAACTATAAGACTGGAACCAAGAACTTCTAGCTTTATTCACATTTTAAAAATATATTATTATAATGATTTGCTTTTTGAGACAGTGTTTCTCTGTACAGTTCTAGCTGTCCTGGACTCACTTTGTAGATGAGGCTGGCCTTGAACTCCACCTGCCTCTGTGAGTGCTGGGATTACAGGCGTGTGCCACCACACCCGGCTTCCATTCACATTTTTAAAATGATTGCTAAAAAACTTGGTTTTAAAAATATATATCTTATAAATCATGAGAACAGTTATGAGAATAATCTTAACATCTACCTAAGTTACTTTTCTTTCAATGTGTATTTTCCCTCTAAGTAGGAAATAAAGTTCTGCTCAAACTTAGTGTAGACAGTCATTTTCTTACCAGTACAGAAGGTGCATCCGAAAGGAGGAACAGGGACTCCCGTTTCTCCGTAAGATGTGTGTTCATCATTACAGCTGCACTGATAACCACTCAGAAGGGATTGCAGTGGGTAATGTGAAGACCACCCTAAAACAAGACAATTCCTTTAAGAGTTAAAATGTGGCATCATGCTTTAGCATTTCCCACAAATCTACAAATAAATATCTTTAGTTTTGTTGTTTGTCTTTTGAGGCATGGAAGTTACAATGATCCTGCGTCTGCCTCTCAGTAATGGGGTTCATAGTTATGATTTACCATTCCTAGCTAAATGTTTGTTCGTATAGAACTTTACATATGGCTCTCCAGAATACAATGTTTGGTATTTTCTTTACTTTTGAGACAGGAGTTCCCTGGCTGTCCTGGAACTCACTCTGTACACCAGGCTGCTCTCCAACTTGGAGAGCCTCTTGCTGGGATTAAAGACATTTGCCACCACTGCCCAGACATTTCTGTTATTTTCTTAAGCGATTCTAAGAAAGAAAACAAAACATTCCCAATTCTGAGGCCATTTAGGCTATACCATATATACGTTTTTTTGAGACAGAGTCTCATCATGTACAGCTCTGGCTGTCCTGGAACTCATTCTGTAGACCAGGCTACCCATGGCCTGAACTCAGATCTGTCTACCTCTAACTCCCAAGTGCTGGGAGTAAAGGCATGTGCTACCACAGCAGCTGTGTCTTAGCGTCTCAAACGTGGAAGGTCTATTGTATCACGATTGGCACCAGAGCCCTTGTATACTACAGAGATGTGATTCTTCTAGCACAGAAACAGTCACTTAAGCATGACCAACTAAACTGTCACTCCCTTCCACTAAAAGTTTGTTTTGGGAGTCTCTATTGAGAAACTCTCAGGTCAATAGCAATTATTACATCCAATCAGGCCGCGTTTGGTGGCACGCGCCTGTAATGCCAGCACTTGGGAGGCAGACACAGGTGGATCTCTCTGATTTTGAGGCCAGCCTGGTCTACAGAACAAGTTTCAGTACAGCCAGGGCTTCACAGAGAGACCTTGTCTGGAAAAACAAAACAGAATATACTATCAGCATTCAAAGGGTTATCGTATCAACCTGCCTATTGTAGTAGGTCTATACAGACATAAATTTAACAGTTTAACTTCTCTTCTCCTAAGGGGGCTGGAAATGCTAGGATCCTAAAATTCTAAGAACCCTGTTAAAGTACCTTAACATATATAAGAATGACTTAAGAGTGGTATGTTCCTGTCTCTAAGAAATGAGGTCAAAGCTTGGTGAGGCAGAGGCAGGTAGATCTCTGAGTTCAGCATCTAGGACAGCGAAGGCTATACAGAGAAATGTTGTCAAAAAGTCAGAGAGGCTTGGAGAACAACTTAAAGTACATTTTTGTTTGTCTCTTAAAGTAACCTTCCAATGTACATCACGGTCCCAAATTGTAAGTCATCACCCAAAATCTGGTTTGTATTAACATGTAGGTTAATTCATTTTAAATAAAGGTTGAATACTCTTACCCAAAATACCTGAGGCCAAGAAATGTTTCAGATTTGCATAGATTTTACTGGATGGGCATCCTGAAGCTTCTGAACATATTAGCACTCAAAAACTCTGATTTTTTTGATTAACATGCTCAGCTTCAGTAAGAAAAACATTCAGTCAACAAGTAAATGCTAAGGATGGGATGCAGTAAGGAGCTAACAAGTTGAGAGCGCTGCAGATGTCCAACTCACATCTGATTCTCTATTCTACCAATTCCCATAGTTTTGTTTATTTAAGAATCCGTAACAGACACCCAAAAGTTTGTATCTCTTGAGACAACGGAAGGTATTAGATGGGGACAGGAGAATGCCTTCCTTTTGCAAAGTATAAGAAAAGAAGTGGACAGAGGAGACACTTTAGCCCAACAGAACCTCCAGAAAATCTAGTTTGAGAAGGAATGAGAATAAAGGAGAAAAGGTACTTAATCTTGATTTAATAATTGCTCTTGGGAACATTGCTCCATAATTTCAATATTAAGCGTCACTAGAAGTAAACTGCGAACACCACTAAAAGATTGTTAGGTTCACAAATACCCATCTAAAAACTTGAAAACTAAAGGCTGCATATATTAAGATGTAAATGTACATGTATGATGTGCGATTTTTAAACACACTAATTATAACAGACAAATTTAAAGAGGAATCAAATAAGTAAAACTGAAGCTACAATGTGTGATCTGGAAATTTTCATAATTAAGCTAGTTCCTCAACTCCGCCTCAGTACTTCTTCTGCAACTAATATTTGATCTTAGTGTGTAAAGTGACTTATTCAACAATCCCTCCGTACTCCACCATTTCTGCAGCTCCCCACAACACGTGTGGATTTTCAACATGCTACACAAACCTGTAGTGTTCCCCATCCCCCAAGACTCATTGGGAAAAATCCCACTCTTCCGTCAGTGGATAGCCGAAGGCCCGTGCTCACAAACACACGCGGCCCCGCGTTCCCAGAGCATCAGCGTCTCAACATCAGCCACTTCCACACATTGTTTCCCAAGCGCTTTGTCTGAGAAGGCTTTCCTCTACTTCTACAAAAGGAAGGAATTCTCGAATGCCTGTCTTACACCCTGCATTGTTGCAAGATAAACCTGTGTCTATTACATATTTTTAAATAAATATAAAAAAAAATTAGTGAAGTCCTAACTGGGAGACAATGGAAACCATTAGGTACCATATATACCTAAATCCATTTCTTTAAAAGATGTATTTTCAATAAAAATTTTTCTTTTTGCTTAAAACATTAACTTCAGGATTCACAGGTATTAAAACCACAGAAAACAGCCCTTTGCATGTTTTTTTTGATGAGGGCATGACAGGGTGATAAGAACTTTTTCAAGGATACATTAAATTATAATAGCATAAATTTGGGGGAGAAAGAAGATAGAAATAAATTCAAAAGAAAAGGCAACTATGAAAAAAAAAAAAAAACAAAACACACCACAATACTTAAAGCGTTTACTCACATTTTAAAAAGCAGAGACCCTGACTACCAAGTTGCTATAGTGTCAGATGTATTTAAAAGGTTATGATAGCATTTTTAATCTTAAGATGCTAACAGTCACAATAAGGCTAGAGATTATAGATTTTCATGTTTAAGCATATTCTAAAAACCTTTAGGTACGAATTCAAAAATTCACAAAAGAACCATTATATTTATGTTTTTCAAACTTCAGTGGAGAAAGAAAACTAAAAGCCCACTTTTATAAGCCAGGAGTAAAGTACCAGGTTCCAGTGGAGGGAACAGATTCAGTGTGTGGAGGAGCTCATCAGTGGGGATGAAGACATAGATGCAAGCTTACAGGACCTTCTGATCACGTAATAACAAGGAACATGGAATCTTTGGGTGACTCTCAGGCTTTGGCTGGCTATCTAAGTTTAAAATAATGTCATTCCCCAAGGTAGGGAACAGATTTTGGGGCAAAGCCAACTGAGTTTGCGGCATGAGAATGTAAGATGCCTGACAATCTGAATATCAACCCCCACAGCTTTTACAGAAATTAAGGCTGTAGGCAGCAGTGGAATCCTTAGGTATGACTATAATCATCTACAGGAGTGGACTAAGTGACCACGGGTGGTACACAACCCTGGAGATGCACACATTTCAGAGGGGAAAAGTGAATTCCTGTGCCTACCACTGAAATCTGAGTATCTACAAATAGGAAAGTGGACAGATAGACAGAAAATGTGTCACACAGTAAGTCTGAATAGCCTTCCTTGGTTACATTAAAAAAAAAAAAAAAAAAAAAAAAAGGCGGACTTGAAATTCAGGTGCTGTAACTCCAAAGACAGCTTACCACCTCACAATGTGCATGGCGGCCATTCCTAACAGGGGAAGAAGTTTCTTGGGTCAAGTTCCAGCAGAGAAAGAAAGAGGCAGAGCGTGACTGTAGGAGTTCCCAGGAAGAAAGCACGAATACAAAGTTTTAGAAGGCAGCAAGACGCTAAGGGGTTTCCATCCAACCAACATTGTTTTCTCAGGCCTACTCTTCAAAGATTTAGCTTAAGGACACACAACGAGCTAGCTTTCCATATGCTATAACGAGAATATGGCCGAATTCCACCGTGAAGCGAAAAAAAGTTAATCCCCTTTCTGGATCTTCCGCGGGCCTCAAAAAGCATCTGGAACAATACCCTTCCGTGCCCTACCCGCGGTCACCTCGTGGGAGTGGCTATGGGCATCCTTCAGTCTGTAGCTTAAACTTCTCGGACCCCGCGGGGATGGGGGAGGGGGGCTGGCGCCGTGAGAGCAGCTGCCGCGTCCCCGCGCCCGACCGAGCTTCTCCACGGCGGGCCGCGCGCTGGCGCGTCCCCGCAGACTTGCAGGGACCGCGGCAGCTCTGCAAGGGCCGCGGGCGCTGCTCCCCGGCATGGCCCACCCGCGGCCACACGAGCACGCTTTCCCTGGTCAGCGCGCGACCCTGACGTAAGCAGCCGGGGGTCGGGGGCGCCGGGCAGCGCAACGTGCCAGCCTCGGCCTCCGCTGCGACCCCAGGAGCTCGGCCAGGGCGGGAGGCGTCCCGAGGGAGCCGCAGCGCGGTCTTCTGCGGCGGCCCTCGCTCCCGAGGACTCCCCTGGCCGCGGGGGCCCTCAAGGCCCAGAGTCGGCAGCGGTCCAAGGCGGCGCGCCGCGGGGAGGTGGTTCCCGCCGCGGCGAGCGGGCGCCGTTAGGACCGTTACTCACCGTTCCGCAGGACGCCGAGCTGGGGCTGGCGGAGCACCGAGTGGAAGAGCATCTGGGCCCGAGGAGAAGGCTCCGCCGAGGGAAACGCCGAGAAGATCGCCCCCGAGCTGCTCAGGAGCCGCGCTCCACGCCCTCCGCGAAGCGACCCGCTTTCGCCTCCAACTCCCGCCACTGGAAGCCCCGGTCGCCAAACTCCGCGCCAAACTGACGTCACGCTCTCCGATTGGCTCTCGCCGCGGCGTCCTGGCGCCTCGGAGGCGCTTCCCCCTCCCGGGCCCCGCCCCCTTCTCGCTCTGCCGCGGGAACCCAGGGCTCGGGAGCTCCCTGAGCGCCTGCGCGGGGGCCCCCCTGAGGCGCCCGCGAACCGCGGGGCGGCTGGGGCGCATGCGTGCACGGCCTGACAGCGCGCGGAGGGAAAAATCCGCGAGACCGCGGCGGGGGAAGATGGCGGTGCTGGGCCAGAGTTTGCAGTCTTTGTGACCAGGCGAGGCCAGCAACTGTTCGGGTCATGGCGGCAAACTCCGCCAAGTCTTTCCTGGCCGATGCCGGCTACGGCGAGCAGGAGCTGGACGCCAACTCCGCCCTTATGGAGCTGGACAAAGGTACTGGACGGAGGCGAGCGGGCGAAGCGCCTGCGGGAGGCGGCGCCGCCTGGAGGCAGCGGCCGGAGCCTGGAAGGGCGCATGCGCCGATGTGCGGGGCGGGAAGCGCCGCTGCCGGCCTGGGAGCTGCGCCTTGGCGCCGGCCGCGCCGCGGGAGTGGCCCTGCGTGGTGTAGCTGAGGCCCGTCCCAGAGAGGACGCCTTTGACCACTTGGGGGCACTGTCTCCCGAGTTCGCAAACCGTAAATGGGAGAAATCCTAAAGATACTGATTTTTGACGTTATGTTGTAAAGCGTTCAGTGGAGATGAGCCAAACGGTTCTGTGAGCTGAGCGTTGTATGCCTGTTTGTCTTCTGTGACTGCTACTGCCAGTTCCATGTGGCTGACACCATCTGAAAAGCACGGTTGGGTGCACACCGTCTGCAGACAAGTTCCACGAGTTAGCTTCCCTGGTACAGGAAGCTAAGAGATTTTGGGTTAGGAGTTGAATCGCATTTCTGCTGGTGTGATTATGGAAGGCGACGTTGCCTAGCCTCGGTTTGTCTGCAAAGTGCGCACAGTACCCCTGAGCTGGCGGCGCTGTTGCAAATATTAAATGGCAGTGGTGTGCAAAAGATGCCTTTATTAAATGCCAAAGGAGTACTTCGATACTTCTAGACGTGCGTAAGGAAGGCAAGGATAGACAGTTAGGCATAAAGAACTCAGGTGTTATTGTGAAACCTTTGTTGCGACGCGCTGCAAAGATTTTTACAGCTGGCCTACACTTCCTGGTAACTGTAGCCAGTGTGTAACCTGTGGAGAGCTGGAAGGGTCTGCTCTCAAGTTCGCTTTAGTCCCTTTGACTTGAACATGCCTGTTGGGCCGTTAGGGACTTTGAAGCAAATAGTGAACGTTTGTGTGGGGTTGCTGTGGGTAGGAGTTTCTCACGTTTTACAGCAGGGTCTCATGAAGTCCAGGTTGGCCCAGAACTCCCTAAAGCCAAGGATGATTTTCAACGGTTTGTTTTGGTTTGGTTTTTCGAGACAGGGTGTTTCTGTGTAGCTCTGTTCTGGAACTCACTCTGTAGACCAGGCTGACCTCAAACGCAGAGATCTGCCTGCCTCTGTCTCCCTTGGAGGTGTGGCTCAATTCCACACACCCCCGTGAAAAAGATCTCTTTTGACTGCCCGTGTCCACACGGATGTAACTGGTGTTAGGGTGAGGACATTACTCCATAGCCCTTGAGAGAAGGGCCTCAGCCTCTTGTATGTGCCAGGTGACGGACTCCATGTCATACCTGCTGGTTTTGAGAGTGGACATGTGGGCAGGCCATATGGAGTCAGATTCTTTTTCTTGAGAATGTTTATTACCAGACTAATTGAGTCTGCCAGCATTGATAAGTGAACCTTCAAGTTATATAGAACTGGGGCAAAGGCTAGCTCACCACATTGAGGCTGAATGAGGGAGCATGGACTTTGCAGTGGCTGGTGACCACTGATGGACCAAGTCAAATACACTACCCAGAAATCCGATTCCTGAAACCACAACCTCACATTTACGTATGACTGTCATTCTTATAATTTACAGAGCAAATTATGACATATCTCAGAGTTCTGTTCTAAACCAGTATTCTCATATGCATTCTGCGATATTATATGTCAGCATGTTCATTTGAAATTGTTTCTGAAATTTTGGGAAAGAATATTATGTCCTAAATTGACTGCTTCCTAAATACAATGTGAATGTGTGGTTGTCTGTTTATTAAACTGTGGATTGTGGATTGCCTTCTGGTGTGTACTTGTATTGGTTTAGTTCTTCGGTGCTGAGGTCTGAACAAAGGGTCTTGTTCCTGATGTGCCGCTGCCCTGCTGGATTCTAGCCCTGTGTGGTGTGTCCTAGTTGTATCTTAGCCCTGTGCGGTGGCCAATCTGAGGCCCTTCTCGTCGAAGCAGAAGCAAAAACTCTGTAGCTTGTCTTTCAAGAACTGCATAGACTTGATAGCCCTGCCAGTCAGATGCACGCTTTGATTCAGCAGCTGGAAATGGCAGAGAAGGCCCAGGAGTGCTCATGGTTCCTGTGGTAGCAGCAGTGCCAGCGGCATTGGTCCTAAGTGACAGAGCTCGCCATAGCGCCTCTTGTTTCTTAGCAACAGCAGTTATCCTCATCTAACCAGTTTGGCAGTCTAGCTTAGGTATTCTTAGAAGCTTGGCAGCCTTGACTGGCAGGTGTGGCGACTCACCTGTACACAGGGCCTGGGGCAGAGCAGGATAGTCACTCCAGGTTGATCTCGTATTTAGTGAGTTTGAGGGCAGCCAGGTCTGCAGAGTGACAGAACAGTGTTGAAAAACAAGACTGTGTTTCAACAATCAAACAAAACCCAAGAAGTTCAGTCTTAAAAATGTTGAAGAGATTAACTATACAGTCAACAAAGTAACCTTTGCTGATTTCAGCTAAGAAATTCCAACACTTGTTTTGAAAACAGTTTATGGGGCTGGAGAGATGGCTTAACAGTTAACACTGGCTGTTCCTTCAGAGGACCCTGGTTTAGTCCCCCGCATTGTTTGTTCACAGCCTTTACCCGATGCCTTCTTGTGGCCACTGCAGGCACATGGCACACATGTATACAAGTAGGCAGAACACTAAAGCCCACCCCAGTGGCACCATTCCTCCAGCAAGGCCACACCTACTCCAGCAAGGCCACACCTCCTAATCCTTTCCAAACAGCGCTGTCAACTAGGGATCAAAGATTTGAACACTCATTTTCAAACCACCACAGTTGTTAGATTATATTGGATTGTTGATTGGAGTCTCTTCTTTTCCTAATATGAGTATTTGATACTGTAAATGTTTCTTGAGATACTATATTAGCCATAACCCACAAATTATATTGTCATTTTCTTCAACTAAAAATAAATTATCTTATTTTCCTTCTGATTTCTTCTTTCCCCTGTGGGTTACTTAGCAGAAAATTGATTACCAAATACTTAGAAGGTTTCTTAACATTCTTCTCTTACTGATGGCTAATCAATTCCATTGTGACAGAGAGCATAAATTGTATGTGTCTTTTGCTTGCTTGCTGTAGTTTATTTTTTATAGTAACAAGGGTTGAAGGGGGGCTTTGAGAGTGCTCTGCCATTGAACTGTAGCCCCAGTCTGTTCTTCCCGGCTACCTTTGAGGCAGAGCTTTACGGACTTGATCAAGCTGCTCTGTACGTGCTGTGTAGCCCCGGGATAGCCTTGAACTGTGATCCCCTTGCCTCAGCCTGATTATCTAGGATCTGACTTCAGTTCCTTAAAGTTCACTGATGGTTTATATTCCTGAATAGTCTTAATCAACTTCAGCAGTTTAGAAAGTGTTTCTTTTTCATTGCTGTGTGTCTGAGAGAATCTGTTTAGGAGCTGGCGAGATGGCGCAGAGTTAAAAGCACTCGCTGCTCTGCCAGAGGACCCAAGTTGGAAGGCTCACAGCAGCTGTGACTCCGGGGATTCACCTTCTGGCAGCCACTCAGCTGTACACCTGAGATAAAAGCTTTAAAAAAGTGCTAGCTTATGAAATTACTAAGGTATTTACTTATTTGTTTGGGGCCCATTTTGTTTTGCTTTTGAGGTAGTTTTATATTATGGCATTTATTTGTGTTTTGCGATACCCTTAAGGACCCAGACTGGCCCCTAGCTTGCTTGTCGCTGAGGATGACCTTGAACTGACTCTGCCTCCGCTTCTCACGCGGTATGATCACAGTGCTGCCGTACCACCTGCCAAGTAACCACTATAGATGCAGTCTTCATTTATTTTGATTATCAACTGCTTTATTTTGTTTAAATTACAGTCTTCCTGCCTGGCCTCCTGTGGTTGGGGTTCTGGGCATCTGCCATCTTCCCAGCCTTCCATTTTCAGTTTTGAACAGGAGTGTAGAGGTGCTACTTTTAATCGCTGAATAACTGCTGTCCTGCTGTGTGATAAGTCAGTATTCAATGGTTCTGCCTGGGGCTACAAGTCTGTAATTAGCTCCTGTGCTTTTTCAATAGGTCTGCGCTCTGGCAAACTTGGGGAACAGTGTGAAGCTGTTGTACGATTTCCCAGGCTTTTCCAGAAGTACCCGTTCCCCATTCTCATCAATTCAGCATTCCTAAAGTTAGCGGATGTTTTCAGGGTTGGGTAAGTGCTCCTAATGCCTCAGTGTCCTTTGGGGCATGCTGCTTGTGTTTCTGTTTTGTATTTGGCTTTTCTTCTAGGCCATTAGGACTTTTTGCCACTTAGTTACTCTCTGTGGATGCATATTGCTTTGCACTGCACTTTGGTATGAGAATTAATAACATTTTTAGCAAAAATGAAAAGTAAAATTCAGAGAGTACTTATTTCTTTAGGGAACAAGATAAATTAAGTCAGAACAGCCTTATTCTACTTCTGTATATGTATTTTGTAAACCTAGTCTTTTTACAGATTGTTTTATGAAATTTCCTGACTTGTAACTTGAGGTACACATGTGTGCAGGTTTTGAAACACGTAAGCTCTGAATAAATGCCCGTTTCCTCATTTCTCTCCTTGCTCTGAGCTCTCCTACTTCTCTCTCCTATTTTCTCTTCATGCGTGTCAGGTGAAGGAGGATCGCCTGACGCCCCATGGCCGTGTTGTGATTCCAGAGGTCAGGTCTGTTCTGGGGAGATGCTCTGGTGTCGGGCATCTTGCAGCAGGGCTACAGCTGTGACAATGGCTTTTGTTCAAGATCTCCCACATGCAGAGCTTAGTGGCGCTTCCGAAACATTGGCTGATAGGAGTTCTCTGACCCCAGGTTACAAAACATACTCCTTTCCTAGACTGAGCTAATTTCTCTCTTTCTCTCTCTTTAATTAGAAACAACTTCCTGAGGCTGTGTGTTCTCAAAGTGACTCAGCAGAGTGAAAAGCACCTGGAGAAGATTCTGAATGTGGACGAGTTTGTGAAGAGGGTGTTCTCAGTGATCCATAGTAACGACCCTGTGGCGAGAGCCATCACCCTCCGGTACTGTGTTGCTAGGACTCAGCGTAGATGGTTAAGCTGGCATGATGTAGCTAACAGGACTTGTTTCTCACTAGGACTGCAAAAGTATGGTAACCGTCCTCGTCTGTAAATCAGGTTAACATCTGTGGTGCTATTTGGTTTGTGAGTTGCTTTGCTTGTGTTTCAAGCATCCCATTATGTCGAAGCTCCAGTCTCAGAACTGGGTGGATTTCAGTACAGGGCAGCCTTGAACTTGTGAAGTTCCCTAGTCAGCTTTGAACGTGGGAGTCCTATGTTAGCCTCCCGAGCAGCTGAGAGTCCATGTCTTGGCATCGTGCTTGGCTCCATTCTCTTTCACCTTTGCTTGTATAACTAGGGGGGAAATTTGAAACTCAGTTAATTAAATTATTGTTCTTTGTTGTGGCTTTTCCTGCCCACATAGTTCTCTTTTTAACCAGAAGGTGCAGAAAATCACTACTTCCCCGAGTTTTCTTTTTTCAGGGTCAAGCGTCGGTTCAGAATTAGTTGCTTTGTTGTTCTCCTGCCTTTTGATTAAGTTAAATGTCATATGATATTTTAAAGCCAGTTCTTGGTGCTGGGGATGCCGCTGATTTGTTAAAAGTGCTTGTGGCCCCAGCACCACTGAAGCTCTGGGTTCAGTTCCCAACACTTCATGAAACTAGGTGTGGTGTGCACACCTGTAATCCCAGCCCTTCGGAAGTTAGGGGAGGAGGTTTAGAGGTTCAGGGTCATTTTGCCTACACAGTAAGTTTAAGACCAGCTTGAGCTATATGAGACACAAAAAATGTTATTGAGTGTTACCTTCTAAAAACTCCAGCCTAGCATACTTGAGACAGTAGGTTCAATTCCCAACACACTCAGACACACACACACACACACACACACACACACACACAAAGAAAAAGGCTGGGAGGGCAGAGACTATAACCAATGGGAAATTTGACATTAAGACATGAAGTCTTAGCACTGGGGAGGCAGAGGCAGAAAGATATCTGAGTTTGAGGAGAGCCTTATCTATATAGCAAGCTGCAGGCTAGAGAAACCCTGTCCTTCAAAAAAAAAAAACCACAAAGGTTGTTACATATGAATGATTGAGACCTTTTTCTAGAATGGAAAGTTGAGGAAGATTGCGTCTCAGTCAGATAGTTGATTGATAGAAAGCAAGATATGTTAATACTAACACAGAAAAGGAGAGTCAAAAAGATTTTGATGTGTTCGTGATTGTATGTGTGCGTGTACCACAAGCACGCCTGGCCCTTGCAGGCCAGAAGAGAGTGTCCAGTTTGAATATTCTGACACCATTTTTGAGTGTTCCACTCCATGTGAAGTCTGAGTCACTGAGTTCCAGCAGTCGGGCCCATACTAACTGTTGCTGCCAATATAATTGGCAGTTTCTAGTAAGTTTTAAAAGAGATATATTTTAAAGACAGAATTCTGCCCTGTCTTCAGTGGTAACTCTGGAAACAGGAAGTGTTAAAGAGTGGCATGAAGGTGACCGGCGGGTTGCGTCTTGTGGCACACGCTGGCCTCATCGGTGCTCTTGGCCTATGCTGGTCCCTCCTGGTAGGGCATTAGATTAATAGTAATGCTTTGTTTCTTGTAAGAAACAGCCAGTTTCACTTATTCTTTTGAAATTTAATACAAATTAAAGCAACCTAGTTTATGGTGTTTCTCCAGATTAGTGTCTCACCGCACAGGCTTGGGGCCTGCGCTCAGCTCTTAGAGATCCTGCCTCTGCCTTCACAGTGCCGGGATAAAGGCATGCATCACCATGCCTGCCATCTGTCTTGCTTATGAGGAAGTCAACTGCTTTTGTGCAGGAATTTCATCTCTGTAAAGTGTCAAGGTGAGGATGTGTCAAGGTGGAGGTCACTACCGAGGATGCTGACGCTCACTGTGGGAACAGGATGGCTTTGTTTCGGTGGCCTGCTGCTTTCTGCACAAAGGATTTCTGAAGCTCTCTGTGGTTTTTGTTTAAACAACATTCATTTTTACTTTTCTAAATGTTTTACATTTTTTTTAATTTGCTTTTTACGTTTTTTTATTATATGTGTTTGCAGAAGACAGACTTGGGGATTCAGTTCTTTTCTTCCACTGTGGGTCCCAAAGACTGCTCTCAGGTTGGAGGCTTTCGGCAGGTACCCACTGAGCTTGTCTCTAGCCCATTCATTTTCAGGGCTGTACTTTCCTCACTGTTGCAGACACTGGCATGAGCTGCAGGGGGCACCCTTCACCTCCAGGAAAAATCTTCTCTTGATGCGGTAGCTTAAAAAAACATCCTGCTGGTATCTATTGATGTGGGAAAAGCCTGGGAAGGCTTACGTTTTGTGATTCTGCTTGATAGCAGGGAAGTTGTATTCCTAACACTTTGTTAACGTGGGCTCTTTGTTTTTTTTCCTGTATTGATATTGGGGTGCTTTAATAATTCAGAAGTTCTTTTCTGCTCTGATCCTTGAGCTGTACTTCAAGGTAGTTTTCTAGAAATGTAGCTTGTGTGTGTCAGAGGCAGGGTAGAGACAGGATGTATCTCTATGGTGGAACACTTGCCTGAGTTCAATCCAGGGCCAAGGAGGGAGAGAAGAAGGGGGAGCTGGGAGAGGAGCAGGAAGTTTAGCTTATGCTACGTGAGCTGTTTTACTATTTCTGGGTCACTGCTGGATTCCCAATGTTACTCATTCTATTTGTTTGTTTGTTTGGTTGGTTTGGTTTTTCAAGACAGGGTTTCTCTGTGTAGCCCTGGCTGTCCTCGAACTCATTCTGTAGATCAGGTTGGCCTTGACCTCAGAGATCCACCTGCATCTGACTCTCTAGTGCTGGGATTAAAGGCATGTGCTACCACCACCTGGCATTCTTTACCTGAACTTTATAGAATGACCCTAAACTTTCTGGGTTGTTAATCTAGCTTGCCTCCCTTTTCTGTCCTGCCTGTGGTTAACTGTCCTCTCCTCCTTGGCTTCTGTCTATAGGATGCTGGGGAGTCTGGCATCAATCATCCCCGAAAGGAAGAACGCCCATCACAGTATACGGCAGAGTTTGGATTCCCATGATAATGTAGAGGTTGAAGCTGCTGTGTTTGCGGCTGCGAACTTTTCTGCACAGTCCAAGTAAGCATGGGCCTTTTGGCTCCCGTGGGAATTTTTTAAAGAGTAACTTACCACTATCTGTAATATGTAAATATGTAAATTATGAGGTCCATTTTCCAAAAGTCTTACACCATGTTGGGGAAAGAAAATGCAGATGTTGGGCCCAAAGAGACAAGGCCCTCCTCGCCTGGTGTGTGGAAGCTGCCTTCGGTAGCTTTGATGTCTACTGAATAACCTTCCACAAAAACATCCATGATTCAAAATTGCAACTTTCTGATTGTCTTTGGCACAGTTTGGCCAACATAATAACTTAAAATAAAACTGACTTTGGGGCTGAAGAGAGGGCTCAGAGGTTAAGAGCGCTGCTTGCTCTTCCAGAGGTCACAATGTCAATTCCCAGGAACCAAGGGTGGCTCACAACCATCTGTAATGAAATCTGGTGCCCTTTTCCGGCGTTCAGGTGTACATGCAGGCACAAGGTTGTATACATAATAAAATATGTAAATCTTTTAAAAAAACTGATGTATTTAGGATGTTGTATGCTGCACTGCTGTCTTAGAAGAGTGTGTGTGTAGAAGAGTGTAGGTGTGTGTGTGTGTGCGCATGTGTGGATGTGTACATGTGTGGGTGCATGCCTGCATGCGTGTGTACATGTGTGTAGAGGCTAGAGGACACTCCCAGGTTAGTCATAGTTCTTAGGTGCTCTTCACCTGTTTGGAGACAGGGTCACTGGCCAGCAACTTACCAAGCTGGCCAGCCAGGCTCCAGGGATCCGCCTGATTCTGCCTTCCCACGCGTTAGGGCTCTAGTTGGGGAGTGAACCTGGGAGAGCCAGGCTGAAGATGAGTCACACGCGCTAGCCAGCTTTAGTCAGAGCATCAGTCGGTCACACTCTGGGGGCTAAGAGAGGACGTGGAGCAAAGAGCACAGCCACAAGGACAGCCGCATGTGGAGATGAGTCACACGAGCTAGCCAGCTTTAGTCAGAGCATCAGTCGGTCACACTCTGCGGGCTAAGAGGACGTGGAGCAAAGAGCACAGCCACAAGGACAGCCGCATGTGGTGGGCGCGGTTTTGCACGGCTGCGTGAATGGCCACAGCTGACGTGATCGCACTCCCGTGTGCCACGCCTGGGAGGAGCTCAAACACAGTCCACGAGCACGCTTGTGTTTTGAAGAAACTGAGGTCACCAGACTCTTGTTGTCTTGGCGTTTTCTCCAAAACACTCAGAACCCCCTACTCGCCTCCACCCTGGGACTGTGTTTTGACGCCGCGCACTGGCGCTGTAGGCGTACCATGACTGGCTTTTCTTAGTGTGGGTTTTAGGAATTGAACTCGGGTCCTCAAGCTAGACCGTTACCAACTGAGCTATCTCTGCAGTTTAATAGTATTTATTAATTCTTTTTATTAATGTGTGTGTGTGCCATATGCATGTAGGCACCTGTAGACACAGGAAAAGGGCATCGGATTCCCTGAACTGTGCTCTGACCACTGGCTCATCCCTCTGGCCCCATAATTTTGTTGTTTTCTGAGACAGGCTCTCACTCTGTAGCTCTCTCTATCCTGGAGCTCATTTGTAGACCAGGCTGGCAAAGATCTTCCTGCCTCTGCCTCTGTCTTCCCAGTGCTGGGATTAAAGGCGTCAGTCACTACACCCAGCCCCGCCCCATACATTCTCAAATAGAATGTTGAGCTTAGTGTCGTTCCCTTGTGGGGCTTATCAGTAATGGAGTGTGTCACTCCCTGACAGCCAAAACTAACTTTGTTTTGGAGACTGTTATATGGGAAGCCATAAACACGTGCTTTCCTCTGGCCAGTCGACTTAATTCCTGAGAACTTGGCTAAGGATGAACAAGGGACACTGGCAGCTTCAGGGTGCTGCTTATGCTGATACTGACATGGCAAGTATTTGCTTTTATGGAATAGGCAACTTGGGATATAGCTAAAGGTTTGTTTCTATCTGCACTTTAAAACAATTGTTAGCTTCAGACATGTTACACCGGCATCTGGCTCTAGCCAGCCCTCCCACCTCCCCCAGGCCCTCAGTGCTTCTCTGTCTCCCTTTGACTTGACTCGTGTTCCTGAGTGTGCGCTGCCTCTCGTGAGCTCCCCTGGCCACGTTAGAGTGCTGGTGGCTTGTCCTTGTGCAGGGCCTATACAGGCCCCCTCAGCTGCTCCGAGTTGGTGCATGCAGTGGCGGTGCCGCGTCCAGAAGACAGCATTCACCACTCCTTCTGCCCTGTCCTTCCCCACCCTTGTTGGGTTTGATAGAACTGTCTCACGTAGGACTGAGCATATGTCCTGCCCAGAGAGCTTTAATTTTATAATCAGATGAATGAATGAATCAACAGTTTGCTTAAATACCTGTGTAATGTTGGATAAAATTTGAAATCCTAATTTTATTCCAACCTTAATTATATGTATGTTCTCTTCATATATTCCTATCATACCTCTAGAATTCCAGGACTGCTCATTGGAAAAGTTGAGAGTAGTTAAGTGTGGAGTTTTAAACTTTACTCTTCAAATTAGCAAGTATGGCAGTAATAGAGACGTGTGTGTACGTGTGTGCGTGCATGCATGCATGCATGCATCTGTCTGTCTGCATTCATGCTTGCGTGCATGTGTGTGTTTGCTGAGGCCAAAACAAGGGCTGGCTGCCTTGAGTTGGAATTGAGGTGGTGATGAGCTGTTCGGCGTGGGTACTAGGAACCAAGCTCAGTCCCTGTGGAAGAGCAGCAAACACCCTCAAGTGCTGAAACACCCCGATTCCCAGCTTCTGTTGTAGCTTGTGTTGTTTTGTTACCAAGCGTGAGTTACTGCTACAGGGAGAACTTGTCTTACCTAGGACTGTGCTGTGCACAGGTGTCCTCGTGAACACTGTCAGGGTGACTTGCAGTGGCTCCAGAAGCAGTTTTCTCCGTTCAGTTTCTCAAGTTGGATAGATAATTTAGTGACTAAATGTAGGTAGGAGGATTATTTTTAGTTCATTTCTTGTGCTGTTATCAGAGGCTGGTTTTATTTCAGCTGTGGAATTTCTGTACCATCTGGGAAATGAAGACACGTATCACAGAAACTGCTTGTTCTTTTATGGAACTGATGACCAGTAACATGCACATTAATAGTCTATGAAGCTCCAGATGTAGCTCAGTGAACAGTCCTTGTCTAGCAAGTACAAGGCCCTGGGTTTGACTCCCAGCAACACAGACTCCTCCTGTGGAGACATGAACACTGATGACAGACAAAAAAATGTTTCATTGACTAGTTTATTGGGAGGCCGAGTGAGTGATTGCTTACAAGAGCAGAGATGGCTCACAGGTAGCTGCATCACCAAAAAGCCCACCCCAGCATAGGTGGTGATTCAGGAAAGCTGCACCCCTGGAGCATCCTGTACCTGAGCCAGTAGGAGATCCAGCCAGTTATGCTTTATGTGATGTGAAGAGGTGGCTTGTGAAGTTTCTGAGTTTCGGGAACTTCCTGATACTTGCCAGTTGTGCGCCTACTGAGCTTTGTAAGTTTTGCTTACTTCCTAAGTCTTAAGTAGTCTTAGGGACAGACTGTTTCAATTCAGAGAAAATTACCGTACAACACTATCCTTCAATAACATATGTATTTGTATTACATAATACCAGATTAGTATAATAGGAAAGCCCGAAGCACTTACATATCAAAGTTTAAGTTAAAAAAATACATAATTTTTAGATGAGTTTTTATCTCTTCTTGAAGAGCTAAAGACCTTGCTTGAGATTATGTATCTCTACCAACATGGTGGATTTCTGTTATTTCTGTCATTCTAGATCTTGCTGAAATCAGAGTAACTGGCCAAATGAAACTTAACATTTTATTTAGCCAGGCATAGTGGTACATGCCTTTAATCCCCGAACTCAAGAGACTGGCAGGTGGATCTCCGAGAGTTTAAGGTCAGCTCATGCTACATAGTGAGACCCTATATCAAAAGGCAAAAGAAAGAGAACTTTTAAATCTGTGCTGTATCTCACTTGCTGTAAAAGGTTAAGATGGTGCTTTGTACAAGAGCGTGTTCTGGCTAGGCTCACAGAGGAGCTGGTCAGCTCCGGTGCTTTCAGGGGGGAGGCGAGCATAGTCAGAGCAGTGTCCTCTTCAGTCACCAACTAAAGAGCCCTGGCTTCGTTAGAGGGGTGCTGTCCAGCAGCACCAACCCACTGCTGTAAGGAGGAACGTCTGCTGCTGAGCTTGACGTGGCGTGGGGCGGGGCCTGGGTGTGCAACTAGGGCACCACATGACTCTAGTCTCAGCAGTTTCAGTATTGACAGCAAGAATTTATTATTAGACCAAAAAGGGGGGAAGTCAGCAGGCTCCTACTCTGCATTTTTTTGAGCCCAAAGGGCTTAAACCGGGTTTTTTTTTTAAACTTTGGAATTGTTATAAAATGTGTTGAGGTAGTTACTGAACATCCACTGTCACTGCTCTAGAGGCAATGGGAACTGAGAGAGTGGAGCCGCTATGAGGCGGAAGAAAGTCTCATGCAGTGCCAGCTTTAGTCAGAGCCTCTCACAGCTTATACCCTAAGGGTTAAGAAAGGTCCCCTGAGTAAAGTTCTCACACGTGGCAAAAGCAAGTTCTTCCATAGAGGCACATAAAGGATAGTTTAAACGTTTAATTGAAAAACAGCAGCAAGCAATAATGAGCAGTTTAAAGTAAATTCAGCTACACCTGGGAGGAGCCCGGAACCATCCCAAGAACGTTCTGTGTTTTGAAGAAACAGGCCACAGACTCTTGTCTTGTTCTCTTGGAGTGTTCCCATGAATACTCAGAGTTCTTGTAGGACTCCATTCCTGGACCTGTTCCTACAGTAAAACAACCACCACAACAACAGCTCTGTTAGCTGTGTGCTGCTGTGGCCGTGGTCCAGTGGGCTGCCTGAGCAGGTCTGTTGGACGAGGCCGCTCCAAGGAGCTGGCGAATGGCCAAGGCCGGGTATTGAAGAAGACAGGCTCTGAGACAGGATCTGCCTTTGTGCAGGCTGCCTCAGCCTTGAGATCTTCCTGCCTTAGCTCCCAACTGTGCCACCACATCTGGCCTGCCTTCACACTCTTAAAAACAAACGTGTTACAGATGTGTACGTCGTTAGAAACTTAAGGAGCTGATAATTAAATATAAGCTTTAGGAATAACAGATCCAAAATATGTTAGTGTAAAATAGGAGTGCTTATTTTCCCAAAACAAACAAACAATTTTGTGAGAAGGGTAGCCTTAACATTTTTACAAACGTCTTTAAGGCTTGGCTAAATTCTCATTTATGTACTTCTGCACTAACGTTTGTCAAAATACATTATTTTGATTAAAGTGTGTGAAAAAAAGTCCAGTCTTGTACAGATAGTGGTGGAAAGCGGAGGGCTTATGAAGCTGTCCCAGGTTCATGGCTGACTGAGGACCTTTGAGGTGGTCTGTTAGGAAGCACTAGCTCACTTGTGTTCTTCGGGTCTTCCAGTGTTCCACCACATAAGGACTGCATTTGAGAACACCGCCACCACTTTTCTACTCCTGGGAACAAGTATGTTCTCTGTAATTGTAGCTTTTGCTGATAAAACTAGAGCACTGTAATTGTCATAAGAGAGTCTCGGTTGTTTGCCTAAAGTTGCATGCTGACTTTAACTCATCATCTTCCAAGACAATTCTCTGGCTGATAGGCAAGGCTGAGTAGCTGTGTCCCAGGAAGACATACTATTTATATCTCAACGCAAACAGTTGCTCTGGTACTGTGTCTGAAGTATGCCGCTGTGTGTTTTGAAATGTAATACAATGAGTAATTTCAGTTTTGCAAGAACATTCTATACAGCTGGCTTGTGTTCTCTTTTTGATATGAGTTTATAGTAAGGAAGAATTCATGACCCATAGTACAGCTGCTGCTGTGGCCTTGATTCTTACCACCTCATCAGGATTTTACTGGGTGTTATTTCACCAAACATGAGGGAGGGAGGGAGGGAGCGAGGAAGGGATGGTGCCAACGTCATCATACCTGGATAAACCGTGAGATAAAAACAAATGTTACTGATTTTGAAAAACGTGTTTGTTGTCAAGACTTTACATAAGAGAAAATGCCCTTCAGTTGGGTGGTGCTGACGTGGTGCAGATCCCCAGCCCCAGCTGGAAGCTGGCTGTGCGTGGTCCGTCTGCCGCACGGGGCTGTGCTCTGTGCGCTGTCAGTCTCTCAGCTCATGCACGTGCTCGTGTGGCTGTGGCACCCTGCCAGTTAACCCTTGCTTGAATGTATGTGCAGAGCTGTGCCTAGAGACCCCACAGATCAGGAGAGCTCATTGCATCCCCTGGCTCTGGAGTTGTAAAGAGGTGGTTGTCAGCTACTGGGTAGGTTCTGGGAACCAGAGCTGGGTCTTCTGCAAGAGCAGCATTCTCGCCCCGAGCCACCTCTCCGGAGGGTGAGGGGCACAAGTTGTCTGTCACTAAAATACTCAGCCCTTCTATTTGAATTCTAAGTTAATCATCTCAACATAGTAATTGAACGGTCACTGCTACCTTAATTCTTTGTCAGAGTGTTTTGTTGAGTAAGAAAGTAAGTTACCGTCTTTACAACAAGGAAGACAATAAATTAGCATCTGTCCAGCCAAGGAATTGTGTGGTCACATGTTTTGTTTTTCCTACTTGGAGTTTTGTAGTCCTCTAGACTGAGTTAGGAACCCCAGCTTTCAGCATCTTGTCATCTATAGTATAACCACAACCTGAGAAGACAAGTCTTTTTCCTTCAAACCAATGATTTTCCCTTAAGTATAACAAAAATACTCTGCAGATACATATTTTAATTTTTTTTTTTTTTTTTTTTTTTTTTTTGCAAGAGGGTATTACACAAACACATGTTTGAGGCAAAGCAAAGTATGCCCATGCTGCAAGAAGTCTCCCTGGTGACACTAGGCAACACCTGTCCCTCCTGGAAGGCCCCAGTGACAGCTGACAGCCAGAGTATTGTAACTGAGGAACCACCGAGTTCATTGGCTTCCTCACAGTGCCTGGCGGGTGAAGGCTTGTTGACAGGAGTGTGCACAGGCGAGGATGGTGCTTCCCATGCCTGCAGGTGGAGCCTAGTCTTCTCCTCACATGACCCAGCCCCTCCCTGAGACCCGGAGGCCACATGGGCAGAATTACATGTAACTAACTGGTTGGGAGTGTTGGTGAGGTACTCAAGTATTCCATAGCCCTCCCTGGTCCTTTGTGTGAGGGAGTGGCAGCAGCCAACAAGTCCAGCTGTGGTCTTGTGGAAGCAGGAACAGGCAGCTGTTTAGCCCAAGCTAGGCAACTCGGTATGTTTTTGCACTGACACAGGGAAAGTTCATGATACCAAAATCTTGGTGGACTGGCTGATAGATTATGTAGGTATACCAGATATCTATACAGATAGAGGCTATACAGATCAGCATAGGTAACCTAGGATAAAGCAAGTATACTGGAGGAACTCAGAGCTTGCTGGGTCAGTCACAGACATATTTATAAATGAAGCTCGTCACCCAAGACATTTCTAGGGCTGGGATACAATTTAGTGGTAGAAGGCTTCCTCAGTCCTGGATTTGGTTCCCAGTACCACAAAACAGCAGAACATTGTAGAAAACAGAAGGCACACATTGCATTGATGGATAGGAGATGAAGTCTCCACGTCTAGAGACTTAAGATCGCAGAATCGCCTTAGCAGCAGGGAGGGCTTCACTTAGACTTGCATGGCCCTCATGTCTGCACAGCATGTAGTTTGGCTGCATAAGCCAAGTTTGATTACATTGTCTCCCAAATCATATGATAGTTTCTCCCAAGTGCTGATGTCACTGGGTTTTTTGGTATTGGGTGATATTTCTGTTAGGATCACAAACTATGTCTTCTTTTAAGTATTTTGGCTTTTGAAGAGTCTGTCAGTGTTCAGTGTAAGCCACTTCAGTGCTAGGGATTGGCTGTGCTTGTGTCGTCAGAACTTGCATGTTAACATGTGTCCTCAAGTGTATGTTGTAGTAGTCCCCTTGGTTCTCTCACAGAGGGTTGCTGAGACTCAGCCTGAAGCAGCACCCACTGCTGAGCATCTCTCCCTCAGTGCAGGACTGGATGGAGGCCTAGGCGTAAGGAAGTATTGCTGCTGTGATGATTGTGTTCTTTGCACTTACGAACCTTAATTATGGCCTTTATTCTCTGAGTTTGAAGCCAGGCTGGTCCACAGAGCTAGTTCCCAGACACTCAAGACTACACAGAGAAACCCTGTCTCAAAAAAACAAAACCAACGGTCCACCCCCTTCCCCCCAAAAAACCCTCTTTGATTCTCTATGTTGTTGCCAACTGTTTTAATTTTCTCTTTCAAAGGGATTTTGCTGTGGGAATCTGTAACAAAATCAGTGAAATGATTCAAGGTATGTATATTTTTGGTAATGTGAAGAGACTTAACAGGGTCTTGTTAACAATGGTTGCTTGTGTTTAGTAGGTGTGTACTGTGTGCTAGTCATTATTTATAATAATGCTAAATATCCTCTGTATGTCAAAAATGCCTGAGGTGCCTAGGGTATAGACATGAAGCAGGGTCCTCACTGTCATGTAACCTGAGGTCTACTTGGGAGGTGAGTGAGCAATAGACAGGTGCAGACAGGATGTGTGAGGTGCTGTGGGAAACCTGTAGGGAGAGAGTCCCAACAAGGTGAGCGGTGGGAAGGCAGCAGGACTTGTGCTCTACCTGAGTTGATTACAGAGCCCTAATGAAGTAAGAATGAAGGAGGGACTGGGCATGGCTGCAGAGAGAGGACTGCAGTGCCAGTAGGAGCTCTGCAGTTGTCTGATAGCATCCCTCCTGAGATTTCTACCTGCACCTAAAATCAGATCGTGTATCACGTCTTAGTTTTCCCTGAATGATTTCAAGTGTTAACCCCATGTCATCTTGACAACGTTAGTAAAGGCAGCTCCGCCTGTAGCATTCATTGCACAGTTCCCAGGGCCACTGCTCCCTTTGCTTTCTGAGAGCTGGCACTGCTGTGCCACTCAGCTTGGTGATGACTTAGAGCTTTCCACACAAAGGAGATGGAGCTCAGTCATTATTCGAGGTTGTACAGCTAAGGAGTAGCAAGCCTTTTGGTCCTGAGTCTCCTGTGCTGTGTTGCCTGTCTAGAGTAGAGTTTCTTTAGGAGAGCTGTGTTTTTATGGAGCTTAAAGGTAAAGAGAATTTGCTCACTCAGAGAGCAAGACAGATCCAGCTTTACCCTCTCCCCTTTTATTTCCTTTGTCTTCTTTTTAAATTTTTTTTCTTCCACCAAAAATGGCATTCCTAAGATGCTAGCACTGAGACGTTAGGAAGAGCATCCCCCGTTCACTGAGCAGGTGTTTGTGTTGATGGTTTTGTTTTGCGTTTATGTGTGAGGGTGTTTTGCCTGCATGTGTGTCTGCGCTGTGTGCATGCCTGGTGCTCAGGAAGGCCAGAAGAGGGCATCAGACCCTGCGGAGCTGGAACTCCAGAAGGTTGTGAGCCACCGTGTGGGTGCTGGGAAGGAAGCCCAGTCAACTGGAAGAGCATCCGGTGCTCTTAGCAGTTGGCCCGTCCTTCCAGCCCCCAGGGCAGGAATTTGTTGCGTGCCTGCTGTGGTACATATGGTCTCACCTGGGAACAGGCGCACTGGTTGAGTTAAGATCATTCACGGGGAGTTTCTATGAAGGAGCCATTTACAGAGCGACAGGTATCACATTCTAGGGGCTAACGTAGCTCAAGACCCAGTAGCTCTTAAAGCCCTCTGGAGCCCAGGGACAGGAACTAGGCAGCAGAACCATCTTGCTGAACCCTACTGTGCCAAACATGGTGCAAGCCTTTCTTGGGAGGCAGAGGCTGGCAGAGTTCTATGAGTTCAAAACCAGCCTGGTAGCAAGTTCTGGTCCAGCCCAGGCTACATAGACCCGTTCTCCAAAGACTGACTAATACAGCACTTTTTATAACTATACTTTCTGATAAAGCTACTGATTAGTTCTACTATAATTATCTTGACTATTGTAACCATTATGATGTATTGCACAATTGTTTTTAAATGAAACTTTTAAGGTCAGACCTTTAGTCTCAGAGAAACCTGAGGTAACATTAAGTAGCAGTCAGACACATGAACAACTCGTTGTGTCCAGGGCTGGCCACACCGGTGGACCTGAAGCTGAAGCTGATCCCCATCCTGCAGCACATGCACCATGATGCCATCTTGGCCTCCAGTGCCCGCCAGCTCCTACAGCAGCTGGTCACGTCCTATCCCTCCACCAAAATGGTCATCGTGTCTTTGCATACTTTCACTCTGCTTTCAGCCTCCTCACTGGTTGACACACCCAAGCAGGTAATTTCCATTTTAACTGCTTATTCTTTGTAAATGTACATACCTAGTTTGTGATAAAAATAAGAAGCAATCCCAAGTTTTAATAATGTTAAGGTCTCTCTTAGAGTTCTATTCTTGTGAGCTCTGGAGGGCGAAGAGGCATTAGTAAATGTGTGGAAGGATTGTTGGTAGAAAAGAAAGGATGGAAGGATGGACTTTTTTTTTTATGGTTGAGAGAGGTTTATCATAGATATGAGGGAGAGAGCAGGCAGAGGCATCTGAAGAGTCCAGACTGAACACAGTCATCAGAACACAGAAAGATGGCAGGATCTCGATAGAATACCCTAAATGCCAGGTTCTCTGCTCAAGGCTTACAGGTTTAATGGCACATTTGTGTGTAAGGAGAAAGGTCCAAATCTGAGTCTGTAGGTAACAGTGAGGGCTCTGATCTGCAGGGAGTCCTGGATGTAATCTACCAGACTTGATAAGTAGCACTGGCCCCCACTGACAGTTTCAGGAAGCATGCTGTTGACAGAGGGACTTTGCTGTCTTTGTAGATTCAGCTCCTGTTGCAGTATTTGAAGAGTGACCCCAGGAAAGCAGTGAAGAGGCTTGCTGTTCAGGATCTGAAGCTGCTGGCTAATAAGACACCACACACGTGGAGTAAGGAGAACATTCAGGTACACAGTACATAAGAAGAAGATGCTAATGGCCTGAGCCAGGATGGCACTGTGCTCAGACCAAGTTTCTGCCCCTCACACTTCAAAGTGAGGCTTAAATTTCAACAAATGAAACCTCCAAAGAAGGACTCAAACCAGAGTGACAGCTTTGTAAACTTCTGTCTTGCTGTGTGTATTTCAGTCCATTATCAGACAGTTGAATGTGTGTTCCTCTGAGTGTAAGTGACCTCCAAGGCCAGAAGGCACCAGATCCTTCTGGAGCTGGCCTTAGAGGAAGTTGTGAGACACCCAGTGAGCAGAGCCTAACAAGGTCTTCTGCAAGTTGCTGTCAGCTGCAGAGCCCTCCCTGTAACCTCTACCTCCTCCCACCCGGTGAGCCACGTGTTTGAAAGAGCGTAAAAACAACGGCAGCTCTGAGGCTTAAGTGGTTCTCAACCCGTGGGTCACAACTGCTTTGGGGTCAAACCATCCTTTCACAAGGGTCACCTAAGACCATCGGAACATACGGATATTTACCTTATGATTCATAACTGTAGCAAAATTACAGTTAGGAAGTACAGTGAAAATAAATTTTTGGTTGGAGTCACCACAACATGAAGGACTATATTACAGGGTCACACCATCAGGAAGGTCAAGAACCCCTGCACGGAGACTCCTTGCCTTCCACAGATGGAGTTATCAGGAGGCTCATTTTCTGAAGGGCACAGTAGGAGTTTGAGCTTCTCGATATGACGTGACCAGGGAGATCATGAGCACCTAGCAGCCTTGGTTCCTTGTACAAGCTACACACATAATAGGACGTAAAAGTAGGAGGGGGTCTGAAGGAATACGTGGAGCATGAGAGAGGGTAACGTGAATGTGTAACTGTGGACTTTTCCTTTCCTGGGCTTTGGTACAGGAAAGTTGGGGCTACAAAGTCTTAATAAAGTGAACTGAGTGCTTTCTCTCTCCTGCTCTGTAGCAGCTACGAACAGTCACAGAAGTTTCCTATTTCCTGAGAGCATGTAGTGTGCTCTAAGTCCACCTGAGTCAGAACTTTCTCCAGGAAGTGTCCTGAGAGCACTTCCCGTTACTGTGGTCGCTGCTGGAGTCTGTTGGATGTTCTTGGCATGAAGTCATCTCTCTTCAATATGTGTTTCAGTTTATAGTACATTTGCTGTGTTCCAAATCCTGTAGATCAGTGTGTGTCCTGTTGCCTCCTTTCTTTCTGGCTGTGTTGTTTGGACAGTGCTGGGCGTGGATTCAGCACGCACCCCCAGTGCCTGCACTGCCAGAAACTTGGCTTTCTTGTGCTTCTCAACTGTGTTATTTTCATTCTTCTTGCTTAATAATGAAAATACTTAACACTGTTAATCTCCTGTTTCACAGATTGTCCATATCCCATAAATTATTATATAATGTTAGCATTGCCATTAATTAATTTGCAATGTATTTTTAAAAGATTTATATGTGCTATAATTTATTTACAGAAACTTTCTGGGTCCAATTTACTGGCTTTTAACTGATTTCTCTAACTGTCACAAACTGAAATACAGGACATTTTTCCCCCACTCTAAAACTTCCTCAGAGCTGTCTAAAGCCAGTCTTTCTCCAATTTATAATACCCAGCTTGATTTCTGCCCCTCTAATTGTGTTTTATGGAGCTAGGCAGATGGCTCTGTTCATAAAAGCAGTTGCTTTGCAAGCCTGATAACCTGAGTTCAGTCCCCAGAAGCACATAAAGGTGGAAGGAGAGAGCGGACTTCACCAAATTGACCTCTGGCCTCGTATGTGTGCCATACACACACACACACACACACACACACACACACACCATAAAATTAAAACAATTTTATTATATAGACTATATAAATGGGATTATAAGAAATGTAGCTTTTTAAAAATACATGTTTCTTGGGGCAGGATGGGAGGTTCATATGTGTGGCATGAATGTGGAGGTCAGAGGAGAACTTGCAGCGATTGAGTTTTCTGCTCCACCGTGTGGGTTCTGGGCTTGAACTCAGGCTGTCAGTCGTGGTGGCAGGTGCCCTTACTTCCAAGCCATCCCACCAGCTCTGATTGTGATCTTTTTATAATGTTTCTGGAACGCATCCCTGGTAGCCAGTCCCACTCAGGCTGGAAAAGAAACCTGTATTTAGAGACTCACACAAAGGACAGCAAATTGGGAGTTAGCAAGAACAGTGAGAGTGGAAACTCCGTGTGAAGAGGTTTGTTGGCCCCTTTGTGGATGCTAAAAGTGAAGCATGTTTCATACTGACAGGTGGGGAGGTAGCGTCTCCAGGTGCTTCATGATTTGCTCCTGAAGCCTTTTTATCAGTGTACTTACTGAGACCATGGTGTTTGATAACATGCTACAATGGCAGAGCCTATCATAATATTGTAATTTTATCACAGCATAATATCTTCTCAGGTTTGGTTCAGTTTTCCAAATGGTAAAATTCTTTTTAAAAATTTATCATTTTTAGACCAGATGCAGTGGCTCACATTTTTAATCCCTGCGCTAAAAAAGCAGAGGAGGCAGATCTCTGAGTTCCAGGCCAGCTTGGTCTACAGAGCAAGTTCAAGGACAGCCAGACTTGTGACGTGGTCCGAGTCCTGTGCATCTTAGATTCCAAATGTCTAATGGCTGCTGCTGGTTGGATTCCATGCCCCCCCTCTGTGTCCTCTCAAATTGGCTTCTCTTGTCCCCCACAGATTGCTACTCTGCGTTAGTGGGCTCAGCATCTGGCTTGATGTTTTGTAATATTAATGAATCTTTCGTGTTCGTCCTGTTTTCTGAGGTAGTCAGTGTAGAGTGCACGAGTGGCCATGCCCACGGCCCTAGATTAAATTGGAACCACTGCCCTCCTCAAAGCCCAGATGCCTCTCGTCTCTCCCCGGAGTCTGCAGTGGTCTTCCCCCGAGGCCTGGGCCGCGGCCTGAGGTGCAGGTTGTCTAAGCCTCACTCTGTTGACTCTCCTCTTCCATCGCCAGGTTAGGGTTACTGGGCAGGCGCCACTCCCCTCCGAGTCTTCTGTGCTTTTCAGTCTGGACGTTTTCCTGCCTAACTCCTAAGGCTCTCCACAGTTCCACCCAGCCTCCTGGCTCTTAGTGTTGACGCATTCACCATTTCTGTTAGGCACAGCGAGCACTGCACCTTCTGCTGTAACTGTCAGCATTGTGTGCTCACCATGGCTGCCTTCCTGTCCCACTAACAGCAACCTGCTGCAGCTTCTTAATCCTCTGCCCGTGGCAGTAGCTGCTGCATTTGATGCAGTTGTGGAAGTAGGTTTTTCTTGTGGTTGAAAAACTCTGGCCATAATTCCCAGAGTTCAAGCTGGACTGTGAGTGAAGCACACGATTCTTCTCGTGGGCTTCCTCTGCAGAAGTGATGACTGAATGTCAGTGTCTCCATCAGCATGCAAGGAGGCGTTTGCTGTGTTCCCTGTAAGGGTGAGAAGACTGTGTGCGCTCTGAAGCTTTGTCACATGACTGTCTACTCTGGAGAGCATTCCTTGTTGGCAGACAATGGCACATTCTCCCTAGCTGGGTTCCAGTTTCCCTGGTAGCTCTTAAAGTCATTTCCAGTGCTCTGCCCGTCTGCCGTCGGCACGGGAACAGTGTCAGTCACCTTTGTAAACATGAGCTTCCAAAGAGGAGTTGGTAGGTCCAGTGACATTTATTTTAGTATCTTTAATTTGAAAAGTATAGATGATTTTAAATACCTGATTTAATTAGGTTTTTATAAAGTTGCCTGTACCAGTTTTCACTGGATTTTGCTTGTTATTAGCCGGAACCTCGTGTGCACGTTCTAGCCTGTTACTCATCTTATGAGATGCAGTTTTGTCGGGTTTTTACTTTTTGTTTTTCCATATTGACTATTTTTGTTGTGGGGAAGGGTCAAAACAGACTCTGGTCCAGCCCAGGCTGTCCTAAGAGGGACTAGATCTTGTTGAGATTGACATGCGCTTCTGACCCTCCTGCCTCCACCTCCCAAGTGCTGGGATCACAGGTGTGTGCCACCACGCCTGATTTAGGTGGTGTAGGGATGGACCCTGGGCCTCGTGCAGGCTAAGCTGCATGCCAAGCTCTGCCAGTGGACTTGTATCAGCCTACTCCATATTGATTTTTTTTTATTTAATTTTATTTTTTGAGGGGTCTCTCTATAGCCCTGGTTGTTCTGGAACTCACTGTGTAGACCAAGCTGATCTCAGACTCAACAGAGATCCATCTGCCTCTGCCTCCCTTGCACCATAGCACTGTCATCGTATTGACTCTTAACACTTTTTAGAGTTGTATTCTTTATTAACTGTAAGAAAAGAAACAGGGATTTAACTTTATTATAGCTGGATGACTGGCTCAAGGTTGTACTTTGAGCTTACGGGATTTCTGATTTGAAATGTCATTAGCGTGGTTTAAATTCTAGTACATATTTACATTTATTTCTTGCCAGAACTTTTCTGGATTAAAAAAAAAAAAAAATCCATGCCATGTGTGGTGTCACCTGCCTTGATCCCAGCACTCAGGAAGCAGAGGCAGGCAGATCTCTGTGAGTTCAAGGCCACCCTGGTCTACAGAGTGAGATCTAGGACAGCCAGGACTATGTAGAGAAACCCTGTCTCGAAAAAGAAAAAAAGTGTGCTTGTGCGTGCATGCATGTGTATGTATTACCACATAATATATGTAATTATATGTTCTGAATTAAATCTCTCCAAATCCTGTTAGTGGTTTTATTGAGATCTTACTGCATGTATTATTTCTAAAATTTTTATTTTAATTTTCCCCTCTAAGTTAGTTTAATTCAACAAGACAGTTGTCTTATGGTACAGGCTCACATTACCCAGAAAGCAGTAGAGGCCTTGTGCTCTGAGCACATGCTCCTAGTCCACTGCAGTGAAAAAAGATCCACCTCGAGTTTGTGCTGTGCTCAGGCCACTGCAGTCTGTGGGGTGACCTCAGGCCAGAGGCCTGCAGGTCTTACATGTGCTGAATTACCGAGAAGGTCACACCCGTACCCAGTTCCCCTTCATGGGTAATTCACGTTGGTATAGCACGTCTGTGGTGAGGGCCCAGCATGGAGCGGGAGTCAGAATGCAGTGTGTGCGTGTAGAATCTGACCCGAGTCTGAGCCTCAGTGCTGAGAACGTGTGGTGAGAGAGTGCGTGAACTGAGAGCGATGCACTGTCCTCGTTCCCACACTCTGGATGGCTCTGGGTTTTACCCGAGGCCTTTTATCTGCTCTAGAACCCCACATCACATCTGGTTACCATGTCTTCAGAGGCTCCTCCAAGGGGTCTGATAGTTTGACCTGTTTTGTTTTTCATCATGGAAAGAATACATTGTTGTTTTTTTTTTATGCTAATAAACTGAGGTAAATTTGATAATATGGAAATATGTGTGTTGATGTGTCACATTCTGTGTTCATCTCTCCTCTGCATTTCAGGCACTCTGTGAATGTGCCCTCCAGACTCCTTATGACAGCTTGAAGCTAGGGATGCTGTCTGTCCTTGCCACGCTGTCCGGGACCATCGCCATTAAACATTACTTCAGTGTGGCTCCAGGTGAGGCGGAGGTGACGTGAGGACTCCTGTGTCTGTGTTCCTGTCTCAGGCTGTTTTCTTCGGTGACCTGTGGTGTGTACTGGTGATGTGTTTGAGGACGGCTTCTTAGTGCCGTCGATAGAACTGGCCTGTAGCTCCTGGGGACAAGCCAGCTTATCTGGTAGACTTTTAATGAAAGTTTTGTTACGTCTCTGTTGCTGCCTTCTACAATCAGTTAATTTGAATTAAATAATTCTAGTATATATGGATTTGTTCTTTTCGTGACCACTTGGCATGAGTATATTGGGTAAAGGAAATTTCTGCCAT
Organism: Meriones unguiculatus; assembly: GCF_030254825.1. Lineage (NCBI taxonomy): Eukaryota > Metazoa > Chordata > Mammalia > Rodentia > Muridae > Meriones > Meriones unguiculatus. Next base: position 110,110,975 of record NC_083359.1, read on the forward strand.
GTGTCTTGATAGGAACTACAAAGCATGATGTTTCTATCGCTCTCTTAATACTGTACGTCTCCCTTGCCGTGAGGGTCCACATGTAGTCTAATGGTTTCCGTGACAGACTGAATTGAGGGCCAATAATAAATCCCGAATATGCGAGAATCCATTGTGGTGATAGAACAGTTGTAGATGGCACTGCCCCAGAGGCTGTGTGTCACAACTGGTCCCCGTGGTGTCTGTGTAAGCTGTGACCTAGAACCAAAAGTGAGGCCACAGTGTGTTCGCCTGATCACATATGGGTCTGGGGCTTTGATCTGCGCTGTTCTTCGGCCTCCTTCCAAGGTTAGGAAACCTTAGTGTTGCCCTCTTTCTGGTAATCCCTTGTGCTGCTCGTTATATGTTACCTGTTCTCTATAACAAGCTTTTCAAGATTTTGTGGCTGAAACTATGACTTCTCTTTGCTCATGTTTGTCATTCAGCAGTTTTAATTGGGTTCTGGTCTTTAGAGGTCGCTCCTGGCTGCAGTCCTCTAGAGCTTTGACCAGAACTGGCTAAGGTCACCCATTCATCAGTTGTGTGATGGCACATGTATTTAACCCCAGCATGTGGGAGGCCGAGGAGCTCTTTGAGTTCCAGTACAGCCGGGAACAGAGAGACTGTCTGGCAAAAAAAAAAAAAAAAAAAAAAAAAAAAAGTAATAAATAAAGAAGAAAAATGAGGATTTAAAAAATCTTATGCCTTAAAAGCATGATATTGGTCAATATCTACAAGTCCTGATGGTGTATAAAATTTCAGATTGCACTGATGTGCATAAATGGAGATACTGTTACACAAGGCATTTTCTAAAAAGTCAGCAATAAGCTTATGCTGATTTGTGAGATTTGGAGAAATTACTGTTTTCTTTGGGCTTTTCTGCTCCCTTCCCAACAAATTTCTTATAGTATATTCTAATAGAGGAAAAAAATGTGAAGTTATAAAACATCATGTGAGCAAGAAAAGTAGTGGCTACACCCTAGGAGTTCATTTTTCCACAGTTCTGAAAAAATTGGTTGTGTAGTTTCAGCTTTGTAATGTTTTGTCCATCGTAAAACACAAAGATGTCACCTAACAGGTGTTGTCACATCTAAACAGCACTCAGCAGATGGTTCTGTATGTTACCATCGTGGCTCCTGCCTGTTGTGTTTTCAGCAGTGTTGACTTCATGCTCAAGGATTAAGGTCTTCTTGGTGAGACAGACAGGTTGAAGTGGACAGGAGTTGTAAGAGGAGCAAAAAAGGCAGAGATCAGCTGGGTGTGGTGCCTCATGCCTGTAACCCCAGCACTCAGGGAGGCAGAGGCACGCAGATCTCTGAGTTTGAGGCCAGCCTGGTCTACAAAGTGAGTTCAGGACAGCCAAGGGCTGCACAGAGAAACCCTATGTAACTGGGGGGGTGGGGGGGCAGAGCTCTGATTGTTCCTGAGGCTCACACACTGGAGTCGGGAGCCTGTCTCCTATAAATGAAGGCCTTACCTCACAGACTTGGAAATCTGTTTTAAGAATACTGTAGAAGAGTGCTGAGTGGTCAACTAGTTTTATGACCATGATGATGGGCTACGAAAAGCCTTGTACTGGTTTCTTTTGTAAAAATAGTTAATTCCCTGAATCCAGTACCCTTGATAGCTGCGTGTTCATGGATTCTTATGTGAACCTTTTGAGGTATAGCGTCAGCTGTTTGGGGCAGGAAGGAGCAAGCAATGTGTTCTTCTTTGACCTTGCTTTATCTGACAAGGATGACAGTGGCGTCATCCATTTGGATGGGAATCCATCAACTCCTGAAGTGCAGCGTATAGTTGTCTTGGCTTCTGCACTGTTTATCAGCAATTTTCAGTAATGTTTTTATGGAGAAAGGCCTAGATTGATTTTAAAATTCAGTCATTGAAAAATGGGATGGCACCCCAACCAAGGAGGAAGAAATGGTGGTGCTGTATTTTCAGTGGAGTCAGGTAGAAAATATTGTTACTCTACGAGAGATTTTCTCATAAAACTAAGAACACTGAGCCTCCAAGCTGAACTGCTTTCTTGAACCATATGAATGAATTGTGATGTGTTGCTTTTCTATGCTTGTTTAGGAAATGTAGGTTCTTCTCCCAGTTCTTCTGATTTAGTCAAATTAGCCCAAGAGTGCTGTTACCACAGCAACAGGGGCATCGCAGCTCATGGAGTGAGAGTACTGACGAATATAACTGTGTCTTGTCAAGAAAAAGGTAAGTGTGCACAGGACTGGCTCCTTCCTGTGGCTCTTGAGAGCAGTGTGAACAGACCTCTGTGGCTGGGCAGCCCAGTCCCTCGTTTTTAGCCGGTGTGCACTGATCTGCAGTTGCATCCATCTACAATGTCTTACGGCCGCCTAGTTTGTGTGGAGCCCGGCTGACGTGACTGTGGAGGTGCAGTGTCTCCTGGGCATTGTCAGTTCCCCCTCTGTTCACTGTGCTGTGTGCGGTGCGGGGACAGACGGCCTGCATGAGACAGGCACTTCCCTCTCACGCAGCTTAGCCATGCGCTCACAGAGCAGGTGCTCCTATTTAGTGGTGCCTGAGCTGCCAGGAGCATGCTTTTAGAGTTTCTTAGCCTGCATCTCTAGATACATGTAACATTGAGCTGACCTGCACAAACAGGGAGGAGGCATTTTAGTATCTACATTAGTATTCTGACATCTTTAAGTGAAGGCTTGAAAATTTTCATGCCTGCATTCAAGAACGGGAAGTGCGCTTTGACCAGTCTATCTGCCTCAGTGTTCATGTTGCCCCAAGCTCAGCAGTCCTCCTCAGCACTGTGTCCCCCGCACCTCGTGTTTCTGTACTGTTTGCCAAGGTCCTACAGTAAACTGGGGAAACTGTCTCAAAGTAGACATTCGATTGATTTGAACACTTGAGCCTAGTTTTAAAACAAACAAACAAAACAAAAAACATTTCTTGCATGTGTGATGGGAAACTGCTGTGTGTTCTCAGTGACCTAAGTTACTTGTGGTGTTTACAGTCCCAGGGTCCTCCAGGCGTCTGACAGTACAGTGCTGCAGCTGCAGGACATACCCAGAGCTTGCTGGTCCTCCATAAGAGAGGCTGTTAGATCACTGGAGAACGCACCTGCGTAGTCTGTGTCTGACAGAGCCCGGTGTTGTGCTCCTGCTGTTTTTCTTAACCACTGAGCCATCTCTCCAGCGCCCCTAGTATTTTTGCTAGCTGAGCTGATAGTAATAGTTCAGTTTTTCTTCATAGCTTCGTGACTTTACCTGTTGATTTAATGTGAGTACTTTATATATCTTCAATAATGTGGAGTTAAAGAAGGTATCTGAAGAGAGCCTTTATGTTTCAGAAATCCTGCATGTGATTTTAGAAGGTCATTTTTTAAAGTTTTCATATACAGTGCTCATATTTTGATTGTTCTTTCCCCCTCTCGAGGAAAGTTAGATTTGCATGTTTGTCTTCACCATTAGGCTTGATGTCTTCTCTCTGCGTGTGCTAATCTTCCCCTGACCACCCTAAAGCCTACTGTTTTCTTCCAGATCTTTTGTCGCTGGAGCAAGATGCTGTCTTCGGCCTGGAGTCCCTTCTGGTGCTGTGTAGTCAGGACGACAGTCCGGGCGCTCAGTCCACAGTGAAGGTGAAGACACCACTCACTCGACTCCTGTTTCCATAGCCTAAAGTGATTCCTAGCGCAGGCCTTCCCCTCTACCGTTGCTCCCCAGTTAAAAGGCAAACTCAGCCAGGGACAAAGTGTGAGGGTTAGCTAGAGGTGTCCCTGCTGTGACACAGTAGGCCCTAGACTTAGCCCACAGGCAGTAGCTTTTCATCCCCTGGCTTAAACATTTGCCCTTGACATTCACTTTAAAAATTGTCACATTGTAGCTCAGGCTGGCCTGGGATTACCCTGAAGTGTGTAGCCCAGGATTTCCTCAAAATGGAAAGAATTCTTCCACACTGCCCTCCTGAGTGTTGGGACTACAAACATGTACTACTGTGTCCAACTTGGTAAACTGGCCTTTCAACTGGTAATATTCTAAGAGGAAAACAAAATAGAGGTCAGAGGCTTGGGATGTTTTTGCTGAGCTATGTTTATTAAGGTGCTGTGGCCTCCTCTGGTGGTCACTGGCAGTATAAACAGCAGAGCTCTTGACGCTCTCAATCTGCGATAACCTTGAATTGAGGGTGAAATAAAAACCTGATAAAATTACTAGGTATTGATGTCTCAGTATTTACCAATTTTTGGAGTATAGAAGTTTTAGTTCCTAAGCAAAGGGAAAACCTGTGGATAAGAATTTTCACCTTCAGGTGCTGTGGAGATGGCTCAGCAGTTAGTGTTTGCTTTGCTGTGCAAGACGGAAGGCAGATCCCAGAGTGTGTGTGTGTGTGTGTGTGTGTGTGAACACCGGGTGGATGTGGTAGCCCTGTGACCCCAGCTCTGGGGATAGAAACAACGGACTTGCAGCAAGCTGGCTAGCAAAGCAGCTGTGTCCAGAAGCTCTGGGCCAGAGAGGGAAGGGGGGAGGGAGACACGAGGTGGGGGGAGGGAGAATGCCACAAAGAGAAGGTGGAAGAGCCAGTGAGGAAGATCCCTAGGGAGTCGCTTAACTGCAGGCACACATGCAGACACACATTGCAGACACATACATGTGAAAAGAGGAAAGGGTTTCTGTTTTTAAAGAATTTACACCTTCAGTCCAGCAGTCCAGTACTGTTGGACTTCCGGACAGAGGCAGGATGTTAGGAGTTGGAGGTTGGCCTGGCTGTCAGTTAGTTTAGGTCTCCCAGACTACATGGTAAGACTCTTCGTTGTTGCTACTTATTTTGAGATTCTAATATAATTACATTATTTCTTCCTTCCCTTTCCTCCTTCCAGACCTTCTCATATACTAATTCCTGTTCTCATTCAGATTTATGACCTCTGTTTTTCCTTAATTGTCACATGCGTGCATATATATATTCCTAAATACATCAATGCTACCTGCTACCTGTATTGTTCTGCATCGTATTACTGTATGGCTCTTTTCCGGGCTGACCAGTCCGTGTGCTTGTCCCTGGGAAGACTGCCTCTCCCACTCTCAGTTCCTTTAGGTGCCTGTGTTCTTTCTGTAGAGTTTAGGCCTCTTGGGCTTTCCCCTCCTCGTGTTATGTCTGTTGTTGTTGTTGTTGTTCAGGCCATATTTAGGGAGATGTGTTGGTGAGATTTTAAGGATGTAGTTCCTGACATTTTTAGGAGACACATTCTCACAGCAACTCCCTGATCCTGTCACTTTTTAACTGTCATTCTGCCCCTCTTCCATAGTGTTCTGTGAGCCTTAGGTAAGGTGGTTGTAGATATATCCATTAAGACTGGCTCCACAACTCTGCATTTTGAGGGGTAGTTTTTGTTTGTTTTGTTTTTTGGTAATGATCTTTATCTGTTGCAAAGAGACATTTCCTTGATAAAGGATGAGGCCTGTCCGTATCTGTAAATCAAATATTGAAAATGTAGTTAAGGATTATGCCGCTTTAATAAAGTTGTAGGTTTTCCAAGATACATGACTTTTCAAGCCCTGGGGAATTGGCTAGATGTCCAGTGCCAGACATGATTTCCCTCTTGTTGAGAGGGTCTCGGGTCCACGTAGAGAGCTATTGGTTACTGAAAAGGCATATTTGCCACTGTTGCAGCCTTAGGTTTACTGTGTCGTGTTGGTCATTGCTGTGGTTCACTGTGTTGTCACTGAGAAGGACTGTTGGCTGCTTCCATTCTTTGGACACTTGCCTGGAACCGTCTGGTACCGCAAAAGCTAGTTCTCAGGAGCAGGCTTTCAGGTCGTTTCCAGCTCAGGAGCCTCTGGGCAATTACAGATTAAGATTCTGGATTTAGAGTGACTGTGTGAAGAGGCTCGGGAAGGTTCCAGGTAGACACTCTTCTGTCTGCAGTAAGATGTTTCAGCAAGGAACTGTAGTGCCAGGCCAGGGCAGGAAAGCCCTCGCTGTAAACGTGGGAGCAGAGCTAGTGAGAGCAGAGTTGAGAGTGATTGCCTTACGAGTAGAGCCTGGAAGAGCGAGTTCTAGGAATTAGGCGGGATTGTTGAGCCTAAACAAGCAGTATTTACGGACAACTCAGGCCTTTCATGTGCCTTCATGAAAGGATGGTATCTGAATGACTAATGACAGAATGGGAAAGTATAGAGCTGTTAGATCTGCTTGCTAAAGAGCTTGACTTAGTAGGCAGTGCAGAGACAATAGAATTTTAAGGTCGTGCATACAAGCCTCCCGTTGTCCTCATCTGTTGTGTCATATGTGCTCGGCTGTTGAAGATGTGTGTATGTATTTCTTAAAGTGTGTTTCCCTCATATACTTACCAGAAAACTGAGGCTTAGAGGGAGAAAGAAACATGTTCAAAGCTACCTAGCTAATGAGGACAAAGTGATCACCTTTGTGTTTGTCACTGTCACATGTGCGCTCGTCATACAGCTTGCATAGTGTAGTGTGAAGGGAAGACTGGGGAGCCCATTTGTCCTAGAGATTAGAACTAGGGAGATGTGTGTCATCATAGAAGAATGGGAGGGAGCTAATGGTGAGTTTTAGACACATGATCAAAGAATCATTGGGAAAGCAAGAGGCTTCTGTGTTGTTAGTTTCATTAGCTAAGGTAATGGGCAGGTCATAAACTCGGCCTAAGGGAGAAACTGCAGATGTCAGGTTTTAGGTGTCAGTTGAGCAATAAAGGAAAATTGCAAGGATCTTCCTACACTGATGCTCACAAAGTGCAGGTTGAGGGTGTCTGAATCCAGATCGTCGGTAAACTGAGCATGCATTTGCAGAACATGGAGCTTAGAGATGCTCCGTCACCACCCTGAGATCCACCGTGGGGATGAGGAGCCTGGGAGCTGGGTTGGTTCCCATGATTCCATCTGTCTTTTGAATACTCTGACTTGAGTAGCTGGTGTACATTCTGGCCTTGCTTCAAGCATAGTGCGCTTCCTAGTCCTGGTGTGGGTTTAGTGTCTTGTGTTTCTTATGGAGAAAACACTGAGCCTACAAAGAGCATGCCCTTGAATGCCAAAGTTTGTACAAGGTGTCCTCCTTTAAAGTTTCCTACGGGACCTTTAAGGTGTAGCCAGTGCATTCTCCACCTCAGCCCTTCTGCACACTAGGGATTGCTACCTCATGCATGCCAGGCAGTCCCTCTATCCATAGCCGCAGCCGCTAACCGGGGTGTTTTCTGTCTGCTGCACAGATCGCTCTCAACTGTATGGTCAAGCTGGCCAAGGGCCGGCCCCATTTGAGCCGGTCGGTGGTTGACACTTTGCTGACTCAACTGCACAGCTCTCAGGATGCGGCCCGGATCCTCATGTGCCACTGCCTGGCGGCCATCGCCATGCAGCTCCCGGTGCTGGGGGACGGAATGCTTGGTGACCTTGTGGAGCTCTACAAGGTGATTGGACGATCAGCCACAGACAAGCAGCAGGAACTTCTGGTAAAGAACTGTGTTTTAAACCTGCTGTAAATGACCCTGGGAGCCGCTCTGCTGGGAGACAACTACATGAGCACTACTGTTCGCCACGGGTTGGAAAGCAGACAGGTTAAAGTGGCCACGTGGGACTAGAGATGGAGGGCTGTGCTACAGCGCCGCCCAGAGTGTGGAAGGCCCTAGCTTCTGCCGTCACAGTGTTGAAAGATGAGACAGTGCCCGTAGCTTTTGTTTGTTTATTTTGTAGTTGTTCTTTTCTGACACGGTCTGACCGGACAGCCCAGGTAGGCAGTCCTCTGGCCCCAGATTGCTGGCTGGGATTGCAGTCATGAATCGCTGTACCTGGCTGCCTGGAGCTTTTTCTAGAAGTTAAACCCCCACTTCACAAGTTAAGTTGCCTGAGCTGCCCAGAATCCCAAAGCTTGTAAGCAGCGTTGGGTTTTTAAGTAAGGACACTCAGCGAACAAAGCTTATGCTAAAATTCCCAGTATCTGAAACACATTTGGTCACAAGCATTTCAAATAGAGGCCCTGAGCCTGTCTCATTTGATTTAGAAGCCATGTCAAATTTAGGCTTAAAACGGTTTTTTTAGCTGAACATGGTAGAACATTTCCTAACATAATCCTAACACTTTGGAAGGTAGAGGGCTAGAGTGTTCAGAGTTAAAGGATAGCCTCAGCTGCATACAAACAAAATACAGTATTGTGAACTTAGAAAATGTGTTTAAAATGCAAAAATGAACATAAACTAGTCCTGGTACAAAGGTAGCTTAGGAAGGAGCAGGAGCAGTGGACGTCTCCAAGGCTGATGAGCATTGTAGAGTACATGAAAGAATAAGGTGTAGGGGAGCAGGTGCCTCCATGGAGATTTGCACGAAGGACTGACACTACTTTATCATGTGTTGTCTCAAACGGTGCCCTGGGAACTCACTGGCAGTGCTCATGGTAGTGACATCATTCAGTGACCACAGTACGGATCAATGATACAGAGACCCATTTAACCAAGTTTGAGGTTTTTTTCCTTTTTTGGAAAATAGATTTTTTTTCCTCACATAATTTATTGTATTTATGGTTTCCCCTCCCTCTATTCCTCTACTACTTTTTCCCTCCAAACTGGATCCATCCCCTTTGTGTTTCTCATTAGAAAACAAACAAGCTTCTAAAGGATAATATAAGATATAAGATAAAAACTAACATATTGGAGTTGGACAAGACAAATAGAAGGAAAAGAGAAGACACAAGAATTAGAGACTCACTGGTTCAAATACTCAGGAATCCCCTAAAAACTCCAGACTGGGAACCGTAGTTATATGCAGAGGGCCTGGTGCAGGCCCGAGACCAGGGCAGGCTGCCTCAGTCTCTCTGAGTTCATACGAGCTTTGATCATGTTGCTTTAGAGGGCTTTGTTTTCTTGGTGCTCTCCTGGCTCTGACATTCCTCTGCCTCCGCTACTGAGAGTTCCCTGAACCCTGAGGGGAAGGATTTGATGGAGACACCCCATGTAGGGCTGAGTGTTTCAAAGTCTCTCACTCTCTGCATAATGTCTTAGCAGTTTTGTTTAGTGAAGTGGCATTTGAACTAATGATCTCTATCCTTTTTATTAGTACTACTAAAGGCAATTTTAAAATGTAAAACATGAGGGTTTTGTTGTGGTTGTTTTGTTTTAATCTAAGAAGGAATACAGTAAAATGTTTGTATCTGTAACTTTGCTGAAAAAAAAATAGTGCTAGGCAAGGCATGCCTTTAATCCCAGCATTAGGGATGCAGAACAAAGGCAGCCTGGACAGCAGAGTCAGTTCTAGGACCATGAGAACCCTATAGACACATGTCTTAAAAGAAAACAGAATTAGCTCAGTAGTTACAGTCTACCCCATCTCCACCCTGTTTTAATTACTTGTTGCTATGACAAGGTAAAGAGCATCTTACCGAGGAGGGCTTTTTGGACTCACACATTTGTCCATCGTGGTGAGGAGGGCGTGGCTAGAGGAGCCTGAGAGGGTGGTCACATGACAGGTGACATCAGGAAGCAGATTGCCTTTTGGAGTGCCCCACTTGTTACCTGCTGGTCAGTCTAGGATCCCCCCCCCTGGGAGGTCAGGATGAGTCACCCCACCTAGTTAAACTGCTCTGGAAACCCTGTTTCAGATGCACCTGAGATGAGAATCCATGATGTCCTGGTCAGGGTTCCCACCGCTGTGACAGAACACCTTGACCAGAGAGCAGCGTGGGGAGGAGGGGTTATTTGGCTTACACTTTCACGGCAGTTCATCATGGGAGGTGAGGAGAAAAAGGAGCAAAATGGGTTTTGTTGACAGTTATTTTCACTTATCATTTTCAAGTCATTAAGCAATTTAATTCGGAGCACTGCTTATAAAGCAGGTAATTAGAGAAAATGATCACAGCTAAAGACAAATGAATTGTATGAATAGGTTAACTCTCCCTTTGTTAACTCCTGGGGAAACAACCTTCTTTTTTTCTTCTTCTTTTTTTTAAATTTTTTATTTTATTTTATTAATTACACTTTATTCGTTTTGTATCCCCCCATAAGCCCCTCCCTCCTCCTCTCCCGATCCCACCCTTCCTCCCCTTTCTGTATGCATGCCCCTCCCCAAGTCCACTGATAGGGGAGGTTCTCCTCTCCTTCTTTCTGATCTTAGTCTATCAGATCCCATCAGGAATGGCTGCATTGTCCTTTTCTGTGAGCTGGTAAGGCTGCTCCCCTCCTCAGGGGGAGGTGATCAAAGAGCAGGCCAATCAGATTATGTCAGAGGCAGTCCCTCTTCCCATTACTATGGAACCCACTTGGACACTGAACTGCCCTGGGCTACATCTGTGCAGGGGTGGAAACAACCTTCTTGAATGTGATTTCACCCTTTCTGTGTGCTGCTCTTGGATAAGCTCAGTACGTGGTCCACAGTAATCTATACAGTGTTTTGCATATTTTAGCTTTGTGTGTGGCGCTGTAAGTCAGCTTTCGTGGTTTGCCTGACTTGCTAGTAATTTATATTGATCTCTGATTCCACTGGTGTATCTCACTATGTGATCTGATCAAAATTCATTTGACTTTAGCTATGATCATTTTCTCTAATTACTTGCTTTACAAGCAGTGCTCTGAGTTAAAAAATGAATTGCTTAAGACTTGAAGATGATAAATAAAATGACAACAGAGAACCCATTTTGCTCCTTTTTCTCGTGCTTATGTAGTGTTTTGCCTTGGTGTGCACACTGGAGCTCTGAGGACAGCTTTAGGAAGCCAGCTCTCCTCCACTGTGTAGCTCTGAGTTGTTGCACCGGGGTCGGCAGGCTTGCCCATGGTTACCCGCTAGGCCGTCTCTCTGGCCTGATACGCTTAATCTTTCATTTTTACCTTGGTCTTTAACATGTCTGTTTTACTTGTTAGGTAAGTTTGGCTACTGTGATTTTTGTAGCGAGCCAGAAAGCCTTGTCTGCGGAGGTGAAGGCAGTCATCAAGCAGCAGCTGGAGAGTGTCTCCAGTGGATGGACTGTGTACCGGATTGCCCGGCAGGCTTCCAGAATGGTATGGCTTCCCTCCCGAGTGGAGGTGCTTGGTGGGACGTCAGGGCACACACCTTACTGGATGTGCTCGCACTCAGAGCCCACAGCACAGGAGGAAGCTGTCTCAGACATGTCATGGCCCTTATAAAAGGAAAGCATGTAATTGGGGTGGTTTCAGGTTAGGCTGTTATCATGATGGCAGAAGGTGTGGCTGCAGACAGGAAGGTACTCAGGAAGTGTCTGAGAGTTTTATATCCTGACCCACAGGCAGCAGGCTGAGAGACCCTGAGCCTGCCATGACTTTCGGGACCACCCCACTGATACATCTACGCCAGCAAGGCCTCACCTTGTCATCCTCGTAACCTCCTCAAGCAGCTCCACTCCTTGGGGACTCAGCGCTCAGACATGAGCCCGTGGGGCCGTTCTCGGGAATTGCTTGTTACTCGTGGGCTCTGAGGGTGGCGAAGGAGACGATCGAGGTTAACTTTCCTCTTGAGTGGTTACTGTGTTCTGCTTGTCAGTGGAATAACTGGTGGCTGTGTGAGTCCGGGCAGAGTTAGCATGACTCCTGCTTTACCCAGGGCCGCTTCCCACAGGCTTTCTTCTCATTCTTTTCTCCAACCTGATCGTTGGATTTCTTTAAGAAATACAAAGTGTAGTTAGTGCAGAAACCTGGAGCTTTGGTCCGGAGAATAGTGTGTGAGGAGCCAGGCTCTGCTGGGGAAGGTGCCACTTTGTGTCATCTCCCAAAGGGGACCATGAGCTGGACTGCTCTGTGCACAGCGTGCCATGCTGGCACTGCAGGAGCCTGTGTGTCTCTGCCTCCATGGTGCTCTGCCCCTGGACTTCCCTCTACCTCCTACCAAGCGCCTGCAAAGTGATGCACACATGCTTACCTTGTGTGTTTTAGACTAAAATCCTGCCCTGGGTTACACTCGCTCTACCTAATTTCCTGTGGGAGCTGTTTTAGTAGAGAACTGAGGCGCTCATTCTGTTTTTCTGAAGGAAGGCCTAGACTGCCTCAAGGCCTTCCATAATAGGCGACGGGGTCCGAGACTGGCGCTGGGTTTGTCTTTGATTTGCTCATTGTGGAGCCTCACCTCGAACTCTCTCTCTCAGGGCAACCATGACATGGCCCAAGAGCTCTACCAGAGTTTGCTGACGCAGGTGGCATCAGAGCACTTCTACTTCTGGCTGAATAGTCTGAAGGAGTTCTCACACGCAGAGCAGTGTCTGACTGGGCTGCAGGAGGACAGCTTCAGCTCAGCACTTTCCTGCATTGCTGAGTCTTTGAAATGTTACCACAAAGGGATCGCCTCCTTAACGGTGAGTCCTCTCCCAGTCGTGATTGGTGTGAGATGCTCTCCTCTCACTTTGACAGTTTGTGATACCTGTCACAGCGTCAGATAACACACACACACGGAAATAAAACTCTTGTCAGCATTCTTAGGTGACGAGCTTCTTCCTGCAGATTCTTAGCTGGTAGGATGCTAGCTGGCACAGATCCTCCATCAAGCAAAGGCCCCTCTCCTCCCTCCTGTCCGGCTGCTCGCCCAGAGAAGTTTTTGCAGGGTGTTCTGTAGGTGCTGAGGATTGAACCTGGAGCCATCTGCACGCTGGGTGGATACTCTGTCACAGCATCCCCAGGGATGCTTACTTCATAATAACTTCCTGATGCTGTGACCTTTTAATATAGTCCTCATGTTGGGGTGACCCTAACCATGAAATCATTTTCATTGCTACTTCATAACTAATTTTGCTACTGTTTTGAATCATAAAATGTAAATATCTGTGTTTTCTTATGGTCTTAAGAGGCTCCTGTGAAAGAGTCATTTGACCCCCAAAGGGGTCATGACCCACAGGTTGAAAGCACTGCTTTATACTAAGAAAAAAAATGCTGAAAGTCTTAATGTGCCACTGTTTAACCCTCTGTGTTTTCCGAAACAACAGTCAGTCGCATACAATTCTTATTGTGCCAGGAAAGGATTGCAGAGAGGAAACCCTTAATATATCTTATTTCTTGACATTTTTACCAGTTTCTTGAAATGAGTTGCATCCCTAAATAAGAACTTAATCCCTAAAAAGAGTGTTTTTTTTTATTAGTCAAAAGGTCTTTCTTCTTTGAATGTGAAGAGGTTATGCACTTATTATTAAACATTTTTAAAGTATTGTTACCCAACTAAAAGAATTGTATGTGTTGAGCTGGGGCCTGTTTGCATATGTTTATAACATTTTAAATATTATTAAGGCCAGGCCATTCCAAAAGCAGTGTTTCAAATGAAACTAAGAATGGATGTCATAGAGAGACTAGCTATGCAGACAACTGTGGTACATTTGAAATCATACTAATGGACAGATATTTAAAACAAGAATACATAAAGATCCATCTCACCCCTCACAACCCTGAAGTTCAGGCTAGTCTCTGAGCAGACTCTCTTGCCCACTTCCATTTTAAAGAGCAGCATTGACCGTTCTGGAAAAGGAAGGGTTGTTAGGCTTAGGTTGTCAGGTTGTTAAATCATAGAAATTTTAAAGGTGAGGTTACAGATTGGGATCAGTAAAATTATTTGGTTTTCTAGTTTATGTAGAATGGGAAATAATTAATTGTTCAATGGTAAATGGTGCCAGGCAGCGGCGTGGTGCTCAGCCTCCAGGTCTTCCAGGGGATCTAGCTCTGGTTCCCAGCACTCACAGTGGCTCCAGCCCTGGCACTCCATTTCCAGTGGGTCCAGTGCCTACTGACAAAACCCTTCGTTACATAAAAATATTTTTTTTTTAATCTGCTAGGCAGATAGATTCACATTAAGTGAGGCAGATAGAAGTGGTTTTATGAAGAATCTGTTGAACATTTAGCACTCTTCCGGTTTTATAGTGTCTGTAGTTAATGAGGTTTGCTGGAGAGTAAAGACGGAATCTGCACAGGTAGAGCACATGGCTGACGCATGAGCTCCTTTGTCGTGGACTGGACTTTGTGGATTCAGTGTCCCTGAGGTAGGGCTTTGGGCTGCAGTTTTTCTCCTGAAATGTATTCAGCACATTACAAAAACAAGAGAGAAGTGAGAAGGGTTCAAAATTGTGTGTTTATTATGTTCCTAGTTGTGTGCCAATGGCAGCGCAGTGTTTAATTCCCGGTGCAATGCTTTATAATAGAGGCTTCTTGCTTCCTGGAAATGAAGATTGTGCGTGTGTAGGGCTAGGTCTGAGACTCGCCTGGCAGGTGCCCAGCCCTGGTTCTATCCTTTTTTGCAGTGGGTGGGGATAGGAACACACATACTCTAATTCACAGAGCGAGAAAGTGAGACGGTATGCCCGGTCCTGAGGCAGGGATAGGTATGGGCGTGAATACAGTTTCAGTCCTGCAGTATAAGAATGGTGACTGTGCTTACACAACCAAGCACATATTTAGAAGTAGCTAAGATGACAACTTTGTTACTGTTTTTATCCATCTATCTTCATGCCTTTTTTTTTTTTTTTTCTATTTTAGCCTAATTATATCTGTAACACAAATATGACTGTTTGGTTAGGGGGAAAGGCATGAAAAAAGCAGTGGAGTGGAATGTAGCCTCTGAGGTGGATTAGGACTGCTTTTCCAGAAAGGAAGTTTGTTTTTTCTTTTCCTGGGACTGTGCGACTCTGACTATTGATGGCGGGCGTTCTCTGTCTCTGCTAGCCTGAGAGCCCGTCTAAGCGTTAGCCCAGAGTTGAGAAGAGTGAACCATGTCCCAGTGTCTCCCTGTGACACTGGCAGACTCACACAGTGTAGGCTGTGTCTCCCGACACCCCCACCCCTGTCCTTTAGGAACTGTGACCTGTTAACATTGGCCATGACAAACACTGGTCTTTGCTGTGTTCTGTACTAACGCTGCTTTTCCCTCCCTGTAACACACAAGCTCATCACCTCAGATCATCAGCCGGGCCTTCCCAGCTTCTTCCTGTCATGTTTTAGCGATCACGTTAGAATGTTAATGCCCGGGCCTTTCACTTTTCAGTTACGTAGCCCTGTCACATACACTTACTTGTACTCCCGTCTCTCCTAAAATTGGTAACAAACACTAAGTTGAAAACAGTGAGTAGAGGTGAGAGAGCTGCCCCGCCAGAGGGCCCAGGCTTGTCCCCTAGCACCCACATCAGGTGACTCGCAGTTGCCTGTGACTCAGGGCAGCTAAGTCCCTGTACTGGCCTCAGTGGGGACTGACACGTACATGGTAGACACACACACTAATTTAAAATACTCATTTCAAATTAAACTTATTTCTACTTTGCATGTTTAGCCTGCATGTGTGCCTCTGGATCACAGGCATGCCTAAGGAAGCAAAAGGAGGGTGTCAGAGCCCCCTGAAGCTGGAGGTACAGGTCGTCCTGAGCTGCCACATCGGTGCCAGGAATGCACCTGGGTCATGCGGAAGAGCAGCCAGTGCTGCTGATCTCTGAATCATCTCTCCAGCCCAGGGATACACGTTAGAAATTGCGAGTAACAGCTGAAGAGGCAGAGGAAAGAGAAATCCCTCCTTCCATCTTCCTACAAGAGTAAATCAAACGTGACATTCAAAACAATTGAAATAGTCTCTTTAGTATCTTAAATATGAGCTGTTTTATAGTTAAAACATTGAAAGGATAAAAAAGTTAACATGGGGTCTGGAGAGATGGCTCAGAGGTTAAGAGCACGGGCTGTTCTTCCAGAGGTCCTGAGTTCAATTCCCAGCAACCACATGGTGGCTCACAGCCATCTACAATGGGTCTGATGCCCTCTCCTGGCCTGCCACATATATGCACACAGAACATTGATACATTAAATAAATAAAAATTTAAAAGTCAGTACAGTCAAATACTGAGCATAGTTGATATTTCTCCAGCATACACAGTGCTTCAAGGCTTGTAGGCTTGTAGTTGGAGATGGTGCAGGCAAATGTGTGCTTCCGTGGAGGATCAGGAGCAGCTGTATACACTCTGCTGGTCAGTTACAAAGCAGGTGTGCCACGGAGGATGGCGTGTGCAGCCCGGCTGGATGGGAGTGCGTAACCGGCTCCTGGAACCCAGCTCACATTCCCTGCTTCCCTCTGATAGAATACCGTGAGGTGGTACTAAGAAGCCACACCAGTGTATCTGCAGCAGCCATCTTATGGAGAAATGCTGCTCTACCTGGCATCCGTCTGCTGCTAGATTAGCATAGTTTCAGTGTGTGCTTTTTATTGAAAATAGATTGCTGGCTTCTCTACTAGGATGTTGCGACAGTTGGAGGTTGTGGTAGTTCTCTGCTGTGCTGCTGGGACTTAGTCCACTGTCCACTGTGAACGGCTTCTTCCCTGCTCTTGGAAACTTCTCTCTCGTGCTTCCATCCTTCAGAACCTTCGTGTTCGTGATCATCCACTCTCTGATGTTCTCTTTTTCTGCAGCGTCAGCTCAGAAACTCAAGATACTATGCAGTAGAAGGCAGCTTTGGCTCATGGAACTATCTAAAAATGTGTTTCTCCTGCTTGATCTTCTTTTCCTCACAGCCCACAGTTAGCAGTGGTGACAGAAAGTGCAGATTAGGGAGGTAGGGAAGGGTAAGGAGTAGGGAGATGACACTGCCCATACAGCCTCCTGTGATGTCTCACTGAGGGCTTAGCAAGTGACGAGCTCCATGTGGGCAGTGAGGAACCACTGAATGTCAACACCATATTCAGGTTTTCAGGCAGCGCTACCAACAGGGAGCTTCTCTGAGGTCACGTGGTTCTCATGGTGGTTTAGGTATTTGCCTGTCCATGTTATGACTTGTGCATAAACTGACAAGGCATCCTCTGTGGCTTCCAGGAAGATGGATTCCAAGACACATAGGGTGGCATAGCTGTCCCAATCCTTGGGTGCTCAAGTCCCATTATGAAGAAAAGTTCAGATTTACATACACTCCCGCACTCTTCGTGTGCTTTAGATCATCCTAGGTGATGTACAGTCCTAGTGCCACATAACTGCTCTGTGCTGCCATGTTGTGCCAAAGCAGCCTGAGATGTTTTATGGAGAAGAGACGAGACGCAGTCTGTTCGCATTCTGTTCATTTAGTTTTTAAGGCATTTATTAGGGCATTAATAAAAGTAATATGAAAATATTTATTCGCTTTTCCCCCATGCTCCCTTCCCTACCCCTCAGGAAAGGAGAGCTTGTCAAGCCGCGTCAGGACTGAGTGGCTCCTCTTCCCCTCAGAGACTCGCAGCCAAACATTGGGCAAAGTGTAGGGAGTCGTGTGGAAAAGTGAAGGGGTGGATAGAAGGACCTGAGGTGGCGGAGCTCCAAAAAGGCCAACAAAACCAAGTCCTCAGTGCATTGTTTTCCTGAGCAGTTTTTAATTCGGCTTGGTTGAATCAAAAGAGGCAGGGTACTCGGTGTAAAACCTCTTTCTTTATTCCAGGCCGCCAGCACACCACTGAATCCTCTAAGCTTTCAGTGTGAATTTGTAAAACTCAGGATTGATCTTCTCCAAGCCTTCTCGCAACTCATTTGTACTTGTAACAGCCTGAAGACAAGCCCTCCCCCTGCCATCGCCACAACAATCGCCATGACCTTAGGAAATGATCTTCAGAGGTGCGGCCGGATCTCCAATCAGGCATGTCTCAATTTCTCCCCATCATGGATATTGTGAAGAGAAAGGTTGTACAAATTAAAATCAATGGTTTGTGTCAAATACCTACTCACCTGTATAGCTAAATTGAATGCTGTGTTATTTCAACAGCCCCAGCAAGAACGGAATGACACTGAACAGCTGGAAACATCTGTAACAGTGTTAGGTACCTTAGTAAGACTTTCAGACACTAAAATGCAGGTGTCTTTCTAGATAGCACAAGTAAATTACTAAGCCCTGTGAACACTGATAATCTCATTAGCCATCTCTGTTGATTTAATGTGATAAAGGTATGAGAAGGACAGCTCAACTTTTATTTGAACTGTTATCGAGGGCAAGTTTCCTGTGCTTTAATCTGTGTTTCCCCTCTTTGTAGATGAAGCAGTCCATGGACGAATTCCGAAGCCTTGCTTCCCGGTACCGAGATCTCTATCAGGCTTCCTTTGACGCTGACTCGGCAACTCTGAGGAACGTAGCGCTGTATCCTGTATTGCTCAGAATTCATTGTTCTTGGGAAGCCTTCGCCGTTATTTAGAGTAAATTTGTTCAACTAAAACACATTAAATAATCCTCATATTTAGTGATTTCCTCCTTTAAAATTTAGGAGGAGCAAAATTACTTTTCTCTCTCTCTCTCTCGTTTTAGTTTTTCAAGACAGGGTTCCCCTGTGTATTCCTGGCTATCCTGTAACACACTGTATAGACCAGGCTGGCCTGAAACTCAGATCTACCTGCCTCTGCTTCCCAAGTGCTGGCATCAAAGCATCTTAGCTCCAGCCCTTTCTTGGGGCACTGCTACAGCTGTCCATCAACCCCCTGAAGCTATCTTATTTATTAATCTTATGTATTTCTTATTAGCGCCTTCCAGTCTCACTGCTCTGAGGCTGTCAGGCTTGTGAGTAGGTTCTTGGAATTTTGGTTTGTCGACTGATTGAAGCCTAATGAATGCTCTGGGTGTGCTGCCATACAGGTGTGTGCATGCAGGCAAGTGTGCATGCAGCTTTGTGTCTGCACAAAACAGTAGGGAGGGCAGACTGCTTGAGTCACAGCTGAGGAGCCAGCCAAAGAAATTTCCTCAGCTGGTTACCCTCTCTTCCTCCTCCTTGTCCCTTCACCCCTTCTCTTCCTCTCTCCTCCCTCCTTCCTTCCCTGTGTCAATGAAACTTAGTTGTTTCCTTGTTTGTAACTCCCATGAGGTATTGCTGTACCTAAGGTGAAAATCAGCAGAGGTGCGGTGGGCATGAAGAAGCATGCCTGTGGCCCTAGCCACGTGGGAGGCTGAGGCAGGAAAATTTTGAGTTCAGGGCCCTTCTTGGCAACTTCTGAAAAATTTTGATTTTCTATTTCTATTTTAGTGTTTTAAGGCAAGGTCTCTGTGTATTCCTGGCTGTTCTAGGACCAGGCTGGCCTCAAACTCAGAGATCCTTCTGAGTACTAGAATCAAAGGTGTGTGCCACCATGCCCGGTTCTCCAGATTTTATGAAAGCAATTTAAATGGGTGTTGATGGTTTTGTACGGGGTCCTGAAACACCCTGCCTGGGACAGGATGTAAATCTAAACAGTGTGTATCCCTTATGAGCAAGCATGGGGGTGGGGGGAAGGCATGCAGACTGTAAAAGGGCTGACTATCAGTACTCAGACAGGAAATGGCCTCATGCTTACACATGTGACCTTAACATGCCAGACAGCAGCAGAGCTGCCTGCTGATAGCCCATGCCATAGAAGCCCTGGTTCTGGACCCAGAATCAGCAAAGTAAGTTGAATCACACTTTCTTTATAAAGTTTCAAAAGCTCTTACCTGATTGTCGCAACAGTGTCCTGGAAAGAAAAGAAAACCAAAGTGTTCTTCCTGGTTGCCTCGGGTCACGGGGCTAGGACAAAAAGATGTGGCGGGTGCTCTTCCCTCTGCATGTACATCATTGACCTAGAAAGACAACGGAGAAAGGATTGTTTAAATAGAGCACTTTCTTGTATAATTAAGCTTTGGTAGGGAAATTTAGTTAGTAACTCCAAGCTAAACTTGAGTTTCTGGTTTCCCAAACCCAAAGCTACTCCTCATTTGCTTTATTAAAATTCTTTCCCTTCCCCCAACAACTGATTGTTTAGAACAGTTGTACTCGATAAGGAAGAGCGGGAGAGCAGTGTGTGGAGTGCCGCCCCTCGGGTCACCCTGTCTGAAGCCAGGGAAGCCTGTCTTCGAGCAGGCTTGGCTCCCCGAGTGGCCTCTGGCCTAGATCTCTGTCGTCTCCGTGAGGGTGTCAGGCTCAGCTGTACAGCTGTTCTCCCGCTCGCTGCATATAGTGTGGAATAGAACCCTGGAGTCAGGCAGAGGTGAGCACAAGTGCGTTGCCACTGCCGGCTCTGCGAGTCAGCTCCCAGTGAGGCATGGCCGTGCACCAGAGGCACAGTTCCTTCCTCCCAGGCAGCAGGCAAGCATCTAGCATCTAAGCATGTTTTCTAGCATGCTCTGTCCCAGCAGCCCCTGCTCATCTCGGTGCTTTTCACTCTGCATTCACACCATCCCTCCAAGCGTGATGGGGCGCTGAGCTGGTGATTTGTTAGCCTTTCTTGTTGATTCTGTGATGTCATGTAAAGATGTTGCCCACTGGCCCCTTCACCGGTGCCACCTTCCTGTGTGCTGACAAATATAAACCCCTTTGTGAGTAGTTAACAATTTGTAGTCAGATTTGGGGTTAAATTCCAGTTTGTTGCTTATGGTGACATGACTGTAGGCAGATTAACCTTGTCTGGGAGTGGAAGGACTTTTTAAAAGATGAAGTGGGCCGTGACATTCTTAGCCGTGCATGGAGTGTGGAGGGATCACTGCTCGGGTGGACTAGCTGTGCTGGTCTCTGCCTCAGCTTCCAGGAGTGCGGGTGCACGGGAGCCGCCCATGCTGACAGCGAGTACGAGAGGAGGATGATGGCCGTGTACAGTCGTGTCCTAGAGGAGGTGGGGTCGCTCAACCGGAAGTACGCCCCCGTTTCCTACATGGCAAGTAGATTCATTTTATGCGCTCTTTTCGTTGAGGAAGGGGTTTTTTTAATACACCTCTGGCACTTTATCTTTATTTTTTATGAAAACTTCACACAAGGCGGTTAGGACACCCATGGTCTGTGGCTGTGAGTGGGCTTATGTGGTTGGAGCAGCCATTCTGACGCTGCAGCGCCTCTTGCTGTCCTTACGTCTTGACTATTGAGTACATTTTTATGCACTTGCCCATCACATCTCAGGGATGAGGATCAGCACACCATCTCCTGACTGCGTGGTCACACTAACTTAGTAGAGCTTGCTCATGTAGGTGCAGACCAGCTTTTTAAACCATCAGCTGAAGCCGCAGTGACTCATTACTCTCACTTGAGACTAGCTTTAAAACTACGTCAGTAACCAGTCATTTCCTCCCTGACCATCTCCCCAAAGACAGTTGACTGTAAGTCTGGCACAGAGGCCTGGCACCCGTGCACCGATAGCAGGAGTTGGAGCTTAGAGCCTCACAGAGTTATTGATAGCAAATGTTTGAGAGTAAACAGCCCATTTCATTATAGTAGTCTTGAGTAAAGGACACGGAGGACTACCTTATTATAAAACAGGCGTCCTGGTAGATGGCTGGCCTTGTCCAGACAGGGGCATCTTTAAGGAGGCTGATGTCCGCTGTGTTCAGCATACTCACACGCGTTGATGTAGGCGGGCTTTCAGTGCTTTCAGCTCCTGTGGGCTCAGTTAAAGCCTAATCCTGCTGGGAGACAAAGGACAGTGTCCATGATTCCATCATGCTGCCAGGTTTATTTGTGTGGCATGTGTGTGCCTGGTACCTGAGGAAGCAGAGAAGGTGTCAGATGCCCTGCTCAGAGGGTTGTAAGCTACCGCACGAGCTGGGAATGGAGCCCATGAGCTCTGGAGGAGCAGCCGGTGCATTTGCTACTGACTGCATCTCTTGACACGGATGGTTGTGTTCTGTGTAGTTGTGCCTTCCGGCCGAGTGGTGTACTCTTGGAAACAGTCGTCTGAGCATATGTGCTCCAACTGCTGAGCGCGCCCTTTATCGGGAAGTTTGCAGGTTTCTTCCAGCTGACTTGTCTCTCTCACCCGCAGCACACAGCCTGCCTCTGCAATGCCATCATCGCCTTGCTGAAAGTTCCTCTTTCCTTTCAGAGATACTTTTTCCAAAAGCTGCAGTCTACCAGTATCAAGGTAAGGCAGAAAACACATTTAAGGTTAATAAAATAGATTTGAAACCAGCCAGGTGGGGCTGGAGAGACGGCGTGGTGAGTAGCGGCACCGGGCGCCAGTTCAGGCCCCAGCCACGTGGCAGAAGAGAAGAGCTACAAGGCGTCTCTGTCCTGCACACGTGCTGTGGAGGCCCTCTGCAGGGTGGCGCCAGCTCAGTGGGCCGTGGGCCCAGCTCGCTGCCAGGGACAGTCACGGGAGTGTGCCCGCCTGTTTCCCGTGAGGCGCGCAGCCGGGTCTGTGGAAGGAAGGTTGGCTTGGGTTGCTAGCGCTAACCTTACTTTTCTATTCCAGCTTGCTCTGTCTCCTTCTCCCCGGAACCCTGCAGAGCCCATTGCTGTACAGAACAACCAGCAGCTGGCATTAAAGGTAGAAGGCGTGGTCCAGCATGGGTCTAAACCAGGACTCTTCCGCAGAATTCAGTCTGTGTGTCTAAATGTGTCTTCCACACTACAGAGTAAATCCAGCCAAGACTACAAGGTAACTCACACGAGGCAGTGCTGTGCAGGGCTCTGGCTCCGGGTGGGACACGTGCCCGTGCTCGTGCGGCGTCTGTGAGGGTCCTCCACAAGGACCAGGGGGTCATAACTCAGCAGCACAGCTGGACCTTGGGGAGACTGTTGGTCAGTTTTCTTCCTTGCTTGGGTCAGCAGACAGAGCATCCCAGCAGACAGACAGGCCATCCCAGCAGACAGACAGGCCATCCCAGCAGACAGACAGGCCATCCCAGCAGACAGACAGGGCATCCCAGCAGACAGACAGGGCATCCCAGCAGACAGAGCATCCCAGCAGGCAGACAGAGCATCCCAGCAGACAGACAGGGCATCCCAGCAGACAGACAGGGCATCCCAGCAGACAGACAGGCCATCCCAGCAGACAGACAGGGCATCCCAGCAGACAGACAGGCCATCCCAGCAGACAGACAGGGCATCCCAGCAGGCAGACAGGCCATCCCAGCAGACAGACAGGGCATCCCAGCAGAGATCAGTAAATCCTGTGCTCTGCGCAAGGTGTGGCGCCGAGCTGTGTGAGCCTGAGCCTCTGATTGCCCCCCACCCCCACCTGTGTGACTCAGAGAGCCTGCGCCTGGCCCTGTGCTCCCAGCAGGAAAGCAAAGGGGCCCAGCGCCTCCCGCCTGCTTCCTGCCCTGAAACCCTGTCGGTGAGACCCTACCCTGGAGCCATCTCGGGTTCCAGCTGCTCACGCAGCCTCCCATAGTGCAGTGTGTGCAGGGCAGGCCTGTCACCTCCTCCCGAGGGAGCCTTGGGGAGTCCCATCCTCTAGGTGTCCTGAGGTGGGTCAGTGTTAGCACCAGTCAGGTTGGTGCTCCTGTCCAAATCAGGGTATTGCGCATGTGCCTGTGCAGTGCCGCTTAGACAGCTCCAGGGTTAAAGTGATTTAATCCAGGACCTGCCCAGGTTGCTCTGGTGTGTTTGAGCTAAGTCTGTGTAACAGGAGATGGGATGAAGGTTTCCAAGGGCTGGTGGGGAATGCTCAGTGGGTAAAGTGCCTTCTTGCAAGTGTAAGGATCTGGGTTCGAATCCCCAAAACCCATGTACAAAGTTGACCCTAGGGGATGGGGTGAAGATGTGTAGATCAGCCACCCTGGCCAAATCCATGAGATTGTCTCAAGAAATGGAGAATGGTTGAGGAAAAACAACCAGCATTGACTTCTGGCCTCTACTGTATGCGCACACGTGTCTGTACATGCGCGCACGTGTCTGTACATGCGCGCACAGACACACATTTGCATGCCCACATGCATATACCCATACTAGCAAGTATATAATGTGTTCAAGCGTGTGTGCATACACAAACAGACAGCATTTCATTGGCATCATGGTTTTAGGCTAAAAAGCTGAGGGAAGGACGGGTCGGCACCATCACTGTGTTCTTTGACGGCGTCCTCTCGCCAAGTGCCTGCTCCTGGCACGCTCAGCCTCCAGTCTCTTCCCTGCCTTTCTCTGGGTAGTGACAAAGCCTGTGCCCTGAGGCACTCCGAGGTGTGTGGCTATGTGAACGATGGGCTGTGGACTGTTGACAGGACCCCAGTGGTCTGGGCTGTGGCCGGGCATGGGCGTGGGAGTCCACACAGCTCATCCCGGTGGGCAGGCCTCCCCCAGCCTAGACAGGACCTGGCCCCCGAGAGCCCTGCGGAGGGCTCTGCTGTGCTGACTGCACTGTCTTCCAGATCCCCCTCGACAGCGTGACCAATGAGATGGAGCAGAGGGTGGAGCCGCACAACGACTACTTCAGCACCCAGTTCCTGCTGAACTTCGCTGTCCTCGGGACGCACAGCATCACCGTGGAGTCCTCGGTGAGAGACGCCAATGGCATCGTCTGGAAGACTGGCCCCAGAACTACCATGTTTGTCAAATCCCTGGAAGACCCCTATTCCCAGCAGATCCGCCTGCAGCAGCAGCAGGCCCAGCAGCCTCTGCAGCCGCAGCCGCAGCCGCGCAGTGCCTACACCCGCTTTTAACCGAGCCACCAGCACACTGCACAGCCTCGGGCCGCAGGGAAAGTCTGTGTCTGATGTGCGTCCGGTGTAAGTGTCACAGTGTGGGGCTGACTCACCCTGGCTCGCTGACTTCTGAAGACTTTTTCTTCAAAGTGGACTTCAAGAAGCGGCCTGCTCGTGGCCAGGGGGCCGCATTCTTCCTTCGCCCTGCACCTCAGTGTGAGTGGTGCCACCGCCCTGGCTGCTGAGCTCTTCTTCCAAGAGCAGCCGCAGACCGCTGACATATTTGACTGTGTCCCTGCCAAATTGTTGTGCCCACCTGCCCAGCCCTGGACTTCTGACGTAGGCAGCGGAAGTACTATCTGGCCACGCATTTGGGCTTGGACCGGCTACGGCACCTGCCTCCCGGACGGTGGGAGCCTCTTGCTGCTTCACCGCCTCCTGCCCTGAAGCAACGTTAGCTAACTGTTTGTGTTAACTTTGACCCCAGAGCAGCTACCTAGAGAAGGTAGCCGTGAATAGCGTTGTTTTTGTGACGTGTGACTGTATGTAGGTTTTTATTGTTTCTCAGAGAAGTCGTTTGCATGAGTCTTCGTGTTCCATGTGCTCCTTCCCTCTGGTGTCTGCTGGAGGAGGTATTGACTCTACAACGATGTCCGGACAGCCATATCCGTGACGTAATCTCATCGGGGATGCTCAGGGAGCAGGTTCAAGAAAAGCCAGAAAAGCCAGAAAAGCCCTGGGTACAGCTACCAAGGCTGTGGGCTGTGGGGAAATACACTTCCCTGTGCAAATAAATCCCTTAATTTCTTTGCTTGTGTTTTACTTTTTTTCTCTTCAAAGTCATACTGATTCATAAGAGGACTTGACTTTTTTTTTTTTCTTTATGGTGTTTGGGAGTTTGTTTTTGTTTCCTGTCCCATTACCTCCGGGATTGAGAAGTGATTGCCGACGTAGGTTCTCCTGAGGTCACTTTGCTTTATGAGCTATTGCCCCGCATAGCGAATTCTGCTTGTCATAGCACGTGCAGGTCTGCTGTGCCCACTCTAAGTGGCATCCCAAAGCCACCCAGCTGCGCAGTCTGCATTCGGTCAGCCCCTGGGGACGCCTGCCCGATGCCAGGAAGACCCGTGTGGAGCCTGCTGTGCTCTGCCAGATGGAAAGAGCTGAGTTGGTGTTAGACTTTGGCCTCTGCAGTGAGTTGTCCTGTCTGTGGAGTCAGACTCTAGTCTCTGCAGAATGACTGAATTAGGCTAGATTTCTCCAATCTAATTCAGTTCTTTCCAGTGACTAAAAACTAAAGATGAAAAAATTGGGGGTGAATGGCGTAAATGCCAGAGGTTGAACCAAGGCCAAGGACCCCACTCACTCCGTCACCAGCCCAATTAGCACCCAGAAAAAGCACCTCCTTTGTTTCCAAGACAGGATCTCTGTGTAGCTCTGGCTGTCCCGGCAGGTAGAGCAGGCCAGCCTCTTAACAGACTGCCTCTGCCGCCTGAGTGCTGGCATTAGAGGTATGCCACCACACCTAAGCAGCTGGTGTGGCGGTGAGTTCAGGTCTCTTTAACACTGCTTCACAGAAGAATTCTCCAGAAAGAAAGAAAATCTAGTAAGCCACCAATTTCTTTTTTGGCCCTCCCAAATTTTGTGTTATTAAAGGATTGTTGATAGTTGTGGTTCTAAACTCTTGGATTTCGTGTACTGCGGTCACCCCCCTCCCCCAGTGCAGATGTGGAGAGCAAACAGTGTAAAAGCAGGTCCTGATAGTTGAGAATGTGAGGTGGCTGTGAATGACTCCGTGCGTCCAGTAGACGCCAGACAGGCTGGCTTTGTGCTCGGTGCGCTGCGCACTGTGTTTTTGTGTCAACCTTGAGTTGTTTCTCAGGGAGAGGACTGTGTTTATAATTTCAACACTAAGAACGAAAATAATTTTAGAAAGATAAATGTGCTAGTTAGGAAATGCGCCCGTTTCCCAGTATGGTAATGCGAGTACCTCAGGGAATGGATGCGCTGTGTGTGGCATGGGACTTTGGTGAGGAAACACTGAGCATGGGTAACGGGAAAGTTTACTTGGCTCATTTACCCTGAATCTCATTCCACTGACACAGCCGAGGGAGGGGCTCCAGCAGGCCAGAGCCCGGAGGCCGGAGCTGAAGCAGAGCCTCCTCCGGGGGAGCCCAGGACCACAGCCCAGGGTGGCACCTCCGCCTGGGCGGGGCCTCCCCATGTCCTAGGAACTCCCTTCCTCCCACGACCCCGGCTGGGGGAGCCGCCCTGAAGCCAGCCTCAAGGCTGCTGTGAGTGGCTGAGGGACTGAGTGTCACAGGACTGCTACAGTGGAGCACGAGGCCACGCCATTGCTCGCTCGGCACTGTCACCAGTGCTACTACAGTCCTGTTGCTTTCAGGGTTGGTGGTTTCGTTCTTTTTGAGAAGGGTCTCAAGTAGCCCAAAGTTGGCCTCAATCTTGCTGTGTGGCCGAGGCTGGCTGTGACCTACTAACCGCGTCACCCCCCAGGTGTGATGCGCCAGGTGGCCGGGTCATCCTTAAGTCTTCTGCCCACACCATGCAGACCACACTGAGTAGTGAAACATGAGGTTTACCTGGCCAAAGTGGGCTTTCTTACCACTGTGTATCCTGGGTCACTGGCTTGTTTAGAAGCAAATATACAAAGAAAACCATAGGCGCCGACTCCTTCAGGAGGCCAATGGTGCGCTGGCTCTTTCTAGTGTAAATGAGCCCCCCCCATGGGACCTGTGGCTCAGGAGAAGGTAGGTGGCGGGTGTAACGCAGGTCACGAGACCCTGGGCTCCATCACATCAGAATTACACCAGGGGCTTGGGGTGGGGTGGCTCAGTGACAGAGCAGGCAGCCAGGCCTGGTCAGCGGCGAGGGCTCAGGCCTGCTCGTGACTCACTGATGCCAGGCCCTCCGGCACAGCGCTTGATCGTTCTGTGCCAGGACCTGCCAGCAGACTGGAGAATCGGCTCCCTGTTGGTACCTAGAACACAACCATCCCTGGGCAACGTGGGAGCGTTCTGGAGGAGCTGCAGTGGCTGCTGGGCCCGCCAGCTGCTCAGTCCCTGAGCTAGTGTGCGGGGACTCCCACTTCTGGCTCCCCTTTGGTCAGACAGCCCGCTCCCGCTGTAGCTGTGAGTGAGGTGAGGGCCCGTTACACACCAGACGAGGGCTGCTTCTGGTGGCCCCATGTCGCTTGACAAACCTGCTCTTTCCACAGGGCTGCAGACGGAGCCTCTGCGGCTCACGAGAGCCGGTGTGTGTTGGGGTGTAGTGAAGAGTCCAGTGCTTAGGGGGTTTGCCCTCGCTGCCAGCAGCCCTCTAGCAGTCACCTCCCTGGGAACCGGTTTTGCGTCAGAGCTATGTCTCATGGGCTCTGCTGGACCCTCAGCCCGTGGTGCCTCAGTTTGAAGTGTCACAAAGTGAGCTTTGAATTGTAACTGGGAACACAGCAGCTGCCACTCCTCTCCTCAACACTAAGAGCTGTAACCACTGTTTCCACAGACTAGTGAAATTCCTAAGTATTGTGAATTTACTTTTTAGGAAAGTTCCTCATAGCCGGGCTGGAGAGATGGCTCGGGTTAAGAGTGCCGGTATGTAGAGGGCCCAAGTTCAGTTCCCACAAGGTCCACAACCCCTGGCTCACAGTCTGGGTGAGACACAGGAAGTGGCACAGTCCAAACGTGAGAGACTGGACCCTGAGTGGGAGACTGGTCCACCGCTACACTTCCAGCGGCGGGTACCTGCAAATGCTGCCCAAGCCGTGGGCCCTAGCCGGGAACCAGCTGAGTTCACAGACTCGTCTGGAGAAAAGCTTTCTCCTCCAGCCTTCCCAGCACACTGCGGCAATCTTTGTCTGTGGGATCCAAAGTCCTTTACAGGAGCCATCAGGACACCCCCAGGCTGGGGCCCCAGGAGCCATCAGGACACCCCCAGGCTGGGCCGCCCAGCCTCCAGCCTCCCTTCTCAGTTCGCTGTGTCCTTTCCTACACCATCCTGCCATCTGGGCGTGCAGCTTCGCATCCTTGGCCTCCAGCATACAGCAGGGCTGTTAGTGATATTCCGCTACTTAGACGTGAGATTCAAGTGGTCTAGCATTAATGTCATTTCCGGTCCTCCAGGCCAGGCCTGACAACCTGACTACACACGTGAAGGCTGTCATTGCCCAGCATCTTCTGGGTCTTGCTCCGCTCAGTCCTCCAGCCAACAGTAGCTGACCCTAAACAGGACTGCAAAGCATGTCATCCCCTGCCGTGGGCCTGGTGGTCTGAGACAGAGGCGCTGTGGCGGATCCTCAGAGGGACTCCTTGTGACCAGCGAGCAGCTCTGTCCCCGTCCCTCCCTTTCAGAACCTCCTCTGTCCTGATGTTGTGGGTCCTCATTAGAAAGCTCTCAGAAATCCTGAAAGTACTGAATGCCACAGCTGTAGGACAGAGGGCGCCGAGCCATAGAGGGGTGAGAGTGAGGCAGCTAATGCGAGCGAGGGCTCCTTCCCAGAAGCACATTGATTTAAGCCACTGCACTCCTTGGAACAAGAGAAGTGCAAGCCGAGCAACGACCACCGAGGCTGGCCAGCAGGCCCCGCAGAGTGCGCTGTTCTCAGCGGCTGTGCTGCCCCTCGGGTAACGCTGAGCGTCAGAGTTCCAAGAGGACAACTGTGCCCTCCACCTTTTTCACTTTTCCCAGAAATAGCAGCGCAATTGGCTTTCCGTTCCTGCAGGACGCGACCGTCTTTGGGCAGAGGGGGCACTGCCACCGTGTTTGTCTCTGAAATCACAGACATCAGTTCTCACACCAGCTGCTCTGCGTCTGTGCAAACGAAACGCCTTAAAAACCACATCACTCTGCATGTATGTTTTCAAACACGGCTCTGACAGCAGGTAGGGCAGAACCTGTAAGAAAATGGGGCTCTAGTTACACAAAATAATAAAGCTCCTGAACAGCAAAAATCACCACAACCAACACATAAAATAGGGGGTAGACATGCAGTGTTCATGCATGTGCCCCCACACCGTAATGCCAGCACCTGGGGGCTAAGACAGTACACTCAGGAGTTCAAGTCCAGCCTGAAAACAGTGAGATCCAGACTAGCATGAGCTACCCAAGGAGACCATGTCTCAAAAATAGACAAACAAGAACGAAAAACAAGACATCAGGAAACAGACAACAGAAAGATGGCCAATGAACAGCGTGTGCAAGGGCACATGTACACACGTGTATGTCATAAAAAGTGCAAATTTAGATACCAAAATTAAGATTTATTTATTTATCTTATATAGATGGTTGCTCTATCTGCACGCCAAAAATCAGATCACATTATAGATGGTTGCGAGCCACCATATGGCTGCCGGGAACTGAACTCAGGACCTCTGGAAGAGCAGCCGGTGCTCTTAACCACTGAGCCGTCTCTCCAGGGCCCCCACCCCAGTTTAATTTTTAATTATAAATTAACTCAATTATAATTAAAAATGCAAATCTTTTTAAAAAGTGAGTCATACAAAAGCATGCAACTACAGTTCAGTTTTTATGAAAGAAAACAATACAGCACTTGGCCACACATTAGGAGATCCAGCTCAGGAAGGGGGTTCTGAGAAGGGCAGCTGGAGCTGGGGAAGCCAGAGGGGCTTCTGGGCATTAGTAATGCCAAGCTAGATGATGGCTTTACAGATACTTTATTGTGTGTGTGTGTGTTATTATTCTTATGTCCTTATAAGGTAAAAATGCTAGTAAAAATATATTTATTTTATACTTAATGGAAACAATTGTTGAGTTATTTTAAAATTCCAGTCCTGGTAGAGAAGGTTATGAACTGCTTAGGCGTTCTCTAGATGAAAGAGTGGCTTTGCGCCAGCAGTCTTATAAAGATTATAGTTCTAAGATGTTTTCCTAAAACAACAATTAGATTTTTTTTTAAACCTGAAATATTGGTATAAAAATTAGACACAAAGTGAGACGTGGTGGCGCACGCCTTTGATCCCTGCATGCAGAAGGCAGAGGCAGGCGGGTCTTTATGAGTTCAAGGCTAGCCTGGTCTACACAGTGACTTCCAGCCACTGCTACACTGAGAAACACTGATTCAAAAAGCAAAACTTGGAAACAAGATAAAGTTTTGTTTGGTTAGTCGGTTTGGTTTTTGCTTTTTTAAGTCAGAGTCTGGGTGTGTGGCCCTGACTAGCCTGGCAGTCACTAAGCAGACTGGCCTCAAACTCAGGATCCCCTCTTGTCAGCCTCAAGGGCTAGAATTTCAGGTGCGAACCACTACTCCTGGCTTCATAGCTTCAAGGCATTGCTTTCAGGTAGTAGGAGGAGACTGGAAGGCTAGCAAATAGAAATGTGACCAAGCTGCGCTTGTTGCTCTTCCAGAGGACCCTGGTTCAATTCCCAGCCCCCATGGCAGCTCATGGCCATTTGTAATTCTGGTTCTAGGGGACCAGTGCCCTCTGCTGGCCTCAGTAGGCACCCGGCACACATGTGATACACAGACGCACTACAGGCAGAACGCACGTAGACTTAAATTTTTCAATTGTATGCACGGTGGCACGTGTCTGTAATCCCAGCACTCAGGAGGCGGAGGCAGGCAGATCTCTGAGTTTGAGGCCAGCCTGGTCTACAGAGTGAGTTCTATAACAGCCAAGCATATGCAGAGATACCCTGTCTCAAAAACAAACAACTAAATAAATAATAAAATAAAAAACTAATGTGACCCTTAATGTATGTGTATTACTTAAGTAAAGAAAATATTCATGAGATTTAATTTTTTATAGAGCTACAGTAAGAAACGGACTCACCTCAACTACTTACGTCCCAAGACCTATCACAGGGATGGAAAAAGCATGTGTGTGTTTTCTTATCACCAACACCGTGAGACATAAGTGCAGCCCACAGTGTGCTAGGCCTTTTACCTGTAGACAGGTACTTAGCAGATCACACAGGCCGAAAGAGGCAGCTGTTCCATGTGTGGCTCCCCTTCTCTTTCTGCAGCGATGCCAGTGGGGGAAGGCATTTGAAGCCCACGTTCCTCAGCCACACCTCTGTCAACGGCTCCCAGATAGTCAGGCAGCTGACAGGGGAGCTGTGCCGGGCACCCTGGATGCGGCCAGCACCACCTGGCTGCTCTAACCCTCAGACCACCAGTCCTTGGTGAACCCGACCCTTCTCTCCAGAGCCATCACTGAGACCTTCCTTCATGACTGCTTTCGGGGGACAAGCAGAGTGGTCAATGACCTCCCCAAGAAAAGCCCCAGCGACAGAAGCTGCCTAGAGCTAAGGGCAGCCCAGACCCCATGGCAGGTCGGTGGGCTGTGCGTCACACGCAGGCACCATCAGCCCACACCTCTTCTCAGTACTGAAGGCACAGCATGCCTCTGATTAGTCAGCCTGAGCTCAGCCAGGTGCACACAGGGAGTTCCAAGAAAGTGCTCAGTGAGGAGGAGGAAGGGGGAGGGACTTCTCTTCAAGCCCAAGAGGGTGGGAAGGATCCCAAAAGGCAGGATCAATTCCCTAGAGAACACTCACAGAAAGAGTGTACAGGAAGTGTCGGGCACGCCCTTGGGAGCAGAGTTGCCGGGAAGGGACTGACCTGAGAGCCAACAAGGGTCTCAGGAGAGTGGCCTGGGACAGGTTTTACAAGTGTCCCACTCGAGAGCAGGCGCTGGGGCCCAGCAAGCCCTCATCAGGCGGACCCCGCACACGCTTCACCTTCTGGAGCTGACATAAGGAGTTCCAGCCATGACTGCCAGCAGCCAAGGCCTCCAAACGGGTGCAGGGATGAAGAAGGGGTGTGCCAGTTCACCCTGGCCCCAGACATTGCTGCAAGAGGAAGCAGTCTCCCAGCTGAATGCCTGCAGGGCAGAGACGACGCTGTTTAAGAGCTGGTGGTGCCCAAACGTCTACCAGGGGCTTCCAAAGCCTTGGCACACATGGCAGTCGGCCCAGGATTTCACAGGGCTGTCAGTACGGATACGCAGAAATGAAAGCCAGATTGTGGGAACTCCACCCTGTCGTCAGAACCACATACAAGACAGAAGGCAGAGTGTGGGGCCTGTTTCAGGCGTTTACTGCTTGAGGGTCTGAAGCAAAACCCTGAAAATCTACTTTTGCACAGGGATTTAAGTTATTAATATTAAGCCATTCACATCTGAGCACCCAGTGACCAAGATGGCGGCCCAGCTGCAGCCTCCAAGGGGTGCTGTCACCAGGCACATAGTACTCCAGGGTACTCTCAGGAACTGAGGCAGGAGACTCCCGAGCTGATGCCAACCTGGTGATTTGGAAGATCTCCGATAGATTCCCCAGTGGGCCCTCTCCTAAGCTACTACTACTCAAACTCTTATCAATAACTTGAAAACATTAATAAAACATGTGTCCCCTAAAGTGAAAGCAGTGATACTACCTGAGATTTTCAAATCAGGATTTCGATGAACGATTTCAGCCTCCTTGGTGTGGTGGAAAGGGTCTCACAATGTACTCCAGGCTGGCCTCAAACTTGAAGTCCTCCTACACAGCCCGAGCTAGCATTCTAGGAAAGCACCATCATGCCAAGTTAGCCTGGTATTATTGGCAGTGGAAGTTGTTTATGGTTTTAAATATATTTTGTAAACATTGGTACATGTCCGGGTATTTCGTCTTCTTGGATGCCTGAGCCCCGTGTGCATGCAGTGCCCACAGAGGCCAGGAGAGAGCACTGGGCCTCCTGGAACTGCAGTCACGGAGGGCGGTGAGCTTCCGCATGCATGCTGGGAACCGAACCTGGGGACTTCTATAAGCACAGCCAATGCTCTTGACCGCTGAGCCATCCCCAACCTGTGTACGGTGTCCTAGAAGAGAAACCAGCAGAGGGCCCCTGAGGTATCGTGGTTTAGAACACAGACTCCAGATTCTTATACGCTGCCCATGTTAAAATCACTTACTACACGACCCTCAGAAAATTACTCTCTTCCCTGCGGCTCAGGTTCCCGTCTGTAAACTGAGGGTACTGATAAACATACAGCCAAGGTCAAGTTAATAGCAGGCATGGTGGTGCGCACCTGTAATCCCAGCACTTGGGAGGCCCAGGCAGGTGGAACTCTGTAAGTTCCAGGCCAGCCTGGTCTACAGAGTGAGTTCAGGTCAGCCAAGTCTACACAGAGAAACCCTGTCTCAAAAAAAAAAAAAATTAAAAACTGTAAAGAGTTGTTCAAGTTGAAACACACTTTGAAAGTCATAACCAGGCCCACACCTACCTGCCTGCAAGCTCATCCAGAATTCACCATAACTCAACCTGCAAGCTAAGCCATGTCTAACCATTCTGTGGGGTGCTTTGTGGTTGCTGTACAAACTCCCCTCAAACTTAGCAGCCTAAAATGTGATGATGCTCTTGGTTCTTGTTCTACACCACCTGGTATTAACTGTGCCCTGGGCCGGCTGGGAGGCCAAAGGGTCCTTGAGTGCAGGGGTGATGCTTGTGGCTGGTTGTTGTAAGGGCTCAGCTGAGGGCCCGTCTGGCTTCAGCCCTCCACGCGGACCTACTATGTGTCTGCAGGCCTCCTCACATGGTGACTGGACCCACTGAGAGTCCCCTATGACTAATAAAGCTCAGCCTTGGCTGTCACTCAGGGCTACTTCCACTATCTTCTATTGAGCCAAACAAGCTTCAGACCCAGCCCAGACAAAACTGGGCTAGAATTCTAGTATGGCCCACCTTCTGTCGATCACACAGTTAATGTTATTTTATAAAACTGTGTTTGTTTCTCAGATTCCCTCTTAACCCAGCTATCACAAAAATAGAGACTCTTTCATATTTGTTTAATAATAAGCCTCACAACATAATAACTGAGCAGTTATTATTCTATTCTTAATTCTCTAAGATAATCTGATTTCCTCTCAGCATACATCCCAGAGATACGCTCTTCTCTTGATCTTACCTGGACCTCTCCCATGGCTGAATCCCTCTACTTCCTCCTCCAGCTCCTCCTCCCCTGGCTGGCAGGAAATCCAGCCCTATCCTTTCCTCTGCTCGGTGATTGGCTGTAAACTGCTTTATTGGCATATCAGGGGACAATTGGGGAGCAGAGTTTATACAACATCGAGACAGGAGATTCTCAGAACGAGGATTGTAACCAGGTATTCCATACAGAAAGCAGCATTTGAATTACACGATAACCTTATGCCTACACCATACCAGGAAGCAGTAGAGCATATTACTGTCTATCTGTAATCTATCACAACTTAATGCTACTTTTGTAAGAGTGCATTGGGGTGTGTCTACATGAAGAAGATGTTTGATAGACTGTGTACTATTAGCTAAATAAATAGTACATCCATAACAAGAAAAACAAGTACCTTTTCTTTTTTTTCTTCTTTTGCTTTTGTTTTGTTTGCTTGTTTATTTTGCAGGGAAAATCCCCTGAGTAGCTCTGGATGGCTTAAAACTTACTACATAGACCAGACTGGTCCTGAACTTGCAGCTATCCTCCTGTCTCTATTTCCCAAGTGCCTGTGCTCAGCCTAGTAATTTTCTTATTTTGAAAAATTACATGAAGATTAAAAAATTAATAATCAACACTGTGATAGTTCTACCAAAAGCAAGCAGGTAAGGAAAGAAAGAAAGAAAGAAAGAAAGAAAGAAAGAAAGAAAGAAAGAAAGAAAGAAAGAAGAAAGGAAGGAAGGAAGGAAAGCAACAAAGAAACAAAGAAAGAAGAAAAAGAGACCAAACTAGTTCAAATTACATACAAATCACACAAAGTTGATGGTCTGGAGAGATGACTCAGTGGTCAAGAGCACTTCCTGTTCTTGCAAAAGACTCAGATTTGCTTCTCAGCACCTACATGGCAAGTCACAGTCACCTGTACCTCCGGCACCAGCGGCTCCTGTACCTCCGGCACCAGCGGCTCCTGTACCTCCGGCACCAGCGGCTCCTGTACCTCCGGCACCAGCGGCTCCTGTACCTCCGGCACCAGCGGCTCCTGTACCTCCGGCACCAGCGGCTCCTGTACCTCCGGCACCAGCGGCTCCTGTACCTCCGGCACCAGCGGCTCCTGTACCTCCGGCACCAGCGGCTCCTGTACCTCCGGCACCAGGGGCTCCTGTACCTCCGGCACCAGCGGCTCCTGTACCTCCGGCACCAGGGGCTCCTGTACCTCCGGCACCAGCGGCTCCTGTACCTCCGGCACCAGCGGCTCCTGTCTTCCTGTGGTTCACCTGACCTCACACAGGTGTGTGCATATGCATGCACTCATGTGCACACATGTCAGTACAATAAAGAAATTTACCTAAGGAAAAAAGAGGTTGTAGCACTAGATCCAGAAGAAAGAAGGGAAAACAAGACCACACCACGTGCAGACTGGAGTCGAATGCTGAGAGTTACAGAGGGTGACAGGACATGGCCACGGCACAGGTGGGGCCCCAAAGGCCTGTACACTGCTTCTCGGGGAGAAAGGTCTAATGACAACTATGACAAAGAGGACTGACAAAATGCAAATGCTCCTTGTTCCAGCTCAAGAAGGGATGACCTGGGAGAGAGGCAGAGGTGCCCGTCCTGATGTTCTGGGGACATTGATGGCAGTGGAGGACAGGGTGTCTGAGATCTTCATACAGAGAAATTCTAAGTTATAAATCAAAGCCGGAGCACCTTCCTGAAAGGCCTCAGCCTGCAGGTTTCCTGGCGACCGTACCCTGAGGAGGCTGCTGGCCTCAGGTGACTACCAAGTTCCCGCCAAAGCCCACAATATGACACTTTGGCGAGTGAGCAGAAACAGAACACACGGTCATTTGCTGGAAGAGCCTCTGCCTTTTCCTAGTTGAGGCCATGGCCAGCCCTGACTGGGTTCTCCATATTCCTCCGATGAGTCTGCATGTGGCTACCGGCCTTCCTGTGAAGACTTGTGAATTGCCGATGTTCTCGGGAGAACTCCAGCTGCACAGTGGTCTCCAGGGCACTCACAGTCTTGCAGTTCGAGAGCACAGATCTATCCTCACCGCATGGATGTGTCCAGTTAGTTTCACCAGCTTGCAACAGTCTACAGCCATCTGACAGGAGAGTGCTGGCTGAGGAACTGCCAAAATCACACTGGTTTGTGGACATGCATGGGTTATCTTTAGTTATCAAGGGATGCAGGAGGCCCAGCCCACTGTGGGCGGCGCCATCCTTAGGCCATTGCTTTAAGCTGTGTCAGAGGCCAGGTGAGCCTGAGCCTGTGACGGAGCCCGAGAGGCAGCAGAAGGCACTCTTTCATTGTCCTGTCCGGCTGTGCCTCGGTGACAGACTGCAACCTAGAAATGCAAGCAGGTAAACCCTTCCTTCCTCTGAGCTACTTCTAGCCACAGTGTTTTCTCACCACAACGGAAAGAAAATCAGAACAAGACAGAACCCTCCTGGATCTGGTCCTTCCCATAGATGCCTGTGGCTGTGGGAAGGCCTCAAAGAGTGAATGATAGCTTCTCGATGGCAAAGAATAGCTTGACAAGAAAGTGGGTGTTTCAGGTTTTAAGCTGTGAGAAATGGAAACTGTTAGTGAGAGAAAGAGGAAGAGGTTGCTGCTGTGCTGCTGTGCACAGCTTCTCTGGGGGAAGAGTGATTCGTGTCTTAGGAGTTGAACTTTGCTGAAGATAAGTCATAGGTGCCTTTATTGATGACGAAAATAGTGGTAACCCTCTCCACACACATGAACCTCATTCACTCACCGGTGTGGGTACCAACACGGCAGTGACCTCTCTCCAGGGACCAGGGTCCAGGGCTGGGAGGGTGGTTGCTGCTGACCTCTGTGCTGCCTCTCCACCGCGCCCGCTCTCGGTGGTGGTTCCTAGCAGCCGTCTGCTCAGCATGAACCCTGATCTCTTGCCCTCAACGGGGTCAGAGATCACATGTGAAATTGTTCAAAGCGAGGCCCAGGCTTTCCAGGAGCTGGGAGCCGGGATGTGGAAACGGGGCGGAGCCTGCCTTGCTGGGACAGAGATAAGAGAGGGCGCAAAGGAAGCAGAAGCCCAGAGAGAGGACAGACTGGGAGAGGCCGCTCCTGGCTGGGTCTGCAGAGCGGCCTGCTTTCCTGGCTTTCCTCCGTTCTAGAACCTGGCACTTTCCTGCCCTCTGGCAGTAAGGAACTACTAGAGTCCAGCTCCAGCTCACAGGACGAACCAAGGTGGGTGGCCGCGTCCATGCTGACCAGCTGGTGGCTGGTGCGTCTCTCTGTAACTCATACACACTCAGGCTGGCAGCCTGTTACTCTCGCTATATACTTTAACTCTTAAACTTCTAGGCTGGTAGTCTTGCTATTTGGGGCTCCCTCTATCTACACTTTAACTCCCACGGGCCCTGATCACAGAGCCGCTAAAGGGAAGACAGCAGAGGGTCCTAGTCAAGCCAGGTGGCTCCTTTCACTCAGAGCACAAGCGGCCGCAGCCCTGACAGTTTCTTACTATAAATACAAGGGGTTGTAAAAGAAAAAGCCTTAGTTTCTTTCCACTGAACAGCTCCGCGGTGACCAGCGTCTGGCTGGATGGCAGAGTCCTAGTTAAGAAGGCCAGTAAAACACTCCGACTGCCTATCATTTAATAAAGAAATGAATTCATTAATAAGCGTAACTTAGAAACATGCAAAAACATACGCCTTTGGCAGACAAAGCAGGCAGATATTCACAAACCTCACACACACATGTACACATACACTCAACAGACACCATCATACACATATATGTAAACATACAGATATTGGATGAAGCGGGTGGCCTCAACAAATGTTTAATTATGTCTTGGCTTTTTATACTGTCTAATACAAAGGTTCTGTATGTGTGGAAGAAATTACATCATTTAAAAACAGATCCATAAAAGGGGTTACAGTAGGACTATTGGTCATAAAATCTAACTAGATGCTTTGTTTATCCTAAGTCTAAAGCAGTGGCTTCATCTATATGCCCATTCTGAGTTCAAAGCAGAAGTTTTATCTTCTTATTTCAAATGTACAGTATGTGTTCAAAGCGAGTTTTTTATGTCAAGATTTTTCTAAGAAGCAGGTGTTCGTCTTGTCTTGTCTAGCTAACCATTTCTTCTTTGTTCCTATATTCATATGGTCTTTCTTATCGTGGTGTACGCCTGGGCCTTATCATTGGCCTAACCCTAGACTGAACGTTTCTCCTTGATGGTTAATTTCTTTCAACTGTGTTATCCTTCTTGGTATAAATCAGGTGCTTGACATGGAGGTCTTCAGAGCTCCTAGCAGTGTTTGCTATACTGCAGGAGGGTTTTAAATGACTTGAATCAAGTCAGAGTCATCATCAGGGGTTATGAAACTGCTAGTCTGTTTAAACAGCACTGTGTCATTCTAGTGCATCTCAGATAACCTGCAGGAAACACCCAAGAGAGTGAGGGTCTCTGCCGCGCCCTTCGGAGACACCCATGGACAGGCAGTGCAGCCACAATAAGCAGTCTTGAGGCAAAATCCTTGGGGCCTTGCCTACACCATGTCAGGCAAGCAAACACGAGCTGCCTCCAGGAAGCTGGCTCGCTTGCTTCTGCCAATCCAGCTTGCAGTTGCTTCCAGCAAGAAACGGCCCAGAATCTTGACACTCAGTGGATCCCTGACTTCCCAGAGCCTGAAGTGTAACCAACCCTGCTGACAGGGTCTGACTTCTGTTCAGGAAGGAGACAAATCCTAGGTGTTCTGTGAAGAGCAACCTTGGGACCCTTCAGCCCCTTCCTGCCCTCAGCAGCTCTGTGGAGGTGTGGTGGGTGCGCTGTTTGCCTCATCTGCGAGGCTTCAGCCCCAGTGCCTGGCTGAGGGTGTGTGGGGTTCTCTGTGCAGCTGGGCACCCCTCCCTTGTCCCTCCCCCACTGGCCCAGGGGCCACTGCTGGGACTCTAGTGTGACCCCAGCCCCGGGGCCCTCCCCTGTGCCCATTCCTGCAGCAAGAGGCGCCCTGGCCATCCCGGCCTGCTCCTCCATGCCCATCTGCTCCTCCGCCCCTGTCTGCTCCTGGCCTTGACCTCTGCCCACAGACGCCCCACCTCAGAGTTGGGCATATACTATATTGTCTAATCTTTCTTTTATTCATCACTCTTTCTGCCACTCAATTAGATATCACTTTCAAACATGGCTGCTTCCTTCTACAAACTAACTTTACCTTCATTGTTTGGGATTAAAGGTATGAACCACCAGGACCTAAGCTTTTCTTTACCTGATCCTTGCTCTATACCAGGCTGGCCTTGATCTGTTTGCTTCTGTCTCCTGGATTAAAGGCGTGTCTGTATTCCAATGGGATCACACAGACCTAGAATGCCTCTCGGTGTGATCTCTTGCCAGAGCAGCCATGTTCTGCATTAAAATTTCTCTACAACTTCCCCCTTTCTGTTTCTAAGCTAAAAATTATACACAGTTTAACTTTTATAATAGAAACAGTTATCAGTCCCACAAACTTAACAGTTCAAATGTCCTTATGAAGATCCGCTCAGCCACTGATGCGATGGTCCTCGAAACTGTAGTCCTGGTCATCTGTTCTTCAGCAACAGTCCATTTCAGCATCAAGCTTTTCCAGGCCACAGTCTGGTGAACGGTCTGTTCCTCTTTGGCTGGCTTGTTAAGCTGTCTCCGTGCAGGGGCATCTGCTTTCTGCATCTCTTCCTTGAGTCCTCCCTTGTCCTGACAACCAGGGAGCTGAGGCAGGACAATCACAAGCACAAGACCAGCCGGGCCAACCTGGTTGGACTCCTGTCCGAATCTGAAGAGTGGGGGTGTGGCTCGGTGGCAGAGCGCTTGCCCAGCAGGCCAGAACCGTGTTTAATGCCAAGCACTTCAGACTAATCAGTTAAAAAATACACTGGAGGAGAATCTAGCTCTGGTCAACTGTCACACCTCCCCTTTCCTGCACTTAGATATGGCTGGATGGGTGAATTTCTGCACAAGGAATGTGCACCAATGTGTTGTTTCTTGGCGACAGCTTTCTGCCATGCCTCCTTCCCCTTCCCACACACTGGGACCCAGCCATGCCAGTGCTCAGCCTTGACTTCGGACATCAAAGCCTGGGCGTGGAGGAACAACAGGACGGAAGAAGTCTGGGCCCTCCTGTGTTGAGGTGTGACAGAGCATGGGAGGGCTGAGCTTGGATGACT
The DNA here is from genome assembly GCF_030254825.1 of Meriones unguiculatus. Lineage (NCBI taxonomy): Eukaryota > Metazoa > Chordata > Mammalia > Rodentia > Muridae > Meriones > Meriones unguiculatus. Next base: position 110,151,311 of record NC_083359.1, read on the forward strand.
CCACAAGGAAGAAGCAGACTTCTTAAGACCTGGCAAGGCTGGTGGGGTTCGGGTAGCGCATCCCACTCTTATGAACATGGAAAACGACATAGAAGTGCTGTTGGTGCCGAAAAGCCTACAACATGTGACATTGTCTCACCAGCCGGGAGACAAGAAACTTGTTGTTTGTTGGAAAGCTGGTGTCATTTTTGTGTGGAGAAAAAACAAAAACAAAAACAACAAATTGCCAAGGAAGCCACATGCAGGTACTTGAGGGACATCCCACTCACAGATTAAACTCTAGCTGTAGAGGAAGTGGTTACATAACAGCCACCTTGTTACTGTGCGCTAGCTGCTCCTTCCAACAAGTTTTTGGCCAAGGTATCACAGAAGGAGTGTCCACAGATAAGGCCTTCAGAAGGGCTAGAAATTGCTTTTAACGCTAAAAAAGAAATCAACCAGAGTTGCTCAGAACTTTTTCCAGAGACTATTGGAACTTCCCAGCCAAACTAAGAGCCAAGCTCACGATCAAGTCAGAAGAAAGTCTGAGACTGTGTGCTGGAGCCCGGAGTTCCAGATGGGAACAGCCCACTCCCAGGCTGGGTTGCTGGAGAGGTGCCCGGGGCGCTGACTGGCTCATGAGGCTGAAGACTTTCAAGGGAATTGTATTGTCAAGGAAGTGATAAGGCTCATCGATTTGAACAAGCACATACATGTTTAAGACTTAAAGCACACTGAAGTCTTCACAGCCCCCTGGGACTTGGCCAGCGCTGGCTTCACTTGATGCAAGAGGGGACAGCGGCACAGAACCGTCCAGCAGGCACACTGTCAGCCACGGAGGACACCAGACACACCTCTTCCATGTTCCCTATTCACAGGTCCATGCCCACTTCAGCCGGCCATGCCATTTCATGCCACTGCTGGTCACTCATAGTCACTGAGAGAACTGTGCCAGTCCTCTGGCTATGCTGGGCGGGCTTCTCGGCACACAGGTGTGCACATTTCCCTGCTCTGTTCTGCAATCCTGAGTCACGAGATCCTTCATTCAGCATGCCAGCCTCACTGTGTGTCCCCGTCCCTCTGCCCACGGTGCCTTTCTGAGCCTTTGCGTCGCTCTTGTTCATACCTCTTGGTGACGTGATTTTTCCAGTCTGCGGCTGTCCACTGGTTCATAGCTGGAACTGAGTTTACAATTGTACCAGATCACAATTGTACCAAGTACCTTTTCACATTGTTCATTGGCCACTTGAGCGTTCTCTTCTGTGCCAGTCAGAGCGTTTGGAGGGACCTGTGGCTGCCTCACTTCTCGTATTGATTTCTTCTCTGTGCTTGTTTTTTCGCCATCTGGTCTTTGGGAAGAGTGCTACAAAGCAATCTGATTATACCAACAAATAGCTCCATCCAAACCCTTGGTCCTTCCTATCTGTAGTTCACATCTGCCCTATAAAAGCTGATCTGATTGGTTTCCCAGACACAGTACAGGGACTAGATAGTTGGGTAATGCTCTTAGAGTGTTTGAGGCCAGGCCACCTCCGGGTGCCTGCAGCAGGGAATGCCACTCAGGCCCTACTGACTATGACGAGGGCATGAAACAACAAACGGAGGCAAGAAAATCAGACAAAGCACATGATCTCAAGCCCAGAGGCAGAGCTCTTGGATATAAAGAGTGTGGTACACACACAGAGCGGGGTGCTAATGGGCATTCGTGACAGCACACATAAATCTGAAGACATTTAAGCGAGGGTAGATGGTCTAGAAAGAAAACTGGCACATACCCTAATTTAGATGTGGGATTTAAACAAGTTAAGTTCATAGCAATGGGAGAAAATGGTGTTTCTCACAGCTGGGCAGAACTGGGGTAAAACTCTTCAAACAACACCTTTCAGGAAGGAGGAAGAAATTCAAGGAGCCTATTCAATTCATGAGACTGTAGCTAATGAAGATATGCTGTATAAAAAGTCAGGAGGAGGATCAGGGAAGCGAGAGAAGCAGGGAGAGAGAAGGAAGGAGGAAGGAAGAAGGTTGGGAAGAAGGGAGAGTGGGAGGAAGGAAACTTAAATTCACTGGCGATAAAACTCTCAGTCCGCATTCAGAGAGGGCTATAATCAGCAGCAACTTCCAGGCAATGACATCACTTCCTTTTAGTCATTCCATTCTGGGATGATGCTTTTCATCTCAAGTGTTGGAGACTGACTCCTCAACAATAACCCACCCTACATGTTAGTCACGGTTTGTTGATTACACTGAGGTGATTACACAGTTACCACCAGGAAGTAATAAACATCTCCATGCTGAGATCATTCTAATTGCCACCTCAAAGGCAGTCTAAAGTCTGGAGAAAGGTGTGTTAAGATGTTCACCAATGTTCACCAAGAGTCACGAAGAACCTGACTGGCAGATGTGAGCATTGCTGTCCCTCCAGGAAGCTGTTCCCAGCTTGAAACAAGAACCTCACCCTAGCTGGGCACAGCGGCACACACCTGTATTCCCAGCACTCGGGGAGGCAGAAGCAGGGGGATCTCTGCGTTCAAGGCCAGCCTGGTCTACAAAATGAGTCCAGGACAGCTAGGGCTACACAGAGAAACCCTGTCTTGAAAAAACCAAAACGACAACAACAAAAGATCCTCCACTCCGACTAGAGGCCTGGGACTGGAGTGGGAAGCTCCGTATGCTGGGCCCCTTTACAGCACCTGGGCCATCACAGATGCTTTCATTGTTGTTGTTTGGTTTCGCTGGTTGTTTAGTTTTTGAGACAGGGTTTCTCTGTATAGCCCTGGCTGTGTAGCCCTCACTCTGTAGATCAGGCTGGTGTTAGACTCAGAGATCGGACTGCCTCTGCCTCCCGAGTGCTGGGATTAAAGGTGTGTACCACAGCACCCAGCCAAGAGATGGAGTTTTGAAAGACATGGATGTTGAAGTGCATTCTGGGATTAGGGAACAGTGTGAGCCTTCACTGAGACCCCGGGCACAGCACTGCCCCATGAAGACAGTGAGGGTAGAGGCAGGTTAAGGAGAGGAAAACGCTGAATTGGATGTTCCTGTGAAATATATGGAGAGAGGGTGGGCGCAGGGCTGGGAAGGTGCTGCTGGGAGCGTAGACAAAGCAGCCATTTGTTAAATGTGACACACAGGCTGATTCCAAGCACTTTCCTCACGCTGCTCTTTTAAGTCCTGAGACTTCCAGAGAGTCTCCTTTTATGTGTAGACAGTCTCGGTAGCCTCAAACTAGCGACCTAGCTGAAAGGGCTCTGAGCTCCTCAGCCTCCACTTCCCAGGCGCTAGGAACACGGATGTGCGCCGGTGTGTCCACTGTGGCATCAATAGTTCTACCACAGTTTGGTTAAAAAAAAGAAGCAGAAACACAAGAGGTTGTTTACCAAGGCCATCCAGCCAATCAGTGCTGAGTGGGATTCACATTGGGTCCCCAGAGCCTGGAAGCTGGGGAGACAGACTTGGACTTGGGGAGCTGGTTTGGGAATGGAAAATGCCAGTTCCCAGTCCCCAGCCCCCAAATGCGGCAGTCCTCGGTCTATGCGCCTGCTCCAACCATACGTTTGCTCAATATTCTTTGGCTGTACATAGCCGTCCTGCTTTCCTCATGTCACCCAGAGTCCATTTGGCTACAGTCACCTGGAGACACTGACTCAGCAAGCCAAAGCCATGGTGGAAAGTGCCACCATGGAGCAGGAGTGTTGCCATGGAACATGAGTGTCGCCATGGAACAGGAGTGTCACATGGAACAGGAGTGCCACATGGGCATCTCCAAAGCTAAGACTCCAGCGGCTCCAGATCATCAGGAATTTCCTCATCTCATCTACTCTGCATCTTCAGCTGCCGGGGTTCAAATCAACACATAAAGGACTGACAGCACAGGAGAAAGTCGGCGTCACTGTGATGTCTTTCTCTTATTCATGAAGAAACCCAGATCTGCCTTCAAATCTTTCTGCCTATACACACCATCTCTACTCAGTCACCAGCAAAATTTCCAGCATAAAGGAATGGGATTGCCTGATTGGTTTAGGGATGTGACCTCGGGAAGACAACAGCACAATCAGGGTGGGGAGGGGAAAGGAGCAGGCAAGGGCGGCTGTGGAAGGGGAGCAGTTCGGTGTTAGGGTCATCTGCCATGGGCCATTAGTAAGCAGGCTGCTTTGCTGTGCTCTCTGAGGCCCTGTACTCCTCCCAGAGGCAAAAGACTCCCTTTTCCGGTTTGGTGGTTTGAGTAAGAATGGCCCCTACAGGCGCGTATATTTGACACTATTTGAAAGGATTAAGAAGTGTGGCCTTGTTGGGATGGATGTGGCCTGTTAGAGGAAGTGTGTCACCGGGGGCGGGCTCTGCTGTCTCAGTGGCCCAGGATGGAGCTCTAGGCTACTGCTTCAGCCATGTGCTAGCCGCTGTGTTCCCTGCCATGAGGATAATGAACCAAAATTTCAATTCTTCAAAGCTGTAAGCAAGCCCCAATGACATGCTTTCTTTTATAAGAGTTGCCTTGGTCAAGCTGGGCTTGGTGGTGCTCGCCTGCAGTCCCAGCCCTTGGGGGAGGCAGAGGCAAGCAGATCTTTGTGAATTCAAGGACAGCCTGGTCTTCAAATTGAGTCCAGGACAGCCAGGGCTACACACAGAGAAACCCTGTCTCAAAAAACCCAAACAAAAACAAAACAAACAAACAAAAACCCACCAAAACTCAAAAAACAAACACACAAAAAGCAAAGAGTCGCCTTGGTCATGGCGTCTCTTTACAGCGACAGAAATAACTAAAACACTGTAGAGCACAGGTACACATAGAATCTGTGAAGGGGCCGTAGTGTGTCTTTAGGGTTAAAATACCATCGGAAAGTGGTTGGGCGCCATATCTAAAGATCCCTGGGGCCAAGGGTGCTAATGAAAACTAAAGCTAAGAAACCCAGGCATGAAGCGGCCAAATCTTCACAGTGCAGAGGATGCAATGATTGTCGTTAGGTGACAGGAACTTCCTACAGATAATTCTTATAGAAAAATGGGTGAATGTAACTTAGGGAAAAAAAGACTAGTATTGAGAATTTCAATGATGGGAGTCTTCATTTTCCACTGGAGAAAAGATTGTAAGAATGGCTGGAGCCAGCCATGCTGAAACCAAGAACAGCAGCCATGATCCACAAGACATATTCTTTTTAACAATTAATTAATTAACTAATGAATTGATTTTTGCCTAAACAATAAGCATTCTTTTAGTGCTGGCTGTAAAGGTATTGAGAAACAAAGATTGAGAGACCAAAAGATTAAAAATCAGTGGCTATTATTAAAATTTAAGGCCTGAATTAGCTGGGTGAAGTCCCGAAATGCCCTGAGGGGAAGAACCGGCCTTACTGCATTCTTTCCCCACTCACTAGAGATACAGTTGCTAGGAAACTGGCCCATCCTCCTAGGGAGGGACACCAGATCATTAATGGTTTGGGGACCTTCCTATAGCCAATCAATTAAAAATGCAGCCTTTTGACCAATAGATGCTTGCCAGGCAGGAATCGCCCCTGCTTTGGGCATGCTGGGAGGAACCAGAATTTTTAAATCCTCCAACTAACCTGAGCTCGGGGCTCTCGGCTCTCCCGATTCCATGGTGGTGGGGTGTGAGCCCGATTTGCAGCTTGTAATGATTTATAATAAAAAGATCCTCATGTGGTTTGCAGTGACTCCGCTTCTGGTGGTGGTCTTTTGGGGTATCAAGATTCGGGCACAACAAGATGACAGTTCAAAAGCTAGTATTAACTTAATTCCTTAATTCACTATAGTCTTAAGCATTACGAACAATGAACCGGAACAGCTTCGACTGTTAAAAACGAACAAAACGCGTTCTCCACTGTGGTTTTGTGGTCCTGCTTAGTGACAGGGAGCAGGCTTTTTGCTGTCCTCACACTCCTGAGTTTGGATACAGCCTTGCACTTGGGGCGCTGTGAATCTTCACCGTGAAGTCGTACTTCACCCTGCTTGCCAAAACTGTGCTCCCTCATGAAGGCGGGTGGTGTTGCCCTGAGCCCTAAGGACTGACAGGAGCCTCGGCCCACACCCCACAGCCGCTGCTCGGCGTGGCTAAGTCTAAGCAACATTAGACTTTCACTGCTAATGCTGCTCTTTCCATCACTTTGGCACAAAGTCGTTTTCAGAAGACCGAGCTCCCTTTTGGATTGTCTGCTTCTGTTGAGTCCTCATGAGATCAACAGAGCAGGTTTCCTCTGCGGGGAACTAATGGATGGGTAGTGACTAGTCGGTATGCAGACTGCAGGAGGTGATGTGACTGTTGGCTCACGCTGGTGTGTGTGATCGGTGCACAGGGAAGAGCGTTTGTAGCGTTTGTTAGTTGTGCAAAGTTAACATCCACAGAGCTGAACCGGGATAGCGTCACCGGGTGACCGTTAGTACTAACTAAACCGTGGTAACGAAATCCATGCGTTCTACACCCGTGCAAACTGAGGGCTGCTTGCATGGACAGCACACTCCCAGCTTCAGCCCTCCAGTATTCAAAGCCAGTCATCAGTGTCCGCTGCACCCACTCTACCCTTCCTCTACCTTAAGTCAGACCCTTGATATCCCAAGTAGAAACATTCTCAAGTCAGAATTAGGGATTGCACTCAGCTCTGTCAAACTTCAGAGTCTGGGTTCTTAAAGGCTGCACTCTGAAGCTGTTCGTGAGCAGCAAGTAAATGATTATTTGTCACGTCACACTCAGACCTCCAGATTTCACGTCCAGGTCTCTTTTGTTAAAGCCACCGCACACAGGGGCTGCTCGCCCACCGCTGACTTTTTCGTCCAGTACCATCCAGCCAGGGTCCTGCACGGGGGTCCCTGGTCCCACCGTCTCCCTTTGCCGTGGGGTGGTGCGGTTCCCATGCAGGGTCTACGCCAGGCGTACCTGCAGCACGCGGAGGACGGAGGGACAGCCTCCTCTGCTGAACCCCAGACGGCGCTCTCTGTGTCACTGGCCCGGAGGGAGCTCTGTGGGGTATATCACTGCCTTGAACCCTGCCAGGTCTCCGGCTTGGCCGAGCAGATCCCTGCCAGTGTTTCAGGGAAGCAAGCCGTGCAAAGGGTAAATGGAGACCTGGTGCAGATTGACTTTGTCAACCTAGAAGAGACTTTAGGGAGTCTAATAACAGGTGGTTTAGTCCCAAGACACTTAAACCCAGTATAACTTAAAAACAAACAAAACAACAACAACAACAACAAACCCTTTCCTGGTGTAACGCAGTCCCAGCTGCACAATGAAGCATAATTACATTGAAATTCAATTCACGATAGTGTCAGTTCTTCCAAGAAGATGGGTTCCAGAGATAGGCTCCCTGTACTAGCCTCAGGGCCTAAGGTCTGGCCTGGTCTCTGTCACACAGATAGCATTTGGATGGTCAGCCACCTCGGGTCCTGGTTGTGGGAGCCTGGCCCACAGATAGCTCAGATCACCAGGCTGATAATCACTTCCCATTCTCACCTTTCTGGGTGGAAAGAACAGGTTTTTCATCTTTCCCAGTGGAAAGACAACCGTGTCTTCTCCTGGTTCCTCTGGAGATCTGTGGGCACAAGCACTCATGTGCTATGCTCCAGACACTTGGCCCTAGATGCACCTAGGCTAAATGATTCTGCGCCTGCTCAAACCGGTCCTCTTTGGACTCCAGCCTCCTGGGATGGAGCATCTGGCTTGAGAAGGAAAATCTCGTGCTGAGCCTGGACACTGTGAAAACAGCAGATGAGAACAGTGGTGTGACGGAGAGAGCAGCAGGTGCTGTGTGCTTTCCTCTGCGGCACTCCTCTGGACGGCTCCGTTCTGAGAGCTTGGAATGCTTCTGGCAGTGCTAGGGAAGGTCTAATTCTCCATGCCCCCTTTCTTTCCATTCCACCATAGCTTTCTGACTGCCCCGTAAATGCCCCACTTCAGAACCAATGCACAGGAGTCCCCTCTCCCTCACGGAAGACAGTCTCTTCTGTGTGCCAGGCTTTCCTCCGCTCTCTGATAGCATTTACATGCTCTTTCCTTTGGGGAATCTCCTTTCCCCATCTAGGTGACCAGCACAACAGCCAACCAGGAAAGCCTTCTCTCTTCACAGTGGAATGCAGGCAGCCCAGATCGGCAGTCAGATCCTTCTCCCTGGCCTTGCACACATGGACACTGCAAAAGAGAAGCCTTCTTTCCCTCAAGGTGGCTAAACAGAAATTAAGTTCTTTGCAACCATTGCCACCCCCTGCATAGGTCGTCAGTCAGTCAGTCTGTCTGTACCTGGCACCTCTGTTCATCTTCTGGCTTGTCATGTTTTCTTATGGCTAGAAATACTGCTGAGAACCAATTTATGTGTGGAGTGTGTCAGACAGCTTAAGCTGGGTTCTCCATACTTAGAGTTCCCATGGACTCCTTCAGTTCCCACACGAGCACGGGCTGCTCAGGGGAGCGAGGTTCAAAGCACACCCTCTGACCCTCACGTTCTGCAGCAAGTCCCTCTTCCAAGCTTTGTCTCAAAGGTGGCTAATCCTAGTCCTGGCCAGAGGAGACAGTGTGCAAGGAAAGCTAGAGCTTTGTGTTATAAAGTTGGCACATGCTGTCACAGACACAAGTAAATCCAGCAGGCTCCCCGGGGGAGAATTATTTTATAACAACTGTACCTTGCTCACTCCAGCCCAATTTGGGGGATTCCTTGGATGCCAAAGGCAACCTCAAAGTGACCGGTCCCCCAAAGGCACTCCCGGCTGTGAGAGGCACTGGCCATCGTATGACAGGCAGCTCTCACAGCCGTCAGTAGAAATAGCTGTCCACCGAGCCTCCTTCTGCAGAGCACGATGTCGTCTGCTCATATTTGCAGGTGCCCTGGAACCCTTGGCGATGTTCCCTTTCAGACCCCAGATTAGGCACAAACCACACCCCAACACTTGCTTTCACAGAGAGATCCTTTATTCCTTTATTAAGCGGGAAAGAAAAGTTAAAGCGACTGCTTTCTGACTCAGGCAGAAAACAGCAGCCAATGACTTTGCAGATGTAATTTTTAAGAAGAGGGAAAGGGGGAGCGCTGTGTTAGAATGGGCTAGGTTGAGGGATATATTTTGATATATTGTTAACTGGGCAGGTTAATTAGCCACCTGGGACTTTTGATTGCTAGACTTCGATACTGTGATATCTGGACTTTGACAGTCAGCCTCAGGAAGAGGAAGTGCCCAAATAAAACACAGAGCTTGGGGACTAACATTAGGAATGTGATCTAGCGGTTTTCAGCGGCGCAGAGGGGACGGGGTAGGGAGAAGGCAAGGCCTCCCAGAGCCACGCTTGCCAAGCCTGGGCTTGCTAGAGTCCCTTCACCTTTGCTCCCAAGGACAACAACCTCAGCCCTGTTCATCCCCAAGCACTACTCGTTCGTTGGGTCCCATTGCTCCCTGCTGCAGCCACAGTAACCCGGCAGCTGAATAGGAAATGGAAAAAAGTAAATATGTATTTTTATTACCCAGAGCTCTGCTGAGAGAAATGAATTCACACATGTTACTCGCAAGCCATCCACATGGTGTGCAATGCTCTGCTGTTTAAGATTGGCCTTCAACCTTTTTCCTTCTCTCACTCTTAACGGAGTGGACCAACCCTTTCTTGTGTAAAAGTGGACAAGTACTGAAGGTTACTGTCGAGGGGCCCACAGAGTGTCTCTGCAAAGATCAGGTGTGTGTATGCCTTAGCCGTCAAGGCACACACGACTATGATCCCACCGCAGTGCTAACTGTCCACAGGTACAACCACAAGAAAACTCCAACGCTGGGTGTGAGGGAGCACACCGTTGATCCCGGCACTCAGAGGCAGAGACAGGCTGGCAGCCTGTGGAAAGAGCTATTCTATCACAGCCAGGGCTACACAGAGAAACCTTGCCTAGAAAAAAGAAAGAAAGAAAGAAAGAAAAATAAATAGGAAAGTTACATGTCAAATAAACAGTTAAACACACACCACTAGTCATAGACCTCACCTACCTTGCTACGGTCGGTGGCAGGGACTCAGAACTGACAGCAAAAATGGCAGCAGTTGGAGACCGTGACCCACACACTGATGACGAAACACCAGCCCAGATAAAGCCAGTCAGGGCTGCTACAGGGCTGGGCGTCAGCCTTCCCGGCAGAATCTCAAACTAGAATCCTCAAAATTTGGTTCCGTCTTATTTTTGCTTGTGAATTTCACTTAGCAAGTGCCATGAAGTAGGTCTTAGAGGTACGTAAAAGGGAAGCTGTTGCAGTCCGGATTCAGGCTGGCTCCCAAAGGCTCACATGCTCAGAGTTTGTTCCCCAGCGGAGCACTGTACAGTGCGAAGGCTTGGGGGAAGCGCCAGGATGGTGACAGCCCTGACCTCATTCGTGAGCTAATCCACTGATGGGTCACAGTGTGGTGGGTCTTAGGAGGCAGGACCGAGCTTAAGGAAGTCAGGTTTGGGGTCCTCTCCTGGCCTCTGTACTTACACAGACCCAGAACCAGCAGAGCCACGTCACCATGGACTATAACTTGTGGAGGTGTGATCAGGACAAATCTTTCCTCCTTTAGGCTGGTTTGCTCTTCTGTCTTCTGTCACAGTGCTGGAAAGCTGGCTAGCACATAGGGAATATAGTTTGCAAATATAAAAAATTACAAGGAATATTTGCTTTTTCCTGGGTCAGCTTCTAGGTCACATGGGCATGGGACAGCTAAGTGATTCTCAGGAAGCTTAGACAAGACACTAGACCTGAGAACAAGAGATATTTGTCACTGCCCTCCACCCTGACAGTTATTCATGGCCTCAGGCTCTCACTGAACATTCCAGCCTGGCAGGTTATTGCATAGGTTAATGTGTCTTAGAAAAGTTTCATACTTGCTAATTAAAAAAAAAATTCAGATTAGCAGCTCACAAAAGACTTGAACTGTTTTAGTTGTGGCTTAAAATTTAACCAAAAAAAAAAAAAAAAAAAAAAAAGGTTAGGGAGTAGTTTGGCAGAAAACCTACAAGGCTGGCCTCCAAAGCCTGGGCACAGCATTAGAAAATTAGTCGCCGCATGATGCTTCAGCTCGAGAAGCACATTTGCATGTATTACTGAGTCTCCAGAGAGCAGATGTGATTTCCGAGGTGACCTGAGGTAATTCACAACTCCCTGACCTCTTTTCCTTCCTCCTTTGACCCTCTCCTCCCATCTCCCTGGGCTTGTATTCCTCCTAATATTTTCCTTTCTCTCTCATTCATTTTGCTGTTTCTGGTTTCTGCTGTAAGAGCTCTGTTAGCTTTTGTTCAGCCTCAAAACAAGCTGATAGATCTTTTCAGGGTTAATCAGAGTCCAAGAGGTGGCAGATCCTGTTCTAGTCCAATCTAGACTGTTGGAATCTGTTCTAAAATATCAAGATGTTTATCTTCCCAGATAAGTTAGGCAGACCTTCCATGGAAAGCCGTTTGTTTCTGGACACATTCTAGGGTCTGTGGTTCAGAAGCACAGATGTGGTGCGTGGGCTGGTCTAGCCTCGATGAGCCAGCACAAGCTGTGAAATCTAAAGTTCAGGCAACTGAAGATTTCTTATGGGCTTCATTGTGCCCCCTGTCTCCAGATTCACATCAGCAGTTCTGACTACCTCAGAGCAGGACCTCATTCGGAACATGACCACAGATGAGGCAAACAGTTACACAATACTAAAATGAAGTTAAAAATACATACAAGTCATACAAGTGAGCCCTAATCTAAAGGACGGTCATCTTTCTATAAAGGGGAGAGAAGGGACGCAACCACACAGAGAGGAAATACTGAACACGTGCAGGTTCACTAAGGAGGAAGCTTGCTAAGGAGGCTGAGGAGGCCTGGAGCAGATTACCTTACAGCCCTCAGAGGGATTCTATCTGCGGTTTCATCTCTGACTCCTGGCCTTCAAGCCTGTGAGAAAATGTAACTCTATGTTAAGCTCTCCAGCTTATGACGTCCCTAGAAAGCTAGTGAAGCAAGCCGCAGGCACAGCAGACTCAAGTTTTCCACCTTGTCACACTGTTAAGAATGGAAGAGCCTGAGAGGAATGACAAACCTCGGGAAGAGAGTTGTAGTGACGGTGAAGAGACTGGTGACAGTGGATGGCAAGACGGCGTGCCACCGGATCTGGCGCCCTGAGCTCGAACCTCAGGGCCCCCAAACGCCGCCCTCTGAGCGCCACATGAGTGCAGGCACCCCTACACATCGCTGAAGTTGAAACTGTAATTTTAAAATAGCTGTCACGCCTGCCTCACGCTGGGCCCCCATTGTGCCACCACAGAGTGAGCTTTGGGGCAAAGCCCCTGTATTTAAGGTGCCTTCTCCTTGGCAGGCATGCAGCAGGCGCTCTCCCCGGTTTGTTCTCCCTCGCACAGCCCCACCCTCTAACGGCTCTCTTCACTAGAAAGGCGCTTAGGCAGGCCAAGGACTCAGGCTCTGTACACTGCCATCTGGTCAGCACTTGCCTGGCCGGTGGAGGGTCCGTGCTAGTCGGTAGTGCTGAGTCCACTTTGCATCCTTTCCCTTCATCAGGATCCTCTTGGACCTGTTCCACCCATCTTCTCCCAAAGGGAACCTTCCAGGCCATGCCTCTGCCCCAGCTTAGAGGCCTCCCTCCAACCCTTTACAAGGCCATTTCCATCCCTCCACCAGCACACTGCATTTCCATAGCGCTGCGTTCTCTCTCCCTGGCTGTCACTCTCACGCCTCTTCCTCTCTCCCTCCTTTCCTTCCTGCTTTCCTCCCTTCCTCCTTTTCCTTTGTGGTGGTATTGGAGACTGAACCCAGGGCCTCATGCATGCTAGACAAGTGACCATCCTCTTCAGCTCCCGTTTTTCTTTGCTATAACAAAATAGCCAGTGCTGTGAGTATTGGGGGCTGAGGAGGGTGGCGTGGGCATTGGCTCAGCTCTGGTGGGGGCCGCAGCAGGAATGCACCACAACAGCGAGGGGTGGTGGGAAAAACAGATCGCCAGAGAGGGCAGGAAGCCAGACAGTGTGCCAGGGTCAAGTTTGGACTTTCAAAAGAACTCACGCTGGCAAGAAAGCTGCTAAGCGTGTGTGTGTGTGTGTGTGTGCGCGCGCGTGCGCGCGTGCAGGGGGGAGTTGGGGGGTGAGGTGGGGGGTGGAGGTGGTGGCACAAGAATAGTAATCCCTTGGGGAGGCATAACCCCAGTGACTTCAGGAGCTCCCGCCAGGCTCCACCTCCGGCAGGCCCCGCTACTCTTACACTGTCGCCCAGTACTGCGCTGTACCACTCACCCTTGATGGGCAGACCACGGCAACCAGTACCGAGGGAGGGAGCGAGGAAAGGGCGCGGATCGCTGCGAGGTACCGAGCCTGTTCCCTAGGTCCAGCCCACAGGCTGAAAGAGCCAAACACGAGCCTGTGAAGGGAGCCTTACTACCTGGACCTTAGCGCAGGGCTGGGCTAACTTACATAGTGTGAAATCGGCATGTCGGAGCAGAGACTGCCAAGCCTCCTCGCAGACGGAAGAGGGTCACGTGACACAGGTGTGCGTGCCCAGGGCTGCGAGGAGGCTCTCCGGAAGGAGGCTCTCCAGAAGTCTTGCCCCGCAATGGAGGGCCTTGGAATGCAAAGTGTCAGACCACTCTGGGAACAGGCTGATGGAAGTAACCCCAACCTGAGGAGGGCCCTCTGGGAACGGAAGTGCTGCGGAGCACGCGAGTCAGGAGGTGGAGTTCGAGCACAACAGAGCCATTTAGGCTGGGCCTTTCCCTGCTCCCTGAATCTCGTTTTAAACAGAAGAAATTACGGGAGAGACAAAGCTGCGAACGCCTCTGTTCTGAGGGAAGAAGTGAGGCTCTCTGGCTGATGCTTCCCATGTGGAAAGAATGAGGACAGGCTCTGCTTGTTTGCCGGAACAGCAAGCCTGAGGGGTTTCATAAGCGCGGGGTGGGGGAAGGGCAGCAGACATCTTCCTGCCTGTTCGTTCACTCCTTCATTGAATGTTTCTGAGCCAAACACTAAATCCTGAGAACACAAGTAAATGTTCCCAGCCAATCCAACTGAAAGCCATAGCCTCCTGGATCTGGGTAGTCCATGGTGCAGTTAGTGGAAGCCATGTTCTCTGGTGGCCTTCTGGGCAGGAAGCGGTTAGGGAGCATACCTCCCACAGCAAGGCTGACCAGGTCCGCAGGGACAGGATGGAACTACAGTAACACAGGCTCTTGCTGCGGATGCTGACAGGACTACTAGAGCAGAAATATAGAATCAGGTGACAGGCATGGCTGTAACAGCCACTTAGCTCAAGCTGTCCTTGAGCTACCCGAGGAAGGCTTCGTTAGACAGACCTTCCCAGATGCCTGCAGTGGCATGAGAAGCTCTTGCCTCGCTGCCTGTGCCACGTCTCCCCGACTCCGCATCACTGCCCTCCAGACTCGGGAAGGTGAGCCACAGCACCTGCTTTAAAAGTACCGAGTATCTGTCCAGGAAGCCTGTGCAGGCTAAGTCCCTAGGTTGCATGCATTTTGTGTTCTTTGTCTATCTGGTGGTGTTTGGCATGACAGAGGTGAGACCATGCTCTGTGTTTAGTCTGGCTCCTGAGTCCAGATTATGGTCCTGACTGGTCAGTCTTTGTTCAGCGTTCAGTAAACTTCCATCTGAGTCTGGTGTCTGAGTGGTCAGTGTGTGGCTATCCCTGAACCCATAGCACATGGAGAAACCCTGTCTGGGGATGGAGGTAGGTGAGGAAAAACCCAAAACAACAACAAAAAAAGACAGTAGGTTTCCATGTGGCTCTTCTTACCCCTTCTGTTTTCGCTGACTGTGGTGGATTGAATGAGAATGGCCCCGTAAGCTTCTGTCATTGAGTGTGTAGTCACCAAGAAGCAGCACTACCTGAAGAGCATTGGGAGAAGGTGTGGCCTTGTTGGAGGAAGCGTGTCACTGTGGGGGCGGGCTTTGAGGTCTCCTATTCTCAAGCGAGGCCCAGTGTGACACCCAGTCTCCTCTGCTGCCTTTGGATGGAGATGTGGAACTCTCAGCTTCTCCAGCACCACATCTGCCTGCACGCTGCTGTGCTTCCTGCTATGATGACAGTGGGCTAACCCTCTGACACTGTAGCCAGCCCCAGTCACACGTTTTACTATGTGAGAGCTGCCGGGGTCATGGTGTCTCTGCACAGGAGTGAAAATCCGTCGTGTGTATGTGCCACATTTTCCTTACCCGTCCCTCAGTTGAGGGCATCAAGGTTATGAACGGAGCAGCAGTGAAGATGGATGTGCAAGTGTCTGTAGAACAGTGCTTCTCGCCCTTCCTCACCTTCCTTTATTACCGTTCCTCGTGCCGTGGTGACCCCAACCAGAAGTTGGTTTCATTGCTACTTCAGAAGTGTGATTTTGCTGCTGTTATGAATCTTAATGTACACATCTGTGCTTTCCAATGGTCTTCGGTGATCCCTAAGGTGTATGACCCAGAGTGGATTAGCTGTGTCACATGGTAATTCCATTTCTAGCTTTTTGAGGATTGTCCAGACTGTGTTCTAAAGTGTTTACACTAGTTTATGTCACCACCAATAGTGTGGATGCTTCCTCTTCCCTCACACCCACATCAGCACTTGTTACCACTTGTCTTCTTGGTGAATATCCTGAGGGGATGGACTCTTACTACAGCTTTAATCTACATTTCTTTGGCAGATAACTTCTGAAGAGTTTACTAGCCATTTGTTTTTCTTCCTTTGAGGACCGTTTTATTTAATTATTTTATTTATTTTTATTTTTTTGAGACAGAGTCTCTCTATGTAGCTCTAGGTGTCTTGGAACTCACTGTGTAAACTAGGGTGGTCTTGAAGATTTACTTGTTTCTGAGCCCATTTTCTTGATGTTTAGTTTTATTATATTCTAGACACTAATCCTTTGTTGGATATATGGCTGGTAAAGATTTCCCCCACTCTGTGTGCTGCCTCTGTACTTGATTAATAGCATGAGATCTCATTTGTCAATTGTCTTATTTCCTGGGTTTCTGGAGTCCTTATTTAGAAAGTCTGCTGTGCCTCTAAGTTGAAACACATTCCTTACATTTTCCTCTAGCAGTTTCAGGGTCTCAAGTCTTTCTTGAAATCTGTAATCCATTTGGAGCTCAGGTTTGTTAGGATGAGGAACAAAGATCGGTCTCATTTTTCTGCATGCTGCAATCCTGATTTCCCAGTGCCATTTGCTGAAGAGCTTGTTTTTTTTTTTTTGTTTTTTTTTTTTTTGCAATGCGTATTTTGGTGTCTTTGTAAAACTAAAAAAAATCAATTAGCTATAGTTTATATCTAGGTTTTCTACTCCATTCATCCATGTGTCTGTGTTTGTGTCAGTGCCATGCTCTTTAGGACAGTCTGGAATCAGGTCAGGTATGGTGGTGATATTTTCCACAGTATTCTTTCTGTTCAGGATTGCTTTGGCTACTGTTGCAAGATATTTGATTCCATTGTGAACCCCAAGATTGTGAACTGTAAAAACCCGTTTCTTGTTTGGTGTGGCTCAGCCCTAGCACACACCTTTAATTCAAAGAGCTTTCTGTACACAAGATTTAATAAAGTTAACCATAGGTCAAGAGGCGGAGCAAGAAATCAGCTGACAGGGATTAAGAAGTAAGGAGGGACTTTGGGAGAAGAGTATTTAAGACAGTGCGGAGAAGAAGGAGCTTTTTGGTTCTTTGGCTTTTAGCTTTTGGCTTTTCCCAGGGATTGTCTGGTGAGCTACCAGGCCTTTTCCTCCTGGGCCATCAGCTGAGCTAGCAGGCTTTTTACTTTTTCCTCTGAGACCTGAGCTGAGAAGGAAGGTCAGCTGGTTACTTTCTCTGCCTCTCTGAGCTAGCAGGTTTTCACCCCAGCATCTGGCTCCTGAGTCTTTTTGGTAAAATAGAAGAATTGAAATTTTCTTTCTTTAAAACAACATTTTTTGGCACCCCACGTTGGGCGCCATATGTAAAAGGAACATTTATTCACCTTTTTCAATTGTGGTCTTTGAGGCTTACTGTTTCTGCCTGATAATGCAGGCCTAGGTTAGATTGCTTCCAGGACTAGGCCTATGTTAGAAGACAGAGGCAGTAAGCCTCCAAGACAACAACTGAAACAGGCAAATAAAAGTTCCTTTTCCAGGCTACCCTTATTCTGTTCTCTATATGCATATGTATGCATGTGTGTGCATACATACACATATACATAGACTTTTTTATGTCTGGAAGAATTACATTAGAGGTTTGATGGGGATTGCATTGAATCTCTGTTGTTTTTGGTAGGGTGGTCATTTTCACAAGATTATTCTTGATATTTTCATTGTAGAGGCCTTTAAATTTCTTGGTTAAATATGTTTCCAGGTAGTGAGTGTGTATGTGTGTGTGTGCGTGCGTGTGTGCTCATGCACGCACACACGCGTTCATGTGTGTGTCTATGTACTGTGAATGGGATTGTTTCTCTGATTTCTTTTGTCATCATTAGTATATAGGACAATTCCTAATGTTTGTGTTTTAATTTTATATCCTGCGACTTTGCTGATACGGTGTACCAGCTCTGAGAGGTTTTGCTGGCATCCTTAGCATCTCCTGTGCATAGAATCATGTCATTTGCAAATGCGTGTGCTTTGACTTCTTGTTTTGTCTTCCCTGCCTCTGTTGTCTGTAACTGAGACTCGAGCACTATGTTGAATGCACGCGGAGGGAGTGACCACCCACAGCCTGCTCCGGCTCTTGGTGGAGTGCTTCAGGCTCTCTCCAGGTGGAGTGATGCTGGTTGCGGTTTGTTGTATCTTATGCTGAGGCCCCCTCTCCTCAGTCCTCCCGTGACCTTTATCATGAAAAACTTCTGTTCAAAGACCTTTTATGCAACTGCTAAGATGATTTCTGTCTCTGAGCCCGTTCGTGTGATCAATTATATATATTGATTATGTATGTATTTCCTGCATCTCTGGAGTGAAGCTAATTTGCTCACAATAGATGATCTTTTTCATGTGATTTTGAATTAGGTTTGCAAGTGTTTTGCTGAAAATTTTTGTATATGTGCTCATTAGGGAAATTGGTCTTTAATTTCCTTTTTGATGTTGTATATTTATTTGGTTTTGGTATCACAGTAATACTGGCTTCATTGAAAAGAATCTGGAGGCCTTCCCTCCTTTTCTACTTTATGGAACAATTCGTGTGGTGTTGGTGTTAGTTCTTCTTTGAAGTTCTGGCAGAATTCTGCTGTCAGTCCTTCTGGTGCTGGGCTTTTTATTTATTAGTTGGGAGACTTTTAATTACTGCTCCAACATCTATAACTGCTGGATACCGATGTTTAAATTGCTTATTTCATTGGTTTACTTTGTTTACCTTTTGTTGTATGTGACAAGGTTGGGCTCACAGGACCCACTCACCACTTCTGTGGCTTAGCAGCTTCTTAGTTGTCATTGCTCCATCCCAGTCCTTTATCATACGCCTTTCCAGCTTCTCTGCCCTCGAGGAGATGGCCAGACACATGGAGGCACTAATCCAGCACAGGAAACCAGAGCTTCAGTAGAGGCCTGCGCTGCTGATCAAATGGCGAATATTCCCCTGGAGAAGAAATGAATTTAGACAGAGCCTCCTGGAGGTCAGTGTGTGGTAGCTGCCCAGTACACTAAGACACAGGGCCTCTCCTCCCCAGGGAGGATCAGGAATACATGGCCAAGAGGTGGAGGGCCGTTCAGTGGTACATGCTTGCCCAGCAGGCACAAGGCCCTGGGTTCAATCCCTGGTAACCACACACACGCACAGTGAGTAACAGGCCAACATGATGTGCTTTCCCAGGGTAGCCCTGCCCTTGTTTCCTTGTGCTGATAGCAGCAGTGACTCCAGGAAAGCCCATTCCGTCAGCTTCTGCTCCCATCCTGCACTGGGACCACTGACCCAGGTAAGACACGTTCCTCCCTTACTAAGTGAGAACTGTTCCCTCACAAGGGGGACACCTACCCATCTCCTCCACGGACCACCTCTGTCCCAGAGTGCACAGCAGGCTCCAGTTTCTCAGACTCCAGGGCCTCTTCAGTAGTCGTGTCCTGCCTTAGCTTGCTCTACTTGATGTTTTCCCAAGTGCTGGGATCCGAGCCTGAATTGGCCAGAGGCAGACTTGTCTGGCTTTGATTTCCACGCTTGTCTATTCTCAACTGCCCATTCTTGCAGAAGGCGAAAGGGAGACGCTAATGACGGCTGCTTTTGAGGGAATTCAATATTGGCTTTTCCTATTTTTAATGTGACTCTCCATCAACATGCTATTAATAATTAATACAGCAATAGCCCACAAATATCTATAATTGCTACCCTACAAGGTTGCAGTGAGCTCTAAAGATAATGTGTATCAAGTCCCCGACACATCAGTGATATTTATAAAAGAGTAATTACTATTGATGCTATGAATTTGCTCCGACTCTGGAGCCAGACAGAGTTGTAGCCCTCAATGTGCAAGACTGAGTGAGTCAGGAAAATGGCCTTCAGTCTCCTCGTCTACAGGTAAGACTGAGTGAGTCAGGAAAATGGCCTTCAGTCTCCTCGTCTACAGGTAAGAGCGGGCCCACCCTCACGCTGCTGTCACAGTGAGCTGTAGAATGCTGAGTTGTCACCCATCATGGCGGTCAGCGCAACGTGGGCTGACCCCACAGTAACGTGGTCACTCAGGTCCCTTACCGTTACGCTGGGCCTGGATGTCACACTCCTTGCTAACTTCTGCACATCCTTTCCTCCCTTTTGAGATAGGTTCATTTTTTAAATTTAAAAAGCCGACTTAGAAGAATCCCATGGGACCCTTTCCCTCTGCTCCTTGGCGTGTTTATTTTGGTGGCTTTTTATTTCCAGTAAGTTCTCTGGGTCGTGGTCTTTGCCCTTATTCTAATTCAGGCCTTCCTTGCTACGAGCCTTCTTCTCAGAGGCAGCAATTCCGTGCCTCAGAAGCACTCTGTTCAATGGCAGCCATGCCCTTGTCGACAACCACGCTGCTTGAGTCACACCATTTAGTGTCAGTGACCACCACCCCCCTTTATGTGTCCTCAGGAGAGGACTTGGGGATCCTCTCACGCGTGATCTGTCTTGTCCCTATCTGTTGTCCAAGGCGTGCTCCTTTCTTCTGCTGTGTTCCTTCCTTTTCTTGTAGTCCCCTTTCTTTTGAAGCTGTAATAACATGGTTTTAATTTTGTTCTATTTCTCACACTCCAGTTTCTTAAATAAGACTAGGCTAAATGGCTTGGCTAGCAGAAATATCTAAGTGTATTATTTTATATACAAATATATAATCATTATGCTTTTATAGCTTCCAATTTGATGCCTTTTCACCCCCTCCCAATTTTGCTTTGGTTTTGTTGTTGCTTTAGAGACAGGAAGTGAGCTTGTATCCTGACCTTGAACTGTGACCCCTCTGCCTCAGCCCTTGGGTACTGGCATTACCAGTGTGCACTACTATGCCCAGGTTACTTGAGTTACTTTTTGCTTCAAACAGGCCAGGAGCATTAACTCTTCCTCTGTGAAACAAATACTTGCTCACTAGTTTATGCTGATACGTGAAAGCATCAGAAGGTTGGTGTGTCTGACCTATAAAGCCACTTGGGACTCTCCAGGAAAGGTTTACGACAACCAGCACAGACTCAAAGTCAGAAAGAAATGAAAGAATCTCCAGCTTTCTGGTCCACTGGGCGTGGCTTTAAAAATGGCAGCGTAGGGGCCTGGGCAGAGCTTAAGCAGTGAGGGCTTGTCTAGCACGCGTGAGGTTTGATTCCCAGCCACCCATACCACACTGTACAGTGTACATGCACAGGTGAAAACAGGAGAAAATATAGGTGATCTTGGGTTTGGTAAAAAAATGTTAGGCACAATGTCAAAGCCATAGTTCATGAAAAAGTATTTGACAAGATGACCTTTATGAAAATTAAGATATCTGCTTTCATGTATTATAAAATGAGAATACATTTGCAGAAAGTATCTGTAGAGGACATTTGTGACAAATGTGTTCAAAGCATTGAAGGAGTCTTCCAATAAGAAAGCAGCAGCCTCACTGGCAGAAGAGCGGAAGATGAGCTGTGTGGATTGAAGGACGGGGCCCTTACTCTCTCGGGAGGTCAGCAGTGATAGCCAGCACTCTGCAGCCACACTGTGGCTTCTGGGCAACAGCGCACCCGAGCACGCGTGCACGAGTCCTGCACTCATTAGGCAGGACAATGGCGAGCACGTGAGTCCTGCACTCATTAGGCAGGACAATGGCGAGCATGTGAGTCCTGCACTCATTAGGCAGGACAATGGAAGCAACACTTACTTTAGGAGGTTAGTTAATGTCCCCCTCCAAGGTTTTCTCTGAAGTTCTTGATAGTAAGTCTAAAGGATTATACCTTAATGTGGTTGGTTACTTATACACAGTATCATCTTGTTAAAAAAGCCAGTGTTATTAGATAACAATGATCAAATAAATAATTAAGTGATAAGGAGAAAAGAGAGCAGAAGACCCTAACTCTCTAAGGGGATGAATACTTAGAGTATACCCACAGACGCTGCTCGGCACTGTATTAGGCAACTGGAGGTCTGCACATGGCACTCTAGTTTCAGAATGGCCATGATTGCAGCCACTGGTGCCACCAAATGCACAATTGTGCATGGGAATGCACAATGAAAGGAACTCCTTGCCGGAGGGACTACAAAGAAAATATCCACACTTGCAGACAGTCTGCTCATTTCCTATGAAACAAAACAGAACTTTACCATGAAGTCCAGTAAATAAGCTTGTTGGCCTTGGCTAAAGTAATCCAAAGTTTATACCTTCACAAAACCTTACACATCCATATTAACAGCAGCCTTATTCATAATTGCTAAAACTTAGAATCAACCAAGATGTCCTTCAATGTGTGAATAAATAAACTATGATATATTTAGACAATGGACTGTTTTTTTAATGTTTTATTTGTCATTTATTTATATGTACATGAGTGCTCTATCTGCATGTACATTCCATGTCAGAAGAAGGCATCAGATCTCACTATAGATGGTCACGAGCCACCATGTGGTTGCTGGGAATTGAACTCAGGACATCTGGAAGAACAGACAGCGCTCTTAACCTCTGAGCTGTCTCTCCAGCCTGACAATGGACTATTGCTCAGTACTAAAAAGAAATGAGCTTTTGAGCCATGAAAACACATGAGTGGAGGTGGTATTTAAAGGAATATGGGTATGTTTTAAAAAGAAAATCTGAACAGGCTAAACACTGTATGACCCTGACTTGACAACATTTTTAAAAAGAGAAAACTATAAAGACGAGGAAAAACAAAAAACAAAACAAAACTGTAGTCTCTAGAGCTGGATGGGGAAGGAAGCATAGCTAGGAAGAATGCAGGGGGATTTTAGTAAAGCACTGTATGACACTATCATGATGGACACATGTCATCATACATGTCCAAGTCAGAATGTGCAACACTGAGAATGGAGTCCAATGTAAGCTAAGGTCTGGGGGACAACCATGTTGGTTAGCCTGTGGTAACAGGTGTACCCCTCAGTGTGGGATGTACATCATGGGAGATTTTAATTACTTACAGGTGTACGGGGAATTGAGAACATGGGGACCTGCTGCTTCATCCTACACTTGCTGGGCCCTTACGGCTGCTCTTAAAGGAAGGCTCAGGAGTTAAGAGTGCTTTTGCTCTTAGGAAGGAGCAGAGTTTTGTTCACAGCACCCATGGCCGGTGCTTATAATCCCTAGTAACTCTAGCTTCAGGGGATCTTGTAGCCTCTCTGGGTACCCAGCACACGCACACACGCACAGAGGATCAGGATGTAAAGCTCTCAGCTATTGCTCCAGCACCATGTCTTCCTGCCTGACACCGTCCTCCCCACTGTGATGATAATGCACCACACTCTGGCACAATGGCCCTGAACTTCTCTAGGAGCCATGTATTGATATGACTGGTTTTGGTTATCATGAACTGCTATGCCGCTTAGCTCATAAAATCTGTCTTGGGGTAGGAATTAAGGAAGAAGGAAGTTAAGCTGTGTGGTGGTGAACGGATATGGTGGTGAACCCTCACAGACTCGTGTGTCTGAAGGCTTGGCCATAGGGAATGGCACTCCCTATTCGGCAGTGTGGCTTTATTGGAGTAGGTAAGCCAGGTCTAGTGGGACAGTCTCTTCCTGCTGCCTGCATCGGATCTGGATGCAGCGCTCAGCTGCCTCTCCAGCACCCTGCCTGAGCACTGCCATGCTTCCTGCCATGAGGACAATGGACTAAACCCCTGAAACTGCAGCCCTGTCCCCACCCCCAGGCAAATGCTCTCCTTTGTAAGAGTTGCTGAGGTCACAGTGTCTCCTCACAGCAGAACCCTAGCTTAGACAGGCAGCATGCACACTGTGATAAGGCATGGGTCCCCTGCTAGTCCTTGCCTGGTGACAGAGCCTGGGCTCCTTGAGGAAGAGAAGGCTGTCTGTCACCTGTGTCTCCCTCCTGAGCTCTGCCGTGACATTTGTTTGCTTTTACATTGATTTCTTTGTTTCATGGGTCTCTACTCTGTGTATGTGCCCGGTGCCTGTGGAAGCCTAAAGAGGGCACTGGGTCTCCTGGAGTGGAGTTGCTGGCTGATTTCCTCAGTTACCACGGTCAAGATGCTTCCCTTACAAGACTGCTTCCTGAGTGGAGCCCTCGAGGTTAGAACTCTAGCCTGTGTTTGTGGGAATGCAGAGTGCAAGCTTAACAGAAGTTAAAATGTGTTTCTAGTTGTATCCAGTTGACAGGTGATGTAGCGTTAGCAATGATTCTCCTGGAGCGATCACACTCCCTGCGCCAGTCGCCTGCCTGAACTGTCTCTGGTTTCAGGGGTTAAACCCTGTGCAGTAAGCAAATGTTCTAACCCTCTTCCTCAGCCCTAGGACTCAATGCTTCAGGTTTCCGGCGAGAGCAGTGAGCAGCGTTCAGCAGACTCCACACCTGCGCTGCAGCTGTCATCATTTTAAGAGCTTTCAGGGGAGATGTAACACGATTCGCTAGCAACAACAGTCCAAGAGAAAATCTTAGAATTTACAGCTAAGTTCAGCAAAGTTGCAACATTCAAGATTAATATTTTAAAAATCAATTGTCAATAAAACTAGGAAAACAATTATATTAACAATAGCATAAAAATAAAATACTTAGGAATAAGCTGAATAAAAGACATACAGAAGCCCTACTCTGAAGACATAAAATTCTACTGAAATTACAGACCTATAAACAAAAGTACTTAATTGTTAAGACAGCAATATTCCCCAGGCCATTTACAGATACATCACAATCTTAGGTGTAATTACACCTGGCTTTTTTTTTTCTTTCAAAAACTGATAATCTGATTATAAAATCCACATGGAAGTTCAAATCTTGAAAAAAAAATAAAATTGAAAGACTCATTAATTACAGTTCCAAGTAACAGTAATTAAAGTAGCACAGACTGGCACAGGAAAGACAGAACAATGGACAGAATGAGAGGCAGTGTCCCTCATAGCTGCTGTCAGCTGACTTGGATCAGCGTGCTAAGGCCATGCAATGGAAGAAGCTGG
Organism: Meriones unguiculatus; assembly: GCF_030254825.1. Lineage (NCBI taxonomy): Eukaryota > Metazoa > Chordata > Mammalia > Rodentia > Muridae > Meriones > Meriones unguiculatus. The sequence continues at coordinate 110,175,754 of NC_083359.1, forward strand.
GTGCTAGCTGGGTGTGGGGACACGCTCCTTTAATCCCTGCCCTTAGTGGGCAGGGGCAGGCAGATCTCAGTGAGTTCCGGCCTGCTTTATATAGTGAGGTCTAGGACAGCCAGCGCTACACAGCGAGACCATGCCTTGAAAAAAACAATTTTTTTTTCAAAGAAAAGAAAAAATTGCTTAACAAATGATTGTGGAGCAGTAGGGTGACTACACACAAACTAACACAGTTGTAGCAAATTCAAAAACTAACTCAAAAGTAGTGCTAAACTTTAAACTCCAAGAAGAAAACATTACCATAAATGAATAAAAATGAGGACATGGCTGTCCTAGTTACCGCTGAGGAGGAGGTTTATCTTAGAGATGAGGCAGAGAGCAGGCAGAGGCATCGGAAGAGTTCAGACTGAACACGGCCAGCAGAACACACCAAGCCATGTGTTGGGGGGAGTGAGAAAGGAAGAGAAGAGAGAGGAGAGAGGGCAGGCAGACCAAGAGAGGAGTCAAGGGCCAAGATGGCTGGTTAGATAGGAGAGGGAAGTTGGGGGAGGGAAGGGACGCTCAGATGCTGGGGTCGGGGTCGGGGAGAAGGGTGCGTAGGTTTGACAGGAGCCAGGACTCTGTCACAGGTACTTGCAATACTGAGAGAGCCTGGTGGCCAGTGTCCATTTGTCCTGAGTTTCTTTGGGACCTATGTTAGACCTGAGAAAAAACCATTTTCACCACTATCTGATTAAAGCAAGCTGTATTTAAAAGGGACAAGGGACTGGCCAATCGACCACCCCCCTAAGTCAGGGATTCAGGGAGCAGCCCCTCGATGGCTTTTGAGGTCCCGTTTATGGGGAAGGGTTAGGGTGATGGAAAACAGCTGTTGAGGAAGCTGGCACTTAGCACCTGGACAGAGGAGGGGGCGGGGCTCAAGGCTGCCGAAGTTCAAGAGTCCAGCCATGTGGAAGGGGCCATCAGGTGCTTGGGGTGTAGCAGGGCGAAGGGGTGGGGCTACATCACTGGATTACAAGTTCAGCACAGGTTGCAAAACATGGTTTGCAGGACAGTTAGGCTTAAGTCTTGATTGCTTTGGAGAGCTGATAACAATGTATAACAATGTGGCTCCTGTTTCGGTTTCACACCTAACAATAAATTTTTGCAGTAGGCAATGATTTCTTAGATGTGGCAACACAAGCATAAGCAACAACAAAAAAAAATCAGATAAGTAGGATATAAAAAAAGTTTTTGTGATATACCATCAAAAATGGAAAATGGGAAAATATTTGCAATATGTAGCTGATAAAGGGGTTGCATTTAGAATATATTATAATATATATATGTATATAACAACATTATAATTCAACAATGAAAAAACCTAAAGACAGAAAAAAAAGTCTGATGGATATTTCTCCAAGAAAACAAATTATCAATAAGCACATGAAAAGCTACTCATCATTAGCCATGAGAGAATGCAATCAAAACAAGGCTCAACCGTTTCACAGCTAGGGAGAAGGTGTGTTGGTTACTTTGGCACTACTGTGACAATGCGCCCAACATGAACAGCTTAAAGGGAATAAATGCCCCTTTCCATTCTTGGTTTCAGAGGTCCCCCCATGGCAGGGGGGCACAGCCGAGCAACCTCCATCCCAGCAAACAGAAAAGGAGATATGGGAAGGGTCCTGGAGGAGACCTAGCCAAGGGCACACACCCAAGCGACCTATTTCCTGTAGCTAATCCCTGCCGCCTACCTTCACCACCTCCTCAAATGCCACCATATTCTGAAACTATCAAGGGTTATAAGTTACTGATGAGTTCAGGGCCCTTGCCATAGAACTTTTGTCTCTGGAAATGCCAGCCTGAAAATGTGGCTGCACTGATCCCCTAGGCATGTCTTAATCAAATCAAATTGACAGATGAAAGTAATCACCCCAGATGGCTGTGATCAAAGAGAAAGGACATAAGAGTGTGGAGAACCTAAGCCGCCATCGTTGGGGTGTTAGAGCGTAGGCTGCTGTCTTGGAAAATACTCTCACAGGTCAGACAAAAAGTTCCCACGTGTCCCACAGTTTCACACCTAGGTGTACATCTAAACGTATTGGAGACATAGGCCCACAAAAACTACGCACTCGTGTCCACAGCAATGATTCACAACAGCTACAAGGTAGAAGCAACCTGAACATCCATCAGTTAATGGACTGATTAGCACAACACGCTATACCCAGACAATGGAGTATTTGCAACACACTCAGTGACATTCCAATGCCTTTTCCAGCACATAAACCCTGAGCAAGTAAAAGCGAAAGGGGCCAAATACAAAAGGCTCTAAGTTCTATGACTCAATTTATTTGACAGGTCTAGAAGAGATAAATCCTTAGAGACAGAAGATAGTCATTCCCTACAGTTAGGGAGTCCAAGGGAAGACAGTGAGTGCTCACTGATGCTCTCGTTAGATTGATGAAAACACCCTTAAAGCTGACTGTGGTGATGACTGTGTAACTCCACGAATGCACTAAAAAGCATGTTTATATACCTCACATGAGGGAATCATGTGCTATGACTGACCTCACCAAGACTGAAATATACCCTGCATATACTTCTGTATGTACAGTTCTTTATACATTAAAATATACCTATGTATTGATATATCTGAATGATCTATATCACATATGTCTGTGATATAGATCTGAGTGATACATATATTTGAGTGATATATATTTATGTATATTTATGTATATATACAGATACACAATTATACATATATATCTTTCAGGACTGGGTCTTTTTCTTTTTTTTTCTTAGCTGATTAATAGCTATTCTTACTACTTAGAAATTTGATAGTGTATCTATTTTTTCTCTCCTCTTCTGCTCCTTCTTCTTCATTGAGACAGGGTCTTATTTATATCACTTGCTAGCCTGGAACTCCCTATGTAGCCCAGGTTAGCATTGGACTTTCAGTGAGACTCCTGCCTGCCTCACCCACCCCCACAGTGCTGGAATGAGAATCATGTGCTACCATACCCAGATATCAAATGGGATCTGCAAAGCAACACAGAGCTATAACTTGTCTAATGATGAGAAGCCTATAAAGATGGATACAGAGTGGTTCTGTTTGGAGGCAGGAAGCCTGTGGTTTAAAGAACCGATGCTTATCAATAGATACAGTAAAACTGTGAGTCAAGTAAAAACTACACACATGCACTTAACCTGCAGAACACATACGTTAGCAAGCGGCAGTCCGTGGCTGACCAGGGCGCACTGGCCGTGCAGCACGTGGCACCGACACGCCGTACTGACAGCGCTTGTCGAGGAAAAGCCGCCTCAGAGCTGGACGCGGTTCCCACCTACCCACCATCCCTTTGCTGTGGAGGGAGAGGTCTTCCTTCAGCATCCCAGGGGAGCCTGACGTCTCTGTGCTCCAAACAGAAGAATTCACACCTGGACACGAGTGAGAAAAAGGTTTATTCTGAGCGTCAAGTAAGCAGAAGCAAAGCAAGCCGTGCCGTGTGGAGGGCAGGGCAGGGCAGGTCAAGTGGCAGTGGCATGGTCTTCTGCTGGCACCTGCCTTCTAAGTCTCCAACTTGTCTTCCTGTTGTCCACCTTTGGGAGATCTGGAAAGCACAGGCTTTCTTAGAAAATGTCCCTCTTAGCCAGAGGGTGGCACACACCTTTAATCCCAGCACTCAGGAGGCAGAGGCCGGTTGATCTCTGAGTTGGAGGCCAGCCTGGTCTACTGGGTGAGTTCCACCAGCACAGACAAGTGTAAAAGAAACTTTTATTTGCCTATTTCAGTTGTTGTCTTTCGAGACTTACTGCCTCCTTCTGCCAACCTGGGCCTAGTCCTGGAAGCTCCTAGCCTCCGTACAATCTAGCCTTGGCCTAGAATGTTTTCAGCCTCTGAGATTTACTGCTTAAAAAGTTCATCCTTTGTTGTTCTTTCTGAACTCTGGCTGGCTGGTTCAACTTAGCTGTTCTGGCTCAAACTCTCCCAGCTGACTTATTCAATCTGGCTTTTCTTTTGGCTTCTGAATTGCTCTGCTTGGCCTCAAAATAACTCCAGCTATCTTTTCTAATCTTCTGGCTCCTCATTCTTTGGCTCATTCTGCCTTCTCCTGTGTTCTTTCTCTGCAACCTGTCTCTCTACTACTGTCCTGGTAAAACTGCCTCCTCTTTCTTCATTGCCCCTTAAATAGCTCCCCTTTGCTCTCTTCATGAGAGTTGGGCATCTCTTTTTTTTTTTTTTTTAACATTTATTTATGTTATTTATTTTTTTAACATTTATTATATATACAGTGTTCTGCCTGCATGTGTGCCTATACACACCAGAAGAGGGCACCAGATCTCACTATAGATGGTTGTGAGCTACCATGTGGGTGCTGGGAATTGAACTCAGGACCTATGGATGAACAGCCAGTGTTCTTAACTTCTGAGCCATCTCTCCAGCCCAAGCTGGGTGTATCTTATTTTGTCAGATCTTGCTCTGATTTGTCACTGTTTCTGCTACTCAATTAGATATCACTTTTAAACATGGGTAAAAGTCCTTCTACAAACTAATTTTATCTTCATTGTTTGGGACTAAAGGCCTAAGCTTTTTTGTTGTTGTTGTTGTTTTTAATTTAATTTATTTTTTTATTATTAGTTAAATTTTATTAACTCTGTATCCCAGCTGTATCTGCTCCCTCATTCCCTTCCAAACCCTCCCTCCCTCATCTCCTCCCTGCCCCTTTCCAAGTCCACTGATTGGGGAGGGCCTCCTCCCCTTTCATCTGATCCTGTTCTAAGCTTTTCTTTACCTGAAACTTGCTCTATTCCAGGCTGGCCTTGAACTCAGATCTCTTGCCTCTGTCTCCTAGATTAAAGGCGTGTTTGTAGTCCAGCCGGATCACACAGACCTAGAAGGTCTTTCTTTGGATGTAATCTCTTGCCAGAGCAGCCATATTCTGATTTAAAATTCCTCTATAGCCAGGGCTACACAGAAAGCTCTGTCTTGGAAACCCAGGGGGAAAAGAGAAGGAGGAGAAGGAAGAAGGAGGACGGAAGAGGGAAGAGGGAGGAGGGAGGAGGGAGGAGGGAGGAGAAGAAGGAGAAGAAAATGTCTTTATGTACAATTCAGTGTATGACAGTAGATGCATTAGCTGCAGGAACATGTATAAATGTCTAACTGCCCGTGAAGTTGAGACATTTACTAGGGAAAGGGCACCGACACCTTGCAGGTGTTCCTTGGGTGGGGGTGTCATGGAGCTGGCCAGAGCCTGCCTGGCCTGAGCCCAGTCCTCCCTCTCATCTGGTCAGCATGGCTACCTCCATTCCCATGTAGACACCTTTTGATTTATTCCTGCCATTTTAATCCTAATATGTTAGGATAACAACTTCTGCAACACTAAAGTGTCTAAGCCAAATCATCATTAGTTGGGGGTGTCAAGAAGACACTAAACTTGACTTGAGACACATTAAGTGAAGAGTTGGTCAGAGGGCTGTAAGCAGATTCGCAAGAGACGAGGAGTGCTCACTCTATAGACCAGGCTGGCCTTGAACCCAGAGGTCTACCGGCCACTGCCTCCTGAGTGCTGGGATTAAAGGCCTGTGCCACTATCTGGCTTTATGTTAAGTATTATTTTATAGAGAAAGCGTATATACCTCAGACACTTGTCAGAGTGTGTTCACTGTGCTGTGTTGGGTCTCAGAAATGGGGTTTCCTTTAAGAGTATCATGTTTTTGCCGTATTCACACCCCAGACAGACGTGCCCTTCTCTTTTCTCTCTCCTTGGACTTTATTGCTAGTCTGCTTGTAATTTATTGGTCAAAAAACCAAAACAAAACACTGAAAGTTGTCGAAGGCTTATTAGAGACTTTAAATTAAAAATAACGAGAGGAGAACAATGCACAAAGGGATTACATGTGCCTTTTGATTTTTTTTTCTCAAGACAGAGTTTCTCTGTGTAGCCCTGGCTGTCCAGGTACTCACTTAGTAGGCCAGGCTGGCTTCATCTTCAGCGATGTGCCTCCTCTGCCTCCTGAGTGCTGTATCTGAAGGTGAGAGCCACCATGCCTGTCCCACCTTTTGGTTTTATAATGTCATTATTCGACTTTGTTTGCTTTGTTCCTAACTCTAACCTAGTACTTCTAAAGCCACACATTAACTTTATGGTGCATAAAAGAATACAGAGCCATCGAAAAGTTAGAAGCATTGTTTGTTAGACTTACTAAGGAATTGGACTGTCTTACAAAGGATGTTAAAATGGTCACAAACAACACTGACAATCCTAAGTAAGCAATACTTTCCTTAACTATCTTTAGTGCATGAGTTTTGAAGCATGGCAAAAGCAAGCAATTAATTTGAAGCCTATTTCTCACAGCAATAAAACTTAGGCAAGTAACTCACAGAGGCCGCTGAAGCGCTTTCTGGGGAGGGCCAGCACTGGAAGGGAAAAGTGAAAGAGTTTCTGGGTCTCATTTCCAGCGAATCTGTTTGGGTTAGGTGTAGGTCAGGCTATAAAAATGGTTTTTCTTCTAGAACACAGTGATCTGAGGAAGTTTAAATGTTCCTTGCCCAGGGTAGTGGTTGGACAGCCACAGCTGTTTCCTTTATAACCTTTGACTGTCAAGCCTGGGCACTAGGAAGGTTTTCCTATGGCTACCACTGTGTCCTGGTGCTCACAATGGTATGGAGAAGCCCTGTGTGCAGAACGCAGATTTCCCTCTCAGGCTTCAGCTACTCCATATGGGCCTGAAGAGGTTTCCCACCCTCCTCGCACCACATCCTGCCCTTCATTTCTACCAAATCCACCTTCTCAGTTCTACTGTCTGATCCCAGCATGAGCTAGCATTCTCTCTCTTGGCTGGATGCTCCTAAAAAAACCCAAGCAGTCTTATGTCTCATAAATTGCACCACAGCCTGCAAGCTCGGAGTTTTCTACAGAGTTGGAGGGAGTGGTGGGAACACAGGGACGTCCGAGTGTTGGGACACACCTGCAGGTGAGTTTCAGCACCCTGAGTGTTGACCCTGCTGGGTCATTTGCTTGAGGCTAGTGCTGGTTCCACAGCAAGATGGTGACATCCTAGGCTTCTGCTCACGGCCAAAAGCTGCCTGCCATGCATAGAGGAGAACCTGCCTACTGCCCTGGCAGCCCCGGGCACATCTCTTGCCTCCCCCTGCAGGCTGCACTTGTTCTCATCACTCTGGTCTATCCTATGGAAGAAACGTGTTCTCTCTCCCTTCACTTGCCTAACCTGGCTTCACCTCTGTAACCTGGCCTAACTCTACCCCATTATGTTAGATCCCTGATACAGCTTCTCGGAACATGCTCTCCTTCCCCTTCAGGGAATTTACTCAATTTGTCATTACATAATTATTCATCATTAGTTTAATAGCTAAACCAGGTGTCTTGGTTAGAATTTATATTGCGTGATAGGACACCATGACCAAAAGCAACTTGGGGAAGAGAAGGTTTATTTCATCATCCAGGGAAGTCAGGGTAGAAATTCACAGCAGGAGCCCTGAGTGAGGGGGCTGCTCACTGGCTTGTTCCTCATGGCTTGCTCAGCCTGCTTTCTTATAGCACCCAGGACTACCAGTCCAGGGGTGACACTGCCCACAGTCAGCTGTCCTCCCAACATTCATCAATCAAGAAAACGCACCACAGGCCAATATGGTGGGGACGTTTTTTCAATGAAGTTTCCTCTTTCCAAATGACTCCAGCTTGTGTCAAACTGACATAAAACTAGGCAGCACACCAGGCCATGAGCTCTACAGGACTTTTTGTGTGTGAAACCACTTAGCGACACCCCCATCTCCTGTAATCTCAGTGTAGGAGCCACATGTCTCTGTTTATTGTTGTAGAATGAAGTCCCAGAATGTGCCTGGCACCCAAAAGGTCAAATAAACATCTATGCTGGTTCTGCTTCAAATGCCATAAGGCAGAAGAGATTTTAAAAAATAATTTGTTTAGTTCTTATTTTATGTGTGTTGCTGTTTAGCCTGCATGTATGTCTGTATGAGGGTATCAGAGTTACAGATAGTTGTGAGCTACCATGTGGGTGCTGGGAATTGAACCCAAGTTCTCTGGAAGAACAGTCAGTGCTCTTAACTGCTGAACCATCTCTCCAGCCACTAGATGAAGCCTTTTCTGCTTCTAGTCTGTTCACCTTCTGAACCATGATGGTCACCACTGCTATGACAGTCTTCCAGATGTGAATGCTTTCATTGAACACAGCTGGCATCTTCTGCTCTGCTGATTTGTCCCTCTGCATAATCTAGACAGACATTCTGTTTTACCTGAGAGGAGACAACAGTTAGCGAGATTAATAAACCACTGGGATCATAGTTTGTAGGAGCCAGACCCAGGGTACTTGCTAGCTTTTGATACTGAGCCCAGATAAATCTGCTTATAATGAGAGAAGGGGTGTTTTGCTTTGCAGTTTTGAGGATTTCAGCCCATGGTCTTGTTACTGTGGTGAAATCATGACAGAAGCTGAGTTGGGAAAAAGCTATTCATTGTGAGACCAGGATAGTACACTCCAGAGATGAAAAGGATGGTCCTGGGTCCAGTGCTCCCTTCAAGGGCTCACCCTGTGACTCTTCCGTATGATGCTACAGGTTAGGATCCTGGCCTTTTATCTCATGGACCTCTGGAGAGTGGTTCTCAGCTTTCTTAATGCTGCGACCCTTTAGTACAAAATAATTTGGTTTCCATAACTAAAGCAACTTGTTTTTCTCAGTTCTTGCCCTCCCTGCCTTGTTGATGCCCCCTGCCCCATAATGGCTGCTCTGGAGAGATGGTCATCGGTCATCTGCATTCTCACCTGTCACCTTTCTTCCTTCCCTAACTATATCTACAATGGCCAACCACAAGCCAAAAAATAGAGTTTTAGTTGCTTTCTCACATCTCCCTTATTTCTGCCCCAACCTGGAAGCGGCTCCTGGACTGCAGAGCTCCTCTGCAGTTCTTCTGCTGACCTAAGCCTGTGAGGACGAGCAGTCTGTCTCTTTGTCCTGCCTCTTCACTGACCTCACAGTCTCTACTTCATTAACAGGAAGGAAAGGTGTGAGGAAGGGCATTTTCCATTCGTTAAAGCTGCCTTAGAGAAGTCACAGCCAATCTTCTGCTTCTGGCTCACAGGCAGGGCCACTGTCACATGATCCCACCCACTGCCGAAGAGGCTAGGAAATGCAGCCTGTGTTTCTGTCGGCCATGAGATCAAGAAACATTTCTGTTTAGTATGTAGTTTTTTATTTACTTACTTAATGATGATGAGGCAGGGATTCATAGCCCAAGGTTTTGTTTTGTTTTGTTTTTTTTCTTTTTATAACAACAAAAAAGGAAGAATGACTGTTGGTGAAGATAATAAGGAAATAATCTGCATTTGCTAACTGCATATCAAGACTTTATTACTGACATTGGACTTTAATACCTTGTGCAGAAGCCTGACTTTCAGCATCTCCCACCACCAGTCACGGTAAACCTTTGTCACAATGGGGCCTTTTCTCACTCTCTCTCTCAGAGAAACCAAGCCCACTTTCCCTTCCTCTTGCTCCTGACCAGATCACCCCTTCCCCTGCACAGGAGCCCCTCTGACCATTCCAGTTTGCTTCTGTCTCTTCCTTGAAATCCAACTGTAGGCCTGACGTGGTGGGACAAGTCTACTGCTGCTCCAGACGCCAGCTAGCCAGAGCACAGGGGCATTTCACTAGCCCTGTTAGCTTCCTTTCCCCAGCTAGAGTGGAGAAGCAAAGTCTCGATACACAGCAAACACCTACCAAGTACTTACTAACATGTGGAGCGGACCTAGCTGTCCTACCACTTGTCTAGGCCTCTGGTTAACCCAGGAGATTCTGTGCACTCCCTCGGACGAATGCTGACTAGAGACTTAGCTTCCCTAGTCAGCCGTGCACAGCTCTCGCTGTGCTCCAGTGTGTGCACGGATGACCTTAGGCACACTGGGATCACATGGAATCTTACTAAACTGCAGCTCCTGGCCCTGGAGAGCTGCAGTACAGCCCCAAGTTCTGCATCTCTAAACAAACTCCCCTGGTGACTTCGTGATGGGAGAAAAAAAAAAATAGCAGCACTCGGGAGATGCTACACCACCACCTCAGGAAGATGCACTAAAAACCAAAGCTCCCCAGCTTGTCCTACGGCCTCGGAGTCAGAACTCCTGGAGTAGGGTCCCAGAACTGGAGCTAAAACATGTTCCCAAATAGTGAGAGAAACACAAAGGCTGAGCTGTGAAAAAACCACGTGGGTCACATGGCACGGCACAGCTAAGAACCAGATGTGGGGTAGCTCTGGAGGAACCTTCTAAGACAGAGAAGCCGGAGTGTCCAACACTTGGTGCAGGAACCCAACCCATAATGATTCAACTCGAATGTTCTGAGCTCTAGAAGCCCTCACTTGGGGCTGCAGAAAGGCTCAGTGCTTACGAGTGATTCTCAGCACCCACACTGGGTGACTCACAGCCACATGTAATTCCAGCTGCAGGGAATCCTCCAGCCTCTGAGGGCACAGGCACACACACAGCCTGGTGTGGTGGTGTATTCCAGCACACAGGAAACAGAGGCAAGTGAATCTGTATGAGTTTGAGGCCAGCCTGGTCTACAGAATGAGGTGTTTCTCAATGAATAAATAAGTAGATAAATAAATCTTGAAAATCCCATACTTGAACCCCATACTTTAGCATCTTTTACCCAGAGCTTTAATTCTCAGCATTTAAAGTAGGAGCTGACCCAGCTCCCGACCTTCCCAACCCCACTCCCACCGCAGTCCAACTGGTGGCTTCTCAGGGTTGTTCTGCCAGTGGCTGGTTTAAATAATTCATATTGATATTACTTGATACTTTCAAGAGAAACTTTGGACTTTTGTTTTGTTTCAAGATAGGGTTTTTCTTTGTATAGCCTTGGCTGTCCTGGAACTCGCTCTGTAGACCAGGCTAGCTCTGAAACTAACTCTCAGAGCTCTTCCTGCCTCTGTCTTCCCAAGTGCTCAGTTTAAAGGTGTGAGCTACCACAGCCTGGCGGAGGAGAAAGTTTAAGAGAAATAATGGATTTGAAAGCATGCTTCATAAACTAGGCCTAGAAGACATTTCAAGTGAAAAGCAGGCTGAGCAAGCCATGGGGAGCAAGCCAATAAGCACCCCCCCCCCATGGCTTCTACATCAGCTTCTGCCTCCAGGTTCCTGCCCTGCATGCGTTCCTGCCCTCACTGCTTTGGATGAAGAATGACAGTGGACCTGTGAGCAAAACAAACCCTTTCTCCCACGTTGCTTTTGGTCATGGTGTTTCATCACAGCAACAGAACCCTGGCTAAGTCATATGGGGTCACCAACCATCGGTGACCTGAGCCATTGCCCAGGTTTAAGACTTTCAATGCAAAAGCTGTGAAACACCTGAGTAAAGTAGGATGTGCCGGTCACTTATGACCATACAGTCCAATTGTGATACAGTCTGTGATGATCTAGCCCCTAACTTCTGCACACCCGAGCTCCCCATGAATAAATGACGTTACTATATAAGCCAGGCATGGTGGCAGAAGCTGTCATCCTAGTGGAAAGGCTGAGGCAGGAGAATGAAGAGCTCCAGAACAACTTGACATGATGGTGCACGCCTTTAATCCTAGCACTTGGGGGCAGGGAGCAGAGGTAGGTGGAATTCTGTGAGTTCAAGGCCAGCCTGGCCTACGTAGAGAGACCTGTCTCATCGCTACTCCCAACAAATTGGAATTACCCTGTGTTCCTTTAGTTGGGAATTAATTTCTATCATTACATGTCACCAAACCCCTAACACTTGAATACAGAATAGAGGTGGCCCAGGATTTTTTTTTTTAATTTTAATTTATGATAAATTTGGAGACATAGAATACTTGTGAACAAAGGGTTCCAGAAGCTAGAGGTTCCTCTGTGTGAGGACTTGCTGCTGTGGAGGAAACCTGAGATGTGGCATTCTGAGGTTGAAGTAAGAGGAATAAGGAGGGCATAAATTAGTTCAAAGCCAGTCAAGGAACTATTTATAGAAAGAAGTCTGTTTTGGAAACTTCTGTGGCCAGAGTTCAGGGAAATTGCCAAGTTGGAATTTAGGTGACTCTGAGCGGACTCATGAGAGCCCAGAAACCTGACAAGAGCCCGCCTCCCTAGGTGCTGGGGAGACCGGGCCAAGAGTTGGCTTTAAGCAGGAATACAGAGTATGGGGTAGAAGACAGAACGACTGCCAGGGTTAAGGTACTGAAGAGCCAGCAGATGAAGGGGCAAGATGGGGGAAGAGAGGAATGAACACACGCACACAGAGACACACACAGACACACACACACACACACACACACACACACACACACACACAGAGAGAGAGAGAGAGAGAGAAGCATAAATAATAAATGGAAAGTGTTTTAAAATGAATTTCCTGAAGAGAGTGCACCATGAGGGAGCTTCGCCAGATGCGGGGATGCGCACTTGTAATCCCCAGCGCTCTGTGCAAAGGCAGAGAGGCCATTGCAAGTCAGGAAGCTAGCCTGGCCTACACAGTGAGCATCATAACCAATCCTGGTCACAGACTGAATGTCACCATTTAATATACCCAACTGTTAATGTTAGGAAGTGAAAAATTGTTCAAATAAAGTAATAAGCACTGAATTTAAAAATCTGTTTCTTCTTCCCATACACTAGTGGTTCTCAGCTTTCCCAGTGCTGCGATCATAGTTTTCTCACGTTGTGGTGACTGCCCCAAACCATAAGATTATTTTCTTCCTACTTCAGAACTGTGATTTTGCTATTGTTTTAATCACAATGTGAGAACCACTGCCACACAGGTGACCAAGCTGGCTGGGAAAACACTGAACAAGGTAGGTGCTGTGGAGCCCTCACAGAGACTCTGCAGTGTAGAGCACCCAGGCTTTCCTCAGCACAGTCTGCAGAGGAATGACAACACAGACCCACTGGGGAGGCCATGGATTCTCAGGTGACTTGTTAGCTGGGCCGCAAGGGCTGGATTTGACCCACAGACAAAGGGAAGGGAAAATTACCAGCTTCTAAGTGCACAATCACAGACCCCATCCACTCCTGCCATCTCCCACTATGGCTGGTGCAATGAGGGACAGAGCTGGAAGCCAGCAGGAGACAAGGATGAAGGAGACAAGGCTGAGAGAGAGACGGTGCAAGGGGTAAATTGTCTGTTGTCCAAGCACAAGGACTTGGGTTCAGAACTTAAGCACCCACAATGCTGGTGTGCCAAGACGTAGGTGTGCCTGGGCCAGCCGGGCTAGTCAAAAGGGGGAACTCCAGGTTCAGCAAAAGACCCTGTCTCCAACAGCAAGGTGGAGAGCGATTAAGAAATACACCTTCGGCTGGAGAACTGGCTCAGAGGTTATGAGCACTGCTTGTTCTTTCAGAGGTCTTGAGTGCAATTCCCAGCACCCACATGGTGGCTCATAACCATCTATAATGAGATCTGGTGCCCTCTTCTGGTGATCAGGTGTATATGCAGGCAGAACATTGTATAAACGATAAAATCTTTAAAAAATATTTTAAAAAGGAATGCATCTGTGTCACTCTCTAGCCTCTACAAATGCCCATACATACTCCTCCTCCACACACATGTGCTTCTTAAAACAGTATAGGTGGAGACAGGAAACCCTGGGGTTCTTGACCAGTCCTAGACCAAGCAGAGGCCCTATTTCAGAGGAGCAGCCCCTCTGACCTATGCTCGCGTACACACACACACACACACACACTCTCAGAGAGGGGCGCCAGCGAGCGTTTCTGCCAGGGGCTCGCAGAGAAGCACCCCAGCCTGTGGTCAGGAGCACAGCTTTGGAGGCAGAGAACACTCTTTCAATATTTGTTTCCTTAGTCATTTTTGTTGAGGTAACATCTCACTGTGTTGCTCAGTCTGGCCTGGAGCTCACAGTCTTCAAACCTCTGGTCAAGTGTGCTTGGGACTATAGGTACGGGTCACCACTCCCTGCGCTCATTCTTCTAATCCTCATGACAGCTCTGTAAGGCTTATTGTCACCCGCATTTATCAAATGTGGAGTTTGGGCAATTCACTGTGAGCTCCAGGCCAGACTGAGCAACTCAGTGAGAAGTTACCTCAACAAAAATAAATAACCAAGGACACAAATATTGAAAGAGTGAGGGCCAGTGAAATGGCTCAGTAGATACAGGTGTTTACTGGGAGAGCCAGAGTTTGATCCCTGGAACCCTGTTGAGGTTCCAGAAAGAACAACCACACAGAGCTGTCCTTTGACCTCCACATGCGCCGGGTGGCAGGCCCTCACCTCATCACGTGCTCAACAGTAAACAAAACCATCTTACTGGAAGAAGGGGTGCATAGGCAGCAGTGAGAACGGAACAAGGAACATCCTTTGAGCATGCTCAGTAGGGAATTTTTCCCAGCCAGAAGCTGTGTTGCTGTGCCCTCAGGAGGCAGGACAGACAGGGTGTGGCTGGGGAGAGGCGATGCTGCAGAAGACTCTAGCTAGGTGCTGTCTAGTGGTGGGATCTGAGTCTTATACAGGGCACTAGGGATCGTTTTAGCCTGAGAAGAAAAGGGGAACCAGATCGCCAGGGAAGGAGCCCAGAGACAGGCTTGTTTAGGTCACAACACTGTTTGGGGACAACCTTGGGAAGATTAGTAACTGAAGCGTGGCAGTCGAGACTTGAGGGTCGGGCCACTTTGTCTGGAGAACTTTAAGACGATGGCTCAGTAGGCTTTGTGTAGACCGACTATGGACATCTTTCTGTCCTGCTGGGGGTTGGCGCTGCAGCAGTTGGAATGCCAGACTCTCTGGGGCTGCTGACTTCTAGGTTGCCGCTGTTTCCTAGCAATCTGGGGCCTGTGCCAAGTCATCACCGCACAGGCACAAAACTGCTGGTGTGCTCCCCTAGAGAGGAAATAGTTCATTGGAGCCTTGCTGTAGAAACCAGCACGGGCAGGTAAAATGTTTTCATAATTGCCACCAGGAAAAGAGTAGGCCCAGGGGGACTCTCCTACCCAAAGGCCCCTCGAGTTATAGCCTAATTTGTTGTGCATGTGCAGATCACGTGGGTAGAATTTATCCTTCTGCGGTGTTAGGTTAGATTGTTTTCAAATGTGTGGAGACCCAAGAAATGAAGTTGTTGCATCTTCCCATCATGCTCTGTGGTTCAAATGTAAGGGTCTGAGATAGAAACTATGACACCTGTTGCTGTAAGACAGGGTCTGTCTCCTCTTTTCCCTCTTGGAGTTGTACACCAAGGCTGTGCAATTCTGGAATTGAGGTTTATGTTTTCATAAAGACAGCTCTCAGGTGGTAGGACAGGGAACTGGATGCTAGTTGTCATGGAAGTTTCTACAGCCATTCTGATCTTCCCGTTAGGATCATTCAGGTAATGTATATGTCCATTCGAATGTGGTAGAGTGCAAATAAATCACAGAAAAATCCTCAGCAAGTTAAAAGGTGGCAAGGTATAAAAGTTTTCCAGCAAGTAGAAGGTATTGTATGTAAGGTGAAGAAATGAATGCAACATGTATAACTTAAATGGACTTTGAAATACAATAGGTGTAAACACCCTGAAATGGTCTCCTGAGCAAGGCGCCTGACACCATTTCCCATACTCTAAATGAATGGAAGTCTGTGGTGGAAGAGCTAAGACGAGCCCCTCCGTACACCTTTGGCACAGCTGCCCTGCAGCCTGGGGTGCTGCATGCTTTTCGGAATTTTAAGCTTAAGGGAAGGCTAGAGCTGTAAAGTGCCTGCTGAGCAGCATGAGGCCCTGGCTTTCCCCCACTAACAACAACAACCAAGTTAGCAAGCAAACCCTCCCACTGTGAAGCTACCTAACAGAATGAGCTGGTGGAGACTGGGCTTCCTGGTCCTTTGCATGAGGAGCAACAATGTCTTCGGTGTAAACCATAGGATGGAATGGCTGAACAACACCCCCCAAAAATTCATACACCGAAACTCAGCTCCTGCTTTCTCAGAATGCAGACAGGCCTAGGGCCTTAAAAGAGACAACTATTTTGAAATGCAGCCATTAGTGTGGGCCCTGGTCCAATCAGACTGGTTATCTTGTAAGAAGTCTGGCTGGGTGTGGTGGCGCATGCCTCTAATCTCGGCATTTGGAAGGATGATATTTCTGTAGTGAAGTCTGGGCCAAATAATGAGTTGAAGGCCAGCCTGCTACTTACCCATGGAGGCCTGTCCCTCCGAATGAAACAATAGTAGAAGAGGTTTGGGCAGGGAGCTGGAGAGGAGGCAGATGCATGCACAGAGAGTGAGGAAGTGAGTACGGGGTCAGAGAGGACCATCTGCAAGCAAGTGAGGCCACAAGACACCAGACCTGTGCACACCTAGAGTCTTGGCTTTAGCCTCCAGAACTTGATGAAAACTGGTTAGGCACCAGTCTGGCATTTCGGGTAGCAGTCGTTGTAGACTAATGCAGACAAACAGATGTGACCTAATCATGACCTGCAATTAAATGGGTCTAGGAAAGCTTATCATCACCTCAGGTACCACTAAGATTCAGGTTTCTTAAAGTCTATAAACTGTCAACACCAGACTCTCCTGTTAACAGTTTTGTTGGTTGATTGGTTGGTTGGTTTTTTTGAGGCAGAGTCTCTCTACATAGCCCCTGCCTTTTAGGTTTGTTGCTGTGCTTTATCATATCCCGGGCCTTGAAAATGCACGGAAAGGATTTCATACAGGCTCTGTGTGGAATAGGAATAAAAATATTTCCTTATGGCATAAGGCAGCTTTTCTTTCATTTCTGGATCAAAGAAGGAGGGTGATGAAAGCATGAACATATTTGGGTTTTTTGGACAGATCTATGTAGCCCGGGCTGGCCCAGGAGTCCTGCCTCAGCACCTCTCCTGCTGGGATTATAGCTGTGTACCACAGTGGACAAAATAAGTGATACTCCTTCAGATATGGCTGTTCCCTAGAGACATGTGAAAACTGCCATCCTAGCTAGGCATTGTGGTTCAAACTGCTAATCCCAACACTGGGGAGACGGAGACAGGACCTTCACCTGTGTGTTGGAGGCCAGCCTGAGCTATGAGTTCCAGCTCAGACCGGACTATACACAACGTAAGGCCTGGTCTCATAGAAGAAACAAGCTGCTGCTCTATTCACAGGCTTTATTTTATAAACAGGGTATCACACGGTAGCCCAGAGTGCCCTGGAACCCGTGTAGGAACGGTTCTGAATCCCAGGCTAGCCTCCAGCTCACAGCAATCTTCCTGCAGCAGCCTCTCAAGTGCTGAGATTACAGGCATGAGCTACCACACCCAACAGGAGCCACTGGGTCCGTGAGGTCTCTTGGTTTGGGAGGTTTTGTTTTAAAAACAGAACTTTAGGGGTGCTGCCTGACCGTTTTCCTTTCCAGCCTTTGAGCCCAAACAAGCTAATAGCCCAGTCGTGACCAGGCCTGGCTAGGAG
The DNA here is from genome assembly GCF_030254825.1 of Meriones unguiculatus. Taxonomy (NCBI): domain Eukaryota; kingdom Metazoa; phylum Chordata; class Mammalia; order Rodentia; family Muridae; genus Meriones; species Meriones unguiculatus. The sequence continues at coordinate 110,193,135 of NC_083359.1, forward strand.
GTCCCATGGCTATTGTGCTCAGCATCAGGAGTGTGCCTGTTTGATTAACGCGGCTCCATTTCTCCGTGCAGACCACTGGCTTCCCGCTGACCCTGCCCGTCCCTCTGTCCCTGTGCGCGCGCGCGCGCGTGTCGTCACTCGGGTTCCAGGTGCTTTCCAGAAACAATTCTGGCACGTAAGAGGCCTGATTGAAATCGCTAGACCGTAATAGCTCGGGGAGGTCCAGAAGGAGGCCCTGCGTGCTCGCCGGCTTCGCGAGGCCCCAGAGGAGACGGCGCGCCTGGCCGGGCGGCAAGGGCGCGTCCGCCGCGCGCTCGGCTGAGCGGGGGCCGGGGGCCGCCGGTGCCCGCGCTGGGCGGGCCGGGCTCCTCCAGACCCTCGCGAGCTGCGTTCCGGCCGACTCGGGGCCTAGGCCGGCCGGGCGCGCCGCGCCTTCGTCAGGGGGCGCTCGGGGCCGCCGCCGCCGCGTCCCGCCCGCCCGCCGAGCCTCCCGCCACCGCCGGGCCCCGGGGGCCGAGCCTGCCGCCGCCGCCCGCGCTCCCTCCCCGCCGGCCGGGCCCGGGCCTCCCGCCGCCGCCCGGCCCGCGCCGCCTCCTTCCGCCGGCCATGTATCCTTCCGGCCCCCGCGGCCCGGCCCGGGCCCCCGCCCGCCCGAGGTGAGGTGGGGCGCGGCGGGGGGCGGGGAGCGGCGCCGTTGGTCGCGTGGCCCGCGGGCCGAGGGCGCGCTAGGCCCCGGGGAGGAGGCGGGGGCGCGGGGCATCGCCCGCCTCCCCGGGACCCGCCCCGGTGACAGGTCCGGCCTCTGAGTCCCCTCCGCGCTTCTGTCCGCAGGCAGCCGCGAGGGGACTAAGGCGCCCGCGCGCCCGCTCGCGCCGCGCCTCGGGCCGCCTGGGCCGCCGCCGCCGCCGCGTCCATGACCGCGACCCCCGGGCCGGGGTCCGCCGCCGCCGCCGGCCCTCGGCCCTGTCGCCGCTCGCCGCCCGAGCCCACTGAGGTGAGCCCGTTGAGGAGACCGGGCTGAGGCGAGCGGGCTGGGGGAGCCGCTGAGAACAGGCTGAAGGGAACAGGCTGAGGAGAACCCGCTGAGGAGACCGGGCTGAGGGGACCCGCTGAGAACGGGCTGAGGGGAGCCCGCCGAGGAGCTGACGAGGCCGCCCCTCCTCACCTGGGGGAACCGCTGCCCGCGCCGCGCGCCCGCACCCCTGGGTGCAGCTCCCCTCCCCCTCCCGCCGGCCTCCTCTCACCTTCCTCCTCCTTCCTGGGCCCCTCTCCTTTCCTTCCCCCTGCGGCCGGCGAGGAGCGAGCGCCCCGCGGCGGGTTCCGGGCGGCGGGGCCGGGGCTGCCCCGCAGCGGGCGCCGGCCAGCGGGTCCTCCGGCCGCGGCCCGCGCAGCGCTCCCTTGACCTTGCGCGGCGCGGCCGCTGTCCCCCTCCGGAATGTGCCCCCCGGGCCGCGATGGCTCCCCGGGAGCCCCGAGCCTCGCCGCCCGCCGCTTTCGAGGAGCTGCACCCATCCTCGGCTTGAAATGACTGCCCCTTTCTTCCCCAGGACAGGACGGACGCCAGCGTGAGGATGGCCGTGACCGTGGAGGAGGCGCCGTGGCTGGGCTGGATGGTGGCGAAAGCCCTGATGAGGTTCGCCTTCATGGTCGCCAACAACCTGGTTGCCATCCCGTCCTACATCTGCTACGTGATCGCCCTGCAGCCGCTGCGGGTGCTGGACAGCAAGAGCTTCTGGTACATCGAAGGACTCATGTACAAATGGCTTTTGGGAATGGTGGCTTCCTGGGGCTGGTACGCCGGATACACGGGTAAGAGCGAGCGAGAGCGCCTTGGTGCACACAAACCAGTCTGCGGTGCTCCGAATGCCAGGAGCCATGATTGAACACATAGTATGCTTTGGTCGAGAAGGCTTTGGCTGTTGGAGAAAACAATAGTCTCGTTGGATTTCTCATTAGAATCTCAGCCAGGAAAGCCTGATGCTTTCAGAAGTGTAATTTTATAATTGTCTATTTTAATGTGATTGACTTATTAAAATTGGACCGGAAAAGCTGTCACAGGAGTGGGAATGCAGCGCTCGAGGGCTTCCCAACTGCAGATGGAAGATCCTTGCTCCCCTCCCCATCTCTGTGAAGCAATGCTTTTGAAGCATCTTCCTTACCAACTACAGATCCATGAGGTTTCTTTTGCCTCCAACTTAATGGTCATAGTGTGGGCTCTATATTTTAGTGTCTTTGAGACACTTATTCCTCGTCAGGCTGCTACATGTTGACAATCTAATCGGTTTCCCCTCAGATTTTAGTTTGTTTCTTTTGTCTTCTAGGATTTATATTTTGTCGCATAAATCTATTATTAACACTTTAAACATTGTTGTTCGTGTTAAGCTAATTTGCCCTGAGCGCCTTTAAGTGGATTTCTGTCCTTGCTTTTCAGCTGCATTTCGGGGAGAAGGAGCAATGCTGTGCTGAAGTGCACTGTTACAGCACTAACTGAGAAATCAGTGTTCCTTTTCTACCTATATAAACCTTACATATTTTGAGAACCTCCATTTCTGCCCAAATGTTGTCTCCTTTATTTTCTTTTATTGACTATTTCTTCTTCAAGATTAAAGTAAGGGGTAAGGTCTCTAGGCCTTGTGAGATGTGGAAACATTTATTATGGAAACAAAACTGGGAGGCAGATTCCTCAGCACCTGTGCTGCAGTTCATAGTTAGAAAGAGTAGAGGGTGTTTTCAGGGTCAGGCAGCAAAACAGTTCTCCATTTTAAATTCCGTCTCCCTCTTGCCCACACTGTCTGCACCTGCAAAGTCTATCCACACGCCAGGAAAGGACTGACAGCACACAGGGTCTGCAGCCCCCTGCTGTGTGAGGAAATGTTCTCCGCTGCCCCAGATGAAGGCTTTTCCTTCCATCATTGCCATCTAGTCTGTTAGCCCCTGGGGATGGTACCTGCATTGCTTCTTTGTAATGAGATGTTCAGATGCCAGTGCGTTTTTTGGATACTGTTGGTAAGCTCCTTGTCCTTTTCAGTGCCTGGTAGCAATAGTAAATGGGAGAGAGAAAAATGAAGTTCCTGCCTGTAATGCTGAATCTCATCTTAACGCATTGCTGTCTTAAGAATGGCTTTGGCTTGCTGTAGTTTGCTTTCCTAGGTATTCTAGATAGTAACTGGTGGCTTTATTCTTTGCACAGTATACTCGTTTCCTTGTTTTAAATGAGCTGATAGGCTTTCAAAAACAGTTTCTATTTTTTTTTCTATTTGAGAACGGTGAAATAACTGAAATATCTGTAATTCTATGTAACACATAGTTAAGTGTGTCAACCTGATGAAATAATTAGTCATTGACCTTGAGACTATGAGACTTACAGTGCAGCTGCCTGAAGTTACCTATGGCCATAGCTAAGCTGCGGTTGCCCTTTAGTTGCTTGTTTTGTTTTTCTTGAGACAAGACTGTATTTATGTGTTGAGGCCAGCCCTGAACTCTCCATAACCCAGACTGGCACTGAACTCCGACCAGAGCCCTTCTCCTGCCTCAGCTTCCCCAGTGCTGGATTACAGTGCCTGCCTCTAGAGTGTTTTTAAGCAATGCTTTTGAAGCATCTTCCTTACCAACTACAGATCCATGAGGTTTCTTTTGCCTCCAACTTAATGGTCATAGTGTGGGCTCTATATTTTAGTGTCTTTGAGACACTTATTCCTCGTCAGGCTGCTACATGTTGACAATCTAATCGGTTTCCCCTCAGATTTTAGTTTGTATATTTTCAATAAGTTTTCTCACAAGCTGAATACTGGTCACAGTCTGACCATAACAAAACACTTACGTCAAACAAAGTAGGAATGACTTTAGTTGAAAGCCTGAGCTGAGTGAGGGTCAAAGATGCTAACCTACAGAGGATTAGTCTTTTCTTTGCATTGTGTGTTTCACTTCTTCCCTGTCTATCAAGAGTTCACTAGGCATTTTGTTTCTCTTTCACAAATGGAAAATTGAACAATGTCAAAGGGATTCCCGGAAGATCTGCTCAGTAGCTGGGTGTTAGGTGTACTTGCTTAACTGGTGTACAGATTTCTGACACCAAAAAGCAAATAGGGCGCTTTATTAGGAAGAGCTACTGAAACTCCGTAAAGAGGCAGACAAATGACTCCTTCAAACACACATGATTCTTGCCCCATAAACCCATGAACCTTTCTTTGTTTTTTGCTTCTTTGTTTATAGATCCTTTTGTTTGTACACCTGTCATTACAACATTGTTCACTTAGAATAAAGATTGCCAAAATGTTGTTGAAAATGCACCTAAAAAGAAGTTTTAAATATCAATTAGAAAGCTGGTTTAGATGACAGATGTTTTGAATTGTGGTATTTCAGGGTTAGATAAGATGTTTACCCAGCTGAAGACTTAGGGTGACCACCTACCTATCTAGCCTACCCTGTCCTGTATGGTAGCAGATAGCTGGATGTGATAAATCACAACAACATAAAATTGGAATTTCATGTTTACCCACACCTACAGATTGCAGCTGTCAGTACTGAGTGGCTTAGGGGCTACTGAACTGGAAAGTACAGGTACAGATACAGATCATCATAGAACGTTCTACTGGGCAGAGCCCAATGCTTTTGGCTTTTTTCCTTTTCTGAGGAAAATTGCATTTTATTTCTTATCAGGAGAACCTTTTTTTTTCTGATTTTATTTATTTATTTAATATATGAGTGCTCTTTCTGCATGTACACCTGCATGCCAATTTTATGTTGTTGTGATTTATCACATCCAGCTATCTGCTACCATACAGGGCAGGGTAGGCTAGATAGGTAGGTGGTCACCCTAAGTCTTCAGCTGGGTAAACATCTTATCTAACCCTGAAATACCACAATTCAAAACATCTGTCATCTAAACCAGCTTTCTAATTGATATTTAAAGTAAGTGGACACTCTGGAATTTTTACAGAGTACTGAGAGTCTTTGGGCCAGAGTCTGGCTCACAGGGGCTTGGAGATGGGGTTTGCTGCCGAGCTGGCTTTGCTTAGCTAAGGAAAAAATGCTGTTTTTCTTAGATTAGGTATTTACCTGTGCTGGCTTTAGGGAAAGCTGATGCAGATTAGGTTTGGTTTTCCCCTGACCCCAGGCTTTGATGGTTAAGAGTGTTCACCTTTGTGGGTAGTTTGACTCTTTGGTAATGTGCTGTGCCAAGCAGTGATGCAGAATGTGGTGGGGTTTGTTGCTGTTAATTTTATCTTTTACTGTGAGTGCAGAGGCACCTGAGATACATTATTCTTTTGGTGGGAAGAACACTGTGGCTCGTTCTTGAGTCAGTGATAATGATCCACTCAGTGGTGGGCAAGATGCTTGTCTTACTGGAGGCTCTTCTTTATAATCCCAGAGCCTGGCTCATTGTCCGATGTTCATAGGATGCTTGGTAAGTGTGTTTTTGTGTTTATTTGAGGTAGGGTCTCATGTTCAGCTACCCTAATTCACTGTGGAGGTGGGGATACCCTTAAACCTCCTAGCTGCTGGGATCATAGATTTTTATGCCAATCCATAGGAGCTGGGTGTATGGTTTTCTAAGGAGATAGAAGCTAGGACCACATACATGCTATTTGAAGCCCTGTACCCTTGAGTTACACCCCTAGTCCAGCTGTCTCCCTTGAATAAACCCCTTTTTTCTTTTTTTAAAGAGGAAATTTTTTTTTTTACTGAATGCTTTCCTGATATCAAGGTGGCTAAGGCTATAAAATATGAACCCTGAACCAGATCATATGAAATAAATATTTGTTCAATTAATATGCTTGTTTGTTTTTAAACAGTGTGTAGCTTTTGCTTGTCTCTGCTTCCCAAGTGTTGGGAAATAAAGGTGTGCACCATCATGCCCAGCCCTCATGTCATGTTTTTATTGAGCTTGTACTGTGTGTAGGAGCAGGCGCCCTGGAAGTACTGACATGCACAAGAGTTGTCTCCTGACTTGAGGAGCGCTCAGCAGCACTGGTGGGGAGACAGCGTGCCACAGCAGAGCGCATACTGAACAGTGCTCATGGAGGAGTGCTACTGCCCCTGCCTGCTGAGGGCAGCAGGGTAGGCGTGAGAGGGAGTGCATGGAGTGCCACTGCCCCATTAGGAAAACGTTTCTCTGTAGGATTTGCCCCCTTAATTCTGTCATCAGTACTTACAATAGACTTAGAATTTTGAATAATTTGTCAGTTTGAGACTTGTATATTGTGACAACATTAGTTAGCTCTGCCCACTTCCATTAGTGAGTTTGCCGGTTACTTCACTCACCTGTTTAGTCCTTCTGTACTTGCAGCAGTTGTATCAGTTTGGTACTGTTATTATGCCCTCTCCTTTTGTTATTGATATTGAAATAGAAACAGAAACAGTACAGCTACTTCCCCTTAAACATTAACTGGATTGATGTTGGCCACGGTTTATTTTTGTATTCAAAGAGCCAATATTGATCTTTAGGTCATGTTCCTAGAGTGTTTCTTAGTTTTACTGTCCTCTGCCCTTCCTTTCAGAGGTGTGAGCTCTCTGAAATAATTCTAACATCTGAAAGCAATACCACAACTGTGGATTTCTGTCTTTATTTGTTCTTTTGGTAACTCTTCACTAAATGTGTGTAATGGTCACCCAGGTATTAGGGGGTATTCCAGTCATCTCTTCGTTGACAGAGGCTCATCTTCTAGGACAGATTGAGCTTTCCAAACTTAAAATCAGGAATCTGAAATGTTCTATGACCCAAAGCTTATACATGATGCCACAGAAAAAATTTTTTCATCTGACCTCATGTAATCAGTCTTGTACAAAAGTTTTGACACATTATAAAAATGCTGTGTAAAATTACTTTCTTATCTTCAAGCTGTGCATAGAAGGAACATATGAAAAAGGAATGACTTTCCTATTTATATATGGGCCCTATTCCTTCCAGATCTCATTTTGTGTATATAAATACTAAAAAAAAGTAGTAAGCTGAACTCTTTTGTTGTTGTTTTTTTGTTTTGTTTTTGTTTTTGTTTTTGTTTTTTTGGTTTTCTTGGAGTCAGGGTTTCTCTTTGTAACCTTGATTGTCCTGGACTCCCCTTGTAGACCAGGCTGGCCTCAAACTCACAGTGATCCACCTGCCTCTGGCTGCCCAGAGTGCTGAGATCATAGGCTGAACTCTTAACTAGTTCTGGCTGCAGATATTTCAAGTAGGTTATAAGTGACCTGTTGTTTCTCAGTGAGGGCTCATGGGAAAAAATAAGGACATTTTCTTATAACATTTTCAGAACTTCCTTTACATTGCTTTACTCTTAAAGGACAACTCACCAGACTATAAATATAATATCCCTGACTCACACTTTGCTATAGTTGCTTACAAAACTGCAAATGCTCTCTACCATTTAAAGGTACTGCAGAGATGTTGGATACTAACTTGAAGTTTTCTCATTGTTAGTGATTTGATCTTTTTGGTTTATATGTCCAGTGGAATCACTCTTTATTCTGATATGTAGTAACTTTACTAGGAAATATTGCTGTGGTGGTTGAACTCTGTTTTTTTCCTGTGTGGTATTTATAGATTTAAATGTTTTTGTTGTTGTTTGGTTTTGTTTTTTGAGATGGACTCTTACTGTATAGAGCGGGCTAGCCTTGAACTCACAGAGATCTGCTTGCCTCTGCCTCCCAAGAGCTGGAATTGAAGGCATACACCAACCGCTGTGCCCAGCTAGACTCAAATATTTTATTTCAAATTTGTATCTTTAAATGTTTATTGTACTTCATTGTTTTGGTTTTCTGTTAGCTCTCTTTGTATGCTTTTTATAGTAGTTATTTCCTACTTGATTATCAATTTTTGTTGTACTTGTGTGTGCATATGTGTGTGTATAGAGTAGTCTGTGTGGAGAACACTCTGAGGGACCAGTCCTTTCCGTTACCACATGGGCCCTGCGGATCCATCGCAGGTGGTCTGTCTTGGTAGCAAGGGCCTTTACCCATGTGCCACCTCCTGAGTAATTTTTCTTTAATTCTTTTGTTGTTATTATTTGAGACAGACTCTCATGGACCTTTGGACTCTGTATGGAGCTGAGAATGACCTTGAACTGCTGATCCTCTCAAGTGCTGAGATGCTAGGTATATCACAGGTCACAGTCAGCTTTTCTCTTAGACTTTGACACTTTTTGTTTATTCCTGTCTTTAATGTCTGTTTTATACAATATCTTTTCTTCTTTTTCTCCTTTATCTTCATATCTATGACTTAAAATTTTTTCCATGTCTTCCTTGAATTCTGCCAGTCCATACTTCCCTTATTGCTATAATCTGGACATTCTCTCTTGAGTTTTTGTTTTGTAGGCTTATTCATAGGAGTAGTCATTTCATTGATTCTTGCAAGTTCTTGAAAGAGCATTTAGTCACAAGTTTTACTTTCTCCATTGTAATTATCTCGATGACTCTTCTTTGTAGTCTGATTTTGTTGCTTAGTTCTATGCCATGTGCCTTTTTAATGTAATTGCTTGGATTGTCTAGAGTTGCTGCTGTATAAAGTTTGGATGAGGCCAGGTGATTTGTAGATGTCCTCTCATGTTGCACACACAGCGCCTGGATGTGTTTGTCTGTATCGCCATAGGCTTATTTCTTCCTAAGTCAGATTGAGTCTGGGAAGCCTTTTATGGGCAAATCTGGACTTCATACTCCTTTCCTTGCAGCTGTGGCTAGGTTGACATAGCCCTTGCAGAACAGAGTCAGCCCCCTTCCTCAGGGAGTGCATTGCTACTGGTGCTTTCTTCCTTTCATTGTGTGTGTGCGCGCGTGCTTTCTTTTCTGTGGTTCCCAGGCTGATTTGATTCTTGACCATAACCAATTACAGTACCTAACCTTTCATTCATCTTTTCTAGGCTCTTGAAAGAAAATGTCATCAGATTGAATGGAAGAGATGGTACCTTTGGTACCTCAATAGGGAATATGATGAGCTATGAAACTAATTGTGTCCTAGGTCTGGTCTGTAGCCCACCCTAAACTGCAGGGACCACCACTGTCCCCTAGTTTCCTGGGATTACTATACCCAAGCTAAAATTCAGGTTTATTGAGTACTTGGCTTTTGTTTTGTTTTGGTTTTGAGTCAGAATTTTTTTGTGTAGCCCTGGCTGTCGTGGAATTCACTCTGTACACCAGGCTGGCCTCAAATTCAGAGATCTGCCAGCCTCTGCCTCCTGAGTGCTGGGATTGAAGGTGTGTGCCACCACTGCCCAGCTGAGTACTTGGCTTTTAAGAGTTCTTTGTAGTTTGTAAAGTAATGGCCATATTTAGTACTTGATATGCTTATTTGGCTTTGGTGCTACTTAAACTTAAAAAATAATTAGTTGTCAAAATTTGAAATACAGATATATTTCATAAAACAGCTAACTACTCTTAGAAAGTTAGAAGTTGAGCAGAGCTCTCTTGGCTGGAGCTATGAGACGGGGCTTGCATCCTCCAGCTCACCAGATGCCACTTCCTTTTCTTATGCTGAGTCTCCTGTAATCATGTGCATCACCTGTGTGGAGCCTGAGACCTGAGGATATGCTTTACAGAATTCAAGCTGTCGTTATTAATCAAAGCGCTTCTGTTAGAGAGATGGAAGCTGCTTTCTGTTTATGTACCATAATGTAGTAATGTAATATTAATACCTAAAACCAGAGGACCCATGTTTATACTGGAAAGGTTGTCAGTGAGCCCATCTACTCATTTCATGGGGGACACTCAGTGAAGGACCAGTACAAGAGCTGTCATCACTGTCAAGCCATGTGTCATTCACCAAACTGTTAACTTTTTCCTGCTATTTGTACATTCATTACTTAGAAAATCATATTATTTCTTTTATATACATTGATGTCTTGCCTGCATGTATGTCTATGTATCATATATGTGCAGTGTCCACAGAGGCCAGAATAGGGTGTTGGATTCCCTGGATCTGAGGTTACAGATGGTTGTGAGCCATCATATGGGTGCTGGGGATTGAATCTGGGTGGTCTGGACCAGCAGCCAGTGTTCTTAAGTGCTGAGCCATCTCCAGCCCCTCTTATTTCTCTTTATAAATACAGTTGGGTGACATCTAGAGCACAGAAACTTAGTGCTTTCTCCTTGCTGAATCTTTTTATTTTAATTTATAAATAAAAACTTAACTTGAGGGGCTGGAGAGATGGCTCAGGGGTTAAGAGCACTGGTTGTTCTTCCAAAGGTCATGAGTTCAATTCCCAGCAACCACAGGGTGGCTCACAACCATCTATAATGAGGTCTGGTGCCCTCTTCTGGTGTGCAGGCACACATGCAGGCACATGTGTACACAGTATACATGTATACACAGTAAATAGATAAAAATCTTTAAAAAAAAAACTTAACTTTGACCAATTTTATACATATATAATATATTTTGATCATATTTATCCCATTACCCTCTCTTATTCTCTGTCAATCACATGTTCCTCCTAACAAGTCTCCTTTTTTCTTTTATATCTTTTACTTCTTTCTCTTTCTTTCCTTCCTTCCTTCCTTCCTTCCTTTCTTCCTTCCTTCCTTCCTTCCTTCCTTCCTTCCTTCCTTCCTTCCCTCCCTCCCTCCCTCCCTCCCTCCCTCCCTCTTTCTTTCTTTCTTTCTTTCTTTCTTTCTTTCTCTCTTTCTTCCTCTCTTTCTTCCTCTCTTTCTCTCTTTCCTCTCTCTCCTCTCTCTCTCTTTTTTGAGACAGGGTTTCTCTGTGTAGCCTTGGCTACTTTGTAGACAAGGCAGGCCTCTCAAACTCAGCAATTTGCCAGCCCCTGCTGGGATCACAGGTGTGTGCTACCTCTTGGCTCATTTATTTATTTATTTATTTATTTATTTATTTATTTATCTTAAGCAACCTATTGAGTTTAATTAGGGTTGCTTGCATGAGTGTAGGTGTGGTATATGAACTAAAGACTGACAACTTAACCAACGACTACACCATCGAAGAAAATGACCTATCTCCTCCTAGCAGCCATTAGCTGCTAGTTAGCTAAGAGTAGGGCCTCATAACCACTGTGCTGTGTGGGATAGAGTGCTGCCAGCTTGGTCTGGGACAGGTAACCACAACTGCTGTGAGTTCAAGAGTGCAGTGGCTACGCCATGTGCAGAAGACAGTATTCCTGAACACTCTTCCCTCAGCTCCAGGCTCTTACATTCTTTCCATCCCTTTTTCTAGTTTATTTCCAGGGAGGGAAGATTGGTGTAGGTTCCGTGTTTAGGGCTGAGCACTCACAGAGTCTCTATACTAACTGCAGAAAGAAGCATTTCTGGCCAGGGTTGAGAGTAGTACAGATATTTGGAAGGCAGTTTGACTAATTTAGCAAAATCATAATAGTTTGTACTCTAAGGCTTATGACTCCCCAAGCCATTGGATTTGGGGGTTCACTTATAGTACCAGGCATGACTAAGCCTCAGGTCTAAGCAGAAAATAGTTGTTGCCCCAACACCAGTCATGCCACTATCCCATTTGTGGACACATGTTGCCTGGTGGGTAGACATGCAGCACACAACACTGGTAAGACCATGGATGTAGCCTGCATAGTACATGCTGGTATGAAAAGGAGACAAGGGAAAAGCTGTCAGTTACTTCCAGCTTCATGTTCTGCAACCAAAGTGAATGGTGTCTCCAGCAGAGTGATCTCACCTTCTCTAGCTATAGTGGACACGGCGGCAGCCTGTGTTACTGGGAACCTGTGGAACCTCTAACACATTGAGAGGTGTTCCATGCCTGCTTCTGGGGTTTTTGTTTAATAACCAGTGGTTTCTGGAAGCAGCATTATCTGCCCATGCAGAACACCTCCATTCAAACTCTTTTTTAAGAAGTTATATTTAAAAAATAAGCTCATAAAGTAGTGGCTTTCCATACAGCTTTTAAAATACAATGTTAGTGGCCTGTGGTAGCACACACCTTTAATCCCATCACTCAGGGAGACAGAGGCAGGCAGATCTTTTCTGAGTTCAAGGGCAGCCAGGTCTACAGAGTGAACTCCAGGACAAAGTACACTGTTAGTGCTTGCTTGTGCTTGCTTGCTTCCCTCCTTCCTTCCTTCTATCCCTCCTTCTTTTCTTCCCTCCTTCCTTCCTTCCTTCCTTCCTTCCTTATTTCTTTTGTTTTTTTTTTTTTTGTTTGTTTGTTTGTTTTTAAGCAGAGTCTCACTATATATCTCTGGCTAGCCTGGAATTTACTGTGTAGACCCTCCTGTTTGTACCTCCTGATTAAAGTGCTGTGATTAAAAGTGTGAATATGCTGGGCCTCTTTAGTGGTTTTTGTTTTGTTTAGTTTTGTATTTGAGGTAGAGTCTTGCTTTGTGTCCCTTGGTTGTCCCTGTGGAGCCCAGATAGCCTCAAACTTGAAGCAGTCCTACTTCAGACTCCTCAGTGCTAGAATTGTAGGCTATGTCTGGCTATTCATACTTTAAAATATGAAAAGCAAAGTAAGCCTGATGATTTGCTTCTCATTTTAAATTACAATAACTAAAACCAAAATGTTAGGAAGGGATTGGAGAGGTGGTTCAGTGTAAGAACACTTAGTGTTTGTGGAGAGGACTGGAGTTGAGTTCCCAGCACCAGTTTACAGCTACAGCTGTCCTTAACTCCAGTTGTCAGGAAGTCCAGTGTTCTTCTCTGGCCTATGTGGGCACAAGGCATATATGCAGTGTACATACATACATGTAGGCAAACATTTATACACATAAAACAAAAATGATAAGCATCTTTAAAAAATAGTTTGGGGCTGGCCAAATGGTTAGTTGAGTAAAACCACTTGCCATTACAAGCCTGTTGACTTTAGGTTAATCTTGGGACCCATAGTAGAAGGTGAGAAGCAACTCCCAAAAGTTGTTCTTTAATCCTAATTGTGTGCTGTACCATATGTGCAATCCTCCCCCAACAGTGCCAGTAAAAAAAGAGATAAGTAAAAGGTTAGTTATATTTCCCATCAAGGTTTAGCAGACTAGATGAGATATTGTTAGCAAACACTTTCCCCAAACTTTAAAATCATCCTTAACCAAGAAATCTTATGAAGGAGCCTGGGGAGATGATTCAGTGGGCAAAGGGCTTACCACACAAGCAGGGACATGGATGCAGAGCATTTCCTGAATGAGCTAGTTAGTTAGCCACACTAGCCAGAAGGTGAGCTTGAGCTGCAGTGAGGGATCTTACCTCAGTACATAAGGTGGAGCATGATCAAGAAAGGCCTTGGGCTCTACACACATGCGCATCCACATGTCTACCCACACACAGGTATTCACACATGTGCAAACACATATGTATGTATGTATGTATGTATGTATGTATGTATATATATATATACACTAGACACACATGCAAAAATATAAAAAACCAAAAACCTATGAGTCATGCATGCAGTAGTATGCTGCTAATTACATGTTTGCTAATGCTGTAAGTAGAAGCTTGCATTATTCGATAGTTTAGGGGACAAAATATTTATAATTTAAGTTCATTAAGGTGTTTTAACAAGATAATATTCAAGAGGTGAAGGCAGGAAATTTTGCCTCAGTTTGAGGCAAAACTGGGCTAAATAGTGAGACCCTCTCACAAAAGAGTCTCACTTCAAACACAAAAAAAATAAAGTCAATGTAGTTTTGGTATTAAACAGACATAAATATTGTAAATTGGAGCATAACTCACGTGCCATATAGTTTAGCATTTTAAAGTGTGCAATCCAGTGCAATCCGGTGGTTTGAATGAGAATGGCCCCCGTATATTTGGTTATATTTGAATATATTTAGTTCCCAGGTGGTAGACAGTTTAGGCAGGATAAGGAGGTGTGTCCTTGTTAAAAGAGGTTTCAAAAGTCCACGCCAGGCCCAGTCTCATTGTTTTGTTTTGTTTTGTGTTGTGTTGTTTTTCAAGACAGGGTTTTTCCATGTAGCCCTAGCTGTCTTGGCATTCACTCTGTACACCAGGGTGGCCTGGGACTCAGAGATACCAACCTGCCTCTGCCTCCTGAGTACTAGAATTAAAGGCATGCCCCACCACCATCAAGCAAACATTTTTCACAATGTATTTATTTATTATGTATACAGTGTTCTATCTGCATGTGCCCCTGCACACCAGAAGAGGACACCAGATCTCATTATAGATGGTTGTGGGCCACTATGTAGTCGGTGGGAATTGAACTCAGGACCTCTGGAAGAGCAAGTCAGCGCTCTTAACCTCCAAGGCATCTCTCCAGCACCCCCAGTCCCATTCTTATTTGTTCTCTGCTCTATCTTTTGGATCAGATTTAAGCTCTCAGCTACTGCAGCTGTGCCATACCTGCCCGCCTACTACCATGCTTCCTGCCATGCTGCGCATGGATTAACCCTCTGAAACTGTGAGCAAGCCCCCAGTTAAATGCTTCCCTTTATAAATTGCCTTGGTAACATGTCTCTTTACAGCCTAGAACAGTAACTAAGACAAATGGTATTAGTATAATCACATGGTTGTTCATCACCACTGTCTTAACTCCAGAACATGTCATCACTCACAAAGGAAAATTCCAAACCCATTAGCTCTCACTCACCATTCCTTCCTCATCTTAATTGGCGGCCACTACTCTGTGTTATGTTTCTATGGATTTTTCTATTTGGAACACTTCATATAAGTGGAATCATATGATATATGATCTTTTGAGTCTCGTGTCTTAACATAATGTTCCCATGTCCATCTATCTGTATGATAACTTGTGCCAGTTCTTCTGCCTTTGTATAGCTGAGTGGTTGTCCATTGTACAGATGGGCCACATTGTGTTGGTATAGTTACCAGGTGATAAATGTTTGCTTGCTCCCATGGTTTGGTTATTTTGAATAAAGCTGCTATGAGTGCTCATATGCAGGTTTTGTACTAACATGCTTTCAGTTCTCTTGGACCTAGGAGTCTAATTTCTGGATCTCATTATAATTCTTTGTTTAACTTTTAAGGAGCTGCCAAACTGTTTATCATAGCAGCTCTACTAATGTATGTTTATATCAGCAATGTAGGAAGGTTCCAATTTCTTTCCTTCTTGCTCATACTTATTTTCTATGGTTTTGTTGTTTTGGGGTTTTATTCTTGCTGTTCAGGTGGATATGAAGTGGTGTCTTCCTGTAGTTTAGAATTTCATTTCTTATTGACTGGTGTGATTTCCATGTGCTAGTGACCAGTTCTTCTCTGGAGAAATCTTCCTTCATATCTTCTGCCCATTTAGAATAGATTACATATCTTTTGAAGCTGAGGTTATGCTATGGTTTGGATGTTGTTTTCTCTTTCCAAAGATTCATGGTTTGGGAGCTTGGGCCCCAGAGTTAGTTGGAGGCAGTATGTCTGGCAAGAGGTGGTCCTGAGTAGGAGCCCAGAGTCCACGCTTAAGTGTGACTTACTTAACGGTGATACTTACTACGAGACTGAACTTGGAAGGGTTATTTTGAAAGCCTGATCTGGTTCCACCCCATCTCTCCCTGCATCCTCTTTGCTGAAGTGACTGCTTTCTCCTGCTATTGCAGTCGGCCATGAGGTAGCACAGGGAGGGTGGAGAGACTTGCCTGTACCATGCTGGCTGGATCTTGAGCCTCCAAAGTGGTAAGCATGTCTTTACAAAGTTAGCCTGCCTCCAGCATTTTATTATATCAATAAAACACCAATGAATACATGCTATAAGAATTCTAGGGCCCGGCATGTATGAGCCAGCCTGGGCTACATAGCAAGTTCCAGGCCAGAGCTACACAATGAGACACTGTCTTTAAATAAGAAAACAAACAAACAAACAAACAAAACCAAAACCAAAAACCCCAAAAACTATAAATTTGGATACCTTATCTAGTTCTCATTGCTTTATTGTATTTTTAGGATTATGACCCAGTCCAAGGTCATGCAAACTTATTTTTTTTTTCTGTAAAGAATTTACTTTTTACCTTTAGTTTTTGATCCATTTTGAGTTATTTTTTCTATGTGCATGAGGGAAGGGAACATACTTTTTTTTACTCTCTGTCTTGACTATGCATGTGTGTGTGCACATGGGGGGTTTGCATGTGTGTGGGGTGTGTATGATGTCAGAGGTTGACTTCAGGTGTCTTTTTGGCTGTTTTTTACTTTATTTACTGAGGCAGAGTTACCTGTTGAACCTGGAACTCAGGTTGTCCAGGGATTTCCCAGTCTCCACCTCCCAAGAGTGCTCTGATTGTAGGTGGGCCACCACACCAACTAGCTCTTATGTGGGTGCTGGGCTACAAGAACCCCTGTCTTCATGCTTGCATGGTAACTCCTCACCTCATTATTTATCAAGTTGTCCTCTCATCATTTTCTGAAAAGACTTTTTTTTTTTCCCTAGAGTGAATGATCTTGGTGTTCTAGGAAAAATCAGTTGACCAGAGAGGTATGGGTTTCATTTGATTTTCAGTTCTGTTCTATGTTTCTGCCACTTTGCCTTGTTTGCTATGGCTGTGTAGTTAAGTTGGAATGTTAAATATGTTTTGTTGTTGGCTTTTTGTTGTTGTTGGCTTGGTTTGGTTTTTGAAACAGGGTCTTACATTTGTACAGTATTCACAAGAGAAGACTGATCGGACATGGTTTTAAGCCAATAGGAAGTCTCTATTAGCTGGCCAGTGACCACAATGGGTATTCAGGCTCCCACCGTAGCCCCAAGCCTTTCTCAGGATGAGCTTTTAAGCACGATAGATAGATAGATAGATAGATAGATAGATAGATAGATAGATAGATAGATAGATAGATAGATAGATAGGAAGAAAAATGTTTTGGGTTGGCATAGTTCAGTTAACAAGGACAGTTAGCCAGAAGTGGAACTACAGAAGCCCCAAGGCAAAGTTAGTACATTTTGAACTATGGGCTTTGATGGATTAATTCTTTGTCTTCATTTTTGGCAAGTGGTGTTCTCTACCTGCTGAGTTTTGGACATGATGGAATGTCACTTTCATCATGGAGTCAGTTGTGCTAAGGTGGCCTACTATGGTCTGGGCCCTGTTACATTACTATAACTCTGGCTGTCCTGAAACTCACTATATAGACCAGGCCGGCCTTGAACTCACAGAGATCTACCTGTATCTGTCTCCTGAATGCTGGGATGAAAGGTCTGTGCCACCCATGCCTTTCTTGGTTTGTTTTATTTTAGTTTTGTTTTTTTGAGACAGTGTCTCACTATGTAGCTCTGGCAGTCCTGGAAGTATCTTAATTCTGTAATACAAGATCCTTCTGGATAACACATACTTATTATCCCAGAACTTAGAAGGCTGAAGCTGGGCAATATAATGAGACCCTGTCAAAAATAAAGACAAAAGTTAAAAAAAAAAAACAAACAACAACAATAAAAACCCCACTTTTTTTCTTGTGTATAAGTGGTAAGGCTAGCAGTACATGCTTTAACCCCAGCACTCTGGACACAGGCAGGCGGATCTATGAATTGGAGGCCAGCTTGGTCTATAGAGAGAGTTCCAGGACAGCCAGAGCTACACAGAGAATCCGTATCTTGAAAACCAAAAGCCAGACCAACACACACACATACACGCACACCCTGTTTGGTGAGTTAGAGCAGTGGGGTTTTTTTGGAGTTACTATACATGATTGAAGTAAGTGACCCTTTTCTGTCTCCACCGAGAAGGCATTTACTAGTTATGTGTTTCACTAGGAGCTGTCTTGAGGTGTTGCTGTTACTCTTGTCAAACAAAATAACAGTTGTGAAAGTGTCTTGTGTGATAATTCATTATGTTTATTGACTGTCTGCTACCAGTTAGCAAAGCTACTGACTAGTAAAATACTGAAGAGTATGATTAAGTTAAATTTCTGTAATTTAACTTGTTATTCTGTATGTGTGTATGATGGGGGTTGCTTGTGGAGGTCAGAGGACTTTTTTTTTTTTTTAAGGCAAGCAAGCAAAGTTATTGAGAAATAAAGAAATACCTTCCCGAAGGCAGTCAGGAACTCAAAAGGGAGTTACCGCTGGGTACAGTGGCTCATGCCTGTAATCCCAACACTTGGGGAGGCAGAGGCAGGCAGATCTCTGTGAGTTCAAAGCCAGCCTGGTCTACAAAGAGTCTAGGACACCCAAGGCTACACAAAGAAACCCTATATCAACAAAACAAAAAAGGAGTTACCTTTGGAGGACAACTTTGGAGTTGGCTCTCTCCTTTCATGGGTTCCAGGGATTTGAACACAGGTGTTCAGGCTCATGTGGCAAACACTTTCTTCCACTGAGCCAGCTAGCCAGCCTGAATTAGATTGATTTCTAATAGAAAGATTTTTGAGGGGTGTGGTTGTTTGACTAGGAATGGCCCCCATAACTCACATGTTTGAATGCTTGGCCGTAGGGAGTGGAACTGTTAAGAGAGGGGTGGCCTTGTTGGAGGAAGTGTATCATTCTGGGCATGACGTAGTCTATAGACTAAGTCTCTTATACTCAAGCTAGGCCTAGTGTGGCATTTACTTCTGCTGCCTTCTGATCAAGATGTAGAACTCTCAGCTCCCTCTCCAGCACCGTGTCTGCCTGCACGACACCATGGTTACTCCAAGCTGATAGTGGACTAAACTTCTGAACTGTAAGCCAGCCCCAGTCAAATGTTTTTCTTTATAAGAGTTGCTGTGGTCATAGTGTCTCTTCACAGCAATAAAACCCTGACTAAGACAAGGAGAATTCTGTGTTCAAGTAGTTTCTTTACTGAATTTCTTTTCTTTTCTTTTTTCTTTTTGAGAGAGAGAACATAAAGTTGGGTGTTTGGAGGTGGGAGGAGATGGCTTTTTTTTTTTTAAGAGAGAAAATATAAAGTTGAGTGGATGTAGAGAGATGAAGAAGATCTGGAAGGAGTTGGGAGAGGAAAACATGATCAAAACGTGTTGCATAAAAGAGTTGTTTAACAAAAAAAATTATAAAAATTTTCTGGAAAACCAACATCAGTATACACATATTAAGCCATTGCAGGGTTCCATATTTGAAAGTTGATGGCTTAGTGGTTAAGAACACTAATTGATTTCTACAAGGACATGGCAGCTCACAGTTGTCTGTAACCTCAGCCTGTAAGTCTGGTAGCTGGGGCTCCGACTCCTCTGGCACCAGATGCTCACATAATACATAGACGTGCATGTGAGCAAAGCACGCAGACGCACACATATAATGCATAAATCTTTAAAATAAAAGGAATTCCAGTGGAGCAGTGGCATGGATGTGGGACTCAGAAGGAAATCTGAGCCAGAGAGGGAAGTTGGGGAATTGTCAATGGTATATACAGCTGTGGAACTGGGTCAGATCACCTAGGGAAGTGGTTCTCAACCTTCCGAATGCAGTTCCTCCTGTTGTGGTGATCCCCACGATGCTCTTTCTTTTTCCATTGTAAAGTGGAAAATTCTATATCCCAACCCACGTTGGGTGATGCCTGATAGAAAGGGAAGGCGTCTGCTGCTACAGCTCTGTACTAAGGCACAGTTCTCTGTGAAGCGTGGCTGAGAGGACGCCTGCCGGTGCTCAGTACTGGGGCAGCGTGCAAGTCTTGGTGGCAGAGCAGAGCTGTCTGGAGCTTTGTGATGGGGTCCTGCTCCAGACTGCATAGTGGTAAAGCTCCTCTCCCACAGCACCCTGCATCTCCTCAGATACAGCCCTGCACTGCCCAGTGTGTTCTCCATTCCTTCGAAAGTCTCCACCTTTCCTTTCCAGTTTCCGCTGTCATGTGCTCTCTGGCATCTTCTCTGTAGCTGTGGTTCCTAACCATTGGGCTGAGTCTCTGCAGTGCACCGAGGGTCAGGACTCTATTCCCACAATAAGCATCACTGCAGACAAAAAGTAATGGTCTTGTGAGTGTGTGCTAATATTCTGCAGCATGTGTAGCTCAGGGCTGGCGAAATAACTGCTCTTCCAGTGGACTAGGTTCAATCCCTAGTACCCACATGGCAGGTTACAATTGTCTGTAGTAACTCAGTCCCAAGAAGTCCAGCACCCTCTTCTGGCCTCCTAGGACACGCATGAGGTACATAGACACACAGGCAAAACACCCAGGCAAAACACACACAAAAAAAAGACATATCAATTTAAAAACTGTAGGCATTATAGACTGGAGTGTATGTGTGTGTGTGTTTGTGTTTTCTGTTCTGGTCATCTAACCTAGGGCATTCAGGGTACATACTCTACCACCAAACTAGGTTCTTAGCCCTTACTATTTAGTGAAAGAACTACTGTATACAGGTTTGTGTACATGTATGTCTGTGTGGTATATGAGTGTGTTTCTGTGCATGACCTCATATGGGTTTATATGTGTGCAGGTGCCTGTGCAGCTGTGAATATGGAGGCCAAAGGGTATTTTTCTTGCTTCCTTTTCACCTTATTTTGAGACAGGGTCTCTCACTCAATTTGGAATTGGTCAATTTGACTAGACTGCCCAGCCAGTAAGCAGCCCACAGGCTTGCCTGCCTCTGCCGCCCTGCAGCTGAAGTTACCCATGTAGGCTTTGCTGTTATTGGCTGTTGGGAACCTAACACTGGTCATCATGCTTCTCTAGGAAGGCACGTGAGTGTGTGCTAATATTCTGCAACATTATCAAGCACCTTCTCCCCAGACCCATGTTGCTTTTGGCATTAGAAGGAATGTTGTGCTTGGTAAGGTTCAGAATAATTCCTGTACTATCTACTTGCTCTGCCTCATTCCATACTTCCTGCTCCTATCTCTTTGAAAGGTGTCAGTTGCTTAAGGACAGAGATTTGTGTTCTTCCTTCTACCTGAGAGCCAAGGTTGGCAGGCTGTGGTCCTTGGGCTAATCCAGCTCACTTCCTGTTTTCTAAGTCCTGCCCACCTAAGAATATTTTACAGTTGAACATCTGTTTTCAATCTGATACTACAAAACACTTTAAAGTGTAATTAAATACAATGTTCTTGCCCAAGAAAGAATTACATTCTTCTCATTAGTGGAGTTGTATCTCAGAGTGATATGTTTATAGATGCATTTTGTCAATAAAAATTCTTCAGAAATATTTTTTAAAATGTTAGTTAAGTACCCATGTAATATCTTTAGGCTTGGCAGCTCTACATTGCTAGTGTAAAACACCATATTCAAGGCAACTTATAAAGAAAGCATTTATGGGCTTATGGCTTCAGAGGCTTAGAGACTATGATAGCAGAGGAAAGGCATCTCGGCAGAGACAGCTGAGAGCTCATGTCTTGTTTCACTAATTCTGTTAGTTTCTTCTGACTGCTTTAGTACATTTCTGCAGAACTGTGAAACAGCAGGCATTTATTCTTTTATAGCTGTGGAGACTAAACATTCAAATAAAGGTGTTAGCATGGCCAAACACTGCAAATGCCCCCCCCCAGGTGTTATTGCTGCATCAACGTCAATACGGTCTCTTATTGGCCTAGAGCTCATCATTTAGGATAAACAGGCGGGCCAACAGGTCCCAAGAACCCTCTCTTCTCCATCTCCCTAGCATTCCTCAACACACCTGCTATCTGTATGTGGGTTCTGGGCCAAAACTCAGGTTCATGCTTGTGAGGCAAGTACTTTACTGACTAAGGTATCTCCTGAGCCCTCATCTTCTTCCTCCTTTATTAATGGATTGTTTTGGTTTTGTGTTTTGAGACAGAGTCTCTTTACTTAGACCTGGCTGACCTTGAACTCAGCGCTCCGCCTGCCTCTGGCTCCCTAGTGCTGGGATCAAAGGTATGTGACACCACACCCTGCTTTCCTATTTCATAAAAGATCAAGTGTCGATGGATTTAAGGTCTACCTGGATGCTCCAAGATAAGCCCTTTAAGACCCACATAAGGTGGCATCCATACATTCCAGGACTTCCACCTACATAGGAGAAAGAGAGGTAACTTCCTACAGAACCTGTTTGTGTACTCTCACTGTTTTCAGTCCTCGCACGTATCCCAAAGGATCTGGGTTTGCTCAGTGGTATGTATGTCTGTGATATGTTGCAGTCATATGACTTCTTTAGTCTTGCTTATCTCTGTTATAGTCATGTTTTTCATCCTCTTAGAATTAATCTTGAAATGACATTTTTTTCCTGTGAGCATAGATTCTTCAATTTATTGTTTGCTCTTTGCATTACTTTCTCTGATATTGTTAGGAAGTATTAATCTTTTGTTAAGGCTTACTTTTAAAAGAAAAAGCTTTTCTTCCATCCTGTAGTTAGGTGAGTAAATAGTAAAAGACTGTTACTATTTCCCGTGAGAGAAGAGACTTGCTGTGGCTGACTACTTAGTGTGCCCAGCCTTCTAGCAAGTGCTTATGTCACTGAGAACAAGTCTGAAAAGAAGCCACTCAACCCTTTATATACTGAGCAATGGGGACGTTAAATAACATGCTCAGTGGGTTGGTATATCTAAAGGATTGGAGCTGGTCTTTGAATGAAGCCCAGTATGCCATACTTCAGCTTTAGTTAAATGGTTAATAATGTAATTTCATGAGCGAAGTTTGCTTTGGCTTGAGGGCTCAATAAACTTGAGTTTCAGTCAGATTTGTGATGCTTAATTATGCTATTACTTTGTAGGAGTCACGTTTGCTCCTTAGGTGTAAATGAGAATAATATGGGAGGTGAGGTATATGTCTTTTAGCTTCTTTTAGAAAATGAGAGAATATGGATGAAAGCTGTTCCAAAAAGAAAAATTTTGCTAGATGTATTAGAATGTACTTATTTTTTCATTTGGTCCTGGCCTGGAGCTTGGTGTGCAGGCTAGGGCTGGCCTTGAACTCATGCAGGTCCACTGCCTCTGCCTCCCAAGTACTGGGTTGCACCACCATGCTTTGTTCTTTATTTGGTCATATTCTTACTATGTTCTTTTCTGTTCCTATATTTCAGTTTTGGGGAATGTGATCAAAGCCTCAAACTAGGAACTACGCTAACTCCAACTATGAATTTCTTTGTGTAAGATCTCACACAAAGAAATTGGGTATTTAACTTGGTATGATTGCACACATTTTGCTTTCTGTCTTTAATTTTAATGGGCTTCCCCAGCTTGTCTAATTCAAAAATTCTCCTCTCCCACATACCCACCACCTTCGTCTCTTCCCTCTTGTTCTTTTGTCTGTTGGCTTTCTGTAGTTCATAAGCTGATACTGAGAGTGTTCATCTCTAATAAGGCTGCTCCCAAAGCACTCTCCTGGGGCTTAACATTGCCCTCCTTCCTCTTTCTGCTGCTGTAGTGTAGGGCACCCCTCCTCTCAGAGCCGCTTCCTTTGTCTGGATTCCATTCCTTCCTGTTTGCTTGGGAGCCTTCCCTTGTCATTAATCTCCTCTTTGACTTTTATAAAAAGTCTTAGATTTCTAATAATAATTATGGGTTGCTTAATGATGGAAATGTTTTTTGAGAAGTTAGGTGATACAAGTCTAAACCAGTGGTTCTCAACCTTCCTAATGTTGCAACCCTTTAATACAATTCCTCATGTTGGG
Source organism: Meriones unguiculatus (assembly GCF_030254825.1). Taxonomy (NCBI): domain Eukaryota; kingdom Metazoa; phylum Chordata; class Mammalia; order Rodentia; family Muridae; genus Meriones; species Meriones unguiculatus. The sequence goes on from NC_083359.1 coordinate 110,216,475, forward strand.
GTGACCCCCAGCCACAAAATTATTTTTGTTGCTACTTCATAACTGTAATTTTGTTACTGCCAGGAATAGTAATGTAAATATTTTTGGAGATAAAGGTTTGCCAAAAGGGTCATAACCCACAGGATGAGAACTGCGGACCTAAAGCTATATAATAACTTCCATTATATATATATATATATGTATGTATGTATGTATGTGTATATATATATGTACATATATACATACTCGTGATTGGCAGAACCTCATTATACAAAATATAACTATACTCTTTTCTTTAAACTTTGTGTATGTTCATACCTACTTGCTTGTATATGCACCACGAATGTGCAAGTGCCTGTGCAAGCCAGAAGAGAATGTTAGATTCCCTGAAACTGGAGATGCAAACCGGTTGCAAGCTGTGTGATGTGGGAGCTAGGCATTAAACTTATTTTATTTATATTGGTGTTCTGCCTCTCTGTGTGAGGGTGGCAAATCCCCTGGAACTAGAATTACAGACAGTTGTGAATTGCCATTTGGGAGCTGGAGAATGAACTTAGGAAGAGCAGCTAGTGCTCTTAACTGCTGAGCCATCTCTCCAGCCCCTGCTCTCCATATTCTTATCTTCTAAGCTCCTAAAGAACATCCATTGAACTCTTAGCATTCAATGGTTCTAGCCCAAAGTGCCAAAGTCCTTCCACAATCCTCTCAAAAACGTGGTCTGGCCTGTTATAACAATACCCCACTATACTGGTACCAACTTGTCTTAGTTAGGGTTTCTGTTGCTGAAAAGAAACACCATAACCAAAAAAGCAAGGTGGGGAGGAAAGGGGGTTATTCGGCTTGCACTTTCACGTGCTTGTTCATCACCAAAGGCAGTCAGGACAGGAACTCAAGCAGGACAGGAACCCTGAGGCAGGAGCTGGTGCAGAAGCCGTAGAGGGGTGCTGCTGTGGCTTGTTCCCCATGGCTTGCTCAGCCTGCTTTCTTATAGAACCTTTCTTACAGGACCACCAGCCCAGGGATGGTACCACCCACAATGGGCTAGGTCCTCCCCCACTGATCACTAGTAGAGAAAGTACCTTAAAGCTGGATCTCATGGGGGCATTTCTTCAGCTGAGGCTCCTTCCTCTCTTCTGGCTCTAACTTGTGTCAAGTTGACACACAAAAGGAGCCAGTACAGATTCCAAAAGTAATGTATCCAGTTATCTCAATGGAACAATCAATTTCTACCTTACTAATTTTTACAGTATGTTTGAGCATTATTAATGACTAAAGCATAGGGTGGTAAAAGAATATGTAGTATTAGTGTCCTGGTTGGGTTGTTAGCCTGACACAGCTTAGACAAATCTTGGAAAAAGAAATCTTAATTGAGAAAATGCCTCTACAAAACTGGGCAGCTCTGTGGGGTATTGTCTTAAAATTAATGATTGATGTGGAATGGCCCAGCTTACCGTGGGATGTGGCCCAGCTCACGGTGGGATGTGTCACCCCTGCAGGTTGAGGGGTTGCAGAGATGGCCCAAAAAGTTCGAGTACTAGCTACTCTTCCAGGGAGCCTGGGTTTGAATCCCAGCACCACATGGTGGTCCCCAGTCATCTGTAACTTCAATTCCAGGGATTTGACAGCCTCTTCTGGCCTCTGCTGGTACTTGTATCACATGTGTGTACATACACACAAATACACACACACAAACATAAAAGAAGAAAACAACTGGGAAATCCAGAAATAAGCCAGAATCTGCATTCCTCCATGATTCCGCCTCACTTCCTACCCTTAATTCCCTGAGCAATGGAATGAGAGTTGTAAGCTGAAATTTCTTTCTTCTCAAGTTACCCTTCGTCATGGTGTTTATCACAGCAGCAGACACCCTAACTCAGACACTTAGCCATGGCTACAGGTCTTCTGAAAGGTGCTTAGGAATGCATAGCAAGCAGCCTTTTCTCTCCAAACTAATTCCTTTTTGCCAGTCACAACAATGGCTTCAGAGTCATTGGCTTTTCTGGGAGTTCTTTGTTGTTTGTTGGTGAGAGACAGGATCTTGCTATGAGGTAAAGTGTGTGTGTGTGTGTGTGTGTGTGTGTGTGTGTGTGTATGGTTCCCTGGTAGAATTTCCAACTAGATGGCTTAAAATAATACAAGTGAGCTGCGCAGTGGTGGTTGATTTTTTTAATCCCAGCCCTTGGGAGGCAGAGGCAGGTGGATCTCTGAGTTCCAGGCCAGTCTGGTCTACAGAATAAGTTTCCAGGATGGCAGTGCTACACAAAGAAATCCTATCTCTGAAAACTGAAAGAGAAAAAAAGAAGGAAGAAGGAAGGAAGGAAGGAAGGAAGGAAGAAAGGAAGGAAAGGAAGGAAAGAAGGAAGGAAGGAAGATCTTTCTGGAAGTCCAGAAGTCTGGAATCAAGGTGTCAGCAAAGCTGTTTTCTCTAGAGTCTCAAGACTTGAAAGGAAGTAAATAACCCTTTGCTGCTGCTTCTGGATTCTGGTGGTTGCCCACTACCCAACTACTGCCTCCTACTGTCATATGATACGTAGGTGGGTAGGTGGGTGTGTCCCCTTAAAAGAATGTTATTTACAGGGTTGGAGAGTTGGCTCAGCAGTTTTCTCAAAAGGATCTAGGTTCAGTTCTTAGCACTCACGTGGCAGCTCACAGCTACCTGTAACTCCAGTTCCAGGGCATTTGACACCCTCCACTTCTGATTGTCACAGGTACCAGCCAGGCATGCGCTGCATACATGAATGCAGGCAAAACAATCATATATATATATATATATATATATATATATATATATATATATAAATCTAAGAAAAAGAATGTTAGTTACATTGGATTTAGGTTTAATGCCCACTCTAATCCAGTATGGCCTCATCTTAATTTGATGGGCAGTTTCAGAGTGAATATGGAATTTGGAGAGCTGTAAAAACCATCCATGAGGGCTGGGGAAATGGCTCTGTCAGTAAAGTGCCTGCTGAGCAAGTCTGAGGACCTAAGTTTAGATCTTCACCTCCAGAGTGAAGCTGGGTATGGTTGCATGTGTCTGTTAGCTATCACCAGCTTAGCCAACTGATAACCTTCCTGGTTCAATGATATGTGCTTTCTTAAAATACAGGATGGAATGATTGGGGAATACACCAGACTGTGGCCTCTGGCTTCCACATACTTGCATACATGTGTGTACACACTTGAAGCTTACACAGATATGTACAGACTCATTCATCCACCATCCACATATACATGTTAGAGAACCTGAGTTCCTTTACATGCTGGTATTTACATCAGTAATACTTACTGATTTACCTCTACTATATGAAAGTGACTGTCAAAATACAGTTACATAAAAACATTTTTATTTGACGGTATACCACATGTCTGCATTTCTTCTGTGCGGGCCTGGGATAGCTGTTTTCCATTCATCAGACAGAGATTGCATTAACGGAATTTTGGTGCTGAAATGCCTATTTATATGCAATACACATTTTTATAGATGTGGGACCAGAAAACTTTTACATTACCTCTTAGCCCATATTTATAAGACCAAGATGAGTTTTAAAACCATTTACCTTAGAATATTACTTGAAATGTTTTATTTTATCTCCGTAACACCTAACAGCACCTGATACACACTGAACAGAGCAATGTGTGTCATTTACGCTGACATGCTGTCATTAGAACATTAGCAAGTATATCCTGCATCCTCTCTAGAGAGGCAGGCAGCAGTGCTCTCCATACTGTCCTGTAGCCTGCTTTACTTGCAGGACACCATTCTGTGAGGACCTAATGCTGTGGTGTGCAGGAGCCCATCGTGTAGCTACAGCGTTACTTGTTTAGCCGGTTTCTTCTTAAAAAAAAAAAAATCATAATAGTGGTAAAAGTACTTGTAATATAAAACTTAGCATTCTAATGTTTCAAAACATGTTTTGCTTTTGTTCTTTTGAGACAGGTTCTCATGGAACAGCTCTGGCTGGCCCCAAACTCACTATATATATCCAAAGATACCTTTGAACTCCTGATCAAATAGCTTCCTAATAGCTTGGATTATAAGTGTGTGTGGCTATCTTACCTATTTTTAAGATTTACTCTGTTTTATTATTTATGTATATTGAGTTTTAATCTCTATGTATGTATGTATGTATGTATGTATGAATGTCATTTGAATGCCTGGTGCCTGCAGAAGCCAGAAGAGGGTGTTGGATCCCCTAAAACTGAAATTATAGCCAGTTTTTCATCATCATGTAGGTGCTATGGATCAAACCCAGCTCCTCACTCTGCAGGGATAGCAAGTGCTCTTAACTACTGAGCCATTTCTTTAGCCCCATTTCTTAACTTTTTGTTTTTTGGAGGCAGGATTTCTCTGTGTGGCCCTGGCTGTCCTGGACTCACTTTGTAGATCAGGCTGGCCTTGAACTTACAGAGATCTGCCTGCCTCTGTCTTCCAAGTGCTGGGATTACAGGTGTGTACCACCATCTCAGCCTCATCTTAACTATTTTTAAGAGTATACTTTGGGGCCACTGAGCTGGCTCAGTGAGTAAGGCCCATACCACTAAATTCCCAGGACCCATATGGTGAGAACCGATTCTCACCAGGTGTCCCTGACTTCCAAATTCATACCATTGTACATGCGCGCGCGCGCGCGCACACACACACACACACACACACACACATTAAGTAAATATGTAAATAGTTTTTAAAAGGAAAACAAAAACCAAACAGTATGTGTTAGTGTTATTAAGTGTATTCACATTGTTGTGCAACCAAATCCCCAAACATTTTCATCTTGCAAAACTGAAACTAAATAACGGACCCTCCATGTCTGTAGGTTCTCTGTCTCCAGGTTCAGTCAACTTCTTTCTTCTCATTTTTCCTGAACAGTGCAATAGTAGTTCTATGGCTTATATCTTAAGTTGTCTAGAGATGACTTAGAGTATATGGGGGGACACATGTAGGTCGTATGCAAATACTACATTACTCTTATATTGAACTGGAGCACCTACAGATTTCAGTACCTTTCTGCAGCCAGTCTGCCACGGGTAAGGAGGGCCAACTGTGTCCATTAAAAAACAATTTCTCATTGGCTCAGTCCCTGGAAACCACAGGTCTGCTTTCTGTTTCAATGACTTTGGGCTAGCCTCCCCTTTTGTTGTTTGTTACTTGCAGCGCTGCAGTGAGTAACTTTCTGTGCATGTCATTTTGCACATAGTTAATTGTACCAATAGGATGAATTTCTACATGTGAGTTACTTGGTAAAAAGGTTTGTGCACTTCTAAAGTTTGCAATGTATGCAAAAGTGAGTGTCTTAGATTGCTATGAAGAGACACTATGGCCAAGGCAATAGGAGAAAGCACATAAAAGTTGGCTTCCTTCCAGTTTCTGAAAGTTAGCCCATTTCATCAAGGCAGGGAGCTGGCAATGGGGCAGTAGCTGAGACAGCTACATCCTTTCCACAGGCCAAGAGAAAGCTAGAGACATTTGGCCTCGCATGGGCTTTTGAAACCTCACTTGCAATGACACCCTTCTTCCAGTAAGCCTATACCTACTCCAGCAAGGCTGCAACCTCCTAATCTTTTAATCCTTCTCAAGTAGTGCCACTCCCTGTTGATGAAGCATTCGAATATATGACCCTATGGGGACCATTCTTATTCAAACCACCACATACATGGTTTTTTGTTTTTTTTTTTAAGAGTACCACACTGTGGAGTGGCTTAGTGGGTAAAGCCCACTTGCTGGTCAAGCATGAGGACTAAAGTTCAGGTCTCTAGAACCCATGTAAAAACCCAGACAGATATAACTGCCACCTGTAATCCCAGGACTCAGTAAGCAAAGAAAGAAGGTACCTGGGACAAGGTGGCTAGTTAGATTGGCTGGAATTAGAGAGCTCCAAATTCAGGGAGAAACACCAACTCAATAAATAAAATAGGGAATGATCAAGGAAGATATCCAATGAATGTATATACACACACATACATACCAGACATATGCATACATACCTGTACATAAGTATATACATCCATGCAAATAACATGTACCCACATCTACTTCCCCAACTGAATATGTATCAGCAAAGTGAGTATGTCACCTAAGCTGAGTTGGGAACTGGACCGCTACTGCAGTTTGCAAAAGACTGAGCTCTCTGGGAGTCTACCTCTCTTTTTAAGGAACAAATGGGATCATCTCCTAATGTAACTTCTGTAGGGCATTAATTAAAATTTTAAATTAAAACATTATTATAGACACTAAAGAGATTTTTATATAAACTATAGCATCTGATAGTATAATTGCAACATCTTAATTCAGGGGGTACCACAACTTGGTATGTGTTTACCCTGTTAGAAATTTCTTTAGCATGGAATTTTAACATTGCTAATATGAAACAAAAGGTGCCTTACTTGACTGGCTCTACTAGGAGAAAAAAAAAATCAGTAGCACCTTTTTCTCAATGAGCACATATGAAGAAGTACACCGTCTATAAGAACTTAGAGTGAACTGTGGTAACAGGAAGGAGTGAGTGAAAGAGGGGGACGCCAGGAATATGAAGAGGATGCCTCAGGCCTCCTCATTCTTTTGTCACCTGAAGACGTGACCCACAGCAGGCTCAAGGTCCTTGTAATGGAGATGGTGAAAGTGAACAGTTGGCCTCTGGTTGCTCGCACCAGCATCTGAAGAACATGGGAGCCTCTCTGTAGAATCTTGACAATTGAAAACCGATGACAATTTCATTGTTTTTCGTAAACCTACCTTTTCTTAGAATGTATAAGTAAATTTTGAGGCATTGGTTTTCTACTTAGTGGTTTTAAACTAATTTAATTTGTTTTCTTCCTTTAACATGAAAATATATGGTTTTGAGATATTTGGATATTTTCTTGCACAGTAAAATGAAAGAGACTAGAAGTCATCTTGTATTGATGAATGGTATTAATAGTCTAGAATTCAATATGTTAAGTAACTTGCAGTTTTATTCCTTTAGTTGATTCGAAGATATAGTAGAAAAACAAAAGTCTCCTCAAGGGTTGGAGAATGTAGCTTGGTGATAATGGCAGTCCCTAGTGTGCAGAAAGTGTGAGTTCTATTGACAGAGCCCAGAAGCATCTCAAGCTTTCTGGTGTGTGTTCTTTTAACCCTGGCTGATTGCCTTTCATGCCTGATGTCTATCTGTTTTCATCCTCGGCTGGATGAAGCCACTCAGAACACAGCTATGCTGGGCTCCCGTCTGCAAGGATAGCAGAGTATCATTAGTAGTGACAGGGGTTGCCTCTCTCCCATGGGGTGGTCTCAAGTTGGGCCAAGTCATTGGTTTGCCATTCCCTCAACCTCTGCTCTTTACTCCTACACTTCTTGTAGACAAGGCAAATTTTGGGTTTAAGGTTTTATGGGTGGTGTCACTCTCCCTCCACTGAAAGTCCCACCTGGCTACAGGAGGTGGCCACTTCAGGCTCCTTAACTTGTATTGCTAGAAGTCTCAGATTGGGTCACCTGCATAGATTTCCAGAAGCCTCCCCCATCCCAGAGATACCTGCCTCCAACAGATTTCTCTTCTCTCCTAGTCCTCCCCACCACTCCACCCCTGCTCTCTGCACATCTGATCTCCAACCCCCTCCCCTTGTTACTCTTCCAATCCCCTTTCCCATCTAGTTCCCTCTCTCCATCTACTTCAAATGTCTGTTTTATTTCCTGTTCTGAATGAGATTCACCATCTTCCCTTCAGCCTTACTTGGCTTCTTTTGGTCTGTGGATTGTAGTATTTTTATCCTGTACTTTATGGCTAATATCCACTTATAAGTGAGTACATGCCACCTATGTCTTTCTGGGTCTGAGTTACCTCACTCAGGATGATCTTTTCTAGTTCTATCCATTTGCCTGCAAATTGCATGGTTTCTTTGTTTTTAATAGCTGAGTAGTATTCCATTGTGTAAATGTGCCACATTTTCTTTATTCATTCTTCGGTTGAGGGACATCTAGGTTGTTTCCACATTCTGGCTATTATGAATAAAGCTGTTATGAACATGGTTGAACAAATGTCCTTGTGGTATGATAGAGTATTGTTTAGGAATATGCCCAGAAGTGGTATAGCTGGGTCTTGAGGTTAGAGCTATTTCCAATTTTTCTGAGAAACCTCCAAATTGATTTCCACAGTGTAAATTGGTTGTACAAGTTTGCACTCCCATCAGCAATGGAGGAGTCTTCCCCTCAGTTTGTGCTGTCCCTGGAGTTTTTGATCTTAGCCATTCTGATGGGTGTAAGATGGAATCTCAGAGTCATTTTGATTTGCATTTCCCTGATCTCTAAGGACATTGAACATTTCTTTTAGTGCTTCTTGGCCATTCGAGATTTCTCAGTTGAGAATTCTCTGTTTAGCTCTGTACCCCATTTTAATTGGATCATTTGGTTTGTTGGTGTTAAATTTCTTGTGTGTGTGTGTGTGTATATATATATATATATACTGTGCATATATATACACAAATATATATTGTGTGTATATATATATATATATATATATAGTGTATATATATATATTGGATAATAGCCCTCTGTCAGATGTAGGGTTGATGAAGTTGTTTTCCTATTGTGTAGGTGGCTGTTTTGTCCTGTTGACAGTATCCTTTGCCTTAGAAAAGCTTTTCACTTTCATGAGGTCCCATTTATTAATTGCTGATCTTAGTGCCTGAGCTGTTGGTGTTCTGTTCAGAAACTTGCTCCTGTACCAATGAGTTCAAGGCTTTTCACTACTTTCTCTTCTGTTAGATTTGATGTATCTGGTTTCTATATTGAGATCTTTGATCCATTTGGATCTGAGTTTTGTGCAAGGTGATAAATATGGATCTATTCACATTCTTCTACATGTAGGCATCCAGTTAGACCAGCACCATTTGTCGAAGATGCTTTCTTTTCCCCATTATATAGTTTGTCTTCTTTGTTAAAAATTAGATATCTGTAGATGTGTAAGTTTATTTCTGGGTCTTTGATTTGATTTCATTGGTCAACCTTTGTGTTTTTATGCTAACACCATGCAATTTTTATTACTGTTGCCCTTTTAAACCAGTGTTTATAACTGGTTGCTCTTCTCAGGGTCAGTTAATTTGCTCAAGTGGCTCACAGAAGTTGGGACCACTTATTATAGAGGATATTACAAAGGGTACAGATGGAAAGATAGACAGGGCAAGGTCTGGGGGAAGAGCATAGGGCCCTCTAGGAACTTCCCATGTGCAGCTCTTAGAGCTCAGTCCTTTTGGGACTTTACCGCATTCCAGATGTTAACAAAGTGGGTGGTAAAACCCCTGGAGGCTTGTCTGCACAGCATTCCTTCCTTAGATTTGTGCCAAGACTTCTTTTGAAGTGTCTTACTGTCTGTCAGACAAGGAAGGCCAGAGAAAGGTGTGGAAGATTGACTGTTTCCACGACCAGTCACAGAATGACATGCTTTAGTTTCTGTCACCTGCCCTAGGGCTGCAGGTTCTCAGAGAGACCTTACACAATAACTGTAATGTTTACACCATGACAGAACTCTGGGCAGTACAGGGATATTTGTAAGTATAAATACTCTAATTTTTTTCCATGAATGTTTATCTTTATTTTCCTGTTAGTAAACATCAAAGTTGTAATAAACAATCTTTTCTACATATATTTTTAATTATTTGGATAATTTAGGATAAATTAAAAATATGATATTTTAATATTTTAGTGGATATTTTGGGACTTTAAAATGTTGTCAACATTATCAGTTTTATAGGAAATAAACCTAGTTGCAAACTTTCAAAAGTATTAACTAGAAGACAGCATTAATGTCTAGGTTTTTTTTTTTTCTAATAAAAGGCTTCTACTCACAGAAACATCTTTAAAATGACAATTTTGAAATGTTTTGTTCTTATAGTGATGGAATGGGGGGAAGATATTAAAGCAATCACTAAAGATGAAGCACTGATGTTGGTGAACCACCAAGCAACTGGAGATGTGTGTACATTGATGATGTGCCTACAGGACAAAGGACCGGTAAGCCCCTTAGTGCTTCAGGTGCCTGTCCTGCAGGCATGGGCCCAGAAGCCCTGATTCAGGGATCTTACTGTGGTTCAAAACATTGGTGTAGATTTAATATGTACAAATATAGAATTCTGGGTCACCCCAGGAAGAAAATTTAAAGACTTTAAAAGATAAATTACTGGCATAGTGAGTGTCTAGTGTTGATAAGCCAGTGTTTGAACTGTTGATTTTGTGATCCTTATATTGATAATTAATAAATTGAATAGATTTAAAATATGTTTGGTCTTTATCATTTAAGGAAAAATACCTCTTTGGGGCTAATGATATGGTTGAGTAAGTAAAGACATTTGTTATCAAACCAGATAACGCGAACTGAGTTCAATCCCCACAACCCACACAAAGAAGTTATGTTCCTAGAAAACTAAATTAATAGCATACAAATTATTACAATTTGTATATGACCCTATAGTAAGCAAACAAAACAATAGATAGATGATCATTGATTGCTTAATAGTCAAGAGTAACTGTAAGAAATAAAGACTCATCAGATGTGGTGTCTTATGCACAAGGGAGGCAGAGGCAGGCGGAGCTCTGTGAGTTTGAGGCCAGCCTGGTCTACAGAGTGAATTTTAGGACAGCCAGGGCTATGTAGAAAGACCCTGTTTCAAAATACAAAGCAACAACAACAAAGAAGTAATGCCTCCTCTACCTTTCTCCAGAAGCCAGCAGTCCATTATCCGGTGAGAGATGAGATCACCACAGTGTGTACATATAGAATGAAAGCCATGTTTGAGGTTGAGCTCAACATGTACCTGGTGGACATAGGCAACTTTGCAGAAGAGAGAACAGATAAAGTTAGTCTTCACAGTTAGGTACAGTTTAGTTAGGCCTCCTCTAGTGAAACAGTTTTGGCAAAACTGAGGTAAGAATTAGTAAGGTGCTAATTAGTTTTAAAGAGTGTGAATCACCAGGTAAGTCAGAAAGTAAGGTAAAATTAAAAGAAACTATGTTTAGTTATTGTATCATCTGTTTTGCTTATCTGAAAAGCAGGGGTATAATCTTACTGGGATGTGAAGTAAATTTAATCCTTCCTTATACTCAGAATCTCAAATTGTTTAAAAAAAAAAAAACCCTACTACTGTGTAGATGCATTTGCTCCTACAATAAAATGTATTGTTTGTCCCTAAAATTAATAATGTTAAAATTGTGTGAGTAGGAAAAAAAAATCCTGTTTGGCTTTCTGTAAACACAACTATCCAATTGGCCAACAGTTTTTAGTCTCACTGATAATGGTAATTACACTTGTAACAATTATTTTGAAAGCATGCAAGGTGCTTAAGTGGTCTTAAATCTCAAAGAATGACTCAAATGATGAGTATAAAATGTGCTGTGTCCGAGTGCCAGTTTGCTAAGGATGACTGAGCATCAGCTTAACATTAGGTAGTCATGTGGATCAAAGAGAGGCTGTTGTGTTTGCTTTTATAAGAATTGGATTAATTTGTTTAGATTTAATTGCTTGGGTAATTTTTAAAACATTTTTGTTTTACTTAATTTCTATATCTTTGTGTGTGTGTGAATGTATATCACATCCGTATGGGTGCCTGTGGATTCCAAAAGAAGGTATCTGCATTTATAATGGTATCTGATGCCCTTTTCTGGCATGCAGGTGTACATGCAGATAGAGCATTCATACAAGTTAAATAAATAAGTCTTTAAAAAAGAATAACACATTTACAAAAGAAGGTATCTGATCAGAACTAGAGTTACTGACAGCCAAGAGTCATCTGATGAGGGTTCTGGGAATGGAACTCTGGTCCTCTACATGAGCAGCAAGTACTCTTAGCCACAGTACTACCTCTCCAGCCCATCCTGAGTAATTTTGTATAATTCTTTGATATAAAAAATTTTGAAATCTAGACACATTTTAAAACTAATTTCATAAGAGATAAATTTAAAACTATAAGGGTGGAAGAATTATAATTTCTCCTCTCGCTTTATAAGCATGAATCAATATTAGTTTATATCGAGAAGTATGACTAGTTAGTGGATTGATTCATTACTTCATAGGCTCTTGTCAAATTGAATACCAGTTTAAAAATGCCTCTTTGGGCCTAATGATATGGTTGAATGATGATGATCTGGTTGAATGATGATATGGTTGAACCTGATCTGAACTGAGTTCAATATCCACAACCCACATGAAAGGAAAGAACTGACTCCTAAAAATTGTCCTTTGATGTCACACGTGCACATTCACACATACAGACAAACACAGGAGAGAGAGAGTAGGTTGATATGAGTATCTGTTTATTTACCCACCCATTTTATTTTTTGAGAGAGTCTCTCACTGAAACTGATTTCACAAATTTGGCCAGCAAGCCCCAGGGATGCTCTTCTCTGCACCTCCCCAGCACTGAGATTATAAGCACCCTCCACATTTGCCTTTTACATGAGTGCTGAGAACCAAACTCAAGTCCTTCGGCTTGTGTGATGTCTTACCCACTTGTTCTACTGCTGTAAAGAGACGCCTTAACCAAGGCAACTTTTATAAGAGAAAACATTCAGACGGGGGCTGGCTTACAGTTTCAGAGGTTTAGTCCATTATCGTGATGGTGGGAAGCATAGGGACGTGCAGGGAGGCGCTGGAGCAGTAGCTGAGAGCTACATCCTGAACCATAAGCATAGAGAGTGAGCCTGGGCCTGGCCTGGGCTTTTGAAACCTCAAAGCACACACCCAGTGACACACTTCCTCCAACAAAGCCACACCTCCTAATCCTCTCCTCATCCTTCTAATCCTTTCAAACAGTGCCACTTTCAGGTGACTAAGCATTCAAATATATGAGCCTCTGGGGGCAGAGGCCATTCTTATTCAAACTATCTCACATGGTGTACTGCCTGGTTTTGTATGTTAGTTTGACACAAGCTAGAGTCATCAAAGAGAAAATGCCTCCATGAGATCCAGCAGTGAGTGATCAGTGGGGACTGTTGTGGGTGGTACCATCCCTGGACTGGTGGGCCTGCATACTCTAAGAAAGCAGGCCGATCAGGCCAGTGAGCAGCCCCCTCCGTGGCCTCTGCACCAGCTCCTGCCTCCAGGGTCTTACCTGTTTGAGTTCCTGTTCTGACTGCCTTCAATAGTGAACAGCAATATAAAAGTGTGAGCCAAATAAACCCTTTCCTTTCCAACTTGCTTTTGGTCACGGTGTTTCATCACAGCAATAGAAACTCTAAGACACTACATTGTCTGCCACTGTGAGCAGCTTTCTCAGTTTTTACTCTTTTTATGTGTGTGTGTGTGTGTGTGTGTGTGTGTGTGTGTGTGTGTGTGTGTACCTTAAAATTTTTTAAGCAATTCAATCTAGTAAAGATGATGAGTGTTTCACTGAAAAATTATGACAGGACCTGTTTTCTTTGGACTTTTATGTTGTCTTTATAAAAGCAGATGGTTTCAATGTCTAGTTTTTTCCTTTATATGTAAGCTTACATAATTTATACTTGGAGTTATTTACGTTTGTCGTTTTCTTGGAGGTCAAAGTAGAGTCCATTACATTCCCAATCAAGACTTTGACTTTCATTTTATTTAAGGTTTATAGCAAGAAATGCTTGTTTCCTTAGCAGGAAAGAACAATTAAGAGGTTTACTAATTAGATACTGTTTATATTTATTTAAAAATTTTAAATTTGCTACATCAGAATCTTCTCTCAATATGAGAATTAACTTGTCAGCAATGGATAGTTTTTTTTTTGTGATTAAAGACTGAGGAATCCTAAATATAATGCTAATAGAGTATGCACTTGCACAAACTAACAAATAGTCTTAATAAAAGAATATATGTCATTGTATTACATTATTTTATATTATTAATGATATTACTGAATTAGTCCAGTATAGTTTTACAAGTTAGAAGAATTACCAGAGACCTCCTTTAGATAGAGAATATTTGAAATCATTAAGTGGTTGTTGTAAAAATTCCTTCCCAGGGGAGACATAAACAACATTTACCCCTCCCCGTAAGGTCTCAGTGACAGAGACATGGTTCCACAGAAGTTCATTCTGGAGAACCAATGAGTTTTGGGAACATCTTTATAAAACACAAGTGGGAGGTTACTTGAATGGGTGGCCACTTCTGAAAAGCCCATATCCAGCAAGGATGAGGGCTTCCTCGTAGCCGCATAGACAGAAGCCCTCCCCTGTTCTCCCTGGCCTGTACACTCTCACACTTGAGGAGTTGTTCACAACAGGCGTAGATGGCTGCATACTCGGGATTGTCTTTTGACTCGTTGGCTCCATGAGGGGTACACACACTCAGCAAGCCGATAGGATCATAATCCTCTTGTGGGGGCCACCGCTGGACTCTCCAAGACAGCAGTTGCTTGCCTCTGTGAACAGTAACTCAGAACAATGGATCCATGAGTGAAAGCACTGGCCATGCAAGCCTGACAAATCCAACGTTGAGCCCTTGAACCCACAGCAGGAAGAGAAGGCCCACTCCCAGTCATTGTACTATGAATTCTCTCTTTATATATGTACATGGAGTAACATTAAATAAAATAGTTAATAATTAAAAAAAGAAATCCTTAAGTCCAAATTATTATTTATATACAAATACGTGTGTGTGTGTGTGTGTGTGTGTCTGTAGATGTGTATGTGCCTGAGGCTAGGGACATCCCCTGGAGCTGGAGTTATAAGCAGTTGTAAGTTGCCTGATGTGGCTGCTGGGAATTGAACTTGGCTCCTCTGCAGGAACAATACATGTTCTTAGCCACAGAACGATCTCTCTAGCCCTTTGAGTCCAAATTTAATAAGCTAATTCAGCTTCATTTTTTTTTGTATACTTATGACTTAGGACACTAACACCAGGAATCAAGACTTTTTTATGTAAACTGTTAGTGCTAGAAATAGCATTATATTTAAAATCTCTACAACACTAAGTGGACTTAACACTAAGGCTGGATTTATATGTACATATGTGTACATATAACAACAACTAAAGAAGAGGTCATGAATTTGAAAGGGAGTTGGAAGGGTAGAACTTATGTAAATACAGTATTCCTATGGCATTCTCAAAAGAATAAAAAAATTCAAAAATGTTTTTAGTCACTAATTAAAAATATGCTTTGGTGATTATATTGAAAGTATGGAGACTTGGCTAGAGTCTAGCAAGTTTCTCCAACACTGAAGTAACTATATCTGCATTTAAATATTTCAGGTTGTTGCTCAGATGATGTGGCTGATGGATCATATTTTCAAGTACACAAACTTTGGAATTGTTTCTCTGATTCATGGAGACTTCTTTATAAGACAGGTAAGTGGTGAACGTTGTTCTTTCAGTGTTTAGACATTGGAATTAAGTGTTGATAATGGAAAGTGACCTGGGCTAAGTGGACCCTGCTTTCCAGTCTTGGCTCTTTGTCTGAATCCTTGTTGGTAAACCTTTATTTCAGTCTGACGAGAAATACTCAGGATCAAGTACCTGCCACACTCTTCCTCCTCATATCATTATCTAAGTAACTTGAGCAAATTAAATGCTCAGTTTCCTCATTTTTTATATGAAAACAGTAGACAGTCTCCCTCATATAGTTGTGGGGATTAAGTGAAGTTAAACATGGAAAGCATTCAGAACAGTACCTGCTACCTTCATCAGCATTTTATCGTGAGCACACTGTCTTATCCGACTTCTACTATCTAATCCTGTAATGTGGTAAGAAGATATCTCAATTACCAATAGGGAGAGTATTAATAAGTAAAGAAATAGAATAATAATAATAATGGGAAATGGTGGGGGGATTCACAGTAAGACAAGTGAATACATCAGATTTCGAAAATCCAGAAAACTTTCAAAGGAGAATATAATTTGGCATATGGATCAAATGGAGGTGAGGTGGGAAGGGTTGTAAGCCCAAGGCATAGTTCCATGTTGGCAAGAGATTTATAACCTCTTCCCAGTCAGCGTGGCATTGCATTGTAGTCTTCTCCTCATCCACATGTGTATCACAGGGCTATCTCTCACAAAGCAGGGAAATAACATGTTAAGCATATCTGTGGATGGCAATGCCATGGTTACTTGGTGTACTTAGCAATGTTAATCGTGACTGTATGGTCCTGCGCACAAAAGTACTTAATAAATGCCTGATAGATCAAATGAATCTTGTTTTGAGGAACCACAGATGAAGACATAAGCCAGAAGTAAGTAGAAAGCACAGACACAAGCAACAGAAAGATTGACAGCGCACGGTGCAGTGGGAAAGCTAGCCAGTTCTGTTACTAGGTGGAGTCTGGGCAAATGACATAAGGTGGTGTAACAGTTGATGTTAGTGGGGACCCTCAAGCTCAAAAGAGGCTCACTTCTCCATGTGCCCGGGGGTGTGAAAATGAAAAAGTGTGTGCTCAGATCTTTTTAGTAGAAGTCAAGGTTTTGAATCCATACAGACTATTTCAGAGTAACTAAAAATTAATTTCAAGAGAGAGCAACATTTTCTCCTCAGAGATTAGTCGTAAAAATTCTATAACATGAGAATGAGTGGTATAGAAAAGGTGGTAATTTAGTCAAATGTGTAAGAGCATGCCTGTGGTCCCAGCTGTTAGAGACAGAGGTAGGTGGGAACACAGGGAATTCAAGGTCATTCTACATAGCAAATTCAAGGCCAGCCTGGGACATGACACCCTCCCTCAAAAGAACGGGGGTGGGGGAAAGTTGTTAACTTTTAAATCATAATCGTAATTCAATAAACTAGTTTTAAAGTCTTTTTTTTTTTTTTTAATTTGCGATACATTTGATCAGAAGACTGGAAGCACACTGCTACTTTCGGCAGCTCTGTAACCATGCTGGCTGCGCCACACTGAAGCCACAGTTTCTCATGCTGGCTTGAGGTTGGGGCTGTCTGTGCTCAGCCTCCATGTCATCCTTTCTCTTTTCTTATCCTGTTGTCTTGCTGTCTGCTTCCAGGGATTTCCCTGCCTGTCTCTGCTCTGGAGCAGACATGGTCAGGCCCCCTCTGTGGGCTATTGCAACTGCAATAACAAAAATAGTGCTTTTTTTTTTTTTTAAAATCACATAAATCAATAAAACTTGGCTGCTGTGTAAATAAGAGTTGGGCTTACTTGTAATATAAGTAAGCTTATAACATTTCCTTGCTCAAAACAATCCAGTGATTGTGCATTTGAAGCACCACAGCAGGGGTGGCTGGAGAGGTAGTTCAGTCAAGAGTCCTCTTGCAGAGCACCTGGGATTGGTTCCCAGAACTCAAGTCAGACATGGCACAACCACCTCTGACTTCAGTTGCAGGAGATCCAACACCCTCTGGCTTCCCTGAGCATTTGTAGATAAGTGGTGTACATAAGCTCAGGTTACTATGTGCACATTCACACACATATTTTATAAATTAGAAAAAAACAGTGAAACCTAACACCATGCACAAGGCCCTTTCTGTTTGGTCACCTGTAGTTTTGTCACCTGCTACTGCTGTCTTCTCCATGTTGGTGAGAGCACCGCTCTTTCCTTTTCTGATTAGGTTTTAAGGCACAGTCTTACTATGCAGTCCTGGTTTGAGACTCACAAGGTAGACCAGGCTAGTCTTGAACTCATAGAGATCCACCTACCTCTGCCTACCAGTACTAGGATTCAAGATGTGTATCCCCACTGCAGGCCCCAACATACCAAGTGTGCTTCTACCTTGGACCTGTATCTTTTTACCCTTCTCGTTTGGAGTATTTTGCCTTTCATCTTTGTGTGGCGTGTTCCCTCATACTGTCTATCAGTTCTTTGCCCAACCGTCACTTCCTGGCGTCAGCTTGCCTTGTTCATCCTGATTCTTTCTACCCTTCTTAACCTTTTCTTCCTAATGTATCACCAGTGCAGTGTACACTCCACATTCAGTGCTTTTCCTTATGATCTCCTGTTTTTGCCCATTTCTGGTGTTAGAACTGTACTTGGCAAATAGTAGACACTATGTGGCCACAAACTGTCCAGTTGCTTTTTTTTTTTTTTTTAGGAAGAAGGTCCTTTGTATAAGTTTGAATAGTTCCTCCCACTCAAAAACAGAAATAACTGGGGAAACCACTCTTCTATTCTATGGTTGGATTTCAATTTTGAAGCAGTTGTTTCTATTTGATCTTGGCGTATTTTCCTCCCAACTGTACCTGTCCTTACTATATGTGTGTACCTTCTAGGGAAGAGCCTATCGTGACCAACAGCTGCTGGTTCTCAAGAAGCACCTAGAACATAATTACAGGAGCAGAGATCGAAAATGGATTGTTTTATTTCCTGAAGGGGGCTTCCTCAGGAAGAGGAGAGAAACAAGCCAGGCATTTGCCAAGAAAAATAACTTGCCATTTCTTACACACGTCACTTTGCCAAGGTTTGGGGCAACCAACATTATCCTGAATGCACTTGTAGCCCGGCAGGAAAATGGAAGCCCAGCTGGAGGAGACGCTCGAGGCTTAGGTAGGGGCCGTAGCATTTCTTGTCTTGTTTGAACTGAAGTGTTTTTCTAGAGTTCTAATTCTTCTTTGATTTTTGGTTTATAAGCTTTTTAATTTATTTTCATCTCGTGTGCGTTGGTGTTTTGCCTGCATGTATGTTTGTGTGAGAGAGTTGGATCCTCTAGAACTAGACTTGCAGACAGTTGTGAGCTCCCAGGTGGGTGCTGGGAATTGAACATGGGACCTTTGGGAGAACAGCCAGTGCTTTAACCCCTGAGCCATATCTTCAGCCGGTCTTTTTTGGTTTTGTTTTTTTGTTTGTTTGTTTGTTTGTTTGTTTGTTAGTTGGTTTGGAGTTTTTGTGACAGAACCGCTTCATGTAGTCTTGGGCTGTCCTGGAACTATGTAGACCAGGCTAGTCTCAAACTCAAAGGGATCTGCCTGCCTCTGGAGTTAAAGTCTTACACCACTAAGCCTGGCCCAATTCTTTTTATATAACATGACAATTAAAATTAATAGTCAGGGAGAGGATGCAGTTATAATTTCCTCATATTTTTCCTTAAAGTAGTCAGCACTCACAATAATGCACATAATAAGTACAAGTGTGGACCCAAGGATGTCTTCCTGCCTGCCTGTCCTTCCTTAGGGTGATCTCTGCCTTAGGGTAATGATGCACGTTACTACTTTTCACTTATTTAATTTAGAAGATTTTGTTTGCTTTTAATAGAAAGCAAAGTTAATGTAATTTGTCAGTATTTATTAAGTCTCTTAAAGTATTAATAAATGACTCAGTCATCCTACTACTTATCAAAAGGAGACAGTCTAAATTGGGCATGATGACTCATCCCAGGAATTCTAATACTGGTGAGTCTGAGAAGAAGGAAGAGGATGGCCTTTGAGTTCAAGGCCGATCTGAAATACATAGTAAATTTTAGGTCAGCCTGGACTGCAAAATGAGACTTTGTGTCAAAAATAAATAATCATAATCTGCATCTAAGTAATGACACTTGTCATGTGTTTATTTATAGTAATCCAGCCAGAGGGAGCAATTCCCACATGTCCATGTAACACAGCCACACAAATGATGCATATGGAGAGTTAGGGCTGCCTGGCAAAATACTTATGTTGCGGGTGTTGGAGGAGGGACAACATACAGGTCTTGTGAAAATAATATGAGCTCCAGACAGCAGGAAACAAGTGGCTGAAGACACCAGCATGCAGGCAGAGATTGTTCTGTGAGCTCTGACGTTGTGGCTCATTCTCCAGAGCTTTAAAATAATGGGGATGCACTGTTCAAACAGTCAAGAAATAGTAAACTGCACTCAGTGACGCGGCTCCTGAGGGACAGGCAGCAAATCGGGAAGTAGTCTCCTGAGACTGTCCACCACAGCAGAAGCAGCCCTGTCCACCTGAACTGCGGACACTCTGTGATGAGCAGAGCAAGAGATTCATGATAGCATGCTTTAAGTCTTTCAGTATTATTTAAATAAATGCTGAGTGATTGGCTCTCAGAAACATTTTCAGATTCTGTACAGAGCAGATGTACAAGTAATGCCCATGAAATTGCACTGCATTTTCGCTTTCATTCACTTTTCTCAGTAGCTCTTGGCAGTCAGCTTTCTTAAGTCTTTTATCATCTATTAAAAAGGCAAACTGAAAGAGTCTTTTAATAGAAAAGCAAATTTGACAGTACTTCACTGCTGGAGACACCACAACAACGTCATAAGAACATTTATTGTTTATCCTTAGTTTAATATATTTAAATTTTAGGTCACCAGAACACCTGAAAGGTTTTCTTTTTACTGTTTTCTTCTGTTTTGTTATTTTTTACTGTTGTCTTTGGTTTTTATATTCACTAATATTTTATCCTCTGTGAAGGTAAACCCTACTCTGTTTTTAATGTGTACTCCAGGCACGTGTCAAAATTATTTCTGCCTGGTTACTTTTAAAAGTACCAGGATCTTGTGCTTCTTTCCTGTGTGACAAGTCATCCTGAACTGAACTCTGCTGGGCTTTTTATACTTCTTTCCAGCCTGAAAATTTCTAAGCATAAAGTTGAAAGAATTCATAGTGTCTGTCCCTGAACTGTTAACTATACTCTAAATTTTTACCAAATTTGCTGTTTTACATCTCCCTCTGCCCTTCTCTCTGTCCATTAGTTCATTTTGTTTTGATAGCTTTTTGCTTTGGTTTTTGAGGCAAAGTCATGTAACCCAGGTGCCTTAAAGCACTCACCCTCCTGTCCTCTTGCCACAGTCTTCTGTATGCTGGGATCACCGGTGTGTGTCACTGTGCCAGAGAAAAGTGTGCCCTGCAGAGTGTTGTTCTAAAGTCTTGTAAGGAATTTAAAGCTGGTTTTCATTTCTACCAAGAAAAGTAATATACTATTGGCTTCTAGTACAACTTAGACTCAGGCTAGAAAATGGTTCTAGATATTTCATGTATAGAATAGACAACTACACTTTAAAATACTGAAAGCCAGTGTTCTCTGTGAGAATCCCCTCTCCATTCCTGCTTAGCTTTGTACTCATTGATGAAAACAAAAACAGCCTTGAAGGACCAGACTAAACAGAACTTTCCATCTCCTCCATAGTAGTGGCTGTTGATCGTTCCTTCTGAAGGGCAGGGCAGGAAGATCACTTTATTTTTGTGTAACTCTTGCTGAAATTGGGGAAGCTTTTTTTTCCCCCAGATAAGAACAGTAACTAATAACAATGTATATCTAAGTGCTTGATTTTATTTCCAATTTTCTGAATTTGTTAATGCCCCCTAAGTATTGACATTGCAAATCATGACTTTTGTTTGCATTATTGGTTTGTTTTTGATGTATGCTTTGCCTTTTGACCTTTCGTAGGCTGTTTTGTGTAGGAGTGATAATATGTAATAATACTTTGCTAGTGCATAATTATACTGAAGATCTGAGTGAGCGGTGTGTAGTAAATAATAATGTTTTATTATTTGTTTTGAAGTAATCCACGTTATAGTAAGATGCCTTCATTTTATGCTAAGTGCACTGGAGGACAGCAGGAATGAAGTCTACCTTTTATCTCAAAGCAAAGGCACATTGGTGTCCTTCAGCTGCTTAAGTGAGTTCTGGTCTGCAGGTACAGAAAACCTCACCCAACACAAGTCACTTTTTCTTTATTTTTAGAATGCAAATCAAGAGGCCTCCAGTGGATAATAGATGCAACCATAGCGTATCCCAAAGCTGAACCAATAGATATTCAGACCTGGATCCTTGGATACAGGAAACCGACAGTCACTCATGTTCATTACAGGTCAGTGTTGTAACCTGTGTGTGTTTAGCAGAGCTACCTCAGAGTACTTTGAGACTTCTAATACTTAACTTAAACAGACAGAGGAAGTATTGACATGCTTCATGTTTATAGGAAATAAAAATCATTGTTATGCTGAATTTTTAATATGCAAATTCATTGAAATAGTTATTTTCACTGATGACATAGATGTCTAGAGCCCGTGTCCCATGGCACTGTGGTTATTCAGTGTCTGACAGTCTGGGATAAAGGGACTGTAAAGAGTGAGCATCAGGGTAAATACACTCATAGTTGTTACATAAACATATTAAGAGAAATTAAGTTTTTCAAAATAATTGCTATAATAGTTCTAAATACTTTTTTGATAACACAGGTATATTGTCCCTATCAAATTTTTAATTTGTTTTTAAATAGCTTGTGTGTACGCATACACACATGTACCGCATGCACAGGTGCAGTAAAGGCCAGGGCTGTGAGCTGCCTGATGTGGGCGCTAAGAATGGAACCCAGGTCCTCTGCAAGAGCAGCCAGTGCTTTTCACCTCTGAGCTCTCTCCAGCCCCTACAGTTAGAATTTGTAATCTTACTGTCTGTAAGCTGATGTCTGTTGCACAAATAACAGCAAAAGTACTTAGTGAATATTTTGTGCTAGCTTCTTAAGCTTCTGTTATATAAACTTTTTGAGGTAGTTTTATGTAAATGTATGAAAATGTTTGCCTGGCGTAATGTGAGCTGTGTATAATTTGGCCACTTTATAACCTATTTAGCTTTATCTGCTCATCAGAGACTTCAACACGTAAGGACAGGCTGAGAGTACGCAGTCAGGTCTCAGGGGGAGTGCAGCCACCACAAAGCCCTCAGAGCAAGAGGAGAACTGCTCAGATTCTACACTAATAGCATATGCTTATTTGCATATGTGTTTTGTATTAATACATCAGCATACTTTAGATGCAGATGGAAAGTTTGAAGCCTACATTTTACAACTAAAATGTTACAGGTTTTAGTTTTTGAGGGGGAGGAATAACTAAAATTCAGGCGAATAGTGTGACTTAAATTAACAAATTAAATATTTATTATTTTTATTCCATTTCACAAGTGTTTTTGTTTGTTTTGTTCTTTGTTCCTTTGGGTTTTGTTTTGAGACGGAATCTCTCTACATAGCCCTGTATGTCCCAGACTTCAGTAAGCAGAGCAGGCTGCCATTGAACTCAGAGAGATCTACCATCTCTATCTCCTGAGTGCTGGGACTAACGGTGGACACCACCATGCCTGGCAATAATTGTATATTTTACTTAAGGTAGTGAATACTTACTGTGTACACAGGAGGAGGCTCTGTCAATTATAGCCTGAATCCTCCTTCACTGCAGGGCAGTAAGACATCATTTGAGGATAAAGAAAGGCTGGTTTTAGTTTAGGTCTTTTTATTCATCTGGTTATGTTCTTAAAATTTAAACAAGGATGAGATATTTCCAATTAGAATCAAAGTCAAAATGCAGCATTCAAAATGTGTGTATGTGTGTGTGGTAGGATTAGGTGTGACGAGGTTATAAGGGAAACCAAACTGAAGAATAAGGAAAGGTATCTTGAAGCTATAAAGGCACAAGGTTTTGCCTCTGCCTCTGGAGTACTGCGATAAATACATGTACCATCAAACTTTGCAACATGATTGGATCTTATTGCAGAGTAGAGTGCTCAGAAGAGTAAAAGCAAAAATAATTCTGTACCTAATATAAATAAATGTCTACTTTATACAAATGCTTTATACAAAAATGTTAGAGATGATGATCCTTTTGCTCAGAATTGGCTTATATTTTATTTTATTTTTTTTAGATCTTGAGAAAAACTGAAATGTTAAGCATATTGGCATGAGAGGTCCTGAATACTGAGGCATTGCTGGAGATAGAAGGCAGAGCCTCAGGCCTTCCAGACTAGCACTATCCGCTGAGATCATCCCTAGCTCCAGGCATTGCTTAGATGTCCTACAGCCAATGTGTATTACAGTAGACTGGGAATGAGTCTCTAATTGTACTTCTTATATTTGAGAGTTATAAATATCAAAATTAAGTTTTGAAAACTATACAGTAAAGGGCCAGACAGATGGTTGAGGACACTGTCTGTTCTTCCAAAGGTCCTCAGTTCAGTTCCCAGCAACCACATGGTTGCTCACAAACATCTGTAGTGGGATCTGGTGCCCTCTCCTGGCATGCAGGCACAATGCAGGCAGAACACTGTATACATAATAAATAAGTAAATCTAAAAATGTTTTAAAAAGAAAACCATACAATAAGTGAAAAATTTTGTACCACATTTCATAAACTTTGATGCATACTTTTTCATATTAACATTTCTAAAACTAAAAAAACCTCCTGAAGACCAACGTCATAAAACATTGTAGTGTGCCTGGTAGGCAGACAGTGCTCAGCAGAGACTCCTGCCTCTCGTTGAACTGCATATCTCCTTACAACATGCATATGTCCTTCAATTTAAAGCAGCTCATTGAAAAGAGAAACCACCCCCAAAATTAGGCATTTGGATTTAATGGTTATTTGATAATTGCAGCAAAAGATTTTATCTGATTATTATTAAAAATTAGTAAGTTCATGTTTAGGTGCACACTATTTATTAATAATAAATAGGCCCTTTTGAATCAAGGATATTGACATCCTCAAATTATGTAGTCTGTTTTCGTGTTCTGATGTTTTCCTCTGTAATTTAAAAGTGAGCATTGAATTTATATAACACTGAGGTAGATGTCAGGCTAGAATTAACATAGGAAGGGTCAGCTGTTCTATACCTGGCACTAAGTTTTCAGTCAGTTTTCCCAGGACCCGAAGTGCGATGGTGCTAAAGTGGCACCTGCTTAGTCCAGGACATGTGTGTTCAGACCTGGGCCACCTCCAGCCAGGCCCAGGATCTCTCAGGCAGAAAGGAGTGTGGGGTCATCTGCGAGCTGAGGTAGCATCTCACCATGGCAGGAAGAAAGTATTCTTCCTCTAGTTGCAGCTTTGCTTTCTTGTTGCTTCTAATTTTTAAAGAATTTGTTTAATTTTATGTGCATTGGTGTGAGAGTGGAACTGGAGTTACAGTTGTGAGCTGCCATGTGGGTGCTGGGAATTGAGCCCAGGTTCTTTGGAAGTAAGACAGAGCTCACTGAGCATCTGCCAGCCCCTTCCTGTTGCTTTTACGTGTTGCCCTTTTTGCCCCTACTTCCATTCCTTAATTATTCCTTATGTCTTCCTGACTTTCCTTGCCATTGATTTCCTATTGCTTTATCTCTGGATCCCACCTTTCCTTGAAAGAAAAGGAGGACTCAGCATTTTCATTACCATAGTTTCCAGTTGAAAAATGAAAGATTACAAAGAAATCTTGATTTTCAGATGTTTATTTCTGAGGCTGGAGAGCTGGCTCAGCAGTTAAGGGCATGCTACCACCTGATGACCTGTTTGATCACTAGGACCCACAGAGTGGAAGAGAACTGACTTGTGTAAATTGTCCTCTAATCTACACACACATGTACTCTGGTATTTGTGCATGCATGCACATGCAAAAACACACATAAACATTGTTTTCTAAAAATAAAAATGAAAACGGTGAATAGATAATATTTACAGCGGTTTGGTTATATTTCTTTTTTTTTTAAGATTTATTTATTTATTTTACATATATGAGTGTGCTATCTGCATGTATACCTGCATGCCAGAAGAGGGTACCAGATCTTACTATAGATGGTTGTGAACCACCATGTGGTTACTGGGAATTGAACTCAGGACCTCTGGAAGAGCAGCCACTGCTCTTAACCACTGAGCCATCTCTCCAGTCTGGTCATATTTCTATAATGAAGCCAAAGATTTGAGATAAGTGAGTCATTTCAAACAGGGTAGATCTTCTCCTCTAGTCTTCATCCTCTAGTTACATGATATGCCAAATTTCTTCAACTGTAAAAAAATTTTACATTAAAGAAATTTTATGTTATTGTAGTGTGTTAAGAGTTCTCCAAGCGAGGGGTGATGCACGCCTTTAATCCCAGTTCTCAGGAAGCAGAGGTGTGTGGGTCTTAGTTGGAGATCAGCCTGGTCTACAGAGAGAGTTCCAGCAGAGCCGGAGAGCCAGGGCTACACAGAGAAACCCTGCCTTAAAAAGGAAAGGGAGGAAAACAAAACAAAACAGAAAAGAGTTGATCATGGATGCAAAAAAGGCCCAAAGTCTTGTGGGATGCAGTCTGAGACCCAGGAACACTAATACAGTAGTTCCAGTCCAAGTCCAAAGGCTGACTGATCACAAGACCAGTGTTATAGGTCCTAATCCAAGCCTGAACCGCCACGCTACCCCTGCTACCAGGGGACAGATAGTGTAAGCAAGCCCTGGTACCAGTATGGAGGCCTGAGAACCAGCTGTGTAGTTGTGATCTGAGTCTGAAGCTTGAGAAGCCTCAGAAAATTAACCACATATAGTAGAGAACCAGAGTCATAGCCAGTAAAGCTACATCACTGCAGTATGTAAAGCTGTGTCACTGCCATGTGAACGGCAGCTCTAGACAGCACACACTTTGCAGGAGATTATAATCTGTTTGGTGAGTGTATGTGAAAACTGGAAATGAGCTGTGTCCTCCACTTGTCTCTCCTGGGGGCTCCAGGTATTTTCCACATGAGATAGGGGTGAGGTTTTAAGGTCTCGTTGTATGCCCTGAGTAGGCTAGGCTTTGCTTTGTAGACCTGGCTAGCCTTGAACTCACAGATGCCCTCCTGAGTGCCAAGCTTTTCCACTTTTTAGAGTTCCTTTAAGGTCTAACAGAGTGTCATTGCTATTCAGGTTTTTCTTTGTACTTTGAGGCATGGTCTCACTATGTGGCCCTTGCTGGCCGGTAGACCAGGCTGGCCGGTAGACCAGGCTGGCCTCTGCCTCGGAGACCACCTGCCTCTGCCTCCCTCGTGCTGGATGTGCAGCTCCATACCTGGCAGTACTCAATGTTTTTGTTGTTAACACATGATGGTTTTCACTGTGACATTTGAATGCTTATATATAATAGATTTTCATCCTGTCCCCCTTATGATACCCTCTCTTTCTCGCTCCCACTGATTCTCCTTCCTCTCATATCTTCATTTTTATTTAATTTTGTGTGTGAGTGATCTAATTAGGGTTGGTTACAGAAGCATGGTGTACGGGCTTGCTTATAGGAACAGAGGAACCTCACCAGAGGCTACAGCGCTGAAAACATGCCTCTCTCTTTCCTATCAACCAGTGACTGTATATAAATCCTCAAGAAGAGTGCAAACTCATGAGCTTAATTTGGATTTATTGAAAATATTATGCCTGAACTTTAAAAAGTTTAGGCTTCTGTTTTAATTTATTGGCTGAGCTCTCACTGATGATCACTGTTTAATCTGAGCCAGCATGGACACAGGGCCTTTAATCCCAACATTGGGAGATAGAGGCAGGAGTTCAGGGCCAGTCTGAGCAAACAGCTATCAGGTGAGATACTCTCAAAAAATGAAGATTTACTTGTTTTATACATATGAGTTTTTTGACTGCACATATATATTTGTACCTTGTATGTGCCTGGTGCCTATGGAGGTCAGAAGAGACATTCTAGAAGTTATGGATGACTGAGCTACCAGGTCTTTTGTCAAAATCTTTAACTTATCCTCAAAAATTGAGGAAAAACTATAAAGTATATATGTCAGAAAAGAATGTGTAAAATAAAATATCAGAAAAGACAGTTTTCTGCGTGTGACACTCAAAGTTTTTCCCTGATGTATTAATGTCAGTTCAATTCAGCAGGTCTATATTTTGACATTGCACTGTATTTTATGTTGTGCACACAAAGGTGAGTTCAACATAATTGGAAAAAGGAAAGAGACACATAAGAAAATAAATAGGCTATGAACCAGTAAGTATAATGGCAGACTGTATAAAGGAAGTGGGAAGTGGTATAAGAGAGCCACATCCTTATTCTCTTTCTTTCTCTTCCCCACCACCCCTGAAATAGGGGTTCTTTTGTAGCCGTGGCTATCCTCGCTCACTTTGTAGAAGCCTCAAACTCACAGAGATCTGCCTGCCTCTGCATCCCTGAGTACTGGTATTACAGGTGTGCACCACCATACCTGGCCAAATTCTTATTCTCAGTGGAAGCAGGGTAATCTGGAAATGAGTTTTCACACATTTAGAAGTTATATGGAAGTGACAGTGAAAGAAATAGGTGGAAGAGGTTGTTTCTAGGAGCAGAGTCTGAGGAGGGAAGGTAGAGGGGTTTTTGTTGTTGCTGTTGTCTAATTGACGGTTGCTTTAACTTTCTAAAACTAAGCCCACATTACAGATATTTTTTAAGCTCTGGATCTTACCCTTCTAGACAGTACTCTAGTGGTAACTTTCCATATCCTTTGCCATGAGCACACATTCATTCCCTCACTTCCATTCAAAGTTCAATGCTTACGTAGTTGGCTTGCTTGCTTTTCTCATCCCTCACCTGTATAATTAGCTTCATAAAGTCAGGAGGGACTGTTTATCTTGGAATCTCTCTCCACAATTAGTTTCTTCCATGTAGTTGACATAACTGAATTGAGGGTGAGTCGTGTGGTTTGTTGGCTCCTGTCTTGGAATCTTAATGGCTTAAAAATTCAAATTACAAACTCGGATGTAGAGAGTGCCATCTGCTAAACTAAGCATTATTTTATATCTTTTTTAAAGTGTAATTTCATGTAGTGTTCTTAGGTAGGATTTTATGCATTTGTAGAAAATATTTTAAGTACATTCTAGATTACAGATACTAAGAATTTTTATTACTTAAAAAATGACCTTTCTCATTTGAATAGCCAGCTATTGGAATTGTAAAGGCTTGTATCTGGTAGGTCTGTTTATTTTCTTAAATCTCCCAAGAACTACTCTTATTTTGCTTCAGAGAGACCTGGTTTTCAGCACGTTTGGCCCCTTACTGTATTAGAGAATTACTCGTGTAATATTTTCATCCCATGGTAACCTCACAACCAGAGTGAAGTAGACTGCTCTTGAGAGTGAGCATTTGGTCTGCCCTCCTGGCTGTGTTTTAGTCAAGAGAATGTCCAAGAAACTCTGAGCAGATGGTAGGATAAAGTATGGGTCCAAATACTGCCCTGCTTTCCATGCTAATCCCCATGTAAAGTGACAGAGATAATTCAACAACCACACTGTTCTTTCAAGAATTTGTTTGTTAAACTTACACTGTTTAATTCAGTCTTATTTTTAATGTTAGCTTTCTTCCTCATAAGGATATAAAGACTACTTAAATTAATCTTCTATAATGCAGCACATACTGCAAATATTAGCTGGTGTGATTCAATCATTTTTTCTGTTTTCCAAGAGGTACCTATTCTGTGATAATCATGTGACACATGGCCGTCCTAGAACAGAGACCACTGTGGTTTGTGCTTGGTCTGAAAGGACAATGGGTAAAGTCTAGACAGAGAGGTGAAAAGCTAATGATCGGCGTCTTGTGAAATAGTGACTGAACAAGCAGGACTGTGAAATAGAGCACACATACAGCAAGCATTACGTAGTCTATAACACAAAGGGAAGTTGTCAGAAATAAAGTTGTAAAGTTGAAATAAGAAAGCGGTGTACCCAGAGCTGCTTGGACATTCTCATGGCTAAAACACAGCCAGGAGGGCAGACCAAAGCTCCTCTTAAGAGCATCTGCTTCTTTACTCTTGTTGTTATGTTACCATGGGATGAAAATACTAAGTTACTCTGTTGCTCTGATAAATAAAACATTCTGGCCAAAAGCATTTTGGGAGGAAAGGGTGTTTTCCACCTTTCACTTTCAGGTCATGTTCCATCATGGATGGAGGGCAGGGCAGGAACCTGACGCAGAACTGCTTGCTATTCCGTACAGCATTACCTCAACCAGGATCTGAACCCATAGCCATGGAAGCTGCTTGCTAGCTGATCCCTGGATCAATACTCAGCTGGCTTTCTTAGATATGCCAGGCCCACCTGCCTTAGGGATGACACTGCCCTCCCTGGGCAACCTTCTCCCCATGGCATCATCAGTCATCAGTCAAGACAGTCCTTTACAGACATGCCCACAGGCCAGTCTGAGCTAGGCAGTTCCTGGTTGACTTTCCTTCTTCCCAGGTGACACTCTGTTGTGTCAGGCTGACAATAAAAAATGAAACTGTACATATACCTTAAAAGTCAGGCCAAATATTTATATTTCTAAGTAATGAAAAGCCCAACAGAGTTGTCTTCTAGTAATCAGGAAAATGGCTCACATAACTGACATCCATCCATCATATCATAGCACAAGTTCTGTGATGTGGTAAACCTACTGGCTCAGGCTTCCTATGTCAGTGCTACCCTCCTCCATGAAACCTCCTTGGTCTCATCCTTCCCGGCGGGTGGCCCAGAATTCCAAGAGCTCACACTTTCCTGAAGCCATAATAAATAATTCCCATTACCATCTCCTAGGTCCTGGCTTGAGCTCACCACACCTGAAAGAGTAATGTCTGAAAACAGACTTGCTAGGGCTACTTTTTAAACTCTTCTTTATGTTTCTTACTGCCTCTTTCTCCCAGTTCCAACCTTATCCCTTCCAACACCCCAATACCCAGTAGAAAGGAAAGGTTAGTGGAGAGAGGGGGCGCAGTTCTTTCTCAGCTGCTTCCTGCTGGTTAGGGTCATAGGGTTCCTTGGGACAAGTCCAATCTTCATTTCAGGAGCTCTCCAACTTCTTCTCATCCAGCTGTATCAGCAGCAACCAGGAGCAGCGGGGGGAAGCACCAGCATTCTTCTTCCTTGGAGCCCCTCTTTACACTCACTGTGTAGCCCAGGCTGCCCTAGGAGCTGGAGTTTATTTCCTCTCTAGAGTCCTCAGAATTAAACTATCTGCATCTGGCAAAGAGCCCCTCTCAGAGCCCATACGAGGCAAATAGTTTGCTGCTGTGGACCATCTGAATCAGTCCCACGTTCCACGCATGGGACCATAACAAAAACATGTTTACGTATCATAAATCAAAATGTCCACAGCCAGACTCATGTAGCTTCATAACGGGAGGATGCTAGGACTGTAATTGGATGAGTAGTAGCATATTTGCAACATTTGCTTTGAGTGGCTTTTTTTTTTTTTAAGCTAGAAATCCTTTTCTATTATACTAAATTTTGAGGCTGAACAAGGTAGAAATAGTATATTTTAGAAGTCAGTTTTTAGAGGTGAAAAGGTGATGTAAATATTTGGATGCTACTGTGTGGGAGAAGTGACCTTTTTAAAAAGTACTGCTATTGCTGCAGAAGCATATCAAAGAAATACTACGTTATTGAAAGCCTCAGACGTGTATAGCAGCTTTCACTTAAAAGTAAAACCCAATTCTTTAGTTTTAATTTTTTGTATTAAGGCATTTACAAAGACAAAGTTAATGGACATTTTAAGGGCATTTAAATTAGATGGAAGAAAAAGAAACATGACTGAATTACCTGTGCCCAGAACTGTGCTGGCTAAGAATTACAGAACTTTATTCGGCTTGGAATCTGCCACGTTCACACAGATCTGCGGCTCCCCCGCTGCTGCTTCTCCGTTAGGGATTCCTCCCCGTGCTGCAGCTAGTCATGTCTTCCTGGGTGTGTATAGGCTTGCCGCTCTGCATTTGTTCGCTGTGTTCAGCTAAAGGAAAGAGGCGTTCCCACGTTCTTGGAGGAGAGCACCTGCTTGTGCTCACTTCCTAGCACCATCTGCTGATTACTTTTACACTCTGTCCAGAACTTACCACTGAACCATGCTGCCATCGTAAAAATAAATATCAAAGCCAGAGGGAAGTTCGCGGCTGCATGCTAGACTTTAAGCCCACTTTTCTCTGAAGTGTTCTGTGCTCACTTCTCTGGCCTTTTACCTTTATTTCTTGGTGCCGCCGTGGCTGCAGTGCAGAGAACACAATCAGGATCATCTGTGTTACTCTGAATGTTTTTAATTAGCGTTAAAATGAAAGCACGAGATTGCCAAACACTCCAAAGATTCAGGGTGGGTCTCCAAGAGCTGATACAGGCTCATTGGGAAGCACCGCTGACCACAGAGTATGGCTGTGCAGGCTACACTCAGCTGGGCCTCACTGTGTAGCCCAGGCTGCCCTGGGATTGCAGGCGTCAGTCGCCAAAATCTGCCGTGAGCCTTTTGGTGTCTATTTTCTACTTTAACAGTCTCTGTTTGGGGCTGAGGCTGTAACTCAGGAGTAGGAGTGATGATTGCCACAAAAACAGGAGGAGCCTGCAGAGATGGCTCATCAGCTAAGAACACTTGTTTTTGCAGAGGACCCAGGTTTGATACCCAGCATTCATATGGCAGCTTACAGCTGTTTCCAGAACACCCAATGCCATCCTTTGATCTCTCTAGGCACACACATAGTACGCAGACCTAGTTTTATCAAAACTCTCATACACATAAAATAAATCTTTTAAAAAACAAAACAAACCTTCCCTGTTCACAAAGCCAGTATTCTAATATACTTAGTGAAAAGCCATCAGTTTGGGCAATTGTGTCTGGTTTTCATTTTCTTATAAAGCAATCTTGCCAAGGAACATTCTTTGCCTAGCATTTAAGTCACTTTGTGTGTATGATTCATTAATAAAGCTAAGTTAGGTTCTGAGTGGTTTTGACTTCTGAATTAAAGCAGATCTTTTTATCTTTCTGACTCTTACTAGGATTTTCCCAATCGGAGACGTGCCCTTGGAGACAGAGGACCTCACCAGCTGGCTCTACCAGCGTTTTATTGAAAAGGAGGACCTCCTGTCCCATTTTTATAAGACAGGTACACAGCACCTCCCTTACATACGCTTCTGAAGTCATCAGAGATTCTGAGCACATGCTTTAGAGGAGATAAACATTTTTCAATTATTTACCTTTATTTTTAAAAGATTTGGTTTTATTATTTTTAATTATGTGTGGGTGGGTGTGTCTGTGCGTAGTTGTGCACACATGAGTTAAGGTCTCAGAGGAGGCCAGAGGCTTCGGAATCTGTGGAGCTAGAGTTAGAGATGGTTGTGAGCCACCTAATGTGGGTGCTGGGAACAGAGCTCGGGTCCTCTGAGGAACAGCAGATGCTCTTTAGCCTCTGAACTACCTTTCTCGCCCTCTTTCAGTTATTTAGGCTAGACATCAAAGTCATTCTGTACTTAAGAACTTCAACTTAGAATTTATGGAAAGAAGATTCAGGTTCTTCCTTCATCAGCCCTGTACAAAATGGAGTGATGAGCATGTCACACAGTGATGTGGCTCAAGCACACCGGCAGACAACTGCAGACCAATGTGTAGCTGTTGGAAGGGGATGGAATAACAAATGACTGTCATGTTCTGACATTGTACTTGGTTGCTTAATGCATATCGTCATCATTTGAGGTCATTTTAAACTGCATTTTTACATGCTTTTTCCTCCCTGTCATGGAGAGATTTATTCTGTTGCATGGTTTTAGTTCAGTTACGTGGCCCCATTGCTTTGGGCCTGTGTCAAAGCAGAAAGGGGTGTCAGCAGATGTCCTCTCAACAGGAAGCAGAAGAGTCAGGATTACTTCTGTTTACAAGAAAGGGTCTAGTTGCTATTTTCAGTAATTGAAAAATTATTTTCAATAATTGTCAAATAACTAACAAAGTTAGTTAGTTCTCCTTGGGAAGGAAAGGAAATCTATCCTTAGTTCCTTTAGAGTCTCAGTATTGTATGTACTCTGTAAGAACTACAGGTCCTGGTACTACAGGTCTGAGAGATTGAGGCAGGGGTATTCCAAGTTCTAAGCCTTCCTTGTTAACTGAGACCTTGTCTATTAAGAATTACAACTCAGGCTGGAAGTGTGGCTCAGTGGTAGAGTGCTTGCCTCATCCATTAAGGCTCTGCATTGAGTCCCGAGCACCAAAATACAAAGCAACAATGTAAGGAGAAAAACATGAGCAGGAAGAAGAAAGGACGATGGAAAGAAGAAAACTAACAACCAACATGCTTTAACACATTGCTTTTATAGGCCTTTTTTTTTTTTTTTTTTTTTTTTTTTCAGTGCCTAAACAATGATCAGGAAATAGGAAGTCTTTTTTTTTTTTTTCCTTTTTTTGGTCTTTGAGACAGGGTTTCTCTGTGTAGCCTTGTCTGACCTAGAACTCGCTCTGTAGACCAGGCTGGCCTCAAACTCACAGAGATCCTCTGCCTCTGCCTCCCCAGTGTTGGGATTAAAGGTGAGGGCCACCACTGCCTGAAGTCTTAACTTCCCACCCTCAGTGCCTTCTGATATTTGGCTTGAATTGCAGCAGCAGTGGTGAGCCTCTTGACAAAGGCCCCCTGCATACCAGACCTTGAGACTGGAGAATTCAGTTTGGCCTGGGAATTGCTTGTGAACAGCAAATCCCCTTATGAGCCAGCTTACCCTGGGGATTATCAGCCAGGACAAAGATGAGTGCTGAAAGTGGCAGGATGATCTTGGGAAACTGCACCAAAGCCGTGTAGGTTTTCTTTCCAGAAGAAAAAAAAGACATGTTTACTCTGTATCCTCTCTCTTATTGTGAAGATAAATTTTGCGAAGCTTGCTGTATTTTGAGAATGTCAGTTGCATAACCACTTTGCAGCAAAAAAGAAAAACTGCTATTTGAGAAATTATTTGATGTCAGTTTCATAGCCCCTGTGTCTGACCACTGTGGAAGTCTAGCTATCCAGAGGGAAGCAAGGCAACCACAATGTCTGTTCTCACAGATCTGACTCCAGTGGAGATGGACAATAAGCACACCTACAGAAAGAAAGCAGACAGGACCGTTGACAACTGGAAGACAGAGAACAAAGCCTAGAGAGCGCTGGGCCTTGCTGCAGATCAGGGGTATAGGCTCGGGACAGAGTCATTCGCCCAGTGGGTACAAGAGTGTTTGGCAAAGGTTGGCTTGCTGGTCAGGCTTGGCAGCTTAACAGTTGTGTGTTAGAGGGGAGCTCTGCAAAGTAGGGCAGTTTGCAGACTCACCTAACTGGGTGGACTGACTCAGCTTTACTTCCGACCTGTACTGCGGGAGCACATCACTGTTTCTGTCTTGTCTTCTAGGAGCCTTTCCTCCTACCCAGGGCCAGAAGGAAGCTGTTTCCAGGGAGATGAACCTCAGCAACATGTGGATATTCCTCATTCAGTCCTTTGCATTTTTGTCAGGCTACCTGTGGTACAGCATCATTCAGTATTTTTACAGTTGTCTGTTTTAGGAACTGACTTGGACTTGCTACATAGGAGTTCAGACTTCATACATGTGCATTATTTTACATGTACAAATCAAAATATAAAAATCAAAATATATAAAAGGCAAAGGAAATTCAATGGATGGATTGATGTCTATCCCCCTTTGGGATATTTTAAAACTCTACTGCAATGAGGATTAGTAATACAATGATGTGCTAATATATTTTAAGAACTTTTCATGTTTTAAAGAGATACACTTTACCATACATTTAATGCAGGCATCACATTGGGAGAAGAGGAAATCATAAAATCATCCTAGAAGACTCGGAAAGAAACTGTCGCCACTGGATGCACTTGGTCATGCCCCTGTGACTAGCTTGTGAGCTTTAGTTAAGGTTCAGAAGCTATGCGCCTCTTTCCTAGGGCAGAGCTCTACAACATTACTGTGTCCATTCTTCATGCTGAGGTACTGGTAGCCTGGAGAGCCGGTGGGCACGTTCCTAAGGAGTGGCCTCCTTATCTAGTAACCCTGGCTAAGGTGAAGCATTGTCGGTCTCTGTGGGGAGCGGTGTCCACTGTATACCTGACATCCCGTGAAAGGCTAGCTCAGCCAGCCCAGCACCATGTTTACATGTGCTAGTGCTTTCCCTTCTGTCAGGAGAGGGGGGCACCCACTTTCTCTTTTTGTATAGAGGCATATCATAGAGTGATAATTGTATTTTACCAAATGCACTTTTATCAGATGCAAATGTAGAAAGGATAATAGCATAGCCTGAAACAAAGGGAAGCCTCATCCGTGAGCAGGCTCCCAGGAGGCTTTCCTGTCTGCGTGCTTGCCCGTGATGCACTCTAGCACCACCTTCATTGGTCACCTTCCTGACCCCATTTCCCAATTGGTAGCTGGATCTCCTCCCCCCAATTTTGACATTGCAGCACCACTAGGGGCGGTTTAAGCAAATTAATGTAAAACATTCACATGACCAGTTTCAGGGAAATAGGAAATAAGAGGTAGAACCAGACCTTGGCTTGCAATATTGACAAGGCTCCTGTGTCCCCAAGAATCTGTGCAGACATCAGTGTGTTCTGTTACTGTGTCAAGCAGCTGCTCCTCTCAGGGTGGCAGGACCAGGAGGCAGCAGCTCAGAAACACTTCGCATTCTCTCCAGTTGTTTTCAAAGAGGGCAAAGTCAAGCAGATTTCTGTTCATTCTAGAAAACTTTTATAAAACTTGTCATTCTGTTCTGTGATTTACCTCATAGGAGAACCAATGCTGGCAAAAAGTGCAGGCACTGCATCAGTGTTGAGACGGGTTTGGCTGGGGGTGGTAAACTCCTGAGCTTGAAGAATAGTAAGTCAGCAGTAGTTTTCTGTGGTATGAACATTGTAGAGCCCCTATTGTTACTAGCAACAACTAACAGTTCTGAGAAATAGGCTGTAAAACAACAACAACAAAAAAAAGACTAATGTTTTCTGCTTTCAAATAAACCAAAACAAGAAAGGAAAAGACATGAATTCTCCCCAGCTGTGCAGGAAGGTTGACCAACACCAAATAAAAGCCCATAGCAGCTTCACCTGTAGCAAACTAGAGCGTGTAGGAGAGAATGACACGCTACAAGATACCTCAGTGCCACCACAGCACTGCTGCCAGGCTGCAGAAGACATTTGGTTTGTTCTCAGTTGTTAGAAAACATAACTGTTTTGAAACCTAAGCATTTTACTCTGGTTTACACTGACCGTGAATCGGCGAAACCAGTCTCAATGTAGAAATGAGAGAAGCTGTTCAGGGCCTCTTTTTGAGGCCCAGGAAAGACTATTACATTTAAGGAAGAATTGGATTGAGACATTAGTTGGTGGTCTGGGGGAGAAGTTGCTCACTCTCAAGTACAGATAGCGTGCAGTCCGAGCCAGCAGGCCATTTTCTCACTGCCCAGCAAGCCACAGACGACACTGGGCAGTCCTGTACAGAAATGTGACTCTGGCCCACTTTACCACTGCTGTGCTCCAAAGGAACGTGACCTTTAAGTATACTATACATGTTAAGTTCACTCTCCTAAGATGTGTTTCTTCAACTGCAGTTCCATTTCCACAGTCTCTAGAGTGACAATGACTATAGATTTGTGAGCCAACTTTTAGTAATAGAGATGAGCTGTAAATAGATGTGTGTTTGATCTGTCCTACACCTCTTCAGTTCTTTCAACACGTCTTGTGTGTGAAAAACATGTTTGGGAGATTTGATAGTGCTTCCTTGTCAGTCACTGGAGCCCACCTGCTTGTACTGGGAAATGTGAAGAGAAAATAGGTGCTCTTTATGGCGATCTGGGGAATCCACAGTATGCCACTCTATAGAGCTCAGTACAACTCCGTTTGTATTTGGTGTGTAAAGTGGATGAGAGGTTAATGTGTTGAGTCGGGGAGGTCAGCAAAGCCATGTCAGTTTATCCTGGTGTCCTTGGCATTTGCCCTCAGCTAGATTGCCTAGTTTCCCACCACAGGCTGGGTGACTCACTGCTAGAGTCTTTGGCACAAGTGGGACCATGCAGCAGCTCACCTCACCCTTGGTCTCAGAAGTGGCTGATGATAGGACAGAGACACCTGTAAGCAGAGGAGTGAAACTTGATGGATAAACAAGTTAGGTGAGAATTTTATAGGAAGTTTGAAAATATAGGTGTGGGTTCAGATCTGTCATGATGTTAGTTTTGATATTACAACTCCTAATCTCCTACAGCAAAAAGAAACCTAGGGAATGCTAACAAACTAGTCAATTACAGGGTAGTTAATCCAGTGTTAAGTCATAGGAAGCCAAAAGTTAAATTTTTTGTAGGAATTTCTGATTTTTACTCTCATCAAACTATTTTTTTTTCCTTCTAGGGATGCTTACTACTTTAAAAGTTGAGTTTAGTTTTTTCCACTGACTGATTTTTGTCTGTATTTATGACTGTATTAATGAGTAGTGAAATAACAGGAAGGCAAGACAACCAGTAGGAAGAGAAAGCACCGAAGCTGGCATAGCCTGTGGGCTGGAAAAGGCAGTCTTAAGTCACCGCTGTGGCCCTCGGCTGTAATGCTGCTGTCTGGATCAGCACTGAGAGGCCATGTGGCTCCTCCTCGTTCATTTGTCTTAGTGATGTGTCTTGACAATCGGTACCTAAAGACTCGACCAACTAGTTATTCCTGGGTATAAGCTCAGAAAATAGTCTTTGATCATAGTCTTTTGTTTATGTTTAAAAACAAATATTTTGTTTGCACTACTGAATAGGAAGGTTTAACTGATCTTTTTTTGTGGTTTTTCATCTTCTTCTCTGAAGTCACTACATACTAGTGAACACAGGATTTCTCCCAAAGTCATCATTACAAGAAGTGTATTCAGCCAGGATGGTGATAATGGTGTCTTGTATGGGGTTTTGCCCTACAAGTGCTCTGAGCCTTCTGTCTATCAGCAGGCCGGAGAGAGTTCTTGGCCACAGGTGTGCCAGTGCATGTGACAAGGGGCACAGACTAATGTGTTTGGGACCAAAGCCATCTAAGTTGGAAATGTGTGGATCACAAGAGAGCCTGGCATGCTGTGGAGCAGTCACTGGTGTGTGCTCTCTGGTGGTCACTTCGCATCAGCCCTGGGTGACTGCAAGGTACTGAGAATATACTACAGGTTCCAAACTGTCGGGACAATGTCATAGTCACATGAAAGACACAATCTGGGGTTTCCTGCAGAATCTCCACCTGAGGGGTTTTACATTTAATATTTTTTTAAAACAGTGTAAAGAGCAAAAAAAAAAAAAAAGTATGTGTATTCTAGTTGCAAAGTATGCAGACACTTTGAATGACTTTATTTTTATTGTGTAAAACTGTTGACACAACTGTTGTGCACAAATTCTTTACATGTAAGGAGTCTATGCATTTTACAGTAACATATCTTATGATTGGGTAATAAGACAGTTACACATCCAACTGCCATTATTTTTATTAAGTGCTTTCACTTTCTTTACAGTTATTACAAAGTTATATTTATTTTCTACAGATTGGTGTTTGTTTTCATGATGCTGTAATGTTTACTTCAGCTAGTTGAGCTTTCTTTGTGATCTGCATGTCACAGTGTGTGTTTTAAGAATGACTCTAAAGGCCGTGGCAACTGTAACTCACTTTTGTAAAGGGCTGGTCATATGTGGATCTGGTGTCTGGATACATCGGGGAAGAGCTTACCAGATCATCTTTTCAGAAATTTAGATGTTGTGAACACCAAACAAAGCATTTTCTCAGCAAAAATTAATAGCTGGTTCTATTTTTTTTTTTTAATGTAGAGAAAATAAAGTAATTTTTTTTCAAAAATAATGCTTTTAATTCTTAGTGGGGCGGGCGTCTGTGCTGTCTCAGCTCCCCAGCACTGAGTGCTGCTGCCTGTGCCTGGAGCTCATGCTCAGTGGCCGGTGAGAAAACTACCAGGTTCCTTCTTGGACTTACAAGGTTTGCACCTTCTGGTCCTCTGAGTGGGTGTGCACTGGCGAATGGTTAGCCGTCCTCTCTCTCGGAAAAAATTATGTACGTACACGTATACACGTGTGCAATAAATTTTGTTGCTAACAGATTCTTAGTGCAGTTAGCAAATAATAAAATATAAATAGAATATAGTTGTCATTGGTGAACCCTCAGAGCCAACTTGTGACAATATCAACCATGATTTGATTGATGGCATTATGTCCTGCTACACTAACCATCTCCAGATAAACTCCTTCAGTCTAATCTAGTATATGACTTATATTAAATTCTTACCCTTGTACAGAATGTCTTTTTAGTTTTAGAATTAATTAGAAGTTTAGATAATTTATTTTTAATTATATTAAACCCTAAATTTAGGGACTGAAGAGATGCCTAACCGGCTAAGAGCACTGAATACTCTTCCTGAGGAACTGAGTTCAATTCTAAGCACCCACATAGCAGCTCACAACTGTCTGTAATTCTAAGATCTGACACAAATATATACATGTAGGCAAAACACCAGTGTACATAAAAATGTTATTAAAAAAAAAAACTAAATGATCAGCTCTTAGAGACAAGTTAGAGCTACCTTCATCACACCACTGTCCTGGTCTTTTTGTTTTTAATATGTTTTAATTACTAGGGTTGAATAAAATTCACAGAATTTATTTACTCACTAATCCAAGAAAAATCCTATCATTGGCCCTTGCAGGTTTTAAAGCGTGTGAAAAGCACTGACATCAGTGTGAGCAAGGGAGCTTCCGGTTCTGGAGAGCCTGAGAAAGCAGGCTTCTCAAGGAAAACAGGGCTGGCACGCTGCGTTCTCAAAGCTGAGTAAATGTGGTACGCCTGTCACTAGGATGGCTGTTTTTTTACATTAAAAACATTGATAGTTTAGTCACTTGTTTGTGGAATGTTTGACCCCATTGAAAATGTTTAATGTATTAAAATATCTTGCACAATCCTACCAAATAAGTTAAAGGGTTACAGTTGCGTCTACCTCTTCTTTTCCTGGCTGGATTTAAGATGCTGGTTGGCTGAGGCTGAAGTTTTATTTTCCTTCTGAAGTACTGTATGTGGAAGACAACAGACTGGGGACCGAGGCCTGAAAGCAGATTTGAGGCTCTTTGAGATCTGTTACTGACCAGCCCTATTGCCTGTGAACTGGGGGAAAGCCATTGTTTTTAATGCCCACTTAATATGAAAATGTTTGTTAAAAAAAAAAATGTTTCTTGCTGGTGAAAAATGTATTTTTAAAAGGCAAAACCAAATCCTCTTTTGGTCTGAGAAGTCAGCTGTATGAGCAGGTGTGACCGTATCATAATATGCTGATGTCATAGAAATCAATAAATTTTTACCTCTCAGGGGTTGGGTGACCTTGTTCTTGACTCTTAGAAGCTTGAAACACAGACTAGATGTGCCTGCAGTTCAGGATGCACAGAGAAACGCAGGTGCAGCATGGGGTGCGGAGGGCTGACTGACCAGAGCCCAGTGCACCCTTTTCATGGTCAGAGAAAGACAGTACAGTGGGTACAACTGAGCCAGGGTACAAGGAAGAGACTGAAACACTTGTTCTCTCTGGGGAATGAAGGTGCAGGACTCCATCGCATGCACTGGAGACTCACTGTGGAGGCAGGGACAGGTGTTCTTTGTCCATGTGTGTGTGCATGTTGTGTGTGTCTGCATGTTGTCTTCATGACCGGTGGCCCTTGAGGGCAGCAGGAGGCCATCTGGTCCTCAGGGACTGGAGTTACAAACAGTTGTAAGCTGCCATGTAGGTACTGGGAATTGAACCTGGGTCCGCTGGAAGAGAAGGCAGTACTTTTTGGTTTTCAACACAGGGTTTCTTTGTGTAGCCCTGGCTGTCCTGAAACTCACTCTGTAGACCAGGCTGGTCTTGAACTTGGAGATCCGCCCTCCCAAGTGCTACTCAAGAAGCCAGTACTCATATCATAGCTACTGAAGCCACCTCTCCAGCCCTGCTGCTGTTCCTAAGAAAAGTGACTTTGGGTAAAAAAAAAAAAAAAAAAGTCTTAACTGCAGTTTTTTATCAGTTGATAATGTTTTCAGGACCAGATGGTGGTCAGTTGAGGGTAAAGAAGACAGGAACCCAGAAAGGGAGTAGAACTAGAGTGCTTAGAAAAGGAGCCCCAGTTATTTGGGGTAATATAGGGAAGGCACAGACTTTGCAATGAAAATAGGTACTAGAAAGTCCGCTTCCATACTGCCTCTGTCCTGAAGGCTGCCATTCAGGTCTGCTCACCTGCCCGTTCAGCTGACTCTCCCCTGAACAGGAGAAAGGCCTACATAAGTCAGCAGGACAGTGCACAGTGCTGATGACTGGAGCCCTTCCAATAACCAAGGCAGCCACAATCCACAATCAAGCTTTTTGTCTACCGTGGTGGGTACTTACTCCATTAAGGACAAGGGACCAGTGTTTGGATTTGTCTTGGATACCTTAAACGCTGATGCGGTACAGTGGCAACTCAGGGCTTCCAAAAACACTATAGTAGCCAACAAGACCTTGTAGGATACAGCCAGGAGCAGCATCGCTTTCACCAGTGTACTCTCTGGTTAGTTAGTGTAAGGTCAGTGTGGGAAGGTTGGCCCTCCCATGCTAAACCTGTGCCAGAAGGAGCCAGAAAATCAGCTCTACAGTACATCCCTCTGCTATTTGAGTATGGAACTTTAGTTAGGTCTGTAAGAGTTACCGTACTTGGCAAATTTCCAGCAATATCAGTTGGAAATGTTTTGAGTTCCCAAGTACTTAAATGGTGGGTAAATCTGTTGTCACTCGTTCATGTAAGTCACGTTAATCAACACCTAACTAAAAAGGTTTTGGCTCATGCCTGGTATGCACATGGTCCTGGGTCTAATCCTCAGGCCTGCAGAAATAAAAAGATCGCTTTGCCAAACATCATGGGGCATACTGTAATTCCTACACTCAGTGGCAGAAGCAGCAGGATAGATAGTGCAGGCTTGTTTGGACTGCGTGGTGGCCAACCTAGGCTACAGAGTAAGAGTGAGCAGTCTGTGTGTACGTTGTGACACTGATCAGCACATGGCCCATTGGCTTTTGGGATTTCAGAGCTAGCGGGAACTTTGACATTTCCTTTTCTGGGGTGGTCGGTTTCCTTGTGCAGTTTGGCCCAATCGCCAGTAGAGTCAGACAGCTGCTTAGAGAGTGGAGGACTTAACTGGCTTTCAGTCCCTAGATCAGCAGGCGGCTTCTGTGAGTGTCTCTGTTTTCAGTGAACAGTTGGCAGAGCTGGGGAGATGGCTCAGCACTTAAGAGCACACACTGGTTTTGCAGAAGACCCAAGTTTGAGTCCCAGCACTCTTGTTGAGTGGCCCACAACCACCTGTATCAGGGCAACAGGATCCTATACCCTCTTCTGACCTCAGTAGTAGCTACCCTCACACAGACACACACACACACACAAGTTTAAATAGTCTGTTTTATAAAGAATGCCAAGAATGAAGTATACATGGTTGTGTTTGTTTTACATTTTCAGTTTTTTGAGGCAGGATTTCTCTGTGTAGCTCTGGCTGTCCTAGAAGTAGCACTGTAGACCAGGCTGCCCTCAAACTCACAGAGATCTGCCTGCCTCTGCCTCCCGAGTGCTGGGATTAAAGCAGTGGTAGATTTTTAAGTTCTGCACTTTCATTCTTCTCGATTTGGAAGTAAATGTAATAGTCCTAAGCCCTGAAGGATGGTTTCTTAGAATGTCCCCCTGAGCTCTGGCAGAGACACCATTAACCACTAAAAACCTTGAGGTCTGTGGTTGTTATCTTTTCTCATGTGATGGTGGGATGGGAGAGGGAAAGAGACTTCAATGCCATAATACTTTCTGTTCTTTTCTGAATTGTAGGTCTGAGATTGGCAGAGGGCCCACAGATGAGAACCAGGATCTGGGACTCTGCCCAGGAGTTGAACCCCAACTCTGCCCACTGAGAATGTTTTGTTGTTGTTGTTGTTTGTTTGTTTGTTTGTTTTTCATTTACTCCTTGTATGTCAAATGGGAAACTGTCAAGGAATGATCTTTGGTATTAAATGAGTGATTCTCAGTGTTAAAAGAGATACTGTACATGAGTCATGGAGGGTGGGTGTGCTCCGTATTGAAGGCTGAAGAATGTTTTTCTGCCCGAGTCCAGCTCAACAGAGGAAGTCTTTCTGTCTTAGATGTATCTTCACTCCAGTTGTCACATCTTGTGCACAAAGACTGTCATTGCCATAGAGGCTGTTGAGAGCCACTGTACCATCCATAGCTTCGGGGTCTTTGAGTCTGGCAAACCTAGAGTGTGGCTGTGCTGCTGACCCCTCACACGCTGTATCTTATGCTCCCAGACAGCAGGTGAGGTCACAGAAGCCGTTAGGAAGGCGAGGAGATTAGAGCAGAAAGACATTTCATGCTCTAATAGAGACCTATCTTTGCTTCTCAGATGTGATGTCACCATGGTGTGGACCTTGAACTAATGGTCAGAAGGGAGAAAAGCATTGTTGGTGTTTGGGAGCCTTCCCCAGCTGAGGTCCTCTCTGTGGGTTCTTGTGAC
The DNA here is from genome assembly GCF_030254825.1 of Meriones unguiculatus. Lineage (NCBI taxonomy): Eukaryota > Metazoa > Chordata > Mammalia > Rodentia > Muridae > Meriones > Meriones unguiculatus. Next base: position 110,260,292 of record NC_083359.1, read on the forward strand.
GGTGAGCCTGGCACTGAAAAGCCCTAAACTTTAGGGAGGTTAGTGTAGTCCTGAAGAGCTTTCTCCTGGCTGGTTCCACCGGTCCCTGAGGCTGCCTGGAAATGAGATGCTTTCTGCCATTGAGTGCTCTGCTGGGTGCTCAATTCCAAAGATCTGGGGAACCGCAGGGTGTAGGCGGGGCTGGGTGGGGACTTGGTGATACTTTCTGGGGTAACAGTGTGGACTACAAAAGGAGCTGGAGGGAAGACGGGGGCCTGAAGAGCTGCCATTTCTTACTGCTCTCAAAAGTTGGTGTAGAGTACCATGTTTGGCTGAGCCTGCCTCCTCCAGAGTGGTTCTGGGGTAAACAGCACATGGTTCTTGAAGTTTCTGTGCCTGTTCCTTGCCTGGCACCTTTCACAGCCATTTCAGCCCTCTTCCCGCCTGTGACAGATGATGCCGCCTGGCTGTTTGAGACAGTTGTCAGTGCCTGTGTTTGGTTTGCAGTTTCTTGGTGTCTTTCCTGGGGCAGTTGAGAGAGGCTCTGGGGCCCACCTTGGTTCTTCCTTCATTAGATGTCTACACACATGAAAAATCCGCTTTGGCCGGGTATGGTGCACACCCGCCTTTAATCTCAGGACTCTGGAGGCAGAGGCAGGTGGATCTGTGTGAGTTTTGAGGCCAGGGCCTACAAAGCAAGTTCCCGGACAGCCAGGGCAACATAGCCTTGAAGCTCTGCCTTGAAAAACAAAAGAAAAGAAAAAATCGCTTTGGCTGCTGCCGGCTTAGGACTGTCATCCAAAGTGGAGTACACAGGAGAGAGAGACGCCCACTGCCCACGGCTTGGTGGTGAGACGGCATGAACAAGGGAAGCTAAGCGAAGACCAGTTGCGGAGAGCAGCCCGGGCTGCTACAAGAAGGCCGCTCTGGCAGGTGCGATGGCTTCCTCAGAGAATACCCACCATGCCGTGTAGAGGAGGGAGCACAGGGAGGTCACTTGAGCCTTGGAGGGACTTGGGGAGCCTCAGAACTCCTCACAAGAGTGGAGTCCACGAGGACAGGCACTCTCTTTGTCACTGGAAGAGCTCACACAGAGGCTGGGCTGGTCGGTGCCAGGCTGAGCCTGGCTGGCAGGGTGAGCATGGCTGGGAGACTCCAGCCGGAGGGTGGGAAGAGCTGGTCCTGTTCCTGCCCCTCCTCCAGCCCTGTGTACCCTCCTGACATCACCACATCACGGGGAGCCTGATCAAAGCCTCTACTGTCCGGCTTTTCTGCTGCTCGGGAAGGAGGAGCAGTGAGCTCAGCCTAACCCCAGCACAGCCCTGCCACTCCCTTCTCTTAGCGGCCTTTCCCAGCTTAACTTGCCAGTAGCAACCGTCATCAGTGTGACCCAGCGCAGAGTAAAATTGCCAAGCTCCTTCTTCAAAGCATGAAGAATTATGACAATGTTCAGAACAGAAAAATGGGGAGGCCACACTCTCAAAATGTCAGCCTTCGGGGCACCAGCACTGACACGTAAAGGGGACCCGGCGACCATCCCTAGCCCAGAAGCTGTTTGCAGTTTGCCGCCTGCTAGCAAAGGGAAAGCCAGTCTTCTTCAGTGGCATGCCATTGGGTATATCAGCCACACTCCAGGGCAGTGCCAAGAAACCAAAAAAAAAAAAAAAAAAAAAAAACCCAAAAAAACTCTGTGGGTTTTTTTCTTGGAGGGGGAGGGTGACTTTTTGTTTTGGCTTTTTTCTTTTCTGTTATTGGATTTTTGATTATTTGAGAATGAGAACATGAAGTTGGGTAGTAGGGAGATAGAAAGGATCTGGGAAAAGTTGAAGGTGGGGGAAGCATAATCAAAACATATTGTATAAAAATTTAATTGAGGGGAGAAGGCTCAGCAGTTAAGCGCACGGACTACTCTTCCAGAGGAGGAAATGAAGGGGAGAAGCCAGGTCTCTGGGGCAGGAGTGAGGTCCCTGACACGGGAACCTGAGCTCCCAGCAGGCGCGAGGAGGGTGGGGATCAGCCGAGGGGCACAGTGCTTGCTCTCCAGTGCACCCTCGTGCCCTGCACAAGGCGCCCCGGCCAGCGGAGAGGGGTGGCGTGCACGGCCAGCCAACTTCTTACTGCCCTCCGGTGGTGCAAAAGCCCCCGGCACAGCAGAAGCCTCGAGGTCCACAGCACCCATGTCTGAGGTGGGAAGCTGCCCTTGGGTGTGCCTTAGGACCACACCTGTTGTCACACTGGGAACTGAGCGAGGGAGTGTGGTGGCAGCAAGACACATGTGCCAGGGCCTCTGGGCAGCGGGTGTGTAGCCTCCCAACAATGTGGGCAGATACAGCAAGACCTGTGGCTCCTCTCTCCCCTCCCCTGCATGACGAGGACCCACATAGAAGCAGAGCTATGGAGCAGGATGTGGGCCAGTGAGCTGTTTACTGGGGATGTGTGCTGAGAAGACCCAGAAAAGGGGGCAGGCTGTGTCACCATTACAGCTGCTGTGGACAGCTCAGATAACATGGCTGCCACCCAGGGGTCTCCATGGGGCTCGTTTCCCCTGCCAATTAAAGAATCAAAGGCAAGAAAAGCCTCATACACCGCAAGTAGCAGCAACAGATGACCACTGGTAAAGAAGCTTGCACACCACCCAGACACACAGCAAAGCACACATGCATATACATGCAGCAAAGCACACACACACACACATACACACACACACAAAGCAAAGCACATATGCACAGAACATGCACATCCACACAGGGCAAAGGACACACACAGAGCAAAGCGCACACGCAGACTCTCCCCAGAGCAGAACGAGGATAAGACCCTCGTTAAGGACTGCAGGTGTTTGGAGTGGCTTGGGATGGTCCCCTTTTCCTAATTTGGGGTCAGTCAGCCTAAGCAGAGGAAGCGAAGCTGATGCACCTACAGCCCCGTGTAAGCGTGTTGAGGACTAGCCTGAACATACTTAGCCAGCCTGGTTCCATCAGCTGGAATGGGGCCTGCTGGTGGGAGAAAAAGCCTTCCAGGCCTTTGTCTCAGGTCAGGAAGAAAAGCAAAAGCCAGAAATTTGCCTTTTTTTTTTTTTTTTTCCCTTGGATGTCCTGGAACTCGCACCACCACTGGCCAGCACCATCTTTTTTCCTATCTGCCTCCAGGAATCTGTGTAACCGGGTTGATGGGCTGGGGGAGGGCCACCTTCAGCGGCTTCCTAGAGGAGGAGAGGAATTGCCGGGAAGGATCCAGAGCCTGCAGGTTAGCAGAAGATGGCCTCATCGCTGGCAGCAGAGTCCCCTCAGGCTCCTCCAGTGGCTGGCCTGAGGCTGCCTGCCTGCCCACACAGCAAGTGCCAGGCTCTTTTCTCCTTTAGCTACATTTCCTAGAAAACACTTCCTACAGCCTGGTTGCCTCTGGCACTGATCTGAGGAATGGCTGGCAGCTTGTGGCCGGAGCTGAGCAGCCAGCAGAGAGAGGAGCAGGCCTGCAAGCATCCTTACCTGTGAGGGAGGGGCCAGGACTAAGGAAGCAGGAACTCTAAGATGAGGCCCTGAGACTGCAGCTTCCACCTCTGCGGGCAGGGCGAGTCTGCCAGGCTTACCTCTTAGTGAAGCGGTGCCTGCGGGACGGGCACCACAGCTAAGTGAGCATGCGTGTGCGTGCACACACACACAAACACACACACACACACAAGCTTTGCTGCCTTTGCTCTCCTGGCACACCCACACTTCGTTTCTTGGAACTTGTCAGATTGGCAAATTGTCTGGAATCTGAACTGCTGGAACAGGCGAGTCAGAGTGGTGGGGACACATGATTTCAAGTCACAGCCAGAAACTCTTCTCTTCCCGCCCCCCCCCCCCCCCAGTCTAGGAGCTCTGGGTCCAGGGCAGAGGCTGGGATTTTCTGAACTTGTGACTTATCTGGCAGAAGGGGTTATTCTGGCTGCTGGGTCCCCAGGGAAATAAGCTTGTGCATACACGAGGTGGGTCTGGCGGTCACGGGCAACAGGACATCCCCAGTAGGAAGATAAGCGTTCTCGCTGGGCGTGGCGCCGGCTACCCAGCCACTGGGCCTGGTGGAGGCTGGATCAGTGAAATGTTCCTCAGGCTATCCCAGAGTCAGAATGCTTATCCAGGTGCCGCGGGAGGGAGGGACCCCAGAGTCTGTGGGCCAGAGTGCGTGGAGACAGGAGTGCCTGTGGGCGATTAGGGAGGTGCTGCCCCTGAAAGCAGCAGTGCTGAGTGGGACCAGTCACTGCAGGGGCAGGTTCTGAGCTGTGCAGGAGTCCCACGCCCCCAGCTCTCTTCCAGGAATCTGATAGGAACCCGGCTCCTCAGACCAGCCTGCCACCTCCAAGACCAGCTCTCAGCCTCTCATTCCCGCTTCCAGGCACCTGGTCCCTGTCCCGGCTGGGTTACTTCTCTGAAAGAGTTTTGCTGTTGAGGAGACCAGAGCTGAGGCTGCTCCAGGAGAGGTAGACTTTCAGGGCTTGCTGTGACCTTCTTAGACAGAAGGTGGAGGACGAGGCAGGAGCAAGTACGGTAACACTCCAGGTAGCCGTGCCCAGGATGGTCAGAGTACTGACTGCAAACACTTGACCTTTGACCCAAGCTCAATCACTAACAGCTCTGCTTGCTTTGAAAGGGCAGAAGAGCACGGAGCACTCTGGAGGCGCCAACGGACACACACACACACACACACACACACACACACACACAACACACGGAGGCTACAGCAGTGTGTTCAGTGAGGACCTCACTGCACGTGCACAGAGGAGGGGCACTGCCGGCTGGGCTCTCCCGCTGGGCTTTTGTGCCTAAAATGCCTCCCCAGAAATCCCATGTGGAGGGGTGGAGCCTTGAATTCCTAAGTTGGAGAACGTAATCAGGACCAGTAGATCCCAGCGGCTTGCACAAGCGAGATTGCTATGCTTATAATGATAACCCCCGACCGACTCTGGGTGTTCTCCTGTCTCTATCTTACCTAAAATATTCAGCTCCTGGGTCTACTGTAACCAGTTGATCCCACAGCACTGCTCCAAGCAACAGAACTGTGCTAACACAAACTGGGGGCCAGGGTCCTAACTCCTGGTGTTAGCAAGGCCGGCTCCGCCTCTGCCTGCTTCTGCCTCATGGAGGCCTGGGAATGTCACTCCTTCTCGGCTAGGTGCCCAGGACTGCCAGCAGCCACACACCTGCAACACTGAGGGCATTTTAGAAAATGTCCACACAGAGCAAGAGAGGAGGGTGAGGAGTCCAGTGCTGGGTGGGTCTGAGGCAGCATCCCCATGTCAGCCAGACTTGCAGCTCTCTGGGTTAACCTGCTCCGAGCTGAGTGACCCTCACGAGAGGTCTAGGGCTGGGAATGTGACTTTTTTATTTACTTGGCAGAGTGCTTGCTTGATGCCTGAAGCCCTGGATTTCATTTCCCGTGCCACATAAACCAGCCATGGTGACACAAGCCCACAAGCCCAGCCCTTGGGAGGTGGAGGCAGAAGGACCAGAGGGCCAAAGTTGTCTTCAGCTAAATAATGAGTTCAAGGCCAGCCTGGGCTCTACTGAGAAACTATCTCAAAAAACAAAAGTTTGTCCTGGTTAGTTCTCTTTAACTGTCAGCTTGACACAACCTAGAGTTATCTAGGAAGAGACTGTCAACCAAGGAATTTCCTCTCAGAATGGCGTGTGGCATGTCTGGGTGCAGGGGCCTTCTTGATTTGTCCTGACTGTTGACTGAGGTGGAAGGGCCGAGTCTGCTGTGGGCGGCACCATTCCCCGGGGCAGCGGGTCCCAGCCTGTCAGGAAGCCGGCTGAGCCAGCCCAACTGCCGGCCAGCAGACCTCCACCGATCCTGCTGTGTCCCTTCAGAGTTTCCCTGGTGACCGGCAGTGCTGTGTGGATTAGCAAGCACCTGTCTTCAGGTTCCTCTCTTTAGTTCAGACTCGACTTCCCTCGGGAAAGGACTGTAGCCCCGATGTGTAGCCCAAACAAACCTTTTCTTCCCCGGAGTTGCTGGGTCAGGATCTTTTACCCCAGCAACAGAAATGAAACTAGAAGCATATCCTTTTGCCCCAAACCCCAGCTGCTTTTTTTCCTAAATCCTATTTTCCTCTGAACAGCCCCGTGCCTCCATAAAGCCTGCACTCACTGGTGCTTCCTCCTAGCCCAGTGTGATGACCCCTGTTGCATCCTTTAGCACCTGCCAGAATTCATCAGTCTGTCCCCTATGACCCAGAGGTGAGCTCCTGCCGCCGGGTCCCTCGCTGGACAGCAGCCCTCAGCACAGGTTGGTGTGCACCAGTGTTAATGAGCGAGGGGCCTGCCCTTTGCCTCTGCGGGGGGCCTGTGTGTCACCAGTGGAGGCTGCGGACGGCAGGGGGGCAGGAAGCAAGCTCTGCACCTGGTGCCTCTCCGGTGGCTTTTCCCGGGGGAGGGGGGGCAGTGTGACTGGAGGGGCAAGGACGGACTTCAGAAGCCAAAGCCCAAGGTGCTGTGAGAAAACAGCCTGGAGAGAGAAGGGGTTAAAAGGGCAGGAGAAGCACAACAGGCCCTCCCACGGGTGGCCCTGGTGCAGACACCGTGGGGAGGGGCACCCGGCTGCACTCTTCCTGCACCCCTGGAGCTAGTGGGCAGCCTCTTGAGCCCCAGCTCCCAGACCTCGGGTTTCTCGAGCTGGCCTATCCTCCCCGTCTGCCCAGCAGCACTCACGGCTGGCCCCTGTGGCCGCCCGGGGCCCGCACCTCCAGTTAGGCCCAGTCTCCCAGGGTGCTGGCTGAAGTCCGAGGTAACCCCTGCTCTGAGCACTCTTGGTAACCGAGCCAGGAGGTTAGGTTACCTCAGGATAAGGTTCCCTGCCTTTGTTTAGGGCCACCTGATGCTGCAGAGCGAGAAGCTCGGGCATGAATTATTGAGGAAACCTCAGGTTCTCGCCGATTTCCTAGTGATTCCGATATGTCCGGAAACCAGAGAGGACTTGACCCTTGGCTGCGGCAGCTGGGATTGAGCAGGACGCAGAGCTGGCCAGGGATTGAGACCTACAGTCTAGCGCCTCGTCACAGCCCCATGTGGGAAGCTCTGTCTGGCTAGGAGTTCCCAAAAGATGTGCAGAGAGGAAGGAATGGCCCATGGCTAGAAATCCAGCTGGCCTGGCGTTTGTCCCCTCGCCCAGGCGGGCTGGCAGGGACCCACCTCTCCAGTGCTGGGGTGCAAGTGAGAACCACAGCTCGCTCTCATCCCTTTCAGCTTTTGCATGATGTGCCGAATCTTTCCCAGCTGAGTGAAGGTGCCTTCTCTTCTGCACTTTCCCTCCTCACCGCCTGTCTCAGCACCATGGGTTCAGAGGTGGCGACGAAGAAGACGAGCCTTCTGTCCTCATGGCGTGCACACTTGTGTTGAGAAAGGTCTCGCTCTGCCCAGCAGCTCACAGCAGAGACCCAGGACCCGGGAGAGCCTTCTTGCAGGTCACACTTGTGGCTTGGAAACTAGGCCTGTTCCTTAGGCCACCCCGTTTGTGGAAATTTGTCACAGTGGCTGCAAGAGATGAATGTGACAATGTAACGTGTGTGTTTACAAAGGTTCAAGTGTAACTCAGCACAGGTGGTGGGCAAATTGGGAGGCGCAGCTGGACACGCTTTCTTCCACAGCTTTTGACGTGTACAAAACAAACTCAAAGTGGGTCACAACCTAAACATAATCACAGTAGCGGCTCATGCCCGTAACTCCGACACTTACGAGGCAGAGACAGGAGAACCATGAGTTCAGGGCCAGCCTGGGCTACATAGCTAACTATGTCTCACACAGTAAACAATCAAATACCAAAGAAGAAAAAACACTGAGCGCAAAGCCAAAGCCGTGGCTGGGCACGGCTGGGCGCACCTGTAACCCAGGCACTGAGGAGGCTACGGCAGGAGGATTACAGAGAGTTTAAGGCCAGCCTGGGCTACAGAGTGAACAGCATGCCAGCCATGACTCAAGCAAATAAACCAGCAAGAAGCAAACCGAAATACTAAGTCTAAAAACAAAGCCATGGAGAACCTCACAGAACCATGCACGAGCCAAAGCACGAGCCACGCAATTTAAATCTAATAACCTGATCACTTAAAATTTCTCTTTTTTTTTTATGAGTCACTGCTGAGAGAATGAAAATACAATTCACAGATAAAGACGTGGGTAGCAAATGAAGAGGTTATATTTTGATTATATTTCAAAAAAAACTCTCAGGCTCAATAATAAACAATTAACTCTTTTTTAAAGATTTATTATTCATACAACACCCTGCTGCACAGCAGACCTCACTATAGACGGTTGTGAGCCACCATGTGGTGGCTGGGAACTGAACTCAGGACCTTCGGAAGAACAGTGAGTGTTCTTAACCTCCGAGCCATCTCTCCAGCCCAACAATTAACTCTTTAAAATCAGCAAAAGGTTTTATCTTAAAATTTGATTATTATTTGTATATTTACGTACTTACTTACTTAAGACAGAGACTAACCTTGTAGCCCAAGCTCACAGAGATCTGCCTGCCTCCACCTCCCAAGTGGTGAAATTTAAGGAGGAACCATCTTGCCGAGCTATACTTTCAATATGGATAGGTGTGTACACATGAGCGCAGTGACCAAGGAGGCCAGAAAAGGCTGTCAGGCATGCTGTGCAAGAGCATCAGGAACTTTTAACAGCTGAGCCATCGCATTAGCCCCAGGCGAAAAGATTTTAGTAAGATTTTGTCTACATGGAGTAAGACAAGCACAGAATGATGTGGAGAATCTCAAACCGTCAGGGAAATGCAAAGCAAAACCACAGGGTGCTAAGACACCGGCCATGTCGAGGCTGTGAGGGCACAGAGCACCCTGAAGGCCAGAAATTCCAACTTCATTCCCCACTGCTCCCGCCCACCCCCCCTTCAAGGCAAGGTTTCACACATAGCATAGGGGGAAAACATCTCCTTCTCAAGAAAGACATTTGCAGAGTTGGGGATTTAACGAGCTCCGTGGTGGAGCGCTTGCCTAGGAAGCACAAGGCCCGGGGTTTGGTTCTCAGCGCTGAAAAAAAAAAACCAAAAGAAAAAGAAAGAAATTTTCTCTCAGCGGTGGTACGGGAAACTTGCTTAGGGAGTGTTTTAACAGAGGAGGCTTTAGACCCTGAGCAATCTACCCTGTGGCTGAGGGCACCTGCATTGCGGAAGGAGAGGCTGTGGATACATGCTTGTGAGGCATTGTGTCAGAAAGCTGGGCGCCTCAGCAGGGTGAGGGCAGACAGACACCGGGAAGATTCTGATGACCCAGTCTGCTGTAGCTGTCTGTGTGATCAGGAGGACTCATCTCGGTTGTCAGTTGAAGACATCTGGAGTCAGCTAAAACCCAGGCCCCTGAGCATGCCTTTTTCATAATCAGATTATCTGAAACAGGAAAACCCACCCTAACCCTGGCCCACAGCTTTTGGTGCAGCCCAGATAAGGCTGTGGAAGAAGGAACCTTTGCTTTTTGCCTACTTGCCCTCAGTCTTGCTGGCATGTTCCTCTATCCTGTGCTGTGGCCCGGGTTCTACCAGACTCTTCCCTCCAAGCCAGGCTCGTAAATCCCTTGTATCTATAAAATCTACTGATGCTCACAGAGCTAGTAACTCCGCCCCGATAAGGGAGGCAGAGAGGGGAAAAGGTCAGCTGGCCTGTCTTCAGTAGTTAGGGACCCAAACAGGCGCACACAGATGGGCCAGCTACCACACAGCGAGGGTTCACTCAAGAGAAAAGAGCATATGGCCATTCGAAGGCCCAGACACGGACAGCGGCCTGGCCACCTTCGTTGAAGAACAGGCTATGGCCTGTTGACACAGTGTGGTAATATGCACATGAGCCTCGCCTGCCTGAATCTCAGAAGAATCATGTCAGCCAAAGCAGGCTGCACTGTGCCCCTGCTCAAGTGGTGGCCGAGGGTAGGACTCTGACTGGGCGTGGAGGGAAGGAAAGGATCACAGAGCCGCCTGGGGAGGGAGGGGCGCAGATTTTTGTCAAGTGCCACATTCAGGGGTGTGTCGGGGGTCATGACTTCTCAAAGCATGCATTTTAAATATGTGCTGCCTCTCTGCATCAGCCACACCTCAACAAAGCCATAAAACCAAAAGCAAAAGGAGAACAGACAGCCCCAGTGTTCCCAGAGTTGGTGTGGTGGCCCCGCAGACTGGTGGAGGCAGCCATGATCTGGGACCAACCCACTTCTGATCCTCAGTCCCAATCAGCCCTGGACTCCCACCCCTGCGCACCCCCTAGGCCTGGATGGACACAGCAGGCTCCTTCCCACCCCGCCTGCTCTCTGCTCCTCTGAGTGTCTAGAGGAGGTTCTGTGCTTGCCTTGCAGGCATCTGAGAAGGAACTGTGGGGACATGGCTACAGTCTCCCGAGAACCCCCCTGGTTCTCAGCACGAGTGGCAGAGAGCAGCGGGCCCAGAGAGTCGTGGCCTTCTAGAAGCAGTCTTCTCCCCTGGAGTTTTAGGCTTTTTAAGGGGCTGGAGAGATGGCTCAGCGGTTAAGAGCACTGTCTGCTCTTCCAGCAACCACATGGCGACTCACAACCACCTACAATGACTTCTGGTGTGCAGGTGTACATGAAGACAGAGCATTGTATACATAATAAATAAATAAAATAGACACTAAAAAAGAAAAAAAAAACAAAACTCCATGACCAAAAGCAGTTTGGGGAGGAAAGGGTTTGCTTCGGCTTTAGTCACACTCCATGGACGGAGGTAGTCAGGAGAGGAACTGCAGGCTGTGGTGGAGAGCCGCTTGCTGGCTTGTGACTTGCTCATTCTAGCCTGCTTCCTTATACAGCTCAGGACCACCCAGCCAGGCCAGCTGGGCCCCCCCACACCAGTCACTGATCCAGGCAGGACCCCGCAGACTTGCCTACAGGTCAGGCTTACAACGACATTTTCCTAAGAGTCCCTCTTCCTAGATAGGTGTAAGTTTGTGTCAAGTTGGCAAAACCAAGCCAGCACAAGTGACCCCTTGTCAGCTTAAAACACAACAGGTCACTTATCAAGCCACAACCCTTCCTTCTTGTTGCTTTCCAAGATCGCACATTAATATGCTGTTACAACCTAAGATAGTCTGACCTTTCCAAGTCCCGAAGTCTTTAAAAGTGAAGCACTTTAAAGCTCAGTGTCCTTGGCCCACACTCCCACCACTCCAGCCCACAAGATGTCTGTGGTCTGTGCTGCCACCTGAATGTGGTCCAGGGAGAGCTGGCCTTGCCCCTCCCTGGCCACAGCATGGCTCTCCTCAGCTGGTGGCATCTGGCATGGATGCAGATAGAGAAAGACTCATTTCCCTCAAATTCTCATGCTCCAGTCTGGAAATGAACAACACAGAATGGACTTGCTTTTCCCTTTTTTTAGGGGGAAGGGTGCTACCAGAAAGGGGTGAGCATGGGAAGACTGGGAGCTGAGCACAGATTCCCAAAGAGGAACAAGAGAAAATATCCCTCAATTAAAAAAAAAAAAAAAAACAAAACAAAAAAAAAAAAACAACAAGGTAGTATCTTTAAAACATCTAAGGTCTCTCTAAAATTCCAAAGTCTCTTAATTATGGGCTCCTTAAACTAAAAACTGAGCTTCATACTTTCTTACTCCAAAAGGGAAAAACCAGGACCCAGTTACTTTCAAAGCAAAGCAAAAGCAAAGTCCAAGAGTGCAAAGCTAAGTGTCAGACTCGCGATCTTCTAGGCTCCCAAGAGCTTGCCACAGACAGCGCGTCTCCTCAGCTTGGGCCAGCTCCACTCCACAGCTGTCCTTGACAACCATCCGGCGGTACTTCCAATCGCTGGGTCTGCACTGCCCTTGGTTGCCTCTTCAACAGCAGCCAGTCCTGGGTTCTCTTCAGGAACACTAGCCCTCCCACAGGGAGCCACGCCCCAGCTGCTCTCCAGGACCTCTTCAATCCTGGGTCTCTGCGTCCACTGAGGCTCATATTCACCAGTGACCTCTCCTGGCCCCTCACCATGCCACATAAAGCGCGCATTTTTGCGTCCTCTGACCCAGCGAGCCCTAACTATGTTCCTGTGGGGAGACTTTAATCATTTCCATTTTATAATGAGGAATAAAAAGACCGACTGCTGGTCCTTCAGGACCTCCCACGGGGGTCAGCGTGGCTGAGGCTTGTGTCTGCAGCCCACATACACCTAGCTTTCTGTGGGAGGAAGGGATCCTTGCTGGGAGAGGTTTATGGGAAGGAGGAAGAGAATGGACGCCACAGTGGGTGCTCAGAAGCTTGGGGGACAACTATGGGGCAGGAAATGGGGCATGTCAGTGGTGTCAGAAGAGTGTGTAAGCATGTGTAAGGTGAGGAGATGGGCCACAGAGAAAAGGCACACTTATCCTTTCCCTCTGTGGGGCCTCTCTCAGGATCGATGGAGCAGGGAGGAAGAGCTGTCCCCAAGTGGCTCTGACCCTCTTCTGAGCAGGGATGCAGGTACTTCTAGAGCTGACTGAACACAGGAGCCCCGACTTCCCGTGAGTCTTGGTTGTGACTTGTCCCTGGCAGGAGGGTCATTTCCTCCCCACAATCAGTTTCCACCACACTATCGTTCCCGAAGTCTGCCTGCTCCGTAAGAACTGTAGGTGGCCTCCGGAATCCAGGTAAGGAGGTCGGAATAACCGGGGAACATGTGTAGCTAAAGGAAAGTCCCACAGGGTGTAAGCTTTCCTTCCCCTCTGCTTGGCACATCTCTCCTTGGGGTGCTGGATTTTCACCCATGTGGGTGCCCTCATGGGGAGGTCCAAGGAGCACTCTAGAGAACACGCTAGTTGTCTGGGCAGAGACAGAGGAAGAGCCCAGTGCACAGGGCTGCCTGTCTAAACCCAGCCAGGCGAGGGCTCTGGGGACCCGGGGAAGAACACTCATCCCTTCCTGCCGGGGCCTCAACCTAGGATGCAAGGACCCACCCTGGCCTGGGCCACTCCCTTCGGCAGAGTGTGGGTCTGACGCCAGCTAGCCACTCAGCCACCCCTGGCCTCACCCTGAAGGGAGGTGAGGAAAGCCTGCTTGCTGTCCTCTGTGAGGGTTGGGCCTGGCCCAGCAGGGGCTGCCGGTGCCCATGCAACTGCCCCTGGAAGCGAGGTTCCCCGAAGAATCAGCTCCCAGGAGGTAGGGTGGGGGAGTGGGTCAGAACACACGGGTCCTGGAAACGAGCTCTTGCAAATCTCCTTGGCCTGTCTGACCTGCTCGGGCAGCTGTCCCAGCAGTGCGCGCGAGGCTTCATTCCGCTTTAAACAATCACTTATTCAGAGAGGCAAGTTGGGACGCTTAGGGTCAGTCGGTAGGACAGCGGGAAGCACTCGGTGACATTCACGCTGTCCCTGGCCCCGGAAGGCCGGGTGAGGCGAGCGGCTTTGGAAAATCACGGCCCTCCCTTCCCTGACACCTGCTCACCACCTCAGCCTCGGAGGCCCTCTGCTGACCTTGCCCACACACACCCTTCCTTGCTCACATCTCTGCCTGGCAGCTGGTGGCTGACTGCCCGGGCGACTTGACTTACGCGCTGCCGCTCCCAGACCAAGCTGAGGTCCAGATTCCTGACCTTTGTCCCAGAAGCCCTCGCAGCCAGGAGGCCAGAGCCAGGTGGCCGTGCGCCTCACAGGTTCCGCTCCGTGTGCAGGGCGCCTTCCCCAGAGACTCACTCTCCGAGGAGCCCGCGGAGAAAAGCCATGTTTTCCGGCCTTGCTCCAGCGTCCCAGCACCTGGCACGTGTTACAAATGTCATCTCCACAGTTTTTGGAAGCCAGTACTGAGGCTGGGGCTGTGCTTACCCCTTCAGTAAGGAGAATCAGGCCTCAGTAAGCCGGAGGTTAATTCTCAGGCACGGCGCCGGACCCCAGCCTGTGCTGTTCTGTTTCTGATCACTAGCATCCTCACCTCCAGGGCCTTCCTCCTCCCCAGCAGGATATGTGGAAACTGCACACTGGGCCAGGCCACGGAGTTCCCCGGTCGACAGGGTCTGTGGGCAGAGCCTGAACTTCTAAAAAGCATGACTTGCATGACTGCTGCCCCGGGCCGGTACACGTGTGAGGAGTCCATGGCCCCGAGCCCCAGCAGAGCCCCTGTGTCTCTCACACTCCTCTGCCATGGTACTTTCTTGGTCTCGATCCAGGAAACCAAGCCAGGGAGCCACCCAGAGGAGGCAACACCAAGACCACAGCCACACTGAGTAACAGCTTCAAGGACAACACATATGTAACAGCGTGTAAGGCCGCCCAGGCTTAGCTTGAGCCAAGCTGGCCCCACGGGAACTGAGGCAGGGCTCACTGGCAGGGCTGGGCAGGAGCGCCACCCCGCTGGTGGCCTTACACGTTCTCCAGCAGCTCTTACCACCTCGTGGCTTTCACTCCGATTTCAGCTTTGCTCAATGACTAGTTGACCTCTGTCCCTGAAGGCCAGATACTTTCTTGTCTGCCTCAGCCTCTCGCTGTGAGCCCAACATCTAGAATGGTGGCGGGCACGTAGGATGGGAGGAGGAAAGAAAATGGACAGAGGGATGCGCAGATACGGAAGGAATGAGCAGCTGGGCATGGTGTCTGGTCCTTTAATCCCAGCACTTAGGAGGCAGAGGCAGAGGCAGAGGCAGGTGGAGTTCGAGGCCAGCCTGGTCTACAGGTGCCAGGACAGCCAGGGATACACAGAGAAACCCTGTCTTGGAAAACTAAAAAGAAAGAGGAGGAAAAGGAGGAGAAAGAGGAGGAGGGAAGAGGAGGAGCCTACTGAGACAAGATGCAGGAGGCTTGCCCGGAGCTGGCTAACCTGGAGGTGGTTCCTGGGAAAGCCTGCCTCCTTTCCCGGCACCCTAAGCCCCCGCAGCTCGCCGAGGTGGACCGTGAGGCCTGTGGGTCTCACCCTGAGCTCGCCTTCAGGGAGGTGCAGGTCACTGTCTGTCAGGGCTACCCCAACCGCGCTGCAGATGTGCTGGTGTGGCTCACATGACAGAAGCCTGTGCTTCAGAGGCAGAGGGAAGGCAGGGCCTGCAGTGTGGACAGGGCAGCGAAGGAGAATCTTACATCTCTCCCTAGCCTGCAGTCCTCAGCTGGGCAGAACTTGCAAGATTCAGGAGACAAACCTCCAGGTGTGTCTGAGAGCCTTTCTATCCCTGGCTGATTGAGGCTGGGAGACTCAGCTGAGCGCAGCCTCCGCGGGCAGAGGTCCTGGGCTGAAGGAAGGAAGATAAGCTGAGCACCAGCGTTGGTCTCTCTGGCGTCACTGCAGATGTGACCTGGCAGCTGCCTCACGCTCCCACTCCACCGTGGTGGACTGCACTCAAACTGTGAGCCAAGCAAGCCCTTCCATTCTCAGAGTCGCTTTTGCCAGGCATTTTTTGACAGCACAGACATAACTAATATACCTGGCCTGTGGCCACATCATGGCCTGTCTCCCTGTGTGCTCCTTCTCTCTGTGTGACTGTTTCCGGAAGCCAGCAGCCATCACACGAGAGCTCACCAGTGGCCTTACCTGACTAAATACACTGAATGCGACCATCCTGCTCTGCGTCTGGTCCTGTGCTGAGGCTCTGGGGTCAGGACTCCAGGACACCTTTTTCTGTTAAGAAGACTTACATCTAGGAGGAAGATGGAAGCCGGTGAGGGGATCCCCAGGTGAGCTCCTGAGGAGGTGTTCGGTCAGGAGGGAGAAGGAAGGAGCCAGCAGCCTGAGGCAGTGGGTTTCTGCTCGCTCAGATCCCCGAGGCTGGGAGGGAGAAGCTGAGGCCCGAGGGAGGGGCTGGGGTGCCGCAGGTGAGGGCCTGCTCTCCCTGGAGGGCTGCGAAGATGGATGCTGCACCCCTGACAAGAGCAGAGGCTGCCAGGGAAGGGAGCCATGCTCGATTTCAAACTTCCCTTTCGGGGACTTTTTATCGTGGGTGAGACTACAAAACACTTGTCACGTCCTTCCTAAGGCACAAGAAGGAAAGGAGGTCATTCTGGGGCACAGGTTTCACTGGGCCATCACCCAGGGCCCAGGGGCACGTCTTCCCTTCGTTTTCTTCCACCTTTATTTCTTTTCATCTAGCTGAAGAATGTATTTACTTATTTTGTATGTCTGAGTGTCGGATGTAAACACGTGTGTGTGTGTGTGTGTGTGTGTGTGTGTGTGTGTGTGTGCGCCATGTGCCTGCACTGCCCGCAGAGGCCCAAAGGTTAAGAGTGTTTGTGGGTGTCTGTGTCTGTTTTGCTTTGAGACAAGGCCTGTGTCTCTGCCTCCTGCTCACAGTAAGGGCTTGCATTCCTCATCCTCCCTCTGCCTCCAAGTGCTGGAATTACAGTCTGAGTCACCATGTCTGCTTTGTGTGACCTGGAGACTGAACACGGGGCTTCTGTGTGGGGCAAGCACTCCGCCAGCCAGGCCAGGTGTTTGAGTAAAGCTCTTTCTCAGCCATCCTTCCTTCCCAGGCCATTGGAGGTGGGTGGCTTATAACCTCCTCCTAGATCCTTCGGCTTCACTCGGAAACTTCCCGGAAGGGACCTGGAAGCTCTGTAAACAGGAAGAAACACTCCAACCTGAAGCCTGGGCGCCTGAGCCCTCAGCCTGCCTCACTTCTGGGTCTGGGAGTGGAGAGGGGTGAGCAGAGGGGACAAGGAGGTTCTGTCTCCTACCCTCCCCTGCCCACGCACTCTTCCATCTGCCTCCCCTGATCATGCCCCTGGGCGTGAGCCATGAGCCGGGGTCAGTCCCCTGAGACCCGTGAGCTGGCCTAGCAGTCCATGGAGGCCTCGGTGTCAGCTGGCTGGTCAGGACACGGCGCCTAGACTTCTCACGGCATCAAAATGGCACCTTGGCCACAAGGCTGCAAGAAACCTGTCACCCCAGGGTTTCGGAGAATTTCCAATCCCTGAACCCATCTCTGAGGTCACACAGCCAAGTGACCAGTCTCCCTCCCTGCGGTTTATCAAAAGAAAAGAAAAGTGATTCCACAGTCTGGTGAAGGCGGGCCCTCCCCACACCGAACTCTCGGCTACAGAAACTGACTCTCAGACCCAGCGTTCATTTCCGTCTGCGCCCCCGTGTTTGGGAACCAGCCTCTCAGACCGACGACAACCGCCCTCCCCATTCTGAGGTCAAAGTGAGTCTATTCCTTCATCTTTCTCCCCTGACAAATCTCTCACAACTCCTACCTGACCTTCAGAACCCAACTGCCGGCTCCCCTCCAGGAGGCCTCCCTGCCGCAGGCAGGTGCTGCTTACGGCCCACCAGCACGAGTCCTTGGGTCCTTGGCTCTGCCCAGGCTCTTAAGATGTTCAGCTGGGGCTCCCTTGGTAGGCCAGACTGGCCTGCCATTCCGGTGATCCCCCTGCCTCGTGCGTGCTGGGACTGCCTGGCTGAGATGTGTTAATGCTCAATAAACAAGCAGTTGGTGTTTTGTGAGCTGCGTGGTGACAGGACGGCGTTGCTGCTGTGATGAACAAGACACGTCGGGTCAAATGGGTCATCCCGCCGTCAGACATCCATCCCGAAGGGAGCTCACGTCCTTCCTGAACCAGCTGGCCCTCCGCCATAGTGGCAAAAGCGGAAGTCCGGGCCACTTGTCCCCCTGGCCTTGGAGCTCCCGTCTCCAGGCTGTGGCTCTGTTACAGCTTCAGAAAGTGGCTTGTTGAAGGCACACCATTAAACAGGCGCTCTGGCAGGCTTAATTAAATAAAATGTTGGTGTGTAAATGTCGGAGGCGGAAGGAACCTCCACCTCGCAGTGGAGACTGGCTGAAGTCAGCTCTCTCCTTTCTCCCTGGTCCTGGGAGCTGAATTCAGGCCACAGGCGCCTTTACCCCCTGAGCTGGCTCAGGCACAGACCTGGCCCTGTGACACCTGACGATGGCGTTAACATTCACACCAGCTGGGCATCCTGCTGCCTCTTCACAGGATGAGACAGCGATGACAGGCCTGTGGGACCCGGCAGGCAACAGGCTCATTCCCTACGGCTGCACCCACTCTTTTGGGGGGCACCTGGCCCTTCCTCAGACAAGGCAAAGGACCTTTCCCAGCTTTGCCCTGGCTCAGGCCCTTGATAAGAGCGGCTTGTGTAATTCTCTGTCAGTGTGTGTGCTGTGAGTGACCTCAGACACACCTGTCATAAAACTCTGGTTTTGTGAAGCTGGGGAGCACTGCACAGGCCAGCCAGGCCACTCACAGAACGTAAAGGAGCAGAGCTCAGAGAGGGGCAGGGATGCCTGGGCTAGGAGAGGGAAGAAAGCCTGGGATAGCAGAGGGAAAGCCTGGGCTAAGAGAGCTTCCTGACTTGTCCCCTCTCTCAGTCTGTGGCCTTCCTGAGCTGTCTGCCTTCTTTGGGTGTACCTCCTTCAGTCTGAGTGAAATGGGGTCACTGCTAGGCCCTCTCTGTGCCCTGGTGAAGCCCTGAAGGGCACACTGAGAAAGTTCTGCCTGCATCGAGTCTGGGAGGAACCTTCAAGCTTGAGCATGGCACAGCTCTGGGCTCCGCTTTGCCCTCAAGGCTCATCTCAAAGTCACAGTCGGTGAAGGGGAAGAGAGGACAAGCGCTCAGAACAAACCGCCCAGGTGATCCAACCATCGGGCCCAGGGATCTCGGAGCCCCTTCTGGAATAGCTCTGTCCACGAAGCTGCGTTCACCGACTGTCCCAGAAACGAGGTCATCCTTTCTATATTCAGACTCCAGCCAGCCTCAAGCCTCCTGAGGGCTCTTCCCTCTGCAGATACACACGCACGCACGCATGCATGCATACATGCGCACCTGCACATACACACAGAGTCTGACCAGCCCACTGAAAGAACTCTGATCCATTCTGGTCTCCTCCTTCAGGACCTGGAAGATGCAAGTGCCCCCACGTGATCACAGGAAGCCAGCTGGGCGGAGCCAGGACATACAGTCCTCTGCTCTCTGATGGTCTCGCCCCTGGGTGTTCAGACCCACCCAGGGGGGCCGCCCCAAATTACAGAAGCTCCAGCAGCAGTACTGGCCCCAAGTGAGGGGTGGCTGGCATAGCCCAGGCCTTCTTTTCCCTTCTTTCTTGGCTCCCATCCAAGCTTCAGAAAATAACCCCCACCCCCCTCTCTCTCAGTTTTTCAGAACAGGGTTTCTCTGTGTGGCCCTGGATGTCCTGCAACTCACTCTGTAGACCAGGCTGGCTCAGAGATCTGTCTTCCTCAGCCTTCCAAGGGCTGCGATCAAAGGCGCACGCCACCACCCTCCGGGCCGAATAACTTCTTGAAGATAGAGCCCCAGATGTCAATACCTGCCAGCATTTGTCTCTGACAAGCGATCAGATCGGCTTTGGCTTATCTGCTTCCCTTTCCCGGTGCTGGCAGGAGGCAGGGCTGTGGCAGCTTTGCCTGCTGCTCTTAGAATCTGCCACCCCTGGAGCCTTCCCCACAGCCAGGGCTGGAGTCCCCTCACAGCCGGGAGCGCTTCCAGCTGGCGGGCCCCAAACACCGAAGTGTTAAAGAGGGTGAGTTTTAAAGAAAAGAGGTTTGTTTTGGCTCAGAGTCCTGGGCCAAGTTGAAGGAGCTGCCTCTGGTGGCTGCCTTCTCACTGGCACTGCCCCAAGGCAGGCAGGGCATTGCGAGGCCAAGCTCAAGGGGCGGGGGGAGGCTCAGAAGTGTGTCTCAAGATGGAGTCCACACTGACCTTGGCAGAAAGCCACCTCTTCTGAGTGACAGGCTGGCAGCAGAATCCCTGGGACCACGCTTACGACCAGACCTCGGTGGAGGACGGCCAGAGCAGGCCTGAGCTGCATCTCTGAAAGGGGCCCGGGAACGCAGGCACTGCCGAAGGAGAGAAAGACAGACATGCCAGCCTGGGGTGCTGGGCATCGCAGACGGGAGCGCTTGGGCAACTCCACTCACAGAAAGACCTAGCTGGTCTGTTTCCTCCTACATGTAGCAGGCCATGATGATCCCTGTGGGAAACTCACTGCCCGAGACGGCTGCTTCCCCCTCCTCCTCCTTCTTTCTTAAGATTTATTTTCATTTCTGTGTATGTGTGTGTATGAATACATGCCACATGTGTGAGTACCTGTAGAGGCCAGAAGACAGAGTGGAGTGGGGTTGGGTTGAGGCCCGTCCAAACCCTGGAAATCTTGTCCTGAAATCAACAGGAGTGAGACTGCCCCCTACCCCACCCCTGGCCTGTGCCCCTGTGCTTGTAGCCCTGTGCCCCACCCTTGCCCACCAGAGGAGGTCACGTAGCCTGGTAGCCAGGCCAAACTTCCTCTGCCCTTATAAGTCATATCCAGCAGCACCTAGAGTTCCTCCTCACACAAATGAGGCATCCCCAGCACCCTGGCCCCGGCCAATGAGGTACACTCACCCTGAAAGCCCCTATGTCCCCCAGTTAAGCGGCTTTTGCTCCGCATAATTGGATGAGCTGTCTCACAGAAGCTGCCTCCCAAGAGTCTCCCTCACAGCCGCCTGGGCGGGGAAGGAAGCCTGGATGGCAAAAGAGGATGCCGATCCCTCGTGGACTGCCTTGATGCGTCTGCTGGAAAGAGAAGTGTGTTTTCTCACTCACCGAGCTTTTTCTGTTTGTTTGTTTGCTTGTTTGTTTTTCAAGGAAGGGTTTCTCTGTGTAGCTGTGGCTATTCTGAACTCGATTTGTAGACCAGGCTGGCCTGGAACTCGTGGCGATCCACCCGTCTTTGCCCCCTTGCATGCTGGGATTACAGGCGTGCCCCACCCTGCCCTGCTTTGTATCACTTCTTAATACAGTTTTCCCTCCCTGACAGAGCCGATAAAAGCCTTCTGCTTGCCCATTTCTCTGGCTTTCACTCACTTTCAAGGATCTCCATGCATTTAAAAAATCAGATTATTTTATTTTATGTATGTAAATGTTTTGCCTGTATCCAAACTGAAGTTATGGGTGGTTGTAAGGCACCATGCAAGTTCTGGGAACCAAATCCAGGTTCTCTGCAATGAGAGCTCTTAACTGCTGAGCCATCTCTTCGTTCCCCTCACATGTATTCATACATATATTTTTTCTGCTAATCTGTTTTGTACCAATTTGGCTCCCTGGTCCAGCCCAAGATCCTAAGAGCAGCAGTGCTGGCGTGTTGTGTGTTCCTGTCAGCCCAGCTAATGGAGGTCAAGACAGGAGGATCCTGAGTTCAAGGCCAGCCTGGCCAGTAGAGCAAGACTGTATCTGGAAACCAAAAGCCATATCACTGTTTTCTCTGGACAAAGCACATTGCTACCAGTAGGCAAGTTTTATTTTTAATTTTATTTTTACATGTTTATTTATTTATCTATCTATCTATTTATTTATTTATTATGGTTTATTCACTTTGTATCCCAGCTGTAGCCCCCATGTCTCCTCCCAGTCCTACCCTCTCTCCCTCTTCTTCTCCTATGCCTCCTATTCCACTGATAGGGGAGGTCCTCCTCCCCTCCCCTCTGAATCTAGCCTATCAGGTCTCATCGGGACTGGCTGCATTGTCTTCCTCTGTGGCCTGGTAAGGCTGCTCCCCACTCAGAGGGAGGTGATCAAAGAGCCAGCTATTGAGTTCATGTCAGAGACAGCCCCTGTTCCCATTACTGGGAAACCCACATGGAGACTGAGCTGCCAAGGGCTACAGCTGAGCAGGGAGGGGGTCTAGGTCCTCTCCATGCATGGTCCTGGGTTGGAGTATCAGTCTTTACAAGGAGACTAACAGAGCCAAAAATGGGCCTGGGGGGGGGGGGGTCTGCAGAGAATAGGTGAATTTTAAAGAAAAGTTTTATTTTGCTTCACAGTTATGATCCAAGGTTAACAATCATCAGCAGTGATGGATGTCATGTGGGGGAAAGAGGAGAGAGAGAGAGTGTGTGTGTGTGTGTGTGTGTGTGTGTGTGTGTGTGTGTGCTCCTACTCAAGCCTGCACATGAACATGTGTCCTCTGGTCTGTCTGTCCACCTTGGTGACCTCACTAATCTTGGTTGTCACAAACCACCACCGCCTCCAGCAAACGCCCGATTAAATTTCCACCCTCTGAATGTACCTAGAGTTCACCTCAGCTTTTGAGAGGGAGACAAAGCATCTGTGAGTCCCAGAAAGGGCAGAAGTGGGCGGTGGCATGGCTAGCCTCCTCCTTCTGCTCTCCCACACGTGAAGGAAGGCACCGGTCACTGAACAGCCCTGCTGTGACAGGGTTGGGAGCTTACACAGAGAGCCTCTCTTTGGCTGGACCTCACAGGTTTCCTGGAGTGCAGACTTAGTGTGGCAATGTGGGGCAGGCCCAGGGAAAGCAGGACTCTCGATCCTGAGCATAGCTGTGTCCCAGGGAGGTGGGCTCTTGAAACAGACGTTTGGAAAGCTTCAAGGGTGCTTACGAAGGAAGAACATGTGTTCAAGCCCTGTTAGCCTGGAGAAAGCACTTTCTAAGCGCCCAGGGCAGCTAGGAGGAGATCACGGACACACACTCGTGGTGCTCAGAGCAACTCCACTAAGATCACGGACACCTTCGTGGTGCCCAGGGCTCTCAGTGAGTTCACAGGAATGGGCTTTCAAAGCACCTAAGGCCCCGTGGACTAAGTCACGGTTGACTGAGGTGGGGTTTAATTGGTGAGTCGTGAGCTGGATGGGTGGAAAGGGGATCAGAGAGTGGTCCGAAGCGTGGGTGTGGGGAAGGCCTCCCGGGGGACCCACGTAGTGAGACCGTTATAGTCATAGTGTGTACCGTGTGCTCACGCACTGACATGGCGCACCCACATCTGTCTGTCGTAGGTCTCTTCTTTTCCTCCCCTCGGTGTTTTCTCTTGTTGAGCCGGTGATGGAAGCCAGGCAGGTGCTCCGCCACTGAGCCCCCGCACAGCGCTTTGCAGACACTTTATTTCCCTGGCAGTCGTTTTGGCCAGCACTTAGGTTGCCAGCCTTCCTGTCCAGGTGGCCTGCAGAGAACACGGTGCCACGGGGAAGCGCCTCGATAAGCAATCGTGGCCTCCACCCTGCACAGGCTGTGGGTGTGAGTTCAGCAGGTTGGGCGAGCTTCCCAGCCGCACGTCAGAAATGGCACACGCTCTCTCTGGGTGCAGCCACACTCTGGCCAGCCCTGGTTTGATTCTGAGAACTTGGAGTACATACAAACTTGGTTTGCCACGTAGGTAGGCTCCCAAGATGCTGTGATAGACTGTATCCCGAGGGCTGGGCCCAGGGAAGCTTTTGACCTATAGAATCAGATGGAACATATGCTCCTCCATTTCTGGAGCATAGATTTGAGCAGGTGGTCCGGCCAAGCTGAGTGCCAGCCCAGCTTTTCCATTTCCTGGTGCTCCGGTCCCACCCATTCAGTATTGCAGATGCTGAGCCTGGGCCAGCCCAGGGGTCACCTCAGCATTTCCTTTCTAGCTCTGCCTGCAGGAGGCAGGTGGCCCACAGGAGGACTCAGGCCTTCCTGTCTGGGAACTAGCTGTCACAAACACGTTGCCCGCCCTCGGAGGCTCCCAGGATGACAAGAAGTGTCAGTGAGCCTCATGATCTCGGGTCTACACGGAGGCCGTGGGTGGACGCCCTCCACTTGCTTTTGTATTTGTCTGTTGTTTAATGTAGGAGCTCAGCCCTGAAGTCAGGGCCCTGGGCACGCTGAGTTAGCTGAGTTAGCCAGGTCCTACAGGCTTTGTTTAAATGCCCACCCTGTGTGTGTGTGTGTGTGTGTGTGTGTGTGTGTGTATGTGTTGTGTAGGGGTGAATGCCGCTGGACACTCCTGTGATGTCCGTTTCTCCCCACACCTTTCCATGTGTTCCAGGGCTCAAACTCAGGTCGCCAGGCTTGAGAGGCCAGGGCTTTCTCCACAGGGCCATCTGCCAGGCACCTGCATGCTGGTTTTGAGGAGTTTGACATTTATAGGAAAGTTGTGAAGAGAGCGTTGAGAGCATAGTTTCTCGAGCTGAGTCCTGTCTGGCTTCATGATGGGCAGAGGGTCCCCACTATGGTCATCAGGTTGGTGCTTGTGTGGCTTCCCCTTTTCAGTGGTCAACAGTCAGGCTGAAATCGGGCTTTGAGGTTACAGCTTTTGTCCAGCTGACGCTGGCTCTCACCTGCATCCCCTCCCCCTGTGCACACACAGTCCAACTGCAGCCTCCGTGAGGAGCACACCCCCTGAGCCAGGCTCACGTCCCTTGGTTTGTGTCCTTGAAGGCTGGGTGGCTTGGGTGTGGGTGTGGAGACAGGGTTAGGAAGACGGGGCAAACCTCGGGAAAGTGTGGCATTCCTGTTGTCTCTGTGCTTCCTGTTTCATCTGAGAGGTGGTATGGAACCTGACAGGTGCAAGTTAACTGCTTGCAGCCTTGGTTTTCTTTCCTGGCAAATGGGAACAGGCACTAGCCAGCCATGGCCGTGGTAAGTGGTGGGGAGTCTGAGCTAACACATCTGCGCTCTCACACTCAGCTCCACAGACCACACCAGCCGCGTCACATAGCTCAGCTGATTGCCCAGGAGAAAAGACCAAAATTCCAAGGCTGAAGCCTTTCTAGCTCAAAGCTCCAAACCCCACAAAGCCAGAAAGCTAAAGCTCCTTCTTCTTCTCCCTGTGCTGTCTTAAACACCCCTCAACTCAGAGTCCCTCCTACTCTTTATCCCTGTCAGCTGTTTCTCCCTCCACCTCTTGACCTAGGGCTAACTTTACTAAATCCTGTGTGCAGAAAGCTCTTGGATTAAAGGTGTGTGTTAGGGCTCAGCCACATCAATCAAGAAACAGGGTTTTACAGCTCACAATCTCGGGGTTCACAATGAGATCAAATATTCTGCAACACTGAGCAATCTCTCCAGCCTTTAAAAACATGATTCTAGCTGCTGTGCTGTTACATGTCTGTAATCCCAAACCTGGAAGGCTGGAGCAGGAGGAACAGGAAGGCAGCTTGTGAGTTCAAAGCCAGCCCAGGCCCCATGAAAAGGGTGGACTTGAGCGGTTCATGCCCCAGATAGCCCCTTCCCCAGGTACTCTGTGTGCTCCATTCTGGCTTCTTTGTGCTTTGGGTTTGAGCTGTGATTTTTAAGAGAGAGATCTAGCCATGCTCTCTTAACCCATGAACCATCAAAGAAATGGAGGCTTGAGCCCAAATTCACAATTCACTGGAGGCTTCGAGGCAGATCCTCTCCAAGGACTTTCTAGACCTTTCCTGGAAAAGAGACAAAAGGATGTGCTTCCTCTGCTGTCTGAGGCCAGTACTGAGTCCC
This sequence comes from Meriones unguiculatus, assembly GCF_030254825.1. Lineage (NCBI taxonomy): Eukaryota > Metazoa > Chordata > Mammalia > Rodentia > Muridae > Meriones > Meriones unguiculatus. The sequence goes on from NC_083359.1 coordinate 110,285,394, forward strand.
GGGGATAGCAAAGGGAAGGACAGGGTCTTCAGGCCGCTGGAGAAGTCTCCTTCCTCCCAGGTGCCCCTCCAGAGCCTCAGAGCCTCGGGCCCACCCAAGCAGCTGAGGGGTGGGCTGGAAAGACAGAGGAAGTAGGCTGGAGGAGAGGAGAGAGTGGCACTGTGGACGCACTGACACCTGCTCCTCGGTGGGAAAGAGACCCTGCCTGGCCTCGCTCTTCTGGTCGAGGCCAGAGCTGAGGCTGACACAACAGCTCCAGAGCCCAGGGTGAGGCGGCACCAAGTGCCACCCTCTCCACCCCAGTGGCTAAGAGTGCTTCTAGGGGACCTGGGTTAGCAGCACCCACACGCTGGCTCACAACCATCCAACACTCGTGTTCCAGAGACCTGATGAGAACACCACACATGCACACATTCACCCACAGGGAATAAAAACAAAAAGCTCCACCCGGAGAAGGAGCAAGGGAGTGCACAACTCCCGAAGCGCTCTCCATGCAACACCTAACTTTGGTTCCGCCCACTGAAGTCAGAAAGAGTTCCCCGTTGGAGAGAATTCAGGCGGTGCTCCCTAACCAGCCTCCCCACTCACTTGGCCCTGTTCAGATCAGCGGAGATGGCAGTGCACGCAGCCAGAGTGGGCAGAGACAAGCGTGTAACCTGAAATTGCTTTTATGGAGGGCAGAAGTCTCGAGGACCCCAAAGACCGCCAAGGAGCCGATTCCGAGGCAAACGCAGGAGGGTCTTTATCTCGAGCTCAGCCCACCCCCTCACCGGACTCATCAGTTCTGGAGTGTAGAGGCCTGAGCTCAGGGAGAGAGGGGTTTTTACTCAGGGTTACTGCAAAGTTTGGGCAAGTGCAGCTTAGTGGTTACACAATTGGGTGACATTCAGCAAGGGCAAGCCTGTTACAGAGTGGTTGGCATGACTAACATGGAGGGAGCTATCCATAGACCTCAGGAATGTCAGGTGGGGGGGCCGCCCAGCAGACGCCCCACCCTGAGATAAGACACTTCCCATTCTGTGGTTACCTCCAGGCTGTTCCTTGGGTTGGGCCTAGTTCCTGGGACCAGTGATTTTTGGGGTAGGGGACAGGCCTGGTTCTCTCAGTGCAAACAGGTGGCCAAGTAGGTCCTGGAAGGTAGCCAGGGTGTCCGCACATCCCATCAGCCCCCTCACCACCTGACCTTGCTGTGATCCCTGCCTCCAGCTGCTGCCCCATCCCTCTTGAAACAGCTCTGGGGGAGACCTGTGTGCTCTCGGAGTGAGAGTTGTGTTTGTGTGTCCACACATCTGGTGTGCTCCGGCTTCCACATCTGGCCCCTCCTATGCCAGTGACCCTCTCCACTGAGGGAGCCTGGCTATGCATTACTCCACACACATGCAGGCGCGCGCGCGCACACACACACACACACGCACACACACACACACACACACACACACACACACACACACACCCTTTGGCTTTCCTCACTGACTTTTCTTCCTCCTAGTCACAGCAGCCTCCAGAGGCTCCCTCCCCCCCTCTGCTCACTATGCCATGGCCAGCTTCCTGCACGCCCTCAGGCACAGCCGTGTTCTCCACATCTCTTCCCATGCCAGCACGACCTGTTCACTCACCTAAGCCAGCGCTCGTCTTGCTCACGTACCCACCACACAGCTGCTCACACGTCACATCCGACCCAGGCTCTGCCAGGGCTGTCCCTTCCCGTATCTGGCGTCACGTCTCTCTGCAGCTGCTGGGTTCTATCACCAAGAGGCACACTCCTCTCCAGAACACACACGTGGTCGGCTCGCTGCTCACGGCTGCCCCTGGGCTCGGCAGAGGCCCCCTGTGCACTGCGCCACGCCCGGCTCACTGAGGGCAGGCCCCAAGCAGCCAACTGTCCACCCACCCACAGGCCCTGCACACCTCCACGCTTCCACTCCACCCGGACCTCCTCGTTCCCGTGACTCCTTCCCAGGGCCACCTGCCTCACCGAGCACTGAGCTCGCTGTCTGTCCGCTGGCTGTCTGGGCAGAGCCACCACACACCGCGAGGAGGAAGCGGCCCAGCTGAATCTCACCCCCCCTTCCGGTCAGTGCTCCGTCTCCCTGTCCTTCCTCCTGTGGCCCATAGCACTGTGGTAACAGTCACGAACCAAGAAGATATGGCTGCTCTTCAGACTGCCCAGGTTCAATTCCCAGCACCCACTCGGTGGCTCACAACTCTAGTCCCAAAGGAACCAAGCAAGCACGTGGAGCACACACACGTGGACAAAACACCTATACACATAAAACAAATCAACAAAGACACTGTTTCTTCATTCATTTTTGAAACAGGATCTCTACGCAGCTCTGGCTGCTCTGGGACTACGTAGGCCAGACTGGCCTCAAACCTTCAGGGACCCAAACACCTCTGCTGGGATTAAAGGTTTGTGCCACCACACCAGCTGAACAAAACTGAAAAAGAGGAGGATGGAGGTGAGGAAGCTTCTCCAGACTCCATAGCTGCCTGCGGCAGGGCACAGGGCAGCTGTGGAGAATTCCCACGTGAGCACAGAAGCACGAAGCATTTAAAGCTTCGAGGGTCATTCGAGGTCTCCAGCGTAAAGCCTTTATTTTTGCAGAGCTCAGAGACGGTCTCCAGGGCCACACAGCTCCTGATTCCGCGCTGCAGGCCCTGCTCACAGGCGCTCACAGGCCTCCTCCCGAAACCTCTGCACATTCCTGCACACGTCTGGGCTGCTACAGGGGACGCCCGGGCCTGGGTCATCCGAAGTGCGGTCTTCACCGCGGCAGAGCCCAGACGTCTGGTGCTGGCGGGTCACGCGACGACCTGCCCTCCAGGATGACGCTAACGTGTACTCGGGTGCAGGAGGCCTTCACGCTCTAGACCACCCAGCCACAGGGCCGAGCCCAGCTCTCCCACAGGCCTCTGCGCCTTCACCCAGGGGCTGGGGTCAGCATGTGAATCCGGGGTGGGGAGACCCAGTACTCAGACGTGGTAGCCCCTGCCATCTGTGATGCCCTGTCCTCATCCACGGATCTGACCAACATTAAAAACAGGGCCCGAGCTGTGCTTAGTTCTTAAGCGTGCTTGCTGCTCCGCAGAGGATCAAAGCGTGAGCGGCCACAGCTGCCTGTAACTCTAGCTCCAGGGGACCTGCTGCCCTCTTCTAGTCTCCAAGGGCACACATGTGCACACACACACAATTTAAAAATATATTAAAAAGCTATAGTATTATACACACACACACACACACAAAACAGGTGTGTTGTTGATCTCTGTGTTAAACAAAAACATTTTCCTTGATTTGCATTCTGGCGTGCAAAGCTGAAACTGTCCCTGTTTAAAGCACTGTGGGGCCCTAACCGCACAAAGGGCCCCCAGCCAGGTTCTCCTCTTCGTGTTCTTACAGCTGCCTGTCACTCTGCCCAGTCGGCATTCTGTCCTGCCCACAGCACCTGCAGGCACCTGCCACTGCCGGCTTCCCTGCCAGCGTCCCCTTCTGCAAGTTACTGAACGCGCACTGGGCTTTACAGTTACCCTTTGCCCCTCCCAAGTTAATCGGTCGACCCCTTTGATTTTTGTTGCACACATATGGATGTGCAAGCACAAAAGCATGTAAATTCAGCCTGCGGGGTCTGTTTTGTTGTTTGTGTGTACGGTTCCAAGGCTGACCACCCTGCCCTGGACAGCCGGCCAGGGGCTCATTTCCCGGCGAGGCTAACTCTCTCCCGGCCGGTAGCACTTTGTTTAGAGGGCGGAGAAAACTTCCCCTTCCGTGTGAACACACTCGGGCTTCGGGGTGGACTCTTCTTCCTCGTCCTAGGAGAGGCCGACTCTCAGCCCGGCACCTTAGTGCTCCGGCCCTCACCTTCCCGAGCCACGTGGCACGCTGATCTTTGCACTGTGACAATTGGGGCTTTCCTGCGACGCGCTGCATTTGCTGTGAAGAGGGGCCTCTTTGATGGAGAGGAGCCGCGCTCCAGCAAAGGCGGTTAAGCGCCTGCTTTTAACCCTCAAGCCCTGGCACCACCACTCCTGGCTCAACCATCTTTTTCCCCCTTAAGCTTCTGATTGTTACTGATAACGTTAGGGCCTGGCCATAAGCCCAGAGTTAAACCTGCCCCAAGACCAGACCCACCCAGACAGGCTCCAGGGCGGCCTCGTGTGTGCTCGCTCCGCAGCGGTGTGCCGCCCTCCAGTGGCCGCTCCGTGTCAGTGCACCGAGGACAGCCCGGCGTGTCCCGGTCCCAGGGAGCAGAGGCAGGCGCCGCCTAGCCAAGCGCGGGAGAGAGGAGAGAGCTGGGGCAACGTCGGAAGCCGACCGGGGCGGGAGCCGGGGGCTGCGGGGGGCTCCGTGTCCCCACGCCGGGGCGGAATGCGGGGCGCCTGCGAGGGAGCCGAGGTGAGGCTCCACCCGGAGGGGCGCCGCTCCACGCGGAGGGCGCCAGGCTGACCTGCACCACCTTCTCTGACTGTGTCACTGCGGCCCCGACAGTGCACACCACACATGTGCACACACCGCCCTTCACAAGCACACACCGCACACACGTGCACACACATTACACACATGTACACTTGTTCACACCGCACACACACACCACAACCGGCGTACACATCACATGCATGTACACACGACACACAGGACACACGTTACAAACACCACACATAAACACGACACACAACACGCACATGTACACACCCACGCACACCGGGGACAGCACATACCGCACAGGGAACACAAACAGCACACACCGCGTAAAGACCTCAGGCTTTTCTCCTTACGTAACTTCAGGTCTGAGTTCACCCTGCTTCTGTGAGGCGAGCCCGTGTCCTTGAGTGTTAGTTTAAGCGCTCTCCCGCCGGCGCTGCCAATCAGCCGCCACTAAATCAGGGCACGAGGCGCGCTCTTTATTTTTACCGCAAGGAGGCTTGGGTCCTCATTAGCGGGGCAGCGGGCTCTCTCCGGCCTCGCCTGCTCAGCTATTTCAGGACAGTGACCTGCTTACGCTCCGGATTATCAGCCGTCCTCGGCTGGCCCGCAGGAGCCCAGCCTTAGCCCCTTCCAGGGCGTGGCTGCCTCAGCAGCTGGCTGGGCCCAGTCGCTGGCTGAGTGAGGGGAGCACCAACAGGCCAGGCAGGAACACTCTTTCCTGACATACTTTCTGGCACACGTCTTAGAAGTAAAAGCTGACCCTAAGCTGATGAGCTGAACAAGGCTCTTGCTTTACTGTACAGACACACAGGCTATGGTAGCTGTGCCCAGAACTGACAAGTCAACTCCACGTTATTACCATGAATATCCATTTCTTAAAATGTTTTAGCCGGGCGCGGCGGCACAGGCCTGTAATCCCAGCACTCTGGGAGGCAGAGGCAGGTGGATCACAGAAAAACCTAAATAAACAAATAATGAAAAATAAAAATTAAAAAATGTTTTCATCAGTTCTCCGTTGAGCCTAGCAAGTGATCTGAGCCAAGTTCCGTCTCTTCATGGGAAGAACAGGAACTCTGCCGGGCTCATTCCCCTCTCTCTGAGGGTATGTCTTTTTCGCGGGTGAGGGGTAAGACAGGGGCCCTCCACATAGGTCTGGCTGTTCTTGAACTTACTATGTAGAGCAGGCTGGCCTCGAACTCACAGAGATCGGCCTGCGTGAGCCACCAGGCCCGGCTGGAACAGGGATTCTTGCGCTCGAGCTTTGTAAGGAGAAGAAGAAAGTGCTCAGCGCGTCCCCCAGAGTCCTCAACTCACACAGGCTCAGCTTCAGGAGCTGTGTGCGGAGGGTCAAAGTGCAAAGGTCACAAGGCGAGCGCCGAGGGCTGGAGGTCAGCGAGCGCCGTTACCTTGGCGACGAGGGCGGGGGGTGGCGTTACGGAGGCCCAACGGGCTTGGCGATCCCCAGCGGGCGCGGGTTCGCTGCGCGGCGCGTGCTCCGCGCCTCAGCCGGGCGCCCGCCGCCACGCCGACGCGGTCGCCTAGCGACACAGCCTTTCCCGAGATGCTCAGCGGCGCGGTGTTTCCTTGGCCAATCGGGGCGCAGATGCGCCTTCGCTGTGGACCAATAGACGGCGAGGCCTCGGCCCGCGGCGGTTGAGCGGCGCTCGGTGCGTCGGCGCTCGGGCGGTCGGCTGCGGCAGAGCGGGGCCGAGCTGCGGGGCCGAGCTGCGGGGCCGGGCTGCGGGGCCGAGCCGCGGGGCCGAGCTGCGGCAGAGCGGGGCGGGGGTCCGGCGGCGTCCGCTCGCCATGCCGTCCCGGGTGGAGGACTACGAGGTGCTGCACGGCATCGGCACCGGCTCCTACGGCCGCTGCCAGAAGATCCGGAGGAAGAGCGACGGCAAGGTGAGGCTGGCCGGCGGCGAGGGCCTGAACCCCGCCAGGGCCCCGCGGAGTCGCGGAGCCAAGGCCGGGCCCCAGGGCGGCCGGCGCGGCGGGACTGTGGTCGCTCGGTCTCCGGTGCGCTCCGCTGACCTGCCCAGGGCTCACGCCCAGGGAGCGGTGCCTCCCACCCTTAGGGTGGGCCTACGCCGCTTGAGTCGACCCTCCCTGACTTGTCTCCTGGGAGACGTCAGATCCTGTCAGCTTGACAGAATGAACCACCGTAGTTGACCCTGAGTCGCAGGATGTATGTCGGACCCGAGGCAGTGTTTTTCCTTTCCGCCGATAATAAACGCTCACACGTGGACATGCTGTCTTCCAGATACTGGTGTGGAAAGAGCTTGACTATGGCTCCATGACGGAGGTGGAGAAGCAGATGCTTGTGTCTGAAGTGAACCTGCTTCGGGAGCTGAAACACCCCAACATTGTCCGTTACTATGATCGGATTATCGACCGAACCAACACGACCCTATACATCGTGATGGAATACTGTGAAGGAGGGGACCTGGCTAGCATCATTACAAAGGGGACCAAGGACAGGTCAGCGGTAGCTCCCCGTAAGCTGTATGAGTCTGGTTTTGTTGTTAGCACAGTCTGTTGGGAACAGGGACGTAATAAGGTCGGATGTTCTTGTATTTGTCTGGTGACTGCACACTGTGTTGGCAAGCCCTTACTTAGCCAATCAATATCCACATTTTATATCTAATGAGAACTTGCTTCCAGGTTTGTACACTTTGAAAGAGTAAGTGAGTTGTCCTGGATTCAGGATCATAAACTGTGTGCTTGCTTTTGCTCCAGGCAATACTTAGAGGAGGAGTTTGTCCTTCGAGTGATGACGCAGCTGACTCTGGCCCTGAAAGAGTGTCACAGAAGGAGCGATGGTGGCCACACGGTGCTCCATCGGGACCTGAAGCCAGCCAACGTCTTCCTGGACGGCAAGAACAACGTCAAGCTCGGGGACTTTGGGCTGGCTAGAATACTAAACCACGACACGAGCTTCGCAAAGACGTTTGTCGGCACCCCCTATTACATGTCTCCTGTGAGTATCTCAGGACATAGCTTCTGTTGTTTGCCTTGTGCAAAACAGGGTTTCTTTGTATAACAGCCCTGGCTGTCCTGGGCTTGCTTTGTAGACCAGGCTGGACTCACAGAGATCCTCCTGCCTCTGTCTCCCAAGTGCTGGAACAAAAAGTGTGCGCCACCATGACTGGCCCAGAATTTAACTTTTTAATATCTTAGGCAAATCATTCAGATGCAAGGAAACCGAGGCCTGGGTTGCTGATAGATCCACTAGCTCAGAATTCACAGTACAGTTTTACCGTTTTTATTTTTTGCTTTTTCCCCTTAGTTTTGGGGATTGAGCCTAGGCCCTCAGGCATTTGAGGAAAGTACTATACCACTGAGCTACAACCCAAATTCTTTTATACATAATATGTATTTAAAAGTTTTATTGTTCATCTATTTGTAATGTGTGTGTCTTGTGAGTGTGTGCTGTGCGTGTGTGCTAGTGTGATGGTGGAGGCTGGAAGAGGCCTTGGACTTAGCCATCCCACACACTCACGCTGGAGTTGCAAGCAATTGTGAGCTACCTGAGATGGATGCTGGGCATTGACCTTGGGTCCTCTGGAAGAGCACTAGGAGCTTGACAACTCTGACCTCTGTCTGCACCTCTCTCTAGTTGTAGATGTGCTTTCTTCAAAAGGACCTCCTAGCCATTCAGTTTCTCTGTATTCAACCAGAGCTTTAAAAAGCGAAAAGTGAAAGACTTATTTAAGTGTATGTGTGTTTTGTCTGCATGTGTCTGAGCGTAGCACGTGTGTGCCTCATGCCTATGGGGTCAGAGGACAGCACTGGAGTCTTTGGAGCTGGAGTTGTGGTTGGGTGTGAGCTTTGCCGTGTGGGACTCGGCAAGAGCAGCCGTGCTCTTGGCCACCGAGCCATCTGCAGTGCCCCACCTCCCAGGGTTTCCCTGCGTAGTTCTGGCTGGCCTGGAGCTCACAGAGCTCTGCCTCTGCTGGATTAAAGGCGTACACCAGCTGCCACGCCCTGCTTCTGTGTCGCTCTGAAATGAGCACGGTGCCAGCTTCAGGGTCACGGAGCTGAAACTGTTTAAGGCAGCAGTTCTTCCCAGGGACCGCCCTGAGCACTTTAACCCAGATCCCCCCTTCCCCCCCCGGGAGTTTTTTGTTTTTTGTTTTAATTGAGATTCCTGAGCCCTAGGTGAAAGTGCAGGACCTGGAGGCAGCTGGTCAGTCACATATGTGCAGAAAGCAGAGGAGGATGCACGCACTCAGCGGCCTTGCTGCTGCGTGTGCTGCTTAGGACCCAAGCCTGGGAGGAGTGCTGCTCTCACTTAGCAGTGAGGCTCTTCCCGGCTAAGTCTACACTTGATGACAGACGTGGGGATTTGTGTCTGGGTGGTTTTAGATGCTGTCGGTTGACGGTATTCACTGTCGCGGTAAGCTTGTTCGGTGAGGCGCAGGCCTCCTGTTCTTACAGTGTTAATTTTTGTGCATGTTGTGCTCTTGCTGCAGCTCTGCCTGCATTCACAGAGTTTCCTCAATGTCTCCCCATCCCTAGGCACCCTCTGTGCACATCCTTGTATGGCTTATTCCTCATCTCTGATAATTGGGTTGTAGAAAAGTTATTGGGGCAAGGGCATGACAGTTTTTATCTGGCATTAGATGTCAAGGTCAGGGCATGGGTTTAATCCCAGCCTGGTCTATGTGGTGAGACCCTGTCTCCAAAAACAAGAGCAAAACAAACAAGTACATAAAGGAAACATCAACCAACCTTGAGTCTATAATGGGCAGCTGTGTGAGTGTGTAACAAGCAGGAGCTTCGTTGGTACACAGATGCCCAGAGTCTTTAGATATATAATTACACTAATAGAGCTGGTGGCTCTATTTTCAGAGCAGGGTGGCTTTCCCATGGTGTCGTGTTCCACACAGAAAACTTGATTACAAAGGGAAATCACCCAGAAGTTCACACCTGCACGGCCCCTTTGGGCCTCCTTTTCCCACCTGCCCTTGTGACTGGAATTGAGTTTCCCTGAGGCGTCAGCTGGGGAAGGGAAGTGAGGAGTATTAGTTACTGCTGTGGTTTATAACAGTGGGCTGAGTGTGTAATGCGCGCGCGCACACACACACACACACACACACACACATACACACACACATACACACACAGGTTTTTATACATGTGTCTGCTGAGATGTGAGTTAGATGCGTGTTTTACTTAACTCCATAACTCATTTGATTTAGAAAATGCGTGTGTTGCTCTTGGAGGCCAGAAGGGGCCCTGGCTTCCCCTGGAGTTACAGGAGGTTGTAACGGCTGGCCCCTCAGCCACTAAACCGGCTCTCCAGCCCCTGCTTTGATTTCTTTTCTTGTTTGTTTTTATTTTATGTGCATTGGTGTTTTGCCTGTGTATGTCAGTGTGAGGGTGTCATAGTCCCTCTGTAACTGGAGTTACAGACGGTTGTGAGGTGCTGTGTGGGTGCAGGGAATTGAACCTGTGTCCTCTGGAAGAGCAGCCAGTATTTTTAACCACTGAGCCATCTCTCCAGCTCCTGTTTATTTGAGACAGTGTCTTAGGTAGCCCAGGCTGGCCATGAACCTGCTGTTTAATGGAGGGTGACTTGAACACCTGACCCCCTGGCCTCCCCCTCTCAGGTGCTGGATTACAGGTGTGTCTGATCTTTAGGATGGAGCCTTCAGCAGGTGACTGCAGCTGTTTGTAGTCTGAGCTAGGTGGAGGCCGCAGGCGCCTGAGCTCGGGAGTCTGAGACCCGTGTCCCCAACAAAACAGTGAAGTGGTGTTGATTCCTGCTGAACATCAGAGAGATGGTCTCTCTCGCGCTCACTTCTGAACTGTCCCTGTTGAGCACAGAACAAACATTTGTGGACGTGAGAAGAGTGAATGAATTGTGTGTGATAAAGTTGCCCGGACAAGAGCATTGTTCTTCCTGTTACAAACGTGAGGACAAAGCAGAAGATGCCATCTTCTACCGTAGTCTAAGCTACATTAGTCTTCTGATATGAAATTTTGAAAATTTTTGCTACAAATGAAAAAATTTAACTTTTTTTTTGTTGTTTTTTGATACAGGGTTTCTCTGTGTAGCCCTGGCTGTCCCAGACTCACTGTAGACCAGGCTGGCCTCGAACTCACAACGATCCTCCTGCCTCCTGAAGGCTGAGAGTACAGGCGTGTGCCGCCATGCCCGGCTACAGGTTTATTTTGTGCTTGGATCCAGCCCAGGGCTGTGCGTGCTCAGCAAGAACTCTGCCAGCTGAGCTGCGTGCCAGCCTCAGGTAGAAAGTGTGACAGCGAGCTCTCAGTCCTGGCACTTTCTTCCCTGCAGGAGCAAATGAGCCGCTTGAGCTACAACGAGAAGTCGGACATCTGGTCGCTGGGCTGCCTGCTGTACGAGCTGTGTGCACTAATGTGAGTGTCGAGAGCCCTCTCTACGAGCTGTGTACTAACCTGAGTGTCGAGAGCCCTGCTCTACGAACTGTGCACTAACCTGAGTGTCGAGAGCCCTGCTCTACGAGCTGTGCGCACTAAGTGAGTGTCGAGAGCCCTGCTCTACGAGCTGTGCGCACTGAGTGTCGAGAGCCCTCTCTACGAGCTGTGCGCACTAACGTGAGTGTCGAGAGCCCTGCTCTACGAGCTGTGCGCACTAAGTGAGTGTCGAGAGCCCTGCTCTACGAACTGTGCGCACTAAGTGAGTGTCGAGAGCCCTCTCTACAAACTGTGCGCACTAAGTGAGTGTGTAGCGTTCAGGCCGACACTATTGCCCTGTTAAAACTGAGTTAGAGACAAGTTGAAAACAAAGCACGCCAGCGCCTACACACGGAGCCTGGGCCATGGGTCCATCCTGCTTGTTCAAGGATCGGCGTTTCCAGTGAAACTGACACTTGGCTCCAGGCAGAGGTTACAGACGGGCTGACAGCGCAGGGCTGGGGAAGGTCGGGCTCGGGAGGATAGGGAAGGCCTCAAGCCCTGACACTTCCCTCTACTCCTGAGCTGTGCTCCAGGAACGGAGGGCAGACTCGCCATCACATGGAGACAGTGTGAGCGTCCTTTCGGACCTGTGAGGCGGGAGCCAGGGCGCTGCGGAACCCTAAGTGTAGGCCAGGGTCATAGGACTGTGACACTGCTGACAGGCTGAGGTCACAGGACTGCGACCACAGAAGAGCGTCCCAGATGAGGACAGAGTTCCAGGCGAAGCCCAGCCGCTGGTTTATCCGTGTTTTTTAGTTCAGTTAACATTTAAAACTTCCCTCTTGCCCCCTCTTACCTCCATTCTCTCTCTTTCCTCTTTTTTCTTTCTTAAATCCCAGGCCTCCCTTTACAGCCTTCAACCAGACAGAGTTAGCTGGGAAAATCAGAGAAGGGAGATTCAGGCGGATCCCGTACCGCTACTCCGATGGGTTGAATGACCTCATCACTCGGATGCTCAGCCTGAAGGTAAGGGCTGCAAGGCCCTTGTGCACTTCCGGCTCTTGGGGAGCTGCGGCGTGCCTCGTCTGCACTGACGGGTAAATGCTCTGTTGGCGGGGTGGAAGCAGCTTAACACCTGTGTGCCTCACTTGCTGTTCTCCATCACCTGCCGCACTGACTGATGTTTAGCTCGTGGAAGGGTTGATAGAAAGCCTGTCAGAAATGGGGCCTTCCTATTCTTCACCCCAAGGGGTTAGAGCCCGGGGGAAGGGAAGGGAACAGAGTTGGGGTACCTGAGAAAGGGATTCCTGGTGTAGACGAGGGAAGAGTGCAAGTGGGGTGCTGTGGGGTTGGGGAGGATATGGGGGCGTGATTAGGTTGATGGTCAGTGAGGGTGTCCTTAATGGGGTTTAGGCAACTAGGTCCACGTCCCCAGGGCGCCCAGTGTGTGTGCAGGTGTGTGGACTCCAGCCCGCCGGAGCCAGCTCCTTAGAAGGAATGAGAATGGGGAAGGGGTAGCTAAAACCTGCATCCTCTTGCAGAGCTGGGACCTTGTGACAGTCAGCTTGTCTTTCCAGAAGTTTAACCACGTATTTCTAGAAGCAGGAGCTGACTCTTGTCTCATTTACCCTCCTGACTTAAGATGCTTGACCTGCCCGCCACACTGTTTCTCCAGGATTACCACCGACCTTCAGTGGAGGAGATCCTGGAGAGCCCGCTGATAGCAGACTTGGTTGCAGAAGAGCAGAGGAGAAGTGTGGAGAGGAGAGGCCGGCCCTGGAAGCTGCAGGACTCCAGCCCGGTGTTGAGTGAGCTCAGGCTGAAGGAAAAGCAGCTGCAGGATCGAGAGCGCGCCCTCAGAGCTCGGGAGGACAGCCTAGAGCGTGAGTGCCCGGGGCAGAGGGAACCCCCAGCTGCAGTGGGAGGTGGCCAGGGTCTGAGCAGGGGAGCTGGTGTGTTCAGGCCCCGTGAGACCCATGTTTCTTTTTATTGGTGAGTACTGGTGATTGAACCTAGAGCTTTGCAAATACCAGTGAGCTCTATCTGTTGATGATTATTAATATTTATTATTGATTTATTTTTTAAACAGCAGTTATTCCTAAACCAGCCGTATACCCAAATCACCACACAGAGACTATGATGTATTTAGTTAACCTAGAGCACAATGCTGGGCAATGATTACTCCATCCTAAACCTCCAAGCCTGCATAGCTTCCTCCCATTCAGACTTCCCACATTATACTTGCTTTTAGTCATATCTTAGGTCTGGTTCGTCTCCCCTCCTGGTTACAAGTCCTGGCCTGCTGATCGCTGCTCTCCTCCTCCCACTCGCTTCTTTTTCTTCCCCTCCAGACCAGGATGTCCCACCCATTCTCTCCATTGCACAGCGTTGGCTGGTTGTTTTATTGGCAATACAGAGTGCAAACTTGAGACAGGTGATGCTTAGAATAAGCCTCACATTGTTATTGAAACCACGTAGTGGGTAGAGGAGTCAGCACGTGAGTGAACAAGGGCAATTGTGCACATTGCACAAGACGCTGTACCCACACATCCCAGCCTTCTCTTGTGGGACGGGGTCTGTCTGAGTTGCCCAGGCTGACCTTCCATTGTTGGCCTTCTGTGTAGCTTGGTTACAGGCCTGTCTCACCAAGCCTGGCAGACCTGTGGGTCATGACCCCTTTGGGGGTCAAACAACCTTTTTATGGGGGTCACCTAAGACCATCAAAGAACACATATTTCCCATGGTCTTAGGAACTCAGACTCAATTCTTCTGTCTCCAGGCGAGTCTGCCCACAAACAGATAGGCCCATGTACCATGCCACCAGGCATGATGACATGATTATGCCAGCCCCATCACGTACTTAGAACGGAATGTGTGACAGTGTGGGCGCCATCATGTATTTATGGGAATAGTTGTGTAAAGAGAACACCTGCTGTGTTGGAAGCAGCAGTATTGGAGGTGATCCTGCATGATCCAGAGTTATAACTACTGGGTAAATGTGAAATCAACCACTGTAAAAAGATATCTGTGCCATGGGACCTGAGTCTGGAGGCTGGTCAGGCTTTATAATCAGCTGGTGTGAACACGGACCCCGGCGACAGTGACAGGGATGGAAGAAATCAGAGTGGCAAATCATAGGGAGCTTTTTAAATTAATAATTCACTTTATATCTCAGCTGTAGGCCCTTCTCTCCTCTCCTCCTGGTCCCCCTCTTCCCCTCCCCCATCTCTTGTTCCTTAGAAAAGGGGAGCCCCCTCTACCAAGCCACACCAGGTAATCAAGTGGCATCAGAATTGACCTCATCCTCTTCCCCTGTGGCCTGGTGAGGCAGCCCCACCAGAGGGAAGTGGTCAAAAAGCAGGCCACAGAGTCCACTTCAGAGTCAGCCCCATTCCCTTTACTAGGGCACCCACATGAAGCCCGAGCTGTCCATTGGCTACATCTGTGTAGGAGCCCAGGTCCAGTCCTGCATGGTCCTTGGTTGGTGCTTCAGTCTCTGCAAGCCCCTCTAAGCCCTGGTTAGTTGGCTCTGTGGTCTTGTGGAGCTCCTGGCACCTCCAGGCCCTTCTGTCCTTGCCTTCACTCTTCCACAAGGCTCCCTGCGCTCTGCCCAATGTTTGGCTGTGAGTCTCAGCATCTGTTTTGATTCACATATGGGCGGAGCCTCTTAGGACAGCCGTGCTAGGCGCCTGTCTGCGCGCACAGCAGAGTATTATTAACAGTGTAAAGGTTGTATTATTAACAGTGTCAAGGTTGGCTCTTTGCTGTGGGGTGGGTCTCCGTTGAGCTAGCCTTGGTTGGACATTCCCTCAATCTCTGCTCTACCTTTTGGGCTGAAGTGTTGTGGGTGGTTGGTGTTCCCCTCCCTTCACGAGGAGTCCTGTCTGTTTAGAGATGTCCTCTTCAGTCCCCATGACCCCTGCTGCCAGGAGTGTCAGGTAGAGTCACCCCATGTCAGCTGTAGGAAACGGTAATGAACTGTATTGACTGAACTATTCCATCTATCAAATTTTATTTTGTTTTTTTTGGGGGGGGGGCGGTTTCAGGAGGAGGGAGTTGAGTTTTTTGTTTGTTTTTGTTTTATCAAGACAGGGTTTCTCTGTGTAGTCTTGGCTGTCCTGACTCTCTCTGTAGACCAGGCTGGCCTTGAACTCACAGAGATCAACCTGCCTCTGCCTCCCCGAGTGCAGGGGTTACCGGCATGTGCCACAACAACCGGCTGCATGTATCTTTAGTAATTTTATTTTCATTGAAAACCACCGTGACAGCGGTCATGTGAGGTGGAATGTTGAGAAAACGTAGTGAGGACTCTCTGCGGTCTCCCCTCAGTGACTACAGCAGGAGGAGAAAGCGCAGCTGTTATTTGGGGTGAAGTTCTAGCAGCCGAAAGCACAAAGCCAAACAACTAAAACCATTTTGATAGCACGCATCCAAGCGTTGCTGGCAAGGACACCAACTGTTTTAGAAACAAAGCTGATGGACTCAAGAAGGCCAGACCTGACAGCCTGCCAGAGACACACCTGCCAGTGCCACTACAGTGAGCTGGAGTGTGGGGAGAGGTGGGGGAGGGGGAGAAACAGAACAGGGAATTACGAGGAGAGGAGAGGGTGGTGAAAACTGCCCGGGGCCACGGTGCGGTCCTGGCCCATTCTGGGTCCGTGGCCCTGAGATAGCAGGGCCTGTGTTGACGTCCACGGCCCACGCTACCTCCACAAGCTGAGTGTATGTCTGCGGTGTGGGCTGCCTCCTGGGGCAGTCGATATCCTAGTGCGTCACAGAGCTGGCCCCACCTCTCATTGGGGCAGTGCTAGCAGCTGGCCCTGGTGCTGCTGGTGAAGGAGAGCTGGCTGTCAGAACAAGTCAGCTACCACCCAGGCCCAGAGCCAGGGCTTTGAGCTGGCCCACCCCAACATCTACCCCATCTCTGAACTGCTGGAGCACATGAAGGGGCTGGTCCTGCAGGACCAAAGCTGTAGGGCAACAACAGGGGTTACAGGAGGCATGCCAGTGAGGATGCAGCGTTGACAGTGGACCAGAAGCCAGAGGCCTGGAACCAGACCAATGACTCCCTGCGCTGAACATTTGCAAGTGACGTAGCTGTTTGGGCAAAGGCTGCACTGTGCGGCACAGTGACACGCTGCAGCCTCCCTGGAGAGATGTTTTGTTTTGTTTTGGCCAGGAGGTTGCAGTGTGGGAGGGCGGGTGTTGTGGGATTAGGGTGCATAATGTGAAAGTCACAAAGAATCCACAAAAAGAAGAAGCAAGCAAGCCAGACTTAACGGTGGCTGCAAGTATCAAACAAAACGTGGCAGCTATTGAAGCGTCATGTTTGGTGACACTCAGAACCACTGACGCTGTGACAGCTCACACGTTGCTGAGGATTCAGTGTCGCCAGTGGACAGCTTTGTTATGCAGGTGCAAGCTCCTTATCTAGTGACACTGCGCAAGTGATGCCTGTCTGCTGAGGGCTTTGATCAGCTAATCCAGGAAATGAAATCTAATATTTAGTGTCGGCCTGACGGATCTACAGTCGCTGCTAACTGTTTCTGGTTACATGAAGTATATTCACATGGTGACTGGAAAGATGAGTTTCTTTTTTGCAAACCTTGAAACCACAACTAACAAATACCATCTATTTGACGCAGTTGACTCATTTCTGAAAAAGCAAAGGTTGGTGGTGTCTGTACAGACAATGCTCCAGGTACGATGGGATGCCCACCTGGAGTTAGTGTTTGGGGCTGAGTCAGCGAAAGCCGTCAGAACTCGCCGGATCATCCAGGAGCAAGCATTAGCAATGAGGACCCTGCCACAAGAGTTATAAGAGGAAATGAAAAGCATCACAGCACCTGTCAATTCTGGAAAGGCGAGCTCTGCTATTTCGTGCTGAAGATGGTTGTCAAGAGGAAAAGTTTTCAAATGAGGTTCTGAGTTTCATGATGAACTCAGAGTGATCTTAATCAGAAAGCAAGACTGCAGCTCTTAAGCACTTCTCAGTGACTTGCTGACACGTTTGCCATCTTGGATGAGTTAAATTAGCACTGCAGGGACCAAATATAACATGCCTCGATTTGCCTGAAAAAGTCTGATCATTCCAAATGAAACTTCAGCTTTGGTAACAACAACAGCAAAATTGGATGAAAAGAAAATTTGCATGTTGCCTACCTTCTCTTTCGACTTTGAGGAACATGATATTGACCCAGGCAAAAGGATTAGGATGATGGTTTCTGTGAAACATGGTTGCAGACAACAGATTTCATCCAATTCTCCAGGTCTACCTGCTGCCCCCTGTGCACACTTGTGAGACACTTGCATCAGAGCTGAGTGTGTTCCTGAGAGCACAGAGGGCTTTGCTGAACCTCCTGACAGTGCTGCCAGGTCAGAATTCTGGATCAGGCGGTTCTGCCGGAGGCTGTGCTGGGCCTTTCTCCATTTCCAGGTCTCTCTGAAAGGGTTGCTAGCGTGTTGGTTTTCAAGTCTGCACACGGACGTAGACTTGCAGGTGGTCTTCGGTGGCCTTGCAAAGACTGCCCTGAGAGTTTCTCATCTGGTGAGAAAGAAGCCGTCTCAGTGTTCGCATTGACCTTGGCTTTTACACATACTATGGTAAAATGTAGCCATTCAGTTTACTGTTAAGACTGTTATCCATACCACACCATGCTTCAATCAAAATTTCATTTATTTGCAATTAGTGAATTCACAGTGTGTAATTACATACTGTTTTGTGATTAATCACTATTCTTTAATTATGTTCAATTTGTAACAATGAAAATATATCCTGTGTATCAGATATTTCCATTAATGATTCATTAGAAAATTGCAGTTATGAAGTAACCAAACTAATTTTATGGTTTATGGTCACAACAACATGCAGAACTGCATGAAAGAGTTGCAGCATTACAGGAGCCTTTCCTGAACTCAGCCTGCAAGGGGAGTGATGAGAGAAAAAGTGAGGTTGCCGGATGTAAGCGACTGGTTTCACAGCCAAAGCTCCTTAGTCATTGCTTTTCTTTTTCCCATCCCTTTTTAAAGAGAAGGAACGTGAGCTTTGCCTTCGAGAGAGGCTGGCAGAGGACAAGCTGGCCAGAGCCGAGAGCCTGCTGAAGAACTACAGCTTGCTGAAGGAGCAGCGGTTCCTGTGTCTGGCAGCTGGCCCAGGTATATCCATCAGCTCCTCACACCCTATGCCTCACGTGGAAGCTTGCACGCCAGTATGGCCCCTAGGTTTGTAGGGCTTTGATTTTACAGATCTCAAGGAGACTCTACCGAGGTCACGTACGTGGTGGAAATGAGATTCTGCTGGGCGGTGGCTGATGTTCTGGGTGAGGACCTGAGACAGGTCATAGCTTAAGCCCCACCCACCTTATCAAATGGCATGCTTTGTGCTCAGATATTTAATTTTTGAAAGGGAAATGTTTTCATGATTATATATTTCAAGTTTTTCTAAGGTATTACATTCTTTGGTTATGTCACGAAAACTATTTTTCTACATTTTCAAGCAGAAAATGATGTTCTTTTAAAACTGCCACGTCTCAGTCACAATAGAAAGTGTGGCTTAACAGGTATGGGGCTATAAATGTTTGATCCCAGCACTTGAAAGACTGAGACAGGAGAATTGCTGTGAGTTTGAGACCAGCCTGTGTGCAGAGAGCATTTCTATGTAGTGAATTCAAGCCAGTCCAAATGAAAGGGGTGGGGCTGACTGGAGAGATGGCTCCTTTGTAGGTTTTCATGTGCTACTCTGTTTGGGGCTTCCTAGAAGCCTATACCTCCCTTCCAACCTTTTTTCTCTGACCTGGGTTTGGAGAGGTTGGGAGGGAAAGGGGCTGTAGACCTCCTTACACTTGACCTCGGAGGCTCCCTCTCCCCCCACAATTACCTCCTTAATCCCAGCACCCGGGAGGCAGAGGCAGGTGGATCTCTTGAGTTTGAGGCCAGCCTGGTCTATAAAGGGAGTCCAGGGCAGCCAGGGCTCTGTTAACACAGAGAAGCCCTGTCTCGTAAAAAAGAGAAAACAAAAGTATGTACCACCATACCTGACATAATTACAGGCTGCTGCTCAGAAAAGAGTTAAATCATGATTATGCCGGTAGACGAGAAAACACGTGTGTGCTTTAGTCGCAGAGTAATGGAAGATGCTGTTGGGCGTGGCTCGCTAAGGGTGTGCTAACATCTCAGGCTGTTTTTGAGCAGAGGTTAGGAGCAGCCAGGCAAGGTGCTGTGGAAGGACGCTTGTGTGAGCCACATGTGTAAAGCAGCCCAGAGCTCACTGCAGCTCAGACTTGAGTCCTGAGCGTTGCGCCGCTGTGTCAGAGCCGCAGCGAGCTGCAGAGCGGAAGGGAGCAGGTGCCAGCCAGGCCAGGACATTGGAGAGAGGGAGGTGCCCTTCTGCGCAGTGGGCTGTAACATTACAGTGTCTCTTTCGTTAGCGAAGCAGTCCTGCTCTTGGCCGCAGCCCTCCCTTCTAAACACCTCGCGGCAGGGCCGGGTGTTAGAAAGGTGCGGGGCGGGGAAGTGCAGCGTTTGTAGTGCAGGAGACGGCTGTGCCTCAGTGGTGCTGAGGGCGGCTGCCGTGTCATGGGCTGTGCAGCACAGCAGTGATGGAGGAGGAAGCCAGCCTCCTGCCTCTTCCTCTGGGGGCCTCTCACCTTCCTCCGACCTAACTCACACTTGACCTCGGAGGCTCCCCCTCCCCCCACAATTACCACACAGGCCAGTTCCTGGCCTGTCACTAGAGCCTTTGTTTGCCCGCGGTGGCCCACCATGTAAACTCAGTAGGTGGTTAAGTGTGTGTCCTTTAAACGCACACATCGGGACACTAAGAAGGTTGTGGACCTCCAGCCTCAGTGCGCCAGCAGTAAGCGTGGTCACCAGCGTGTAAGGGAGGCAGCTCTCCTCCGCTGCAGCTCATCGCTCACTCAGCCGCCGCTCAGGGTGGCTTTGACACGCTTTGCTCCCGCGCTGTTCGAGCAGGTAGGCGTTCTAAGGGCCTCTGCCCTCTCTGGGAGGTGATGGGTCCTGTCACAGGGACAGGGAGTAAATTCTGATTTCCCACAACCCCCTGCTCTGAATAAAGAGCTGGTTGTTAGGAACTCGAAGCATCTGTTCCTTGGTTTGTACTTTGGGGCATGGTATCAACTCATAGCTGTGTGTCCTATAAACCTGGCTATGAAGGAGGCTGAGGCAGGAGCATCAGGAGGTCAAGGACAGCTGAGGCTGCACAGTGAGATCACAGATCAAAGAAACAGTAACAACAGAAATAGAAATAAAAACTGGAGCGGAGATGACTGGTGGTTAAGAGCGTGTTCTCGTACGGACCTGAGTTCAATTCCCAGCACCCACCTCAGCTGGCTCACACCACCTGTAACTCAGCTGCAGGGGTCCAGTGCTCTCTTCTGGACTTGAATTCACACATATAGATCCACACAGGGATACCGTGGGTGGGTGGGGGGGGGGGGAGTGTGCACGCATGTGCACGTGTATACACACAATTTAAAAATAATAAAGCTAAACATTTAAAAGAAAAGGCCTGGTGGATTCCTGCCACCCCACACCCTTGACCGTTGTCCAGGGAAGAGCACTCGGGTGTCAGCTCACAGGTCAGTACTCTCTGCTAACTCAGACCCTTTTCTTTTTCTTTCTAAGAACCTGATCTTCCATCCTCAGTGATGAAGAAAAAGGTGCATTTCCATGGGGAAAGCAAAGAGAATGCCACACGAAGCGAGAGCTCCGAGAGCCAGCGCTCCGAGAGCCAGCTTGCCAAGTCCAAGTGCAAGGACCTGAAGAAGAGGCTCCATGCTGCCCAGCTGCGGGCCCAGGCCCTGTCAGATATTGAAAAGAACTACCAGCTGAAGAGCAGGCAGATCCTGGGCATGCGCTAGGCCTGCGGGAGTGGAGCTGGGCAAGGACTGGACACTGGGACTCGGCTGCCGCAGTCTGTGTCTGCTTCTCTGAGCAGGACACTGGGCTGTGTGTGGACTTTCAGCAGCAGGCCTACACGAACATGCCCCTCACCTGCTGTCCCTGTCCAGAAAGCAGTTTCCGGTGCGGCCTCACCGGTGTGACCTCACTTTAACAGGGCCGTACAGAGGCGCGGTGAGAGCTTTGTTTCTGGGCTCGCCCCGCCACTGGCTGATGAGAAGCCGTCACCAGCATCCAGTCCCAAGATGCCCGCAGTGCTAGTTCAACCAGATGCGGGGGGGGGGGGGGGGCTTTTGCTTAAGGAACTCCTGCCGGGACACCACCAGGGACTGCAGAGCAGCCTTTTGTGAGCACAGCGCAGAAATTGAGAAGAAATGCAAGGACGAGGCTGGCTGATGAGGAGGCAAATGTCTTTAGAGTTGTCCCTCAGCCCCTGCTCGCTCTCCCAGTTTGTGTATGGCCTTAAGCAGTCACTGCACTGCAGGTCTGTGACCCTCTGTCAGCATCTGACTTCTGGGACACCAGTGAGATTAGTTAGGTCATGTCTGTGCCCTCAAGCATGAGCTGAGCGGTCTGAAATGCCAGGTAGTCTTCGTATTTCAGATCACACGTGTGATTCCTAAACACATTTAATGTTGGAGAACTAGCTTCAGAAAGGTGGTCTGTTTAAGGCTACTGGAAAACAAACAGGCCTCCTGTGCCGTCTGTCCCCAGTTCTTGAGGCAGCTTCAGAAGAGAACAGTGTGCGTTTCTGGGGCGATGCTGCCCTCACCTGTGTTAGGGCCGGAAGGTTGCTGTTTGTCTGCAGTTTCAAGACCTCCTCAGAAAGGGGCTCGTTTGCCTTGATGAGTTCTGTTGGCTAGCATGGTCAGTAGCCTTTTAATGCCATTTGTCTCCTGACTCCCTGCATTTTAAAATTCTGTCCTTGACTTTCTGGAGCTGTGTTGACTCACTTGGGCATGCGACTTGGCAACTTTGACTTCCTAACACTGTTAAATCCTCTACTGTTGGCACTAGCAGAAGCAGAACCCGGGGGTCCTTACTGCTGCAGCCCCTGGGGCCTCATGCAGCTGTGTCTTTCGGTGGCAGCTTGGAAGGTTTAAATGTAGCGAGCTTCTTGTCTGCTGTGAAGGGGCCGACGGCTGCTGCACGAGAAATCCTGCTGAAAGCTACAAACTGTGGTGGTTTTCCTACTTTTTCTTTCTCCTTTGGTCTATAATGATATTGGCAGAGCAGTACAGAATAAAATCCTGTGTATATAAAAAGATTTTAAATGTTCTTGAACTTTAGAAAATTTAATTGGATACAATTGCTTATGAGTAACAAGTCATCTTATTTATAAAATTTTCAATACAGTGTAACTTTTGTGGAAATTCTTGTGGTTTTTTTTTTGCCTGTGTGTGTCTGCTCAAGAGTGTGTGTTCATGTGTGTGCAGGCATGTAGAACCTAGAGGGCACCCAGAGGTCCACTGTTCTCTGGGTTTTGACAAGGCTCTCCCTGGCCTCCCTCCCTCTCAGGCTTGCTGCCTCCCAAGTCCCAGATCCCCCTTGCCTCCACCTCGCAGAGATTATGAGCACATTTACTGCGTCTAATATGTGGTTCTGGCTGAGCTCAGCGCCTGAGCACAGCAAGAGCCTTCTGAGCTAACGCTGACCCCATGGTGTCTGTTCTGCAGGGCGTTTACCTCCTGTTTCCCCGTGATGTAGAACTTTCAGTTTCCTACAGTTAGGGCGTTGGTGTTCATGGGCCTCTGACCAGGAGGGAAGAAAAGTGGCTCCAATGCTCAGGGAGCTCCGCTCAGCTGCCAGGCTGTAGTAGCTCCCCCTCATTGCTCGCAGAGGACATGCTAGCTCCTGCAGCAGCGCCATCTGCAGGGCTCAGCTAGAGGCAGCATGCTGGACTCTCAAGAAGGCGGCTGCTATCTCCACAGCGCCTGAGTACTGTGTCACTGGCTGTCAGTGTTCTTAGAAACACTGGGGACTTGCCAGCATGGGTTTTACCGCTTGTCTTCGCCCTGCAGGGCCAGTTTTCAGTGGAAATGTTCGCGCTCTGAGCCTGTGTGCGGGAGAGTGCCTCAGCCAGGCAGAGGAGCACCTGTGACCTGCTGTGCCCCTTCACCGGCCTGTGCAGCGCAATGCCAGGTCTCGGGTCTGGCCGGGCACCCTGTTTCCACTTAGGCCTGCTGCCTCTCCCAGGAGCTTGAGTTCCTCTGGGCTGAATACCCCTTGCTCTCACCTGGCATGGGCCGGAGAGCAGAGGTAGCGAGACAGGGACTGTGGCTCGCCCTGCTCTGATATTCCTAATGCCACCCCTTCTCCCCGTGCGCAGGCAGAGCAGAGCTTGGGGGCCTCTGAGGGCGGCCTGGGGGGCAGCGGGTCGAGGGGCTGTGTGTGAGTCAGTCCGGGGGCTCTTCCATCCCCGCATGCCCCCTTGCCCATTTGGCTTCCTAACAACACAAATTCACAGAGGGAGCTCCCGAGGACCGGCCCCTCGCGGCGAGGCAGCGGGCGGCCGCGCGGTGGCGCCCAGGCGCCGCGAGCCCCGGCAGCCGGGATGCGGCCCGGCTCGGCACCCGCCCCGGCTACTTTCTGCCTCCCAGGGAAACTGAGGCTCGCAGGTCCGGGGTGAGCCGCGCCGCCCAGGTCACCCTCGGCTTCGGCCCTGCTCCCCCGCGTCCCGCAGGGCTGCTGAAGCTGACACCGCTCCCTCCCATGTGTTATCCTGCAGCCACATATCGGTGACCGTGGCCCGGGAACAGACCCCGGTTACCCCTAATGCCGTGTGCCAGCGTGGTCACAATTTCATGGGGGTTTTATGGCCCAGAGTACAGAAAGGCACGGATGAACATCCGTTTCTAAGAGGCCGGAAGGTCAGGTGGGCGGGTCACCGCAGGTCACGACAGGGAAGCTCTGCTGCAGCCCTCCGGGCCTCTGAGGGTCTGTCTCTCCCGGCCTCTGAGGGTCTGTCTCAGTGCTGGGCTGGAGGGAGCTACAGCTGTTCACACAGGCCCCACGCAGGGGCGAGCAACACGTGGCTGTTTAGCCGGCTAAAGTGGCCCAGGAGCCTTCTGATCTGGACCTGCAGCATTCCAACTCCACAATCCCCACCATTCTGATCATATCAGCCCGGTAGCAGGTTATCACAGGTGTGACTTTGTTCCAGAACTTGATTGAGTGCCCACCCTCGCCGTTCTAGCACTGTGGAGGCCGAGGCAAGATAATTACAACTTAAGGTTCTCCGCAGCCACAGAGCCAGTGTGGAGCCAGCCTGGGCTACATGAGACCCAATGTCTAAATAAATAAATAAACAAGCAACAACAACCCAAGACAACCCCCAACCCAAGACAACCCCCAACCCAAGACAACTGTGGCTGAGGAAGATGGGCCAGGGCGGTGTGACTGGGCCTGGTGGTGGGCAGGTTCTGGCGGGGTAGAGCCTTAAAGCAGGACCCTGCGAGGACGGGTCTAGAATCAGTGTGCCTGCCCCCTCAGCACGGTCTCCGATGGGAGTTCCCCTCCCTCAAAGCCCAGGCCAGACGCCAGGACACCAGGCCTGCAGCATCCTCCCCTCACCGGGTCACAGCTGCCTCAGTGTTTGTGGAGCGGAGGGAAGGGGCTGCGGGATGGACCAGGAGAGGCCAGTGTGACCTGGAAACCCAGGGTGGATTCCCCAGAGGAAGCGGCTGGCCCCAGCGTCACCCAGGGGCTCTTGTGGCACACAGAGACCTGGACCACTGCTTTTCTTCCTCGATTTCTCCTTTTCCTCCCTGCTGGGCCTGGGGCTCCACCACAATGAAGCAGCTGGCAGGGCCACGGGCAACTGTGGGAAACCTCAGGCCAGCACAGGCCTGTGCCCTGCCAGCCTCTACCCCTCTCAGTACAACTGTCCTGTTTGATCACAATGTCCAGGTGGCTCAACAAGCGGACATCCCCGGGTCATGCTGCCCCCCCTCCGGCTCACCCACTGTTTAGCACCTCCGAGCATGGAGCTCCTCACCTGCAAACAGTGCTAGGGCTGGAAACTGCTCTGGGGGAGCTGTGTTCAAGGGCCTGGGGCATCCTGACCAAACTGTGTCACTTGGCCTTGGGAAGGCTCCGGAAGGGCTCTGGTTATAATAGATGCATTAGAGTAAAATGCGAATACTTAAATTAAGGGGGCAAAAGGGAGCAAGTGAAACCTGGAATGAGTCCAACAAGATAATTGCAGTAATTATGCCAGGAGCCAAGCTTTGAGGGAGCAGAGTGCCACTGAGGTAATCTGGGAGAGCAGGCAGGGTGCGGCCCAAGCCGTCCATGCACCTCGGCTCCAGTGGACCAGGAAGCATCTCCTGAACATCTTGTTAAATCACACTCAAGTCAGCAGGCCTGGGTGGGCCAGAAAATCTGTTGTAACCAGCTCTAGGGTGGACTCCTCACTGTGAGGAGGAGATAAGCCTCAGGGAGCTGTGAGAACCAGGTGGTTGAGCTGGGGACAGAGTGCGGCCCTGGTGTCCGGAACCCCCAGATGGGGACGAGCAGAGTCAGCTGAGAAGGAAAGTTCTGGAGGGCATCTCGCGCCGGAGCCCACTCTAGTGTGTGGGAGGAATGAGACAGCTTGGCTTGATGCCCAAGCCCTTGGCGTCAGGAGGTACTGTGAGGCCTGGGAGGAGCGGGCCATACACGGTCAGGGGCAGAATGGCCCAACCATGTCTCCAGGAGCAGAGGAAGTGGCCAGCGTGTTGTCTAAGCCAAGGTGATGCTCACCATGCGTGCCAGCCACAGAGGTCCCCAGGATGTCCGGGATGGTCTGGTCCAGCCCAGCTCACGGGCAGGACAGACTCAGGGCATGAGCTGTGAACCAGCTGGGGGCCTGGTCCCCTCTGGAGACTCTTCTGATGCCACCTACTAAGGGAACCTGGGAGTGAAAGTGGCTCATTAAAGCTGAACTTTGGAGTTCACTGTCTGCTCAGCTTCAGCCAGTGAATTAGCGAGCATCGAGCATCGACAGTCCCCTCACAAACCAGGTAGCTGGAAAGGAAGCCGAGTTGCTCCCGGGTGGGGTGGGCACATTTCAGCAGGTACAGCACTCTACAGGCTGTCCTGGCCGCCCCTGAACCCCACACCCCACACTCCCCACACCCCACACAGCTCCACTCTCTCCACACTCCCCACACACCACACTCCCCACACTCCCCACACTCCCCACACTCTCCACACTCTCCACACTCCCCACACTCTCCACACAGCCCCACACTCTCCACACTCCCCACACTCCCCACACAGCCCCACACCCCCCACACCCCCCACACTCCCCACACTCTCCACACTCCCCACACTCTCCACACTCCCCACACTCCCCACACTCTCCACTCTCCACACTCCCCACACTCCCCACACTCTCCACACTCTCCACACTCCCCACACTCCCCACACTCCCCACACTCCCCACACTCTCCACACTCCCCACACTCCCCACACTCCCCACACTCCCCACACTCCCCACACTCCCCACACTCCCCACACTCCCCACACTCCCCACACTCCCCACACTCTCCACACTCTCCACACTCCCCACACTCTCCACACAGCCCACACTCCCCACACTCCCCACACTCTCCACACTCTCCACACTCCCCACACAGCCCCACACTCCCCACACTCCCCGCACTCCCCACACTCTCCACACTCTCCACACTCCCCACACTCCCCACACTCTCCACACAGCCCCACACTCTCCACACAGCCCCACACTCTCCACACAGCCCCGAACTGCCCCTTGATGGGTCAACAAGACACAAGAACAGAGGAACCTGTCAACCTGAGGAGGGGGGGGTCCTCTGCTCAGGGGAAAACTGAGCAATATCCTCGAGGGGCACAAACACTCCAGGGCAGAGGGGAGGGGCTGTGAGATGGGGTAGGGGAGCTGGCTCAGTGCTGGAATGCTTGACCAGAATATTGGAGTGCTCTCTCTCTCTCTCTGTGTGTCTCTGTCTCTGTCTCTGTCTCTGTCTCTGTCTCTCTCTCTCTCTCTCTCACACACACACACACACACACACACACACACACACACACGAACACACAGGGTCATGTCCTCAGGGACCTAACTTCCACTTCTTCCTTTTTATGTTTGTTTTGAGACAGGGTTTCTCTGCATAGCCCTGGCTATGCTGGATCTTGCTCTGTAGACCAGGCTGGCCTAGAACTCACAGAGATCCCCCTGCCTCTGCCTCCCCAGTGCCTCCATCACTGCCCAGCTAACTACCACTCCGTGAAGGTCCCACTACCTTTCAATAATACCAGAGCTTGGAGCCGGCCTTTAGCACGCGACCCAAAGGGAACAGTTCAGACGCAAACTAAAGCGATGGCTCTGCTTTAGTTTTTAGAGTGTTCGAGTGTTCGGGTGCACCTGTGCTAGGCTCTTCCTGCTGGCCTCACCCCCGGGGACACGCATGATTGGACCATGGTGATGTGCGGGCTGCAGAGCATCCTGGGGAGAGACAGTCGCCCTGTTCTCAGGGAGGTACCCTTCGGCCTCCTCCCAGCCCCTCCCCAACACAAATGTGTGAACACGTGCTGACACGTGTGTCCTTGAAACGTGTGAGGATAGGGTGTGACAGGCATGGAAACAGGCTCTTGGGAAGGGTGTGGCTGAGCCATGACCTCCCTCAGGTGTCCTGCTGCTCTGGCGTGTGGTTCTTGCTTTGCACTAGGGGCTGAAAAGTGACCCAGAGCCAGGTCCTGGCCGCTGAAGGCCGTCACTCAGGCTCTGTTGTTTCCTCCACACACGGAGGATCAATTATTAACATTTATGACACGCAGAGGCTGCTCTCTGCGAACCACAACCCAGACGCTTCTCTTCCGACCTCCAGTAGCTTCGTGGCTTTGGTTGGGTCAGCGTCACAGCCCCATCACCCAGAGCCAGGGAGGTGACGGCCTCGCCTGCCGCCCTGGGGCGAAGGCCAGTCCCCTGGGCACAGCCCACACGGGAGCTGATAACGCTCTCCAAGAAAGCCGGCTGTTTTCGAGGCCTGCAGGGCTGGCCTCGCCCTCCTGTGCGGCTCCCCTTCCCTCTCACACGCCCTCCCAGCAGCTCCCGACAGTGCTGGAAAGGGCCAAGCTCAGAGCGGCTGAGCCCCATTAAAACAGGGCTGCAGCTTACAGAGCTTGGCGTGTTTGGGGTTCTTTCTCTAGGGGTCAGGGGACAGGCGTTTTTGCAGACTCTTCTGGCCTGGGTCAGGAGAAGCGATTGCTTTCAAATCAGTGCAGAGACCGCCAGAGCCTGCTGATGGTGCTGCCTGCTGGGTTCCCTGCTCCAGGCAGCAAGCAGCGAGCCGGAGCCCACACTGTCTTTGGGGAGCACGGGTGGCCTCCATTGCAGGGGCACTCTACGACACCCCCACACCTTTGTAAGCTCACAAGGAAGCAACTAGGCTGAGAACCAGTCAGACACAGCTTCAGGCACCCCTCTGCCATGCCAGCCAATCAGAAGGCGTGTTTGCAGAGACTCTGCTTACAGTGACAATGCCGAGGAGGGGGAGTACAGGAGGGTGGGGTGCTCGCAGCTTCCACCTTCGGTCCCCTTGAGTGCATCACGGGGGATCCCTCAGTATTGGATGATCCCGAGTGTGTGTGTGTTCTGTGTGTCTGTGTGTGTCTGTGCATCTGTGTGTGTCTGTGTGTTCTGTGTGCCTGTGTGTGTCTATGTGTGTGTTATGTGTATGTGTGTGTTTCTATGTGTGTCTGTGTGTCTGTGTGTCCGTGTAACTAGGGCTAGGAGAGTACAGTTCAGTGGTAGAGCGCTCTCCCAGCATGCACATGGCCTTGGGACTGAAATAAATAAGTAAACAACTACTTACAGTCTACAGAAATGGACTCAGTTCCATTTAGGACAGACAAGAAATTTACAGCTACAGAAAACTTCCCAGTGTGCTGTGAGAAAACCCATAAACCCTTTAGTCTCTGTTCAGAGAGGGAAGCCTGGCAGCATGGACTCTTGCTGGTGGCTGCTCCAGGCAGGCCCTACACAGGCTCTTCTGGGGGTGACCAGGAGAGGGCTGCGGGTGGCCTCTGCGAGCCAGCACACTAAAGTGACATGTCACCACCTTCGAGGAAGCTGTGAGAGTCCGAAGTCTCAGGCGCCACTAGTCCTGATGTCAGAGATTCCCTCAGGTGGAGCCCCGCCTCCCAGAAGCCTCTCCGTGGTCTGAAGGGCCGAAACTTGGCCGCACGGAGCGCTGGCGGCCAGCTTGGTGCTGGATCCCTCCTCCCCCAGGCCCATGGGGGCAGCTTCTCTCCCCAGCAGGTGCCACACAAGGTGCAGGCACAGACAGCAGGGACACCTGGAGGCTGGCCAAGGCTGCGGGGGTGAGCTGGGCCGAGCCAGCCTGATGTAGAGCCTGGGACAGGCACCTCGGCCACTGAGGACAGCCAGTGCAGGCTTGGTCCATCCTCCGCCCTTGGGGCCACAGAGCCTACAGGAGGTGGCTCATGAGGCAGCGCGCGACCTTCCCACCCGCGCCCCGCTTTCCCTGTGGGCTGTGGCCTCCACCCTGGCTCATGAGGGGTGTGCAGGGACAGCCTCCCAGGTGGGAAGACAGTGTGTCCCTGAGCTGAGACTGCCTCAGGTGTGGGTGCCCCGCCATGCATGGTCCCCACGTGCCCGGGCCATGCTCTAGTCTATAGCTGAGGAACAGGCTTGGCATCCACCAGGGAAAACCCGGCTGGGAGGTTTTGAGCTGATGTGTTAGGAGGCAGCACACCTGAGTTAGGCGGCCTGCCCCGCTCTCTGTCGTTAAGGGACGCCTGCCATGGACCGGAACTGAAGCCCCAGGACACCTCTGGACCCGGTGTCCCCAGCAGCCCTGTCCTGCTTCTGGAAGCAAGTCCTCAGGGCCCATCTGCATTCTATGGGGTCAGCCATCCCGGGAACATGGTTGTAGCCCTCTTCAAGTAGGACATGGGCGGTGGGCACGTGACTCGGCCCTTTCTGCCCCCCATGGGCTCGTGGAGCCCACAGCTCCTTCCCCAGGCTGGTTTCCTTCTGTGAAATGGGGTAGGCACCATGAACACAGCAAGCAGGAACCCACAAAGCTTCCAGACAGCCCTCACTCCTCATTCCAGACCCACTCCCCGGCCGTGACCCCAACTCCCTCAGAGACAGACTCCCTCAGAGATCCGGGCAGATTGGGAAGTCTGTGTTGAAGGGAAGCACTTCCGGGGCTGCGGCTCAGCTGGCACAAAGGAGCGTGTAAACACACCTGACAAGTGTCTGTAATCACAGCGCAGGGGCGGGGCTGCACGCTCAGGAGTGAGGTTTCCCGAGGACCCCCAGTTCTTCCCTCTCCCTGGTTTTCTCCGGGCTCCCCCTGAGGCCTGCCCTCCTCAGGCTGGCTCCCCCTGAGGCCTGTCCTCCTTGGGCTGGCTCCCCCTGAGGCCTGCCCTCCCGGGCTGGGCTGCGCAGCTCTCTGCAACTTTCTGAGCAGCTGCTCAGGCCACCCCCTGCATGGAGACTCAGACCCAGGCACTTTCTCTCTGACTTTCAGAAACGGAAAGTAACATGGGGGTGGGTAGAGCATAGGGAGGTGGCCTCCCCGCAGCCCCAGCTGTCAGGGCCGCACCTTATGGGCTTCATCTCCCAGAGCCCCAGTCAGCCTGAGCATGGCCTTGTCCTGACTGTCCTTGTCCTGGAAACCAGGAACTGCCTGAGCACAGGTCACTGAAACCTCGGGCATCTACTGCTTTCATTTTTTACGCTCAGTCAGTTTTGTTTCGTTTGTTTATTTCTTTTGACATAGTATTTCTCTGTGTGGCCTTGGCTGTCCTGGACTCACTTTGTAGACCAGGCTGGCCTCAAACCCACAGAGATCGACCTGCCTCTGCCTCGCCGAGTGCTGAGATTACAGGCAGGTGCCACCACACCCACCACGCCTAGCTGCTGAGTCAGTTTTGAAGCATTCAAAAAAAAGGCTTGGTTACTTTCCCATTGCTGTAATAACACACCATGGCGGAGGGCAACTCAGTGAGGAAAGGGTCTTTTGCCTACAACCACACTAGCCTGAAGAAGTCATGGCAACAACCGAATCAGAGGCTCTGGAAGGAGCTGCTCACGAGCCTGCTCCCGGTGGCCTGCTTCGTTAGCAGCCCAGCTCACCGGCCCAGCAGCGGGACCACAGTGGGCTGGGCCGCCCAAATCTGCGTCAATGTACAAAACATCCCGCAGGACCACCTTGTGGGAGCGTTTTCCCCGCGGAGGTTCCCTCTTCCCAGGAGACTCTAGCTTTATGTCAACCGGGGAAAATAAAGAGATAAACAACCCCAAACCCAGCCAGCGCGCACTCTGTCCTCTCAGCAAGGAAGGTAACGTTCCCTCACAGCCCAGCTACAGCGATCTCACCTGAGCCGGGCGGTCCGGAATGAGCTGCAGCAAGCAGTGGAAGACGCGTCCTCCTCAGGGCCGCAGAGGTGGCTCACCCCTTCAGCCAGAGGCCCGGGGTTCCCCAGCCCCGGGAGACCACGGCTGCTTGTAACCTCAGTTCCAGGCCCTACAGGGGACCCACACTCATGTGGCATTCACTTAAACACAAACACACATATAAATGTTAAAAATAAATAATAAAGAGCCCTTGAGTGAGGTAGAACAGGAAGAGCTCCGCAGTCAGCCTTTAGACTCCTGACCCTTTGAGGCCTGGCCGTGCGCTCACAGCCCAGCAGCGTTCACTGGGTGGAGGAGTGCCGAGAGCAGGAGCGGCACGCGTGCCAGGGTGGCAAGGCCTGACCCTGAGTCACCCAGGGAAGACACACGAACGTGAACCTTCACAGGCATTCAGCAGACACCACTTTCCTGAACAGATGGCAAAAGTGGGTGTGTGAGTTTACAACTGCAATATGCTCAGCGTGCCAGGGGCAGGGCCTGGGTCGGACCCCGCCCACCCCTCCCAGGGTCAGCGAGGCCGAGGCTCAGGCAGAAGCTACAGGCAAGAAAGATCTGGCACCTTTGAATATGAATATGTGGGACTTGAAAGCAGGAAAAGCTGCAAGAAGGGAGAGAAGGAGGTAGAGGGCGTTAGGGTGAAGACAAAGTATCCGTGTGTGTGTGTGTGTTCTTCTGAGGGCAACATACCACCTATCAAAGACTCCAGACTGTAAAATCTCTCTCTCCCTGTCTCTGTCTCTCTCTCACACACACTCACACACACAGAGAACAGGAATGGACGTTATGCTAGGAGAAATGAGCCAGGCACAGAAATGGCCACACAGTGATCACCAGAGCCTAGAGAGAAGGGGAAAAATACCATCAAAGGGCATAGAAGCCCAAGTTACAGAAGGAAAATGGGTTTCAGAGATCTGCTGTACAGAAACATACACACGTGTGAGCATGTGTTGACGCAGACACAGGAAGCAAACAATGGTCCTGACAGGTAGAGGTGTCCACTGCCGGACCTGTGGCAATTGTTAAATACAGCAGAATGTGATTGTTGTGGATGCAAACAGGGTTTGTGTTGGTCCCAGGTGTGGTGTGTGGGACTGATTCAGAGGCTCCACAGCAGCAGACTATTTGCCTCATGCGGGCTCTGAGAGGGGCTCTTTGCCAGCTGCAGACAGTTAAGATCTGAGGACTCTGGAGAGAGAATAAATTCCAGAGCCCAGAGAGTGTGGAGGCTCCGGGAAAGAACAAGGCTGCTCCTGCCTTCTTCTTACCCCCCCACCCCCACCCTGTTGCTGTTGTGAGATGTCCTGAAATGAGGGTTGGACTGGATCCAAGGAAACCAATGACCCTGACCAGCAGGAAGCAGCTAAGAGAACTGTACCCCTCTCCCACTAACCCTTTCTTTCTCCTCTCTGGTGTAGGGGTGAAGGGACTGGGGTGGAGTAGGGAGAAAAGATAAAAGAAACATAGAGTTTAAAAAGTATGACATTGACACCCAGACATACACACACACACATACACACACATATATACATACCTATACATATATACACAACATACACGTTTCTATACATACACATACATACATATCATATACACATACATGTACATACCTATACATATACACAATTTCTACACTCAAACATACATACACAAAGTATATGTACACACACATACACATTCATAATATATGTATACATATATACACATCCATACATACACAATGTACACACACATATATACACATATACATACAATTTACCTTTTTTCCCTCTGAGTTGGTGTCTCACTATGTAGCCCTGGTTGTGCTGGAACTCTCAATGTAGATCAGGCTGGCCTTGAACTCACAGAGCTCCGCCTGCCTCTGTCTCCCAAGTACTTAGATTAAAGTTGTGCACATAGCCCAGGCTAGACTCAGACTTGTAAAGGTTCCATCACCTCCTAATAGCTCTACAGCCTGGGGCAGCCTTCCCCAGAACTGCGCCAGCATTCATAAAGGCCAGTGGTCTGGATATGCAGCTTAGGATGACCTTGAACCTCTGACCCTCCTGCCTCTGTCCCTGTGTTGGGGTTTGTGTGCCTGAGCAACCTGGTTTCCCTTCGGCTGAGTTCAGTGGCAGGAGGCCACTCACGACGTCACACGACCACAGACCTCATTCACCTTCCTGAACTGACGCTCCGCCAGCCAGTACGGTTCACGTGCTCAGCTACTCACTAGCCCACTGGTGGACAGGTGAACCTCTGCGACCCTCTGGCTTTTCACCGTGGCCTTTTGCTCCTGAGGGGTGAGGCTGCCTGTGAAGGAAGAGCATATGAAGGGGACAGCTGAATGGATGGCCAGAACAAGGCTGAGTCATGGCCCGAGTTGAACCCAAAGGGTCAGGACAATTCCTTCAGCCTGTGAACCAAGGGTTCTTTGTCAACTAGTTTCAGTCTTCCTGTAACTCGGATGCGTTACCCGGGAAGCTGTCTAGTTTTGAAAGTGTTAGGAAAACGAAAACTGAGGAGCACACGAGAAGAAGAGGAAGAATTTTGCTGATGTGATGGAAATATGTAAGAACAAGAGTGAGCAACTGAATATGTGAGCAGCTTCTGCCCAGTGCTCAGGAGTGACTAACGGTCTGTGAGGAGACAGATCAGCGGGCCGGGTCACTTGACAAAGCCTTGTTTGTCAAGCAGCACCGGTTCTGACCTCTGAAGACTTACCAAAAGGAAAATCTGGGCTTTCTGCTACATTTATTGTGTAAATTCTGTGTGGATATTTAGAAAATAAAAAAAAGAAGAAGAAGCACATTATGACACTGTAAAGATGGCTCAGTGGTTAAGAGCACTGGTTGCTCTTCCAGAGGACCTGGGTTCAATTCCCAGCTCCCACAGCACACAAGGCCTGAGTCTCGTCTGTGTAAATAGCTAGGGGCACATGGTTGTAATCCCAGAGCTGGAGAGTCAGAGCAACCCTGTCTCAAAAGACAAGGAGGAATGGCACCCAGGGCTGACCTCTGCCCCCTGCACACATGTGTGCACTCACATAAACACACACACACACACACAGAGAGAGAGAGAGAGAGAGAGAGAGAGAGAGAGAGAGAGAGAGAGAGAGCGAGAACATCAAAGAAAAGGAAAAGACAGAAAAAGTCACGGGCTGACCTGAATCATAGCCCTGGGATACTTCCCAGCTGAGCCGCCCTGGGAACACCTAACGGTCCCTAGACCAGTGCTTCATGTGTGAAATGGGTGGAAGCGAACATTGTCAGGAGGGAGTCACGTGTCAACCCTAACCACAACCAAAGGACAGAAGTGGAGCTGCGGTGAGGCCATGAGGAAAGAGCGCCCCAGAGTGATGGCTTCTGCCTCCATTGTCTCAGGCCAGCCTTGCACAGAGGCCGCTGCGGCCACAAGCTTTCGGCCTCACACGCTGCCCACTCAGCCAGACTGCTCATGCTCCGGCTGACGTCGCTCCTCCTGTTAGCCGCTGCGGCCAACAATTATTGCTCCAAGATAGCTGATGTAATCTCCCTCAATTTCAGCTTTCAAAACTCTCCCACTGGTGTAGAGAGGGCTTGGGGAGCACAGGCCACCAACCCCAAGCACCTCAGCCATCTGTGCAGCCCACAGATGGCAGAGGTCAGGGAGACAAAGCTACAGTACTCAGCACGGCTGCCTAATGGGCGAGCATTGTCCCCATCCACTGGTGACAGGACGGGGACCCGGTGGAGGCCAGGCTGCTTACCAACGGTCAGGCCAGGAAGCAGCCCAGTGAGAGTTCTCAGTGCCTGAGCTCCGTGACTCCTGAACCGGCTCTAGAACTGCCCCCCAGGGGAGCTGCAGGGCAGCCTGTGGGGTGCGGAGAGCTGGGGTTAGCAAGCATGGGCTGGTGCTGGGCTCTTGGAAGGACAGACCGCTGGAGGCCTGAGCTGTGTGAGTCCAGGGGCTGGGGCTGAGGCAGCTGCAAGCCAGCAGGATCGCACTGGCCTCAGTCAGGTCAGGCCTCAGTCATGGCAGGCCTCAGTCAGGGGCTCTGGGTTCCAGGGCTGTGGAGCCACTGTCACCTGACTATCTGCCTCAGTCATGGCAGGCCTCAGTCAGGTCAGGCCTCAGTCAGGTCAGGCCTCAGTCAGGTCAGGCCTCAGTCATGGCAGGCCTCAGTCATGGCAGGCCTCAGTCAGGGGCTCTGGGTTCCAGGGCTGTGGAGCCACTATCACCTGACTATCTTCCTCAGGGACCGGGACAGATAGGCCCCTCTGGCTACAGGTAACCTGAGATAAAAAGACCCATAGCACAGACTTGTGTGGCCAGGGTGTGTATTTGGGGAGAGGAAGATGAACCGCACAGGGTGTGTCATGACCCAAGCTGGTATAAGACGCTCAGCCAAGGCTCTCATCCCTGCAGGACAGCCTTGTTGGGGATTCCCAGGGCTGTTGAGGGAGGGAAGGTTGTCAGCTAGGTGGGGGTGGGCTCCCTCCCTTACCCTGAGAGGCCGGGTCGAGTGCTGGCCTGCTGAGGTACTCGCAGCCCCGCCCCGCCCCGCCCTTGCCTCCCAGCTCCCCCTCCCACTGCTGGCAGACCCCCACACTGGGGCAGCAAGGGGCAAAGGCATGTGGGTGGGCACAGCTGGTTTGGGTGTGCAGAGGGAGGGTCAGTTGGTGTCTCGCTCTACTGTCCAGGGGTGAGGCTGAGAAGAGCGGCCCTGCCTGGAGACCGCGGGGAGGACTGCTCCTCCTCCCTCCGGGTCCAGCTCTTATCCCTGCGGCCTTGCTAACCAGCCTGGTGAACCCTGGCAGGCCCTGCAGCCCCAAGACTGGCACAGAGGGGGCAGCTGGTCGCCACACTTCCGAGCCTTGGAGGTGCGGTCTTGGCTGTGCTCCTTGGCAGTGGCTCTCCTCCCAGAGCTGAGGGACACCAAAGTGGCCAGAGCTGCCCTTCAGGTGGACGACTCCCCCAGAGGCCCCTGTAATGCACTTCACTGCCGCCTCCTCTGCTCCTGGGGTCTGTTCAGCCTTAGGGATACTCCCCAGGCCACTCTGGTCAGTCCCTCACGAAAAAGGCTGTAGCCTGCTGCCCCCGCCATCTGTGAGTGCAGTCCCTGCTGCCCACAGCCTGCCAAGGCTAATGTCGGGATCTGGATGAGCCTCAGGAGAGGCTTTGGTGGAAGGAGGAAGTAGAAGGGAAGGGGTCAAAGGTACTAGAAACGTTCTCACTTCACCCGGTGTGACGGGAGGGTTTTTCCCTCCATTCCTGGGGACTGACTCTCACAGATACACTGGTCCTTTCTTTTCAGGGTGCAAGGGCACCTAAGTGCTTCAAGCGAACCTTGATCTGACCACAGAGATCCAGGGTGGAGTCTGCTCAGCTGCTTACTCTAGGCCTCTGCCCACTGTGGGCCTCACTCTCCTCAGTACTAACGTGGGATGGAGGGACTTCCAGGATGGCTGGAGTGCCTGTGACAGGCCTCTAACTGAGGAGTCTCAAGGCCTGGGGAGCATGCTGTGCTCTGTCAGCCTCTGCCCTCCCCCGCTCCTCCCAGGAGAAGCAAGATGGGCAGGACCCCGGGCCTTCCCCGGGCTCTGTGACATGGCTCTGTGACGTCTAGCTTCTCCTTGACCTCATGCCAAGGAGGAAGAAGCAGTGTGTCCTGGTCACTTCTGCTTCTCTTCTGGGCTCCCAGTCAGGGGTCAGGCTGGGAACAGGGCTGTGGAGGGCAAGATGCAGGTCAGGGCTCAGCAGCAAGAGTTCCTCATTCTGATGGAGCAGCCGGCTCTCGGCCCAGGGAGGAGCAGAGAGAGCATGAGGCCCACTCTGCTTGCAGGCCCAGCCTGGCCCTCAGAGCGCTTAGGTAGGACCCCGAGAGCACGGCCGCCCGGGTCACTCTTGCCCGCCCCGGAGTCTCAGTCTCCTCGGTTGGGGTAAGGGAAGCAGTGTGAGAGGCCGGGGCCTGCCTGGGAATGCGGCAAGCTCCTCTGCAGGGTGCCTGCTTCTCTCCTCTAGGCAGCCCTGCTCAAGTGGCAACATGTATCTAGGAATTATTATTATTATTATTATTACCTCCACTAATTACAGCGGCTCCAGCAGCTAGGACTCTTGGCCTGGGCCCTGCAGGGGAAATTAGGCACGTAATTACATCATGGAGTCATCTTCTCCCACGTCCCTTAGCCCTCCTCCGCTCCCCCTCCGGCCCTCCGGCCACCCTCACAGTGCTGTAGGAGGGTTCTCCAGCACTTGGCGAGCACCATCATTCCACTGGTCCAACCCCAGCAATCCTGCAAATGGAGGACCTCCCCCCCAGGGCTTCATTCTAGAAGGGTCATTCTCAACCCGGGTGCGCAGCAGGCTCAGCAGGCCATTCCCTCCCTGGGCCTGGCTCTGATGGCTCCCGCAGTAAGGGGAAGACAGCCTTGACCACACTGGCCAGGCGCTGGGCAAGAGGGCCCTGTCTGGCTGGAGTGTGTCCCAGAGGAGCTCGCCAAGGGAAGGTGACTTGGCTACAAGTCTGCTTTTTGGCCATCTGTTGTTGCTGTGAAAAGCAGCCCAGGCTTCGGAGATAAGACAGCCGCTTCCCCACCCAGAGGCCCGAAGAGCTGATACCACGGCCTTGCTCTCCTTCTGAGGTGATGACTCACGAGTGGTGGGGTGGGGAGGCTGCCTGCAGCCCTCCTATCTGCCAGAGCACATCCGAGGAGTGCCGTCTGCGGCCTAAGAAAGGGCTGTGTGCGGGCCTGATGAGTTCAGCCCTCCCTTCCCCCTCTCAGTCCCCCCGCACCCCACATCTACCCCCACAGCCTCCACCCCTCACCCCCAGGAGCCACCCCACACACACACACCAAGACTCTGAAAGTGTAAAGATGGAGACAGCCAAGCTGGGCGCAGCGGCTCACACCTGTAATCCCAGCACTCAGGGAGGCAGAGGCAGGAGGATCTCTGTGAGTTCCAGGCCAGCCTAGTCTACAAAGTGAGTCCAGGACAGCCAAGGCTATACAGAAAAATCCTGTCTCAACAATCAAACAAACAAGATGGAGACAGCTTATTGCCATAGCTTTCAGCTGCCCTGTCTGCTCAAATTCCCTCATGACAAAATCTTGGCTGGTTAGTTCTATGACAAAGACACTTTGGGAGAGGGAACCTCAACTGGGAAAACAAATGCCCCACAAGTCTGGCCCGTGGGACATTTGCTTAATTAATGAGGGAGAGCCCAGCTCTCTGCAGGCCTCAGTGGGCTTGGGCCTGAGCCTGGGTGCTATAATGCAGGCTGGGCAAGCCAGTAGGCCACGGTCCTCCACGGCCTCTGCTTCATCGCCTGCCTCCAGGCTCCTGCCCTGCTTGAGGTCCTGGAGTGTGGGCTGAGAGCTTTAAGTTGAAATGGAGACTTCCCTGGCCTTGCTGGAACTGTCGAGAGACTGAGTCGTCTGGGATGAGGAGGAGAGGAGGAGGGAGAAAGGGAGACAGACAGGAGGAAAGGAAATGTACATTCCTTTGGCTTACGTCTGAAAGCAGGGAAGTCCATCCTGGCTGGGTTAGCTAATCAAACAGGCAACCTTGAGCCTAGCCCTGACAGCAGTCCTAACTCCCTAACCCTGACGGTAACCCCCACTCTAGCCCTAACCCTGACAACCTTGGACTCTGTAACCCTAACCCTGACCCTGACGACCTTGGACTCTGTAACCCTAACCCTGACCCTGACGACCTTGGACTCTGTAACCCTAACCCTCTAATTCTCTAGCCGTTAGCCTCTAATCTCAACGCTAACCTTAACCCTGACGACACAAGGCAAGACAGGACCTGAGAAACAGAGAGCAGAGAGGGAGGGAGGGAGGTTTCAACTTTGTACAAGCCCACACTCTTCTCCATGACCTCCCATGACAGCAGCAATGCCACAGTAACAGGGCAGAGCCTCCTAAACACCACTCAAGGCAGAGCCACCCTTCAACACCACTGCATGTGATTAGGCCGGGGGGGGGGGGGTGGTGGCAGGAGGCATGAGCAAACAGTAGCAGTGGCATTAGGACTTGTCTTGAAGGACAAGAATCTTCCCACTGGATGAGCTGGATAGGGCATTGCCTGCCCAGGCAAAACTGCCAGAAACCGAACCAAAGCAACAACAAGAAACACAGAGCGCCCAGTTTAGACTTTACCCAGTGAGCTTCACAGCCTGTCAGCACTGGATTGCTGCTCACCCTGAAAGGCGTTCATCAGCCCCCAACATTATAACCTGCATCTCTTTATCTCTTTTTTCATTTGCCGTCTCTGGCAATTTCAGGAAAGAACAGAAGCAAAATGTGGCTCAGGTGCAAAGAGGCAAGGAGGCCTGTGGACAGTGGGAGCTGTGGCCACCAGAGGCCAAACTGACTTGCACTGGCAGGTCCTGGCTTGGCTGGGATCACAGCCCAGCTGGCAGCCAGCAAGGTTCTTTCTTGGCTATGGTGACTTCTCTCTCTTCCAGGATCACTTTGTTGCCAGCTGGAAAAATCTAGTTCAGCGTTTGGGTTCTCCTTTCATTCCCAGGTTCCTGCATGAACCCCTCCCCTCCGGCCAGTATTCATTCGGGATAGAAACATGCTTTTCCTGAACGGCTGTCATGACCAGACAGTATGGTGGCCCAGGACCTGTGGTGGCCAATGGAATAAACGGGTTCTGACCGCTCTGGAACTTAGAACTACAGTTTTCAAAACATCCTTTGAAGGGGCTAGAGAGATGGCT
Organism: Meriones unguiculatus; assembly: GCF_030254825.1. Classification (NCBI taxonomy): domain Eukaryota; kingdom Metazoa; phylum Chordata; class Mammalia; order Rodentia; family Muridae; genus Meriones; species Meriones unguiculatus. The sequence goes on from NC_083359.1 coordinate 110,325,212, forward strand.
CAGCGGTTAAGGGCAGTGGCTGCTCTTCAGAGGACCCAGGTTCAGCTCCCAGCACCCCGTGACAGCCAGCAGCTGTGACCCCAGCTCTAGGGGATCTGATGCCTTCTTTTGACCTTCTTGGGCACGGCCTGCCCAAAATGTACAGACACCCATGCTGGTAGAGCTCCCGGATACAGAAAATAAAAACCAAAACAACAACAACAAAAAACCAAACCAAACTAAACCCTTTGACAGAATCTGTGTTGTAGTGGGGCAGGGACTTGAAGTGCACAGACAGACAGACAGACAGACAGACAGACACGATTTCTCCCGTAGTGAAAAGCCGTGCTGAGTGTGGTGGCCCACACCTTTGATCTCAGTACTGGTAGAGGCAGAGGTAGGTGGATCTCTGTGAGTCTAAGGCTAGCCTGGTCTACACAGGGAGTTCCAGGATAGCCAGAGCACTGTAGAAAAATCCTGTCTCAAATAAATAAATGAATAAATAAATAAATAGCTATTTCAGGAGCTGGAAGACCCAAGTTCAGTCCCTCCCACCCACACTGGGCCATTTACAACTGCCTCTAACTCCAGCCCCGGGGATTCTGATGCCCTCTTCTAAGAATGAAGAGTGCACCTAAACACCACACACACACCCCCACACATCCATACATGGTGGGGGGGATTCTGGGCCGCAGCCCTCTGAGGAGCCTTCATGGAAAAAGCCTTTGGAGAGGGAAGGTGACAGTCCCAGCACCAACTGCTCATCCGGTGGGGTAAGCAGAGCACACCCAAACACAACACTCAGCCAGCCCCCATGCAATCAGGCTGCTGTGTGCACGCTGCCGGCTTCCAGCTGCTAGGCAAGCGCTGCCTCCTGAGCATGCCGCACATTTCCTAGTTAGTCATGCCAGGCTAGTGTGTCACCAGCCCACACGACAACACTCACTGAGTGTGCACTGATTTGCCCTGCGTCTAGCCAGCAGCTGGCTTGTGTGTGTGTTTGGGGGGAGGGGACAGCCTGGAAGCGAGGCTCTCTCATTGATGACACCCACGGTGACACCCACAGGGTGTCTGTGCCCCAGGCTCACAGTTGCTAGAGGGCAAATAAAGGTGTGTATTCATCTCCAAGGGTGTCTTAGTTCACCAGGGCACTGGTCTTGGTCACCTCTTTCATAGCCTAAAAGTAGTCCTAGAGGTAAGAGAGGGGGGCAGAGACAGAGAGAGAAGGAGAGAGAGACAGAGAGACAGAGGGAGAGAGATACAGAGACAGAGAGACAGAGAGAGAGACAGAGAGCCAGAGAACCAGAGAGAGAGAGACAGAGAGACAGAGAGAGAGAGACAGAGAGACAGAGAACCAGAGAGAGAGAGACAGAGAGACAGAGAGAGAGAGACAGAGAGCCAGAGAACCAGAGAGAGAGACCGAGAGAGAGAGACAGAGACAGAGACAGAGAGACAGAGAGAGAGACAGAGAGACAGAGAACCAGAGAGAGAGAGACAGAGAGACAGAGAGAGAGACAGAGAGCCAGAGAACCAGAGAGAGAGAGACAGAGAGACAGAGAACCAGAGAGAGAGAACCAGAGAGCCAGAGAACCAGAGAGAGAGACCGAGACAGAGACAGAGAGAGAGCGAGACAGGCTGGTTTGAATTCGCAGAGATCTGCCGTCTTCACCGCCTGAGTGTTAAGATTAAAGCCATGCACTCCTACACACAACTACCTGTTTTTCCTTACCAGGTCTCTTAGTGGGACCTGGTGCTCTGTGGTCCAGCTAGTCCTGCCTGTACCTTCCCTGAACTATGTTACACGCTCCTGTCACCTCCGGTGGCTTGAATAAGATGGCTCCCATGGGCTCATGGGTTTGACTGCCTAGTCAGCAGGGAGTGGCACTGTTCAAAAGGATTACAAGGATTGGGAGGTGAGTGTGTCCCTTTGCTCTGCCTGCAGATCCGGAGGTAAGGCTCCCAGACTGCTTCAGCACCTGTCTCATGCGGCCATGCTTCCTGACGCAGACTGAGCCTCTGAAACCATAGCCGCAATCAAATGCTTCCTATGTGAGAGTTGCCTTGGTCATGGTGTCTCTTCACAGCAACAGGACAGGGACTAAATCGAGATTTTTTTTTTTTTAATGTGGGTGCTGGGATGGAACTTAGTCCTTAGGTCTGCCTGGCAAGCCCTCTTTTTTTAAAGGTTTTTTGTTTTTTTTGTAATTTATTTACCTTTATCTTATGTGCATTGGTGTTTTGCCTGCGTGTATGTGTGAGAGTGCCATATCTTGGAGTTACAGACAGTCGTGAGCTGCCAGGTGGGTGCTGGGATTTGAACCTGGGCCCTCTGGAAGAGCAGTTAGTGCCCCAGCCACTGAGCCATCCCACCTGCTCCAACGGCAAACCCTCTTTATTGAGCTCTCTTCCCAGCCTGCCAGGAGACTTTAAACAGATTTGTTCCAGAAGGAGCAAATTGGCCCCCAGCTGCCACAGCTGAACCACCTGCGACCTTGCTGGAAACTCAGGTTTTCTGGACTCATTTAAAATCTACCAAATCGGGACCCCCAGCATGTGGGCCAGCTGTGCAGTTAGGAAGCTCTCGGGGCAGCCCCGCCTGCCAAGCTTCGGCCAAGTTTTCAGGGCCTTGGCTTTCTCAAAGAGGCAGGAAGTGGCCCCTGTGTTGCTGTTGCCGAGACCGGAACTCACCTTGTCTAGTTCCGGGAGTGTGTCGATGCACGTATTTTGAACAAAAGAACCGGTGGCCCCTGTATTCTCGTCAAGGTTCTGTTCAAGGTCCCTAGGATGACCCCTTGGCTCCTAGATCCCGGGGTCCAGCAGAAGCACCACGGAGCCCAGGGGTACATGTTGTCTCCCCGTGAGTCTTGGGTGAGCGCAGGCTACTCACACCACCCTGGCTCACGGCAGGTGTCCATTCACGTGGGGTCGTATTCCCACCCAGGGCCCATGGAGTCAACTCTTGGTGCTCTGTGCCACTGGCCTGGCAGCCGTAGCCAGTGGTGTGTGACTCAGGGGACTTACTTGCTTTTACACACGTATGTACATACCTGTGTGGAAAGAAAACCAAATAGCAGGGAGCCGGAAACAGGAACCCCCATCACCTCTCCTGAGGGCTCACGGTTTGGTCTACTTCCGTGACTGCAAGGCTGAGATTAAAGCAGCAAGTACCGACCCTCGGTGTCCACAGGCGCCTCACTGGGGCACTAGAAAGGTTCCTCACCTTTAGGGCCGCCCACTCCCAGCACTCCCCTGCCTCCTGTCTGGTTGATGATCCTCCACAGTTCTTCACTGGTTGCTTTTCTGCTTTAAATTCTAATTGGAGCCCCTTGTCCGCTGTTCGTTTTTGAGGAGGTGCGGTTCCAAGCACCTGGGACACATTAAAGGCTGCGTCTGCACCGTGGTCCTCTGAAGTGGCTACTGTGTTCCCATTTTACAGAATGGGAAGCTGAGGCACGGAGAGGCTGGGTCACTGCCCAAGCTCATAAAAGGCAGAGACAGGATCCAAACACAAACAGTGCGGCTCCAGAATCTACATCTTCTCCTTGGGGAAAGGTTCCCTGATGTTGCCTGTTCCACGCTGGAGGCGTGAGTAGACCAGTAAGCTGCAGCAAACCCAGAAGGCCCAGGTTAGGGGAAAGGGATGAGGATGCAAGCCTGGTCCCGCCTCCTCACATGGCGGAGACGCTCCGCAGCTCTCAGCAGGGCAGGCAGGCTCCAGGCCGTCCACCATGGGATCCGGTGGGCTGAGTTTCTAGTGTCCCACTTCTGGCTGTGTCTGCCTGTGAGTGCCCAGGCTCACCGCTCATCATGTTGGTGCTGGGTGAACCCTTTAAAATGGAAACCTTGCCGCTTCTTTTTCTTCTCCATACCTGGACAGCTTTTCTTTCTATTTAGAGAGAGTCTCACTCTATAGTCCTGACTGGCCTGGAACTACGTAGGCCAGGCTGGCCTCGAAGTCATAAAGTTCTGCTTGCTTCTGCCTCCTGAGCGTCAGGGTTAAAGGCGTGGCCACTGCCCAGCCCTTTGTCACTTCTTCCCAGACTTCTCTGCCTTTGTTTTCTGGGTGGGGAGTTGGGCTTCTGCATTCATTCTCCACTCCTGCTCTTCACAGTAGCTTCTGATACAGAAAGGGACTGCCTTCCTCTCCAGCCTGTGCTGTCCACTCTCGAACAGAGGTGGCTTGGGATCCCAAGGGCCTTCCTTAACCGCTCCCTTCCCTCCTCAGCCTGGTTTGGGCCACAGGGACAGTCACCTTCCCCGAAGTCTCAGGTTGGCTTCCTCTCTGATTTGTCCACTTGGCTGGTTCTTGGAAGGCAGTTCACAGTCCCCCTTAGCTGCCAGTCACACGAGCACTCAGCTAGCTTTCTCTGCGCGACACAGCCCAGGGCCCCACGCCAGGGCACACACTGCCTCTCTCAGGCTTGGGTCTCTACATGGACTAAAGAAATCAAGTCCACCTCCGTGGGCCTGCCCCACCCTGGGCAACCTGACACCCACATCTCTCCAGATGATTCCAGCTTGGATCCAGTTAGCCATTAAAAGGAACCATGACCCCTTCTCTATCCGATGGCAACAACTGTCAACTTCTTTAAAAATTACATCTCTGTATTGTGTGTGTGGGCTCAGACACAGGTGCGCTCTCATCTGTGGAGGTCAAAGAACAGATTGCCGCGGCTGGCCTTCTACCATGCGGGCTCTGGAGTTTGAACTTGATCATCAGGCTTGGTGGTGAGCACCTTTACCCACTGAGCCATCTGGCCAACCCTGGCACTGCCACTTTCCCCTGCACTTCCTGGGCATCAGCCTCTCTGCTTCAGACCACCTGGCACCCACAGCTCTGACCAGCCACAGCTCTGACCCGGCCTTTTCACAGCGGGAGCAGAGTGCACTTTCCAGCCCCCTCTCTCCCTCTCTCTCTTCCTCCCTCCCTCCAGGGTTGGGATTGTCCCCCCTGAACAAGTGCCAAGGGTCCAGGGCTTCATTCACCTGCTGGAGCAATCATTTCTTCAGCCAGCATTCCTTCCTGTGGAAGCCTTACCTACACAAGCTAAGCTCTCGAAACTGAAAAGAAAACTAGGTGGGCGCCACCCTCTGGCCTCCAGCATGGGGACTGTGAAGAAATAGTTGTCATTTTCCCCGGAGTAAGCAGAATAATTCCACTTCCTTCCTTGCCCC